>NC_073706.1:32021780-32712864 GCF_023634085.1 Falco cherrug | reverse complement strand
CAGAGGAAGCTTTAGTTGAATGATAAGAATGACCAGGTAGTGCCATCTACCAGAGACATTATGGTGATGTATAGGGGGGATGCATTACTACGCTGCATCGAAAAGCGGATGCCTGCTAGTCAGATGATCTTAGTATTTAATCTGTGTATATTGATGGGTTAATATGTAGAAAGTGAAAGAAATGCAAATTATAGATCTTAATATGATATTTCAGTATAACAGGAATATTTTACCCCAAGTAAAAATCCAGCTTTTAAATAGTTAAGTATTCAAGACTTCCACATACCCGGACACGTAAGATTTGTACAAATCCACTTTCCTCCAATGCAAGTGCTGAAATAAAACCCAAAAGGTTTCATAATTATTTTTTCTTTGTGTGTGTGTGTATGTGAAGCATATATGACTGTCCCTTCATTGTTCTTCCTGGATTCCTTCCCTATGAAATGAGCACCAAGTGTCTCCAGTCTCACAAAAGGGCTATCACAGTGACTAGAATGCCTGGATGGTGTGGCAAGAGCTTGTCACAAGACTATGACCAATTGGAAACTCATCCATGCACCCATTTCTTTCTTTTTCGCAACTTGATAACCATTATAAAAGGTAAGGATTATTAAAATTAAGAATAATTAACACAAGCAATTTGAATCTTACTACTTTAAAAAAAAGGCTCATCCATTTTCTTCAATTAAGTTGATCCAATAAAAGGTATTACTTCTTCCCAATGTATAAAATTAACTTAGAAATTCCCAAAACAGCAGCTTAGTGCCACAGTGACATTAGGTTGCATCCAGGTGAGACAACATAAACAAGGGGCAAAAAGTCAAAGTAATTCTCCTGATGACATTTTGCATTCCAGATACTTTTTAGTCTGAAGCAGAGCTCAGGGTGAAAAAAAGTGCTATTAAACATTACAGTATTCTCTGCAATATCTGTCATTTGCTCTTCTTACATTAATAGCTCTATAGTTTCTTTTATCTTTCCCTTCCTTGCATAACTTGTATGGAACAACAGTTTTTCTACATAGAAACAGTGAGGGCTTAACAACTTTATGCAAGGAAGTTCTCTTTTATGACCATGAAAGGATTAAGTCCACAGCATCAAAAGAAAAATTACTAACCAGTTATTACATTCCTCATAAACCACTGAACCCATTTCAAAGAAACTTCCATGGTAGTCACAAGGACAGTCTATAGGCTTGACGCACAATTCATTTTCATAAATTAAGCCTAGAAGAAATAAAACAACATGGAAAAATTGAAATATCTGTACAAATCACTGATGGAGCAGTAACAATTATACCCAAGAATACCACAAATGCTCATGTATGACAATAACACTCCAGACTATTTCGTAGTAATTTTTGCAGAACAAGTATGCATTTGAATTATATTAAATTAATTATATTACATGGACCAGGTGCCTAAACCACTTGAGACACACTAACAATAGTATGAATAACAATAATTTAATATTGAGGGACAGGGGAGGAAACCACCCATACAAAACCAAAAACAAACACACAAGCACCAATACATGCTGCTTTGAGCACCTTTCTATGTTTTAAGTTACTGTTTGGTCCTTATTTTACTGTAATGTTTTTTTGGGTTTTTTTTCTTAATTATTCCATTATTAGAAAGCCAGAGGCTAAAAGACTAGCCAATAAAACTTGAAGATCCATGGCATAACTTCCGCTATCCTGTTTTAAGTAGTTACGCATCCAAGAGAAGCCAGCAACAAGGGGAAAACCAAACACTAAAGTATATTTTGGTAATAAGGGTAAAGTTTTGCCATAGGTAACATCGGTAAATACTTCACTTGCCAGAACCATACAACAGAATAAGAATCTCAGTATCAAAAGCTGTTTCTGGCCACATGAATGAGTTTTAGTCATATCACACTTCTGAGCTCTCCTAAGCATCTGACCTTGCAAGCACTCTTCCAGGGAAAAAAAACCACCCCAAACCACACAGCAAAAAACCCCAAAACCTGAACCACCAAAATACCCCCTCTGACCCCCAAAACACTTAACCAATCAACCAAACAAAAAAAAACTAAAAATGAGCAGCAGCCACCAGAATCAGGAGGATGGCTGCCCTGTCAACAACAAAGCAAACCCCATTTTTTCACTCAGATTGTAGAGCTCTACAGCTAGAATGTGGATCTGTGATGAAACATATTCCTACTTGTTAGCGGGAAGAAAAGGCTTTTGTGGGTTACGAGGAAAACAAGATCATTCATCCACATTCTGTTGGCACTGCACTTACAAAGAGCTCCTGTGAATGCCTTAATCTAGCCAGGCCATATAGGTATGTAAACGGGAAGAACAGTAGAAAATGTTATGGAATCAAATAATATGTATTCGAGAAGCAAAATTTACCGTCTGGACAGTAGCATCCATCAATGCAGGGAAGATCACTGTCAATGCACTGTGGTTGTTGATGACATGAAACAGGGCAACAGTTGATGCATTCATTGTAGGTCAAGGGTTCAGCACAAGTAATCACTAAAAAATAGGAACAGGTAGAGAAATGAAAAGCTATTGTACTACTGCCTCAGGGCTTATATAGATTGTACACATTTCTTTCAGGTATTTACTTTCTTGGTAAGCCAATTGAGTATCAGTTGTCTAGATCAATGAAACAATGGTTTTTATAACACATACACAATATACATATATTCACATTCTGGCCATTAAAGGTGCATTGAGAAGGAATAATCTTGAATTACACCAAGGGAGACTCAGGGAAACTTTCTCACAGCAGAGCTATTTAGATACTTAGACCAGCATAAGAAGTGGTAGAACATCAATTAATAAAAATTCTTGGAAACACAGGGGAAATGTGTCACGAATGACAAGGCAGTTTGGGTCCTGTGTTCCAGGCAGGTGGACAAATTAAATGGATCTCTTTCCAACTTACTTGCTGTGACTTCTAAGATGTAGACTTATGCAAGTGTAATTCAGATTTATTTTTAATGCTCATGACACACATTTCATGTATCAGAAAGCTATGAAGACTTTGACAATATTTGAAAGAGTAGCTCTGTGAAAAAACAAATGGTGAATCATCTTAAAGAATTTCTGATGTTTTAATAAGAAGGTTCTTAAAACATATTCTAAGAACCTTAGTTCTTTAAATACATTCAGTACAAATAAAAAAGAAATCCCACTGCATTTATGTAGCCTTGAGGTGAGTCCATAGTTATGCTTTCAGCTTTCATTAAGAACTATATGAGTTCAAAATGGGAGTAAAGACAAAGAAGTAAAAGTATGAAGGGCACCCTTTCCAAGACACAACCACTAAGCAGTATTTCCAAGTACAAAAGCATCTGCATACCACACTGCTGAAAGTGCATTCGCCATCCATGAAGCGGCTTTCCTGCTTGGGCGCATGCTCTGGCATATTCAGTTAATGCTCGACACCAAGTTGCATTATCAACTGCTGACCTTACACAAATAAAAATAGATATATTATTTTCCACCTACACTCAAACACGCAATCATAACCTCATGACTGCTCCTGCATTGCATACAACCAAGTTGTCTGAACCTGCTTTAATAAAGTTCTAAAGTACTGTGTTGTTTGGCTAGGTTAAAAGTAAGACATTCTGACATACCTGAAGACAAGTCATGAATGTATTTGAGATATGATGCTAATTTCCTGAATAAATCCATGAAAGCCAGAGACACAGCAGTATAAACAGACTTGAATCAAGGTCTTGATTTTTATAAAAGGAATAACATCCTTCTAGAAACTCACAAGAAGGAAGTGTAAGTTTTCTGCCAGTGAGGCACCATGGTATAAGAAATGGAAATTATCTTCGCCTGTCCTGCCTGTTAATTTAACTAGTTAAAATAAGGAGCGTAGCAGGTTGTGAAATGATAGCATAAATTCAAATACTCATCAAATTCCTCTTTTCCTTGGATTAACCTATGGCTTGGAGATGCCTAACTGGCCTATTCACTATTACTTTTCATTAAAGTTAGAAATATTAATGATGTTGCACATTCAAAATCATAATTGATGCCATACTCAAGTGAAGGTACACTAACAAATTATGAAAATATCTAGGCCTGATTTTGGTCATCCTTATATCAAAGAAAACAGGAACAATTCTGCAAAAATTTCTGGCAGTGAAACTAGAACAAGTGAGAAAACTAAAATAATAAAAGAATGTTAGATAAAAATTAATATGCAGAAAAAGACACACATTCGTTCTGTTAACATCTACAATTCATTCTTATGATAGAAGGGCAATGTTTTTAAAATAGTTTTGGAATTACCCAAAAACAGTCACTTACATGCAAAGATCATTGGTGCAGCTTGCCATAAAAGGAAGAGGACTCACATATTCATGACATTGTTCAAACGGAGGATGTAACAGGATATTACACAAAGCGTATGCCCTCTGAAATTAATGAGATAGCTGTTGTGAAGAACAGGTTTTCAGAAATAAACCTAAGCAGAACAGAAGACTATGGAAAATCAGAACCGACATCTCAGACTGTGACTAGGAATCACTTTCCTCTCATCAGCTAGAGGCAGCGGCTAGCAACACACTGCTCTCCATGCCAGAGTATTCACAGCATCCACGTTCACACCAATGTTAGTAAAATACATCCCTTCCCCAAGAACATAGACCATGTTGCAGCTAAACCCAGGTGACCTGCAATAGTCTTAATTTCTGTTAAATTACACAGTGAAAGGCAAAAGAAATAGAACATGCCTGGTATCATCTTCAGTTTCAGAGCACTTCAGGGTCATATCTTGAAAACATTACTTAAAAGGAAAAACTACTTCAATGTGATGGACAAATTAACTGTGCCCTTATTCTGTCTTTGCATGCCCACTCCTTTCTATCCTTCCTAAGGGATAGGAACTTCACGACTCTTCACTCATTTAGACCCAGATTAAAGCACTTCCATTGGTTGCCAAGCAGGCAATATTATATTTCAAAAGATTAAGAATTACATACAGAACGAAAGTGGGGGGGGAAAGGAGAGGACAGGGAAAGCTCTGCTGCAGCAATTATTTCACTCCATGTCTCCAAAGAGGAACTGCGAATATTTCCAGTCTTCTTCAAAGTGTTATGTTAAATTCTCACTCTAATTAGAATCACCAACTATTGTAATAATCCTTTTGTGTTGATCCAAACCTGTAGAGATTCATGGCTTTGTTTCAGACAGGGTGGTTCATTCAGAAGAGATTTATCCCAACTGGGTGTTCCTTGTGGAGGATCCTCCTGCCAACTCTCTACAAATTCTGTTACATCGTCTGTCAGTTTTCCTAAATAAGAGAGAGACACAACAGAGTCACACAGTGACTTGGAAGAACAACAGCATTTCTGTAGGATTTCCCAGGGAAACATCTCAATAATCAAAACACCACATCAAGCAGAGAGCACCAAACCCTTCCTACAACTAGATGTCTAAAGACAACCTAGTCCTTTCAAGAAAGAAAAATACTTTTAAAAAGGACTAAAGTAGGAAGACTTTAGAATGGCAGAAAAAAGCTCACTCAGGTGATTCGGCAAGGAAGGGCTTTAAGGGAACAGGACTGCTCCTGCCACAGTTCTTGAATGGAAGAAAGTAAAGAAAAGCTGTAATAAACTGTGTATACGTAGGTCTGTGCTGCTACTTCATATGAAACTCCCAGCAGAAAGTCTAAAACACAAGAAAGATGAGGCATTCCTGGGTCGCTGCAATGGTACAAAATGATTGTCTACATTAACCAAGTTAAAGTGTGACTTTTCACATAAGCAGAAACATCCACACTAGTATTAAACTAGCTAGTGATGGCATTATCCGTCATAGACAAGTGGTGACATGGATTATTACTTGGGTTACCCATGAATGCATATCTTGCCATATCTTTATTAGTACTGCTTCCCAAGCTAACTGGATAAAGCCAGTATGCAGTGTATCAACTTGTGCTACAATCCCAGCTTTATGCAACTGAGATACCCAGAGAGAGGTGGCTGGATGGAGGCAAGTCTCTGAAGGCAACAAGGACAATGGGCTATTGTTCCGGGTACTAATTTAAACACTCTGATTTAGCGAGCAAACTATTCAATGGGGGGAAGGACTGATAATAGTGCAGAGCCATTGCTTTCTGAAACAGAGTGGCACACGCAAACAACAAAGGAAACATACCACAAACTCTGAGCTTTGAAGTAATACTCTATAGAAATATCCTAATTTTAAGAAGGAGCAAAGAGTTAAACAGTACAAAGCAATGATTTCCAGAGTTTTTTTATTGCCTAACCAAATATCTTTCAAGGGGCCTGATTTTTTTCCCCCTGGTTCTTTTCATTTTATAGATGTCTTTGTTCAGTATTTATTGAAAGCCAAGACTCTTGGGAGTTGGTATTGAAGGATGGCTGGTAACTACTGAAAATGTTAGCACAAATGGAATGCCAGATCAAACAAGATTTGGCAGTCTTCATTCATTTGATTTACTAATTAAAATTATTGATTTATTTCCAATAGCAGTATCTCAGGCTTCCACAGGCTGGAAAATTGCCAAAAGGGCAGTTAACAAGTAAAAGTAGATTTTAGCTTTCAGGTCCAGAGGAAACTGAAATATAAGCATCATTGTAGATAACTGAGTAAGACAGCTTTTTAAAAATCTCCCAGAGCCCCACCTGTATAGAAATTGGCCCTCTTCATTAACAGTATCATCTACCAGAAGTACTTCCATATCATATTTTCCATTTCAGAAGTTGCCCTCCTTAAATGCAGTTAGCATTACAACTAAAAACTACGCAAAGTAATGTTTATTTCACCTGAAAAAATCTATATTGCATAACAGGAAGTATATTTTAAATACTCACCATAACTAGTTTCGAGATCATCCTGCAGGATAGCATTATTATTTCCACACAGTCCATGTGTTTTGCCCAGATAGTCTGGTGCCATTTTGATGTACACTGCAGACATCCCATCCCAAACCAGACTAAAGGCATACTGGTGCCTGACTAGGAAGTATCCAGCTAGTTTTTGGATGTGTAAGTTTCCAATAATGTAAGGTAATTGTACTCTGAAATGACACAGAACCAAAAACAACTTCACATGAGAAAATGCCACTATTTCATGACTTCCTCATACATGTGAAAATCGCCAATATAAATACTGAGTAACTCCACTAAAATAAGAGGAAGTTGCAAATAACAGGAAAAAAAAAAAATCAAAGGATGTGTATCAATGTTTTTACTTAATACTATATACCACTCCTTTAGATATCACCTTCCTCAGACACTACTCTGTAGATGGAGAGTAATTATTACAGCCGTGGTCTGGATACTTTTTTTTACAGTACCAAAACCTAAGTGATCCAGTTTACATCTATTTTACCAAAGCAGTACTCAGATTAATTCCAGTGTAACCACAGCATTAGAAACATAAGTGCAATTACCCAGATCCTTTATAGGTGATTTCACTGCTCATCTTTATCTGTTCATCTCCAGAAAAGAATAAACTAATGGACCGTTTGCAGGAATAAGGAGAAGAGTAGCATTCAGGATCATTATTCACCTGCCAAATAAAATCACTAGTGTCAAAGTCAAGAGTTTCATCAAATTCTTTGTAATCCACACGTTACACAACTAATACTCCCAATCCCGCCCTCAGCATGTGAACAAGTAGTTTTATCCCACTCTTCCCTTCCCCAAAAAATGAGTACAAATAGCACTGTTCTGGGAGTGCTCTTTTCACAGCAGCAGCAGGCTTTGAAAGTACACACATCACTTCTTCCAACTATTTATATTTTGTGCTATAGTAACTGGTAGCCCACATCACATTGAAATTATATCTAGATTACATGCTAGAAGCCCATACTATTATCTCAAGTTATTTTTAACCTCTTAAAATTAATGCATCATTAGCATGTTCACCAACAGTTAAAAGGAATGTAGAAGTACAGTCCCCTACCTGTATGGAAAAACTCTGTTCATCTAATTCAGTGTGTCTCACAAGTGCATATGTAGATTTCCCAGAAAAATAATAATACAGTCCATCGAAAGTTTCAAAGTTATATTGACCCCACGTTCTGCATATATGATCTCTTTCAGCACCTGTGTTATACACTAATAAAAGGAGAGTCACTTCAGACATACTGCTGATTTTTTGAGTCAACATGTTGTTGAGATGTAGTAGTGTATGTGGTATGCTGAGAAATATCACCACAGAAAAGAAAGGAAGGGAAAAATAGTAGGGCACAAAGGAAACTTTAGGCATAGGGCAGTCATTCTTCTAGCTGTGAGAACCCAAGTACAATGCCAGAAACCCAGTTAGTTTTCTCTCTTTACACACCTGTCTGGCATCTTGGTCCAGTTGCATTAAATCGACTGCAGTTGCACAGCTCTCTGTAGACACACTCACCTCCATTAAAACATGTAAGTGAATCTGAGTAAATAAAACAAGACATGTTAAAAATAATTACAACAATTTTCATTCTTAAGACGCAATTCTGTCACCAAATTTAACTCCATGAATGACAGGAGATGCCAACATTAAGAGTCCAGGAGAATCCCACAAAGCTCTGCGAACAGGAAACATATGCCTAAGGATTCACATCAAGACAGACAACCAGATGAAATAAATCTGTGCACATTTAGAGTAGCCACATCAAAATGGTTGTGAAACCTGTTAGTCTGACGTGTTTGGTCCCCTAAGCAATGAATAGAGGAAGTAAACAAGTATTACACAAACAGAAAAGCATGGTGCATGTATCCTTATATAAAAGACTGCTAGAAATAATGTTTTATGGGTATACCCTACCAGGACGAGAGCATACTACCCGAGAAATACAAATATTGAGATAGCAGCTGTAAATCTTTCAGCTGCCTGCCCTCCTTCCATCTTACAACTTTTAAGTATACCAGTCACACTTTCCACAAACACAGAGACCACTGCTTACTCTTGTAATTTTATTAGAGACAAACATTTAAGCAAAGAAAAATTTAATGCCCAAGTATAATGAGCCTACTGTACAGAAAGCAAGTTCCCTGACTCCCTCTTACTAACAGCTTTAAATACACGAAAACAATCCAAAAGCAAGCTGCACGTGGAGAGTATCCTGTGAACATATCCCAGCCAAAAGCAACTAAACCTCTTGCAAAAATCAGAAAGAGCATTTTCAACAAGATTATACAAACACTCTCCAGCTTGCTTTGAAGCTCCTACTTCAGTTTGAACAAGACTTCCAAAAGCCTCTTAAAAAACTTCATCTGATTCACAAGTGTATCTACCACACAAATTGCTTTCAGATGTACACACCAAGTTAACTGTGCAACCAACGTTTAATTCACATGCAAACTCTTGTCAGAATTCATGGCTTAAATGCTGTCAAGACTTCTGCCTTTTGTGAGGCTACTGCAAACACCATCACCAACTGCTTTACTAAAGTGTGGTCAAGGTAGATGTTTAATGAGGAAAAAGGTCATTTTTAAAGTTCCTTCTGGTTTTTGAGACCCTAAAAACTTCAAAGAAATATGCTCTCTGCTCACAGCTAGCTATAATGTTAAAATGAGAAAGACTTCAAGAAATGTACAATGTAACATAATCTGGAAAAAAGAAAAAAGAAAAAAGAAAAAAGGAGCTTATGTGTTCATCTACTTCAGGCCACATGACTTTACAAAATACTACCTTCAGTTACAAGTTTACACAACCCTTGCTTACTGAGTTCTGCCAAAATTTGTCAGTGCAGTTTATTGGTGTTTATATGGCCATCTCCATTCACAAACCCATTATAAATATTAATTTCTTATATGAAAACTTTTGAAATATCCAAACAATTAATTTTGATGCCTTTGTTTTCAATACACCCCACCAAATACCCCCCAAAAAAGCCATGCTGGAGGCAAACAAAGTAAAAGAGAGCACTCCTTTGCCTAGCTAGCCCAAATATCTAACTCCTTTCTCTACCTGGCCAGCATAAACTCAATTTAAAAACTAATGCAAGCAAAACTTAAAAAGGTCCCTACTTACCCAGGCTAAGCCATCTCATTTACATACTCACAGTGACCAATCCTGTCACTAATGCAAAAGTCTTATTACTCTTGTCAAGCGAGGCAGACATTGATCCCTTTTCATCTTGAGTGTTGCGAGACCTGTGTAATCAGAGCTCAGGTCTCTGTTCTTTGCTTCTCTCAGATTATGCCCTATTGCTTGTCCAGTTACAATAATGTGCAATTAGACTGCAAGTCATGTTCCTCTCAGCTGCAGAGGAAGTTAGCCCCCTTTTGATGTTTCAGGTTGAATGATTCCCCTTTAAGCATAGCTCAGGTAACCTGCTTCAAGCCACATTCATTTGAATTGTGAACACAGGCAGCTGATATGGGGACCCTTACCGTCACCGGGAAGGATCTCCCTGGCTACCTTTTAGAGACAAAGGGTGCTAGTGAAATGTGAATTGGAAGTCAAATGACTCAATAATAAGCATTTTTTTTCTTTATGGAGTTATCTTTTGTCTGTGCATGTATGATTCTGAGAAAACATGATAAACATCACTTTTGTATTTGCTTATATCCTTTTTTACATGACTGTAGAGTATCTTCCCTTACACCATATGGAAAAGCTCTGTGTGCCAGCATTAGTTATCCTTAACCAAGTAATGAGAAGAATACAGTGTTGATTCAGATTACACCTAGTGCTCTTACAACTGCAAATAACGTGGCGTCCTTTAACCATCCAATTCTACTCAATTAACACAGAAATATTTCCTCAGGCATCCAGGATAAACATCCTGTAACAAAGGGCTCACTGATTTGTCATTAAAGGAATATAAACTCCCTAGATAAGCTAACCTGTGTGATCACATCACAAGTTTAGGTCCCTCCTAGAGACATGAGAATCATTGTAACACCTACAAGAAAGAAAATAAACATCAGGAGTAAGTGAAGGTTAAAATTAGGGAAGGTTATGGAAGAATATTATGTCCTTTGTTTATCTGAAGGTGACCTCTATTAAAACATCCTTAGCTCCTCTCTTTCCTTTGACATTATGCCAATTGAGTGTATTGGGTTGGAATCTGTAATTGAAAACTGATGAGACTTTTCTAGCAGAAAGTGGTAGGCCTAAGTAACATGATTTGACTCATATAAGTAAAAATGGGATTTCTACCCAGCGATGCCATTAAAACCTGCAGGTCACTCTGAAAATGCCACCACTGTTGTCATGAAGCAACTTGTCTCAAATTCCTTTTTTATTGAACAGGGTGAAGACTTGGGATCATCTTACAACACGGGTCTGAATTCTTCTCTGCTGCTTTCACTACGTAAATACTCTAACCATCTGGTAATTACTGAAACAGCTGCAACCCCACTCAATATGTGGGCAGGGTTACTTTAGTCCCTTGGGCACATGGACTTCCATTTTAGTTCATCTTTCCTCTTAATTCTTCAGTGTCAGGCAGTGAGAGCCTTCAGGCCAGAGCTGGCACCCTATAAGCAGTAGCAGAACCTCATGCCCATTACTTATCACAGCCCTTGAAAGTGAGAGTGATCTAGCCTGTCTGCATTTCATTGCAAGTGTTTCTGGAGATCAATGTTCAAGCTTCACAGAAAGGACTACTGCTGTTGACCTCCAAAAAGGGATGCTTTAGTAGCATCATGTAGACCTGACAAGAAGTTGTTCCAAAATCCCTTTTGAAATACAGTACAAGGCCCACCCAAGTCTGGTCAGCCTTTCAAACGTTCTTCAGCTGGGTTCCAAGCACAAGTTCTGCCAATTTCATATGATAATTGTTCAAAGGCATCTTGCATCTTCAGCAAAATAAGCATTTACATAGATGCAATATATTTGGTGGTTTGTATCTATGATACAGTGCCCACTTATTTTATAATGCTTTCTTACATTCCTACTTCTTTGATGACTATTTAAGATCTCGAACTTATTTCAGTTGCAAATGAACTGTGTGTCCAGGTTTGCTCACCTATGATTTGTTCTTCTGGTGTTCTAACAAGTTGATTAGGAATGAAATAAGTATATCTGAAAGTAATTATAATGTGAAGTCCTTCAGCATGAAGTGAGATACAGTCACGGAAGAACAGCTGTCCTCTTCAAGCACAAAGAGGTAACTGCAAAGAAAGCCTGGGTCTGTATCCCATACAAAGGTTAAGGTACTAAATCGAAGAGACATCTTTTAAAGTTTTTTCAGAAGTGAAAGCAATCCAACACATTCAAGAACATGTCTAACTAGTCAAATTACCATGCACATCAACTTTGAAATACTTTGTTTAAAGCAACATGTAAATCCAGATGCTCCAACTGAATTTTGGCCTCACTGTAATACACCATTATCGATACACTACTGATTCTTGAGGATTATGTGACTGATGCAGATCTTCTGTTAGTGTTTTTCTGTAAAATATTAAGCACTTCCTAGTGTTGAAATGCTGCATTTTGTTACTGTTACTTAAAACACGGCACGAAAAATCTGTTTAATGCAAATCACCAAAGACAGGTTTCCTTTCAAGTTATTCATTATTAGATTCACTTGGACAGAGAAGCTGAAGTATGAAATATTAATTTAGAGACCTAAAAGTGATAAAGTTTTACTTAAGCTAGGTAGGTTACAAGGTCCAGTCTGTTTGCTCATTTTGTACGATTCTGCCTATTTACCAATGTTGGCCCAAACAGCTTTAAAGCTCCACAGAGTCATTTACAGAAATAGACAAAAGACTTCATAGTTTTCAGGATTCTTTAAAAGATGGCACATTTTAAAAGTTCTATGCAAGTGTAGAAGAGAGGTCTGTCTCAAGGTTATCAAACTACAATCAACAAATTTTATTCTGAAATGGAGAAGTGAAAAAACAAAGCAGTTGAGGACACAAATTTGCAAGAAACATGAACTGGATCTACAGCCATGCATGAAAGAGTAGAAGGTATGCTTAAAACTAAGTATTTAAACTTTGCTGTCAACATTCTTGATACTTTATATTTTGTAACTGTGTATAAGTTTCATTGCACACTCTCTCTAGAAAGCTTTCAGGTGTTGTTTTGATTATGGGAGAGCCAATACAACAAGTATTTCTTGCATTATCTTTTATCCTCCAACTTCACAGTCTTTGAAAGCATCCAGCTGTAAATGCACAAGTTCTCTGTGGCACACAGGCTGCAGCAGGATGCAATACAGCCTTGAAATGAGGACAAAGACCTCATGTAAGAATAAAATTTTCCTTTCTTGAGATTGAGGTGAATGAGTAGGATGTAATTTTAATCCTTCAATTCTAAGAGTCTTCCAGTTAGCTGCAGATTTTTTGCTCTGGTGCGTCTCTTGAAATCAGTCTTTGAGCACACATACTTCAAAGGACAAGCATCTCCTATAGTAGCAGGGACTTGAAACATTACTCATGACTGTACAGCATTTCAACACAAGAAAATTTGAAGTGTTTAACCTGTTAGGAATTTTCGGCAGTAGTTTGAAACTTACTTCCAGAAATAATTTGTTTTGCCTGTCCCAGGTTCTTAAAATGCTTTAGTTCTGGAGTTTTTGCTTGGGGGTGGGGTGGGGGGGGTTGGTGGTTTTGGTTGGTTTGTTTCTTTTAACTTTGCATGAAAAACAGGTTTGCATGGAAGTAAGTTGCAAGTTTAACAGCTATGTAAACTACATGTTAACTGCTGTCAATTATTCTGATAAACATTTCAAACACAAATCCCATATTCCCTGGGTACAAAAAACTAGCAGAAGATTTTATCTCTTGTACTATTGAACTTTTTTGTTCCATTGACATATAAGACACAACCATCACTTTCTAAACCGCTTTCAGTTGACTAATACAATGCAAAGCTAAAGAGATCTATTGCACAATAAATAACACACCCACCGTATAAACTAACATGTTTTATGTGGAATTTTTATCTATATGGACAGAGCTACAGGAAGAAAAAAAAATATTACTTCAACAAGAATTGACCACAATAGGATGAAATATAGATCTGTCATAAACATCGTTTTATAAGTATGACATAGAATAATTTTCATAGAGACATTACTGAACTAGAGAAAGCAGCTGACAACCTACCATGCTGGGTTTATTAACAACAACAACAAACCACAAATGAAGCATCTTTACTATTTCAAATATCCCCAGATTGGTGCAAATCATATTCCAAGGTCAGAGCTATAACAGCTTCTGTCTCTTTTCAAACAGGAAGGACCAAAATTAAACAATTCTTCTAAGCATTTAGAGCATGTTACTGAAACTCTTGCACAATGCAGATCAGGTTGTTCTTTTGTTTTGTTTTTAATGATGGATTCCATTTCCCACACAGAGTTCACTAGGATTTAAAAGGGAAACTTCCAAGTCTAGGTATTTCACTGTTTCAAGAGTTTAATAATCCTGATTTTATTTGCCTTCAACTGTGGGCAATCATTAATAATTTTTAAAGCATGTGTCCAACAACATTGTCTTACCAAAGCCAAGTACATCAGAAATGGAAAATCCTTATGAAATATCTTTGTCCCATAGAAATACAAGTTAGAAAGGAAACAGAAAGTTTGTCCTGTCAATCTGCAGAGGGTAATGAAACCTAATTCTTGTCATCATAAATACATCCTCCTTTAAAAGCTTAGACTTGTGATGAGTAGCATTAGATGCTTGCTACCCATTTAATTCTCCCTCTGGTATTTGTCCTTTCTTTTCTTAAATATTAAGGCTATTTAAGAATTAATAAATTTGCACATAAACCTTTTGCAAGAGATCTTAAACAGAAGTCTTGTAAAGGGTTTATATGCAAGTTTATTATTACACACTTTAGCAGAAGCACAATGCATCTTAGAAGCCTTCTCTAGCTGCTTGCTCTGGGGCAGAACATGAAATCCACTAGTCCCATTAAAGGAATTTCCACTTGTCAAAAAATAAACCTAGGAAACCAAACAATTATTATGGCCACAAATTTCTCAGCATGATCTATATATCGTCTCTATATCTGCTTTATTTGGTTAAAAAAAAAAAATCAGAGCTAAGAAAATAAATACTTCTTGGTCAATAAGCTGGCACAACCCTCAAAAGCAGAGGGTTTTACTGGTATAGACAGCTACACTTGTAGAGCAATTTTATCATACACAATATGTAAATGATATTTTTCATACACTGGAGAGGTTCATAGGTTAGTTTTTGTTTGAGTAATATTACATTTCTCTAATCCCTTCCATTATTCCTCCACATTCAGCTACACATTTCTCAAAACAGTATGTATTAAATAAAGAAATTAAAAGCTTTTGGAGATGATACAACCCTAATCACAATTGATAGGAGTCTACACATCAGCCTTGCATTTTGTGGTATAAAGCCAGGGAATACAAATCCAGACTATTCACTATTAGGTAGGTCCCACATCCAATGCAACCAATCAGGCTGACTGAAGAGAAACTAGGTTTCACTTCACTAACTAAAATTACTCTGAATTACTTTGCCTCTTGTTTCTCCTTTGTACAAGAAAAGCATGACACAGGCTGTACAGACGAGCTAACCCAGAGGATCCTTTACCCCTGAGCAAAGAGATTTAAGCCTGTCTACTTTGCTGCTGAAAACAGTATTATGCAAAAAAGCCAAGATGCAAATTCCTCAAGCAAATGCCCACCTCTGCAAGCTGGTGGCCAAGAGTACCTCACCTGGCTAACCTATAGATTACACACACAAAATGCATCCACAGATTACCTCAGCAAAAAAGTAACAAACAAAAAACCTTCAAGCAGAGAACAGATACAGGACATATAATCCAGTGGCATCTAGGCAGCAATCCACATCTTTAGGTATATCACTGCAAGAGCCATTTCCCTGCTGAAAGCTCTTTGTTCAAAGAACTGCAGTCTTTCAAATGATCAAACCAGAACCCAGTGTAAACTTAAAGCTAGGTCAAATCCCATGATAAATTGTCATATTCCTGTAGTCCTTTGAGACCAGTCAAGGTACAGTCCCCTTACCCTGAAGGCCTGTATGAGCTTTTTTTTTTCCTTCATAAAAATAAATAAATGATGCAGAATATAAAGGACAACTGAAGTTATTTCATGCAGAAACATAAGTAACTTACTAGATAGTCCACATTTCATACTGTGAAGTCTCCTGTTCTGAGATAAGGGTATCGTAGTAGATGAAGCATTATAAAATGCCATTCCAGGTTCCTTTCAGAAAGAACAAAGAAATCAGCAGCTATAACCAACACTTTAAAAATCTCTTCATAGTCTTATCAGTGACTTTACCATTTTTAGAAAGCTCACTCTTTCATATTGGCTTACTAAAAAGTTACCAAAAACCACCAAGTACAGTCACTCAAGACTCCAGTGAAGGAACATCAAAGTACGTGATATCTGAAGACAGCAGGCAGATTTTAAGCCAGTTAAGCCAAAAATGCCTAAAATGTCCAAACACTGTCCTCTGTGCCCTTCTCCATACTGCTTTTATTCTCAGTTACAGACTCTGTACCATCATGTGCATCTAACATAATTCTCAGTATAAACATTGTGCTATTTTGAAAATCCTTATCACTCAGTTACTTAAAATAATTCTAAAGTATATGCATGCATAAATCACTAAAAACCATCATAATAATTAACTAAATGTCTTGTAATGTCTTCAATTCACATGATTTTCCAAGAACTTGATCAAAAAATCCAGCAAAATCAACATGGTTTTGGTGGTTAATTGTTTATTTGTTTAAAAAAACCCAACATATCATAAACACCCAGGCTAGTTTTCAAAATGTTTCCTACCATTTTCTCCCTAACTTGTCCTGTTGTTCTAACATCCAAAAATACAGGATGACAAACCAAAGCTTTCATTTTCTTGTATTTCCTTTCTCATAAGCACTTGTGCCTTCAACAGTCAGCACCAAGATATCTTGTTTTCTTGGGGTTTTCTTCTTGTTTTAATTTATGATTAATTAATATGTCTAATTAAATATTTTTATTTAAAATACGTATAAAAATAATAAGAGTTTTCTTTTATTAATTCTAATTATTGTGGTGAATGAACCTTCCTTTTTCTCCAATAAATTGCCCTTTAGAAAGCCAGTGTTTTGGGTCTATTTGATTTTGTAATCATTTCTATAAATTGATATGTGATGATACTTTGACTCCCTCCCCTCATTCTTGCCATATTCATCTATAAATACAACTTCCACTTCATTCTTCCATCCAGCAGTGGTGCCAGTCACAATCCCTCCACCTCTCCTTCCAAACCAAAATTATTTACACAGTTGCACATGTATAATTTCTGAACCAGAAATATACCAAGTCTCACCAGGGTAGCATAACAAGAACTCACATGAATACTTAGGAGGGGGTCACAAAACAACAGAACAACAGAAGAAAAAGAAAAAACAACAACAGGTTGGTTGTTAACAGCTTGAAAGTCAGTCACGATCACTAATCATTCAACAGAATCTAGGAAAATTGAACAGACAACATTTCACACTTTTACCCAAGTATGATGCATAGTCCAGTTATGTTTTGTGAACATGAGTTCCTTCCCATCTTCTTCAAAGTGCAAAATTTTACCATTTAATAAATTTATTACTTTGTCTACCCCATTTACAGAGAAGTGGGACTAGGTATAAACCCAATTATTTACACAAAGAGGCACTGTAGATCAGATTTTGGAAATTGCTCTTTAAGATGCAGCTTTGAATGCTTAGGTTCAAGTAAACTTGTGAACAAAGACAAGCCATCTGAAAGCGAGCATTTTAATGATGGAAAGAAATAGGACAGCAGCTAGGCATGTATAATTTGTTTAATATTCCCCACATTTTTTCTTTGAGAGGAAACAATATCCAAGGCGATCTATGTGTTACTCAGAAAGCAATTTCCATACAAGCTTTTGTAGAAAATATGCTTTAAGGAAATAATACTAACTTCTGGTTTTAATGTGAACAACCAGTCTTGTAAAATGCACTATCATGCTTAAGGGAAAGCAGTATCAGCACTGATCTATAAAGGTGCCTTTAACAGTTCTTCAAAACTGAAATACTTACATTTCCTTAAAACAAAAAAAAAAAAAGCCAGCAATATATCAAATCACAAAATCTTATTCAGCCTATATCATCTACTTGAGAAAAAAAAGAGGAGCAGACCTGCTTTGCCAAGTTACAAAAACCCATTGATATTTTGTCATGATGTGGTTTTATTGACATGCTCATGACACGTTGAAGTATACCTCCTAATTAGTATGTCTTTGTTAGAACTATGTAGCTCACTTTCTCTATAACCCCCTACCTTTTTTCTATATCTGCCTCTATCTAGCGTAACATTTTTCTCAGTTTAATATGAACTTTTTGATCCTCAGAAGCCAATGACTTATAATGGAAAAAAGTTTTTCCTCCTAAAAGCATTATCTACTTACATTTAGCTAGTTCACCTAATACAGTAACACGTATGTTACAGCCATTTCACATAATTTCTTCACTTCACCTCATGAAGAGCAGCAGCCATATCCTCCAAAATGTTCATTTCAGTGACACAATTACAGAAAGCAGTTTTCTTTAAGGAAAATTCAGTGACAAATACAATACCTGCTAATAAACAGCATTAGCTACAACATATGACATCTACAGTGATACAAATAACTGAGCAAAATATTTCCAAAATTTTATAAACACCACCAGCTATGTCTACATAATTGTATCTAAGGACTTGGTTATTGCCTTTAATTTTCATACCCTAGAACTTTATCGTTCAAATTTCTCAGTCCCGTGCAAAATTCTGCAAAGTATTTTTAAAATAGCAGGTGTCTTCTGTGTTCTAAATACCTATTTAGACATTTGACTGAAAACTAATCTCAGAAGATATGCCATTAGCTAAGTCTTCATGGACATAAAATTCTGCAGGGGGATTAAGCATCATCGCTTAGTGTTGCTTTACGGCTTCCCCTTGAAGAAGCTTATTAAAAGCAAGAAGATGTAAAAATGCATTGTTGTTAGTTTTAGACAGTTCAAATGGCTAGAACAACTACTTTTCAGGTTCTTACCATTTGAAAGCTAATAGTGAATTGATATTTTTTTTTCCTTTCTCCGAAGAATATTTCTAACTGAAGATTTCTGCTCAGTAGGCTAGCACAAAAGGAAACAAAGCCTACTACTGTATCATAAATTCTTGGGGGGGAACCGCAATTTGCTCTTATCGGTGGGTGGCTGTAACCTGTTCGCAATTATGTGGCACATTTTTCTCTGCTCTGAGCTTTTCCCAGAAAGAGCAGAAAAAAAAGCAGAAAGGCAGGCAACCCCTCTGCAGAGCCACAAAGCAAACTTTCCTTTTCCCACCCTCAAACAAGGGAGCGAGAATCACAAACCCTAATTACATTTCAGCAACACGCCATGAGCGATATAGTCGAATTGCCAAGATAAACCGCATCCAAAAACCAGGACAGAGTTGTAGCGATCCGATACTACCAGCTCATTTACTTGTACCAAGTGAATGGGCTGCCACAAAGCTATTCCTGCTGGGTGAGCCAGGCCAGACCTCAGCTTACCTGGGAGCAAGGATGCATCGTACAACGTGTAACTATTTCTGGACAGCCGAATCTCTACATACAGCCTTCCCTCACTGCTTAAACACTTTAAACCCCAAGTTTCCTTTTGTACCTGTCTGACACTCCTCATGCCCAAGGTAAAACACACATTGAACGCTGTTCGAAGGGTAAGTGCTGAAGAATCATCAAGAGTAGAACAGCCATCAGAAATACTGACGGTATCACGGTAATATACAGATTTATTCAGGTAAGGTGACAGAAACACGTTATGCTGATGACAACCATAACACCCGTCCCTCAGACCGGCGCCGCCAGCCGCCCCTCAGAGGATCCCGCCACCAGCGTCGCAGCGCGGGAAACCCAGGCACCATCTTGGGCCGCGAGCGACGGCACCGCGCCGCCGCCTCAGCCCCGGTCGCGCTGCGGTGCGAGGAAGAGGCGGGAAGAGGCCGCTGAGGGAAAAGCCGCGCGTCCCGGCCGCCCCGGCCCGCCCGGCATCACAGCGCCCGGCCCGCGTCCCCTACCAGCGTCGCCGCGGCGAGGCCGTCTCCTCTCTGCTGTCCCGCGGCGCTGCTTGGGCTGAGGACAGAAGAACAAGGCAGGGTTGGCTCGGCCCGGGCGGCCCACCCCGGCCCACCTCAGGGCTGCCGCCCGCCTGGTCGCGCACCGCGGCGGCGAGGAAAGAGCCCCACTGTCCCCAGGCTGGCTCTTACCTGGGGAGCGGCACGTCCCCGCCGGCGGGGAGCTGCGCCCAGGCGCCCCACAGAGACAGGGCTGGAAAGCAAAGGCGGCAGGTTAGTGATGGCCGGCACCGGCCTACCCTCCCTCCCGTCCCCGTGCCCTGCGCGGCGAGGAGGCTCACCCGACGGCAGCCAGGCGCACAGCAGCGCCCCGAGGAGGAGCCGGGCCTCCATACGGGCTCGCAGGCGGCAGTGGCTTCCCGCGGAGCTCCAGCCCTCAACGCTAGCCGCTACCTGCGCCCTGAACTCATCCCACCCTCCCGGGAGGGGCGGCAGAAGGGTTTATCAGCCGCCCGCCCTCCGCCCCGGCCCTTCCCCGAGCCCCCGCCTCGGACGCCGCCCCTCGCTCTGCAGCGGGGCTCCCCGCAGCCCAACGACCACAGACCTCGCCAGCTCCGCACACGTTTATTGTCACTTTTCCGCCCTTCTGGGGTTTAAGAAACGATTAGTGTTACGGCTTCTTAGCAGGAGCTGAAACCGGGGCAGTAAGACTGCGCCTCGCCCCTAAGGCGAACAAACCCGGGGCTTTGCTGCTAGGGCTGTCCCACGACTGAAATGCCGGCTAGCAGCAAGCTGCCCGCTTGTGCTGAGGGGCAGCAGGCGCTGCTGATGCTTAACACGGGCTATTAGCTCCGACCCAGTCAAACAGGTGTCAGAACTTGAGTAATGAAAGGCACGAGTAAGATATGAACCGAGTTCAGCGTGCAGCTAATGCGTGTGGATTACTTCCATAGCTTCTGAGAACTTTTTTTACTATAAATTCATGCTTTTGAATTTGTAGCTCTCTGTGGACCTTTTTCCAGGTGGTTTGGTTTTTTTGCTTTCTTTCTTTCTTGTATTAAATTTGCTATCTGTTTTACCTTCCTTCCATTATTTGTTTCTTTTTTTCCTCTTCCTACCTCTGTTACCTTTCTTCTGTTCTATTCCCTTTCCCATCTGCTGCTGCCTCTCTCCGCATCAGTCTTCAGGTTTGTATATCTTATAACAGAAGCTTTAGAAGCTGCCCATACCAGGTGAGAAACTGTCTCTGATGAAAAGGGGCTTTTTCTGACTGCTTTGGGAAGTCTGTTAACAGTAAGTCATTAAAAAGATCCCTTTTCTGCCTTTGTAATTTGTCCCTGTGGATTGTATTTCTTGCTGTAACAAGTGTTTCATTTCTAATGAAATGATGGAAAACTAGCGATGTTTTTACTGAGAATTCTATTCTCTCCTGTAAATGCTGGAAGGAGAATGTGGATGAGGGAAAAGAAAGTGAGACAGAAGAGATAATAACTTCAGCACAACCTTTTCCCAACAACCCCAAACAGATTTTTAGAATTATGTGCTAGCCTCAGCCTGTACTCTGTACTCAGCCCATCTACTCTGAATGCACCATGCGCTTGGCTTTGGTGCACTTTCTCTGATCCAGGTTACATTAATGGAAGTAGAGAAAGTCGATCAAAAGCAACAGGAATCAGTTTACACAACACATATTTTAATGTATCTCTTTGCCTATGAAACGGGAACTATTCACTTTATTAATTTTCCCTTAATGCCACAGGTTGCAAACAATAACTGAAACTAGGTTTAAAGCCAATTGAGTTGCAATCTAATTTCTTGCTATGAAAGATTTCATTATTCCCAACTAATAAAGTCATAATTGTACCATCTTTTAATATGAAATATTTAAAACAATGCAAACTTCTGAATCATCTTGTAAATTTACTGATTATCAAATTTCCAGTTTTGGGGCATGGGATAGTTGTGTCAGTTTGTTTGCTTTGTATTTATGCACAGCCAAGCACAGGAATTCCTGTAACAGAGCAGACAGCCCACCAAGTTAATTAAATTTCCTGTGGTGTGTCATTTATCTGATGGTTCAGAGCAGTTTCACATCACCAAATGAAGTTAATTCCACAATATTTACTACATGGAGGAGCTTATGACTCCTGGAAAATTTATCTGTATGATAAAAAAATTACTTTCTTTCAAATGTAAGTAACTTTCAGCTTGTAAAAGATCTATTCCTATGAAGTCTTCTACAAGCAATTGGTAGATAACATTGACTGTTCTATATGTAAATTTAAAGGAAACATACATAGTATGTTATGGATCCTTTAAATTTCATGTATCTCCTTCCTTCTCTTTTCAAAAATAAGTCAATTTTGTTTTGCATATGCAGGGGAGAAGTTCTATAGCTGTGTGTCTAATGCTTGGCTAGAATAGCTTTTCAGTATTGTGTGGTACTGGAACTTTGGTGGAAGACAAATGATTTGTGTACAGGTAGTTGCACTTGTAAGATAAAATTGTTTTCTGAAAACATGTTTTGTATTTGTACACAGGTTTAAAATGCATTCTTCTCTTATTCCTGACATCTGATATGAGAAATGGCTAATGTACATATCATTGAAATGTTCTCATACGGCAAAGCCATCTTCTGAGAGAGGTGAGAGAAATTTCTGAAGGAGTTGGTGTAGCTTACAATGGTTATCACACAGAAATAACAAAACAGCTTCCAGTTTGTACCTGGCAGTATGGAATTTCTTGATCATGCCTTTATATGTATTCATACAGGTTTCTATCCTACTGGAAGGAGGAGCAGGTAAGCTACCTGTGCTTCCGTAAACCCCATTCTCTCCAGAGTTATGGGGGTTAGGCTGATTCTGCGGGGAGAGTAAAGGACATAGGTTAGCAGGTCTCCTGCGCTTGCTCACAGCCTTGATTACAGAAGTCTTTATTATTGTGTACTACAGCAGGGAAAGTGGGAGAAGAACCAGCCCAATACAAAATAACCTTAAAGAGATTAGTCTGAAATAGATTCTGTTGCAAGTGCTCTGAGCTTGGCTCTTAGGCAGTTACTTTCAGAAAGTATTTGTAAGCAACAATATTCTGTTAGTGGGAATGGCTGGTGAAAATCAGACTTAGTGATAAGTCAGATTTACCCTGCTTATCTAAAAATAGAAAAAATGAGATTATTTGCAGTAGAGCAATTTATTGAAGAAAATTATTTTTTTTCCCTCCAGGTGTTAGTATGCTTTACATTTCACATCTTCGTGCTTTTTTTAACTAGTAGAGCTAGTGACATACATACCTACAGGTCCAAGAGAGAAGTTTGGATGCGAGCTCTGTGCTGTGTGAGAATCACCAGCTGTAATCTCAGGGAAAAGGCCAGGCAGGTAACGCATCGTGGGGCGGGGGCGGCTTTTCTGTTTTCTTTGACTTGTTCTTTCTTTTTTACTTAGACCTTAAACAACCAAAGCCTGGGGTGCCGCTGAAGCAGCGAGGCGGGGGCCGGCGGCCGGGGTGCAGGAGGCGGTGGCGGGCCAAGGGCGGCCGCACCTCCCACCGCCCCGGGGCGCGGCCTCGCCGCGCAGCCGCCCCGCGCCGCTCCACGCAGTATGGAGCGCCGTGTGGCTCGTGAGTTCCGCCACAAGGTAAGGGAGCGGGGCGGCGGGACGCGTCGACACCCGGGGCCACTGCGCGGGGCGAGCCCCGGCCGTGGGCAGAGCGGCGCTCCGGGGGCCTGCGGCGAGGCGAAGCGCCGGGCTGGGGCACGGCTGGTGGCAGCGGCAGGGCCTGGAGCGCGCTGCCCGCGGCCGAGCGCTGCCTGGGCGCCAGGGAGCGACGGGCAAGGGGGAGGCTCGGGGGGAAAGCGGCTGTCAGCCTCCTGCGAGAGGGTGGCTGTAAAACTTAGAAACCCTTCAAAAGAGAGAGAAGAGGGAGGACATTTCCCGATGCATGAGCTTTTTCAGGGCTTCATACAACTTACTTTACTTTAACATCACGTAAAAAATGTTGTAGCCAGTTCAGAGAAGGTAAAAAAAAGTGCAGGTGCTGAAGTCCAGGCCCAGGCAGTTCGCATTTGTGCTCTTGCGTGGTGCCAGCAGTTGCTCGGAAGGCTTTAGTTCCACCTTAATACTCACTAGCGCAATTGTGCATGTGCAGTCATGTGCAAACGCGTTTGATACATGGAACAACTCAGTGTGCCTGGCAGGTCGTTTTGTCATTTACCCTGTTAAATAAGTGCTCAGCAGAGTTCCAAATAGTGTGAGCAAAGCAAGCTCCAAAACCTCTATTTAGGAAAAGGAGAGGAAGATTGGTTTACCCATTAAGAGGTGTCTTTGTATAGCCATTTAGGACTCTCTCAGACTAAGGTTTTCCAGTAGTTTTGCGGTTGGGGTTTTTTTGTGGAGGAGGTTGTGGTTGGTCTTGTATTGGGTTTGTGGGGTTTTTGTCAGCTAGGGAATGGAATTTCTTCAAAGTAGCATAATGTTGTGTTTTATAGAAGTATCACCTGGTAATAAACCCATTAACTGAAGAATTGTTAGTATGAAGTAGAGAGGCCACAAAAAACTACCTATATGACAAACTGAAGTTCATAACTATTAAGGACCTGGATGCTCTGTAGCATAGCCATCTAGCAAGTTATTTTTGCCTTGCTACCTATTATTGTATAACTCAACAGTGGGTTGTGCAACATATCTTTAAAGACTCTGGTTCCTAGGCAGATGGTTACCATCTTGAACTTTAAACCTTTTCCTTTTTATTGCTGCTATAATTCACAAATCTTTCTAGTCCCACCCCTGATAACGTAAGACTTATTGTCAGTGTTTCTTGGTGCCGGGTAAGTAAGGTGTGTATTTCCGTGGAAGCTTATCTGAGTTAGAGGATACTGAAACAGGTCTTTATTTTGTATCATCTTTCTTCTTTTGGCCTCTGTGGCAATTTTAATGTCTTGGATACTTATTTTTTCTGTATCAAATCAGTGAAGATTCTCAGCCACAGGATATGAGTTTCCTATGTTTGCTACTTTGATATTATTTTTTTCTTAGCAATTATAGTCAGTTCTCTCTATCAACCAAGCAGCAATGCACCAATGCAAAATACGTAATATATACAAATATATTGGCCAGTTCTTCCATTTTCTTCAATACTTTTTCAAAGGCTGCGTAGCTTAAATGGAATTTGATAATATTCTTTGAAAGCTGATAGATGGGGCTAGCGCTGTAGTAGTGCGCTACTGTAATCTGAACTTTTCCCACATGAAAAAGTGTGGCTTTTTTCCCCACAACTTTTATAGGAGTTTATTCGGTAGAATAGACTTGTTGCCAGATTTTCTTTTTCTTTTATATGTAGGTGCAGTTTTTGTGATGACTCCTTACTAATTGCTATGAAAAACAGTGCAGTTTATATAGTGACAAATAGAGCATGAGCAACTCTTTATTTATGTTGTAGGACTGTAATTTATACAACTAATGTGAAGATACTCTTAAATGTCACAGAAAGGTTGAGGTTGGAAGTGACCTCTGGAGGTCACTTGCTCCGGATCCCCTGCTAAAGGAGGGCCACCTAGAGCAGGCTGCCCAGGACTACATCTAGATATTTTTTTAATATTCTTGGTTTAAAAGCTGTGAAATCATCTATCCCATACCTCCGCAGTTATTTTAGTTTCTCTCTGCTTTTCTAGAAAATATTCCTTGATCCAAGTTATACCATGTCACCACTTTTTTGTTTTGTTTTGTTTGAGTTTTTTTTTCCTTAACATGAAGGGGCATGATCTTTTAGGATTTATGAAATTATTCAGCTCTTAGAAGCTGTTGATAAGCCTAGGTCAAGTGTATGTCTACAGTAAGACTCCGTCCCAAGGAGTTAATGAATTAAGGAAATGGTGAAGAGATGCAGGTAGCTAAGATGAAGTGATAATTGGTGGAATTGAAGATAGCAGGAAAGAATGACCTAATTAGAGAGCTGGTACGTAGCTACCTAGCTGTAGAATTCTGAATATATAAGAAGTCACTTGGGTGTTTGTCAGAGGATGAAGAAGTTGCTGGTGCAGTGTGAGAAGTGCAGGAATCTAACAGAAAGACTGAATGTTTTCTGAGAAGAAATACCAGAATATATATATGGTCCTCCAGTTCCTGAGAGAGAGTGGGGTTGTGTCCATCAGCTAACATATCGTGAGAAGAATGTAATGTTACTGGTTGCTTTCCCAATCAGGAGAAGAGGTGATGATGGTTTTGTTCTTTGCTGTGTATGATTGACGTGCTTAAACATTTAATGTTCCTTGAGACACCACTCATTCAGTACCTTAGTACCTTAGTTATCACTAGAGATTGAGTTTGGTGTACCAGAACTGAAGCTGATTTATATGTTGTGTTTTTCCTGATGGGGAAGGGAAAAGTGGGTGTTGGACTTAGTTTTACTCCTTTTAAGGCAGACTTTTTCTTTTTTGTTTTGAAATTCACTGTGAATAAATTGGTTTACTCACTAGTATTATTATTGTCAAGCAGTCTTGTCCTGCACTGAGCTTTTTTGGCCTTCAGAATTTTTGGAAGTGTCTTTTTCCAAAGGAGACAAGTAATAGAAAACCACCTGTATGTGGTGTATTCCTGGCTTTAGAGAGACAAAAGGGACAAAGGGAATATGAAGCATGTATTTAGTTTAGAATATAATGCAAATCATTCCAAACCTAGAAAGAAAGGTTTCTTTAAGTATGCAAATTGGTCTTCAGACTTCATGTCACAGTAATACTAGCCTTTAGGTCAGATGTAAGTTGTTTTCCTAAACATTAAACTTGTCCAAATGTAAAACTATGTGATGTGACTTCGCACTGCAGGTAAGATCCCTGGCACTGAATATAAATCGAACTCCTTATATGAGAATTTTTGGATTTGGTTGAGGTTTTTTCTGCTTTATTTTAGTGTAGTTATCCAAGAGCAGGCACAGTAATATGACACTGGTTTAAGTAAACATACTATTAGTGGGGGAGGAAAGAATAACTAGCGAGTTCTATCAGTTAAGAGCTGGAGCAAAGAGGAGCAGAAGTGTAGCGGTTTCCATAATGTTATAAGTGAGACCCTGAAATCAGTGGTTTAGATGACAGAACGTAGATTATAATCATCTCAGTGTTCTGGTTTTATCTGTGACAGCATGTGTTATATTAACGAATGGCCAAAAAGGTTTCTGAAAACATTTATTCAACAGTACAGTGATTATCAGGTAAGACAAATATGATCTTATTGTAATAGTGATGCTGCTGAGGGGAAATCTAGCATACAGAACGTTATCAGTATTTGCCACCTTGTCCAACTGTCATAATGCTAATTTTAGAAAGTCTTTTGTGAGGTAATGCTCTGTTGTAAAAATGTGTTTATCTTTAGGTGAGAAAAAAAGTCTTTCCCTGTTAAAATCTTTGCTGTATGGCTTAGGAATTTGTGAGAGTCTTGTATGTTCAACATTTGTGGTTATTCAGTCAGAGATTTATAATAATGTCCTTGGGTTTTCAGGTTAATCTACTAATTGACAATGAAGCGGAGAAGGATTACCTTTATGATGTGCTGCGGATGTACCACCAGTAAGATCTAGCTTTATATATGTTTGTGCAGAATTTTCTAATGTTTTTAAATTTAAAGAGAAAATATTCAAGATTTTAAGTGATCTTTTCTAGTATTATAAAGAAAGTAGCTGGAGTAATAGTTTTTATCCTGTGTAATGAAATCTTACACTTTCACAGCAGCAGACCCTAGCCTGCAGACAAGGAAGGAGCATGTCTGTAGTCACCCATAAAGTTCCTTTGGTTTTATGACCTGCCAGTTTTTTAAAGGATTTTGGTGGTTTCTTATGGGGGGCAAAAAAAAGCACCTGGATGATAAAACTGTTCTTGGGAAACATGACGAGCATTAATCAAATTCATTAATATTTCCAAATAATGCTTATTTATTTGCAACACTTTATTGTTTTCACTGGTGTTTGCTGTTCAAGGGGTTTTGCTATTTAGATAAAAATTTATTTGCAACTGTTTTATCTGAAAGCTGAAGAAATTTAGTCTGGGAATCTGTTTGGCATGTTTAACAGCTCTGGCTTATTACAACATAATGGGGAAAAAATGGTAAGGCGATAGGCCTATTACCAATCCTTTTACTGAAATGATTTAAACCATGGGTGCTTAGGACCTGTATTGTTGTAAATGAGATCAGCCTCTAATCCATTGCTTTTCAAAGAAGATGAGAATATATTTTCCACTCATCATAGACAAGTGGCTCTGATAGGCATTGTTTCCATTCATTTTTTAATTAATAGCATCTCAGCTGAGTGAAATGTAGACGTTTCCATCTGATGTTTGCACTGAACTATAGTTATGGGTGTATTCAGCTGCATATCTGATTCAGTTTCACTCAGGTCTGTCTAATTGCTTCTCCATTCATAAAGCCTGTTGTTTGGAAAGCTGGTTGATTCAGTAGCTCTTAATTATTTAAAATCTTCTTGCAGTTACAAAATGAACAGTGCCTATAGTAACTTTTCTTCAATTTCCGAAATTGCAATGACTCCAGCAGTATTTCCGATGCCTCTGTGAACATGTTGATGTTCTATCACTATTTTGGAGTCCATTATGAAGTATTCCAGGGCAAAAATACATGCAGTTGCTGTTGGAGTTAACATTTAATGTCTACTTCACTATGAATGGCGTTTCCAAAAGTATTTGACCTCAATCCCATGTAATGTGTCTCCTGATCTTTATTTTCATTGCATATGCCTCAGAAATATTGTATGCCAGGAAATGTAAATTATGAGAGAGGGAACAGCAAATAATACTGACAGAGTTTAACTTGATGTTGTGTAGGAACAGCCCCACTGAACCTTAGGGAGCTGGGCAGCAGAGTACATTTTCTAGACCTATAATTATCTCAGTGCTGATCAGTATCAATAAGACTACTTTGCGTAGCTCTCAAACCAGATGTTGACATCAGTTTAACTTCTGTAGCTGTTATTAATTGGTTCATGTGGGTTCAATTTATATTTGAAAAAAAATAATTTAAAACTTAAAGCAAGTTTTTGCTCAAACTACTGAGTATTGTGATTTCCCACACATATACACACATGCCCCGAGTCAAAAGTTTGTCAGTCCCCAAAGTTCAGGAAAGGAAGGAGCTTGTAGGCTAGATTCACTTAGAAAGATTCCTAACTAGTAAGGAAACAAAAATCTAGTAGGCAGGTGTATCTGATCTAGAAAGTTATTTCCAAATGGTTACATAAATCTTTTCAGGACTCTGAGAATGACATTAAAGGTGCCACCTGTAAAAGTGATGTGCATGACCTTAAAAGATACAGACAGTATATAGGAGATTTCAGTTATTTTGAAGAAGGTAGGTATTGTTCCTGTTTGCTTACAGAAGGCTTGCTTTCTCAGAGGCTGTTTTGCTTTGGTTAAACCAGTATCTGCATAAGTAACTTTTTTTAGTAGGTTGAAGGGACACACAAGTATTGAAGCCACTTATATGGCAAGTTATTAAATGGTGATTTTTGTTGGGGTGTTGATTTACCTGTGCTTGTTTTGTCATTGTGTTTTTGTAGATCTATGAATCTCCCAGTGCTTGTGGGGGACCTAAAGCTCGTGATTAATGAACCGAGCAGATTGCCTCTATTTGATGCCATCCGCCCACTTATCCCATTAAAACACCAGGTGGAATATGATCAACTTACACCCAAAAGATCACGGTAAGAGAATGTAGAACAATGCAGCTAACTTAAATACAAGCAGGAAATACTGACTGAGTCTTCAGATAAGTTCTAAGTTAAATATCGACCACCTGTGTAGAGTAGGCATAGTTATTTCACTGTTGCTATATTTGCTAGAAGTACGGTTTTGAGCTACCTGAAACTGTTTGCCAGCTAGTTTAATCTTGGTAGGGGTAAAGGCTAAAGGAGTCAAAAATTATACTTTCCACTTGAAACAAACTTTTCTCATTTTTTCTGCATTTAATAATAATAAAAAACTCTTATAACTCTAACCCTCTAGAAGCAGACAGCTTCAACAGTTGCATATGTCTTTTCTTATGAAAAATATCTGTTGGCTTTAGCTAACACTCATCCATCCAAACTTCAGTCAGCTTGCTTTTTTTCATGCTTATATATTACAAGAGAAAAATAATGTGTAACTTTTACTATTGCCACGTGTTATGCATATGAACAGGTAAGTATCTTCCATTTTTGCAGAAAGCTGAAAGAGGTGAGATTGGATCGTTTGCATCCTGAAGGACTTGGAATAAGTGTAAGAGGTGGAGTGGAATTTAGCTGTGGCCTCTTCATCTCCCAGTTAGTTAAAGGGGGACAGGCAGACAATGCTGGACTTCAGGTAAGAAAATTATATTAATGGCTGCTGTGCTACAAAAAGCTTTTTGTTACAATGTTAGGGCAGCAAGCAGTTAAAAATTTTTCTTTACTATTTAGAAACAGCAATTGCTAAGGTGCACTAAAGTGCTTTTTGTTGCTTGTAATAAAATACGTAGGTCAGTGCCATAGCAAATACCATTATACCAATGGTGAATCAAGTTATTAAAACTGTACTTTTCAACATTTTTGATAAGTAAACCGTTTTTTCATACTTGGGATATGATAATTTTTGAAGATAAAAGGGCTTTCTAGAGTGTTTATACTTCATGAGTAGCAACAGTCAAATATAAGCAGATGGAAAGAAAGATCTCAACTCTGTGGAAGAGAGTTTTAAGTTGCCAAATTCTGATTAAATGTAGAACAGCATATAAATACTAAAAATGTTAATTCTACCTTGTACAGATATAATTTGTGTAATTAAGTGTTTATTTGAACTTCATGTATAAATTATGGGAGGTTTTGGTTTATGCAATGCAAGTGCATGAAAGGGAGAAGCTATTTTTAATGATTTCCAATATCCTTTGTACTGCATAGAATTGCACTTTGAGTGATTAAATTTTATATACATGAACTGTAACAAGGTTGGAAAAAGTAATTGGGTATAAAACCACATTTTTTTTCTAATCGGTACTTACGTGATTTGTGTTCATGAAGTTTTGAGTGCTTGGTTGGTTGTTTTAATATGTTGTTTCTTGCTCATACATATCTTGGTGAAGAAAGGAGTGAGCAATTGCTGTAGCAATCATCTGCATCTTGCTATGCTTTCAAAGCTGATAAGGTGTTTTAAAGGTCTGTTTCTCACTAGAAAGGCTGATAGGTCTGGGTAATTTTATTTTGTTGAGTGCAGATAGTTGCTGGAAGTATTGATGTTTAAGGATTATATTTAATACTAGTCAAGAATGTGTTAGAATGGCATGAATTATTACAGTGTTTAAACTAATGAGTTTTGTAGATACGCTTTAGGGTAACCCCACAACTCTCTTAGCTTAAAAAAACAAACAAACAAAAAAAACCCTTCTGTCAAAAAGACAATCCAAGTTAGGGTTCCGTGTTTGTATAGTTGATGCTGAGAACTTTCTAAAATTTAAATAAATGTCCCTCTCTCTGTTTGCATACATGCATATGCCCTTTTGTTTGCGCATTCGAACCTATATATCCCTTTCAGATACACCACTGAATTAGTCCCATCTTCTGGCAGCCTGCTCTGGACAGAAGCATGACTGGCTCACGGGATGCTTTTAGAAACTCCTTGGAACAAACCCACAATTTCAGGGAATATACCCCACAAATTCTGTATTTATTTAGAATTGAGAGAGTGGTATAGGACACTGCAAACACTGTGCTGAAAGTGTCAGTAGCCTACTTCTAAGCATGGGGGTTGCCAGTGGATAACTCTAGAAAAGGGCATTGATGCACCTTCCCAGGGTTTGCACTACAAAAGCTCCTAGTGATCAGCTCAGTAGAGATTCCAGCTGCATCCTTCCACCACTGGTAGGAAACTGAGAAAAAGTCAGACCAGTCAATTGTATGGCATTTGAAAACATCTCTTGAAAAATACTGGAAGGATTTAAAGATGCTGGGCAATAAAGGACTTGATGGCCACTGTCTTAAACTGTCATGCTAGTACATTCATCTTAATGCTGTGTTGCAGCTCTGCTCCTCTGCTTGTGGCAGACTAATGTTTTGACATGATTGGTAGATAAGGAGTTATGCTCAGTTGTTGTGCTGCTGTAGGGATGTCGATTTTAATTTTTCCTTGGTGCAGAAAAAGGCTCTTCTGGCTTTCTGTGACTGAGGCCATTGTACTACATGTTGGTGACAGTGAATGGGATTGTAAAGGATCTTTGGGCTCGGTTGTACAAATTTAACAACTCAGAACATAGTTGGAGTTTGGTAGAGAAAGTAGGGAAAATAAGGGGGAAATACACTTGAGACTGACTTTGTTAGGGTTAGATTCTATGTATTAATATGTGCAGATGGTGCTTTGCAGCTCTTGTAACTGTCTGACTTCCGTTTTTTGATGCCTGGTGTTAAAGCTCAGCCTGAAGTGCCTTCATAATAGGTGGCACCAGGTACTTTCGTAACCCAACTGAATAGCAAGAGCTGACAGGCAGTCCATTGTTCTAAATTGCTGTCTCACAGTAAAGCCAACTGCTTCTGAAATTTCACCCACCTGCTTTATTTAACTAAATCTCTACACATTTTCTATCTCAAAAATGCTGTCTGAGAAAGGTATAATGATCTTCTATTATACCATCACTTCTATGTCCTTCTGCTTTTTTAAAAAATTCCAATTCGTTTTGCGTGATTTCTCCTTGAAGTAGTTTCCAAGGTACTTTAAAATGACTGAATAATCATAAAGGCTTACTGAGGCATTTGTAGTTTTGACTTTATTTTTTTTGACTACAGTTTCTCTAAAAGGCAGGTGTTTTGTCCTTTTATGAAGAAATGTACTATTCTTTTTTCCCCTTCTGCTTTCTGATACTTATGTCTGTGGGGATTCTGCTGAATACAAAGAGATGGAGATTGGTATGAATGATGAACATAGAAGAAGTATACAAAATGAGAAATTTGAAACATTTATGTTACGTAAAAACCCATCAGTTTCCTGGAAACTAAATATTGTGTTTCTTATGTTAAAAGTTACAAATAATAGGCATTTTTCCTGGGAAAATTTAGATTTGCAGCTCTTTTTTGAAAGTCTGTCATCTCCCCGTTTGATAGGGAAAGTGGAAACAGTGATTATATAATAACAAAATAATTGCTACTGTTCTACTCTGCTCAATCCTGCAGACTTAATGCTGCTGATTCAGGAGGTTGGTATACAGTGATACTATTAATTACTTCAGTATATGGACACTTTTTTTTCAGGAAAACTGTTCAAGTGTCCTAAAGAGAAGCAATTTGTTACATGCCTATATGTCTCCTGTAGTTCAGCCTGGACTGGGTTATTTCTAATGCACCATCAGTCACGTTGTCAGTAACATAAATGTCATTAGGATGACCAAAGATATTAGACTGTCTTTTCATCTTGTTTCTGAAGCTCAGCGAAGAGCAGTATTAAATATATCTATATGGGGAAAGCTCATTCCCATATGGGAGGAAAAAATAAAGTACGCTCTTGGCTGCATTTATAACTTTGTAAGTGTGTTCCTTTTAGGGAGATGATACAATACCAACAGATGTGACTTGCTTAGTGAATGATGGCATCCTCAGAGCAACACTAGTTCTGCTGATGCAGAAGCGATATAGTGACTCACAAATGACTGCCATTTGCAGTCCTAAAACTGGGATGCTTCTGTGTGTTGAGGCATTGGAGGTAATAACAGTAGGTTAGGTTACCCTGTTAGAAAGCTGAGTCTGTGCAAACCCAGGCTCCCTGGTCTGTTATAGCCCACATAATGTGAAAGATGTGAGTAAAGGAGGGATCTTGAACTAAACCAAAAGCAAACAAAAAGCTCCACCACCACCAAATACAGAAGATCAACAAGAAGAGTCTAGGTAGATCAAATGAGGTTGAGATTGCATACTTACTTAGTTGTACACAAGCTTCTGGTATTTTTGCAATGAAATAATCCAGAGAGAGGCCAGAATGGGGAATAGAGGAAGATTTTTCAGCATTTTATTGTTGAGGAACTCAACCTGCCTTGGAAAAGTAGAGGTCACTTGCTTTCCCACAGTTTCTGAGAATCACCAGCAGAATCCTAAACAGGCGGAAAGTCTTGTTTTGTTTGGGTTTGTAGGGGATATTGTGTCTTTATGCTCAGTGCCACAAGTCTGACTCATCTCTGAGCCATTTTGCTGCTTGGCAGTACAGTCACATTGCCACTGCTAATCCCAGTCTTAAAGATGCGTTATTTATGGTGGATTTTCTGAAGTGTAGAGGGCAATTGAACAGCTCTAGACTAAATTCTTGGTTTTGGGGTGGGGAACTAGCTTAGACTTTAGTGGCATATCTTTAGGGAAAAGAGGACTGCCAACAACAAGTTGGTTGAGTGAATGTTCTTTCATAGCGAGAGCTGTCAGGGCTGTGACACTAAACTGTAGACCCCATGTGTTTTTCTTTCTCTGATTCTGCATTTTTACCTTGGGTCATATGTTCGAAAGCCTTTAAGTACTGACCTATTTCTGCTCTTATTAAAGATCATGTTAAAAATCTGACTGGCTTAAATGAAAACTGTCAAGCTCCCAGGAGTGCTGCAGGTTGCACACAGGCCGTTGCCCCGGGTGAAGTTTTTGGATGTCCAGCAGGTGGAGCAGCAGCCCTGCTGGTTGGGGCTGGGGACCACCACGGTTGTGTTCTGCCTGTGCAAGCGTGTTCTCTCCAGCAGAACAGTCACATACTGCATTTTCTTTGCTTTCATAGTTTTCTGATGCTGTGTTGTGTAAGTTAAAAATCTTTAAGTTCAGCGGAGAGGAAACTGCGCTACGTGAGCTATGCTGGTGCAGTGGATGTGTTTGTAATGACTTCTACTGCAGAGAATGTGACACTTCCCAGAAGCAGAAAAGTTTGTGAAAGAAGTGAAGGAGACAAGTGGGTGGTTTCTTGTTTTGTTGGACTTTTGGTTTTGGTTCATTTTAGCTGAACAGTTCACAGTAGGAAGATTTGATAATACTTTCTACCTATGAAAAAAGGCAGAAAGGGATGACATGTCCAGTGTCCTGTCACCCAAGTGTCGACCTGTCACGATGTGTATTAATGTGACGGCCTCAAAGACACAGGCCAAACTGAGGAATTCCTACTTCCAGTTCTACTCTGTCCTCTCACATAAGTGGGGTGATGCAAATTTAGGCTTTTGGTGCTGACCTGTGCAGTGCCAGAGGAGGAGTCTCTAGCTGTGCCTACTTTTTCCCTAAAACTGTTGGTAACATACGAGGAAGCTAGTCCTCAGTGAGCTAAACTATGACTACTTTTTTTCAGGCACAGATGCTCCCGTCAAATTTGTGTGATGGAGAAAACAGCAGATGCACTGTAGGGTTTAGTCTGTACGGCCACAGTAGATCGTTTACTCGGTCTGAATAAGAGTGGTGGTGTTACCTTCTGTCCTTTCAGTGACAGTAAAGTTGGAAAGTTTCTATGGAGGAGACCAGAAGTATCTGGCTCAAAAAACCCCAAAACCCAAAAAACTGTTATATTTAACTCTGTGACCCATTTTTTTTATTAATATTTTTTATCTAAAGTGGCACAGTCTTAACAAATGTGTTAAAGATTACAATATTTATTGTAATACTGTTGTGAATATTACAATGAAGTCTTTAATCCTGTAAGTAGGTAGGGGGTTTTGCACTAAGACATTTTTTTGGCACCACCTTAGTGGTTAGGGCAGAGTGAAGTTTCTCATCCCTGTCTCTTCCTGGTAGGTCTCCTGTGCCTCCTGCATTCTGGAAGAGCTAACTCTTCTGATCTTCTGCAGCAGCAGTTGAAAGTGTGTTCACAACTGATGGTACTGTGGTTCACAACTGGTGCACTGACAGTCCCAAAGAAAGTGGATGAAAGGGAAGTTTTCCCCAGATGAGAACTAGTATAGCCAGAGTCTTTACATTATCTTTTACCAAATGTGTTATGGTGAACCTACCTCTTCCCCTAAACTTTTTAGTCAATAAAGATGTTCGCCAAGACTGTAAAAAATCATGTTCTTAATTTGTAGTATAAGGACCTTTTCCAAACCTAAAGTGCAAGCACAGAGCCTGTGCTACAAAGTAATTGTAGATTATTATTTTTTGAATGAGCATGACAATGCATTCTACCTAAACTTTGTTGTTTAGGACTAGTTGCTTTAGCTTTGCTGAAACTTGAAATCAGCTTGATGTAGATACCAGAATGGAAAACTTAAGCCTAAACTGAAATTTGGCAGCTTGAAAGTGTGTCTTTAAGTCCAACATGTTAAGCTGAACATGGGTGTAGGGCAATCATTAACTAGGGATAATGCTGCCATAAAACCAGACCTACTTGTGAGGAGGCACACAAAGTTTCATTGATCAATAACTGAGTCATATTCTGTTGATGTTAATGAGAAAAGTCCTGTTAGCTATCAGGTTGGCATTTTGATACATTTGTATGTAATAAATATTCACAGTAGTGCATAAGAAACTCTACTGGGGAGCAGTAAAGCCAAAGTATTTGACTTTGTTCTTGTGGAGATTAAAGTACAAAAGTATGAGGGTATTGTTTACGGTTTGTTGCTAAAGCCATTTCCTGGTAATCACTTGTATATCCTACTGTGCAGAGGATTGATTTGCATTGCCTGGTGGAAGAGAGTAAATGCCAGTTTTCACACAGTCGTGTCACGTGGTTCCCATTAGGTAAAAGTCTTTGCTTATGGTGCTCTAGTCAAGACCTGGCATTTTTCAGTGTTTTCCTGAGCAGCTAGTAAGTTACAACCTTAAATGAAGTGGACAATGTTCCCATCCCGATTCCTTCTCACTCTACCTGGCTAAGGGGATCATTAGGCAGAGTTCATAGAAACTTGGAAATTTCTAGTCTAGTCATCATCTCATAACAAATTTGGATTTATATTAGAGGAAGGGAAGCCTTTTGAAATACAAGCTTTTCAATGATGTGCTGTCATTTTATCACCAAATAAACACTAGCTCTGTTAGTTCTTTTGTGTATTCTGAAAAATAAGATTTGAAATTTTATAGAAGCAGCTGAAAGCTTATGGCACCCTGTCTGTTCTACAATAATAAATTGAATACTGCCAGGGAATATTCTTGGAGTGCTGTCATTTGGTTGCTGATAAATGTTAGTGTGGTCCCCAGTGTGGCCTCTGGTCTATGCCAGCAAGCATTATGCAGTTCAGGTGATAACACATGCCAGGGGTGGTTACTAGAGAGCAGGTTACACAAAGCCACCCTGCTCTGGAGGAATTGTCTTCAGTTGTAGAGAATGGTCTTTATCCTTAATTAATATACCAGGGCATACGTAGTTTCTGTGTAAAGCTGGCTTGGTTTTGGATCAGACAATGAGTCCTGGAGATAAATTGAGGGCACCATGCAATTTGTTTCTGCAGTCTTTTGCTTCCAGATACGTTACTTCTTTTTGGTGCAGTATACTAGTATAAAGATGCTGGAGGATAGTTTAGTGGATCTTGTATTTCTGCTGTCAATTTTTTGGTAAGAGTTTTGTAATAGATGTTTTTCTCTTGATTTTTTTTCAGAACAATATTGAACGGCTTTGAGGCAGGTGGTACAAACTGGCAACGAGGGTTATCTTTTACCTAGTATATACATAGTTACCTACTTTTTTTTTTTTTTTTTTTCTCTGGAATACCTGTTTCTTTGCTTTTTTTTCTGTTAGTAAAACCCCTGAATCTTTCCCTGCACAACTGTGTGGAAAATTTCAGTTTTTCAGTCCATTGTATACCCACTTTGTGAGACAAAAGGCACATAGGTTTGGAAGATAATCAAAGAGGGACTGTATCTGTACAGAGAACCATAGCCAATCCTTCAGGGTGGGGGACAGGGCAAATTACTGCTCCTTTAAGTCGTTATCTTCATCAAAATTTGCCTTGGGGATAGTTTCGTTTCTTCTGTTCAGACTGCATGCTCTTGGTCTGTTCCGTAGCTGACTATGCTCCCTGTTACCCATGGAGCCCCAATAGCATATATACAGAGGCATGGGTAGCTTAGGAATAAGTGATAGAAGTGCCTTTTATCTGGTGGGTGCTTTCCTTCTGTGTTTCTGTTTCAAGTTTTCCTATTTCTTTCATCTCATACAACAGGGGGAATGCCACAGTGTAGGGGTCACAGTAGGGCAGTGGTACCATCTTCTCAACCATAGTATATGATGGGTTGCTGCTGTGAAACACTTCAAAATCTGTCACATGAATAGCATGCAATTTTGTAACTGATGTAGATGAGTCAAGAAGACTTAAGCTACTGCACCCCAGAATAAGCATTCATTCTGCTAGTACCTGACTTAGCATAATTAATCAGAGGTTGCACCTTAAAACAAGGTAAATTCCATTAAAAGAATACATTGTTCTGAATCAGAATCAGGCAAGGTAATGAGACCACGTTTAGTTTCCTATTGATCAAAACAGTTGAGAAGGTATTTCAGAGAACATGTGGTAAAAGCAATCTTAAACTGCTAAAGTATAAAGGAAGAAAAGCACTCCAAAATTATTGGACTGAAATACAGACACCTGTATTTAAGATAATCTGTGGGGTATAAGCCTGATGTGTAGAGACTAGATATATTTATAAAATTGCTGTTTGGCCATTAATCTGCCATTTTGGTTTTAAATATTAAGTTCAAACAAGTACAGGTAAATCTGAAATAAAAAAAGCATTCAGGACTCAACATGATCAAACCTTTGCATCAAAATGATTGCCAGATTGTGTCATTGCTTAAAAACCTTTTAACGTTAATTTACAATTTATTTATTCTTCTCCCTTTCATTTTTGAGGTTGGAGATGAGATAGTTCGTATAAATGGGTATTCCATTTCATCGTGCACACATGAAGAAGTCATAAACCTCATACGTACAAAGAAAATAGTGTCCATAAAAGTAAGACGTAAGTAACAAAAAATCACCCATATCACTAAAGTTTGCTTTTAATAGATTGATGGTGATCTGTAGAAAACATTACTTAACAGTATTTTTCTTTTTCAGATGTTGGCATGATACCTGTCAAAAGGTAATGATATTTAATTTGAAAACAAATCAGCTTATTAATTTTCACATACTCTCTTCAATATCCAAAGAACCTCTGTGTTTATCTGTATATTTGAAAATGTGTGAATGGGCATCTCCATAGCCGATGAAAATGTCATATCCTTTGTGATAAACAGGCAAATATCTTGTTTGATGACTCTGACTTATGCCAGTTGCCTACTTAAATGAACCATTTTCTATTTCCTCATCATTTGTGGATATTACCTGGAAATTTCCTTATCAATGCAACTAACTTAACAGAGAGCTTCACTGCTTCTCTATGTACGTAACACTCGAGGGTTGCGTCAGAGCTTAGAAAAATTTTAAATTATTGTCCTCTTCCAGTTTTTGTTGGACAGTTGAACATTTAAGTGGAATGTTTGAGAAATGTTAATGATGGGAGGTATCTTTCTGCATAGATGTTTGTATAAGCTGTACAAGTTGTTATGATTATTTTCACAGTCATTCTTAGTTTCCCAAAATTGTTTCATTTGAGATTTTCTCAAGTTTATGTTTGACTGGCTTTACTAGCCTAAATAGTTGTATGCTTGTTTGATGTTCTGTTTGAATTGCTAGAAAATAAACCAGTTGTTGTGAATCGTATCCAAAGGAACTTGTAGATGCAAAATAGGCCACATTCCAAAGTAGCTTTTTGAATACATTCACATTTGTTTTGTCACCATTATTTTAAACTACTTTTCCCTTCCAGTTCAGCAGATGAACCCCTTAAATGGCAATATGTGGACCAGTTTGTGTCAGACTCTGGGGTAAGAGATCAACATTTTTATAAAGATGTCTTTTGAGAAATCTGTAATGGTTCTGACCTTTTCACAGAAGTTATTGTGTGTATTTCTATGATGCAGTATCTTGTTACAAGCATTCTGGGAGAAACGTCTTTTAGGATATGAAATGATTCTAGAATCATTAGGTAAGGAAAGGGCAGGATCAGTTGAAATATCTTTTACTCTTAATTGGTGCTTTATTTTGCAGGGGCTTACTAACTTACCAGGCTATAATTCTGCAGTACAAATCTTTAACAGATTATTTGGCCTATCTTAGCTGTAATAGTGGAGGAATGACAGGTATGAATGCAATTGACTTCTGTGTCTTGCAGCAGTTAAAAGAGAGACCACAATTACCAGTCTTCTGCTTTCAGGAAGAAAGACTTAGTTATATAGCGAACGCTATCATGTATTTTTCCAGCCCTTTTGTCAGGGAACATCTAAATGATTATTTTGCCGTATCACTTTCCCTTAATTTTCCTTCACCCTTTTCTGAAGACAAAGTTTGACTATTTAAACAGTCTTCTCCAAACAGAAAGATAAGTTCAGTATTTTACCTCAACCATGCAAGCTCCACTGAAATGACTGTATTTAACATTCATCTCCAGTAGGACCTCAGAGGAATCTTATCTTGGTGTTGGCAAGGTCTGTTCTTGGCTTTGTGGAGTTTTATAGTAGTCTTGATATTTCAACACAAACTAACATATGCAGCATTTTTTAATCCCCCTCCAGGAAGGGAAGGGCAGTGTTGCTGGTCTTGCTTCTTCGGGAGGGAGAGACAATAAAGAGAAGAAAGTCTTCATTAGCTTGATTGGTACAAAAGGCATGGGATGCAGGTGGGTACATGTTTCCTATTTAATGTCAGTGGTTGAGTGGTTTAAGTGAGACATCCAAGGCAGTTATTTCCATCCTTCATTGATAGGTTATCAGGAAAATAGAGATCCACACTGGATCATAAAGGCAAATGGGAACAGGAAGATATCTGTGGCACACGTTATGTATTATTACACAAAGCATAAGTACCTGTGTTACAAGTTCTGACTTAAAACCAAAAAAAATCTTTTAAATTTAAAAATAAGAGCAGTTTTTGGATCTTCTAAATGCTGTTACGTTTTAAAATGCTTTGAAATGCTGTTATGTGATGTATCAATTCCAGCACTGTCCAGTGTCAGGTTCACTCCCTGAACTGAGACTGCTTTCTGTGACCCTTTTCAGAGCTGAGAAGCCATCACACAGCTATATTGAGTTCCTAAAAGTAATGTTGAATTTTTAAGACTTCTAGAAATCTGAACAGATACTTCTCAGACTCCTGTCCTGGCAGCTAGTTATGGAGGTTTTGAGGCAGAAGGGATAATTGTAGGATTTCTTATATATTTAGGAATATATAGTTGAAGTTATCAAGATAGAACTGCATGGAGTATTTTCTATAAGCGTAAGTGTTCTTTCGTATTATTTGCAAGATCTAAAGGTTTTTTTTAAAAAAATATTATTTACAGACCTGGAGGGAACATTCAACATTACCTGCTGGATATGTTAGCTACAAAAATTATTCCCGTGTCTGGGCACAGCTTAGATTGCCACTTAAAGTTTCCAGGCTAGATGTTGGCCCCCAGTTGAAATGTATTTCTTGCTTCTAATAAATAATTCTGAAAAATAACATTGTTTTATATGTATAGTGTACCACAGTTCAGTGAGTAAATATTCAAGCAATTAGTAATTACTCATTGTCACATGCTTGCTGTTGAATGTCATTAGTGTTCCAGTCCCTTGTACTGACCTACAGTGTCTACTGTATTAGTGTGAACATCTGAAGTAAAAACCAGGAGCTTGAATATTTTTCTTTTAGCTTTTTCTTAAATCACAGTTTAGTGGTCTAAAGGATACAGAAGTAGGATGATAAACATTGAGTGTGTACTGGCAGATTTCAGTGTTTGTTTCAAATTAGGCTAATACCACCAAAATATTTTTTAGTCAGAAATAAATTATGAGAAAACAACTAAGACATCTTACTGTATTACAGTCTATTATTCCACAAATATTGTCCTATGAATGTTTGTTTTTTGTATTACACCAGTATATCCAGTGGTCCAACACAAAAACCAGGCATTTTTATCAGCAATGTTAAGCCGGGCTCTCTTTCATCAGAGGTGGGCTTAGAGGTAAGTATGCCACCTTCCAAGGTAGGTACCACATGGAAATCTGGTTTGGTATTTCCTACTTCAAGGATTCTGGATCACTGAAGTCACTAGCTTTGGGGTTTTTTTTCCATGGGAGAGAAATACATTGTGGTTACATTTAAAATGATGTGAGTTTCTTAAATTTTAGCAATATGAGAGTGCCCACCTGGGTCAAACCAACAGTCCATCAAGCTCAGTATTTGGTCTCAAACAGTGGCAGTAGAAAATGTTAATATAGGAAAATGTGCAAGCCTGGCCAGTTTCCAGCCTGTTCCCTTTGTACGCTGCCTGTACCTATGATTATTGTATTAAGAATGTTAGAGAGTATATCTCTGTTTTCATTTAATAAATGTGCTAATCTAGTGTCTGTACTAAAATTTGGTTTAACTCCTCTAGGTTGGTGATCAGATTGTTGAGGTGAATGGAGTGGACTTTTCTAATGTGGATCATAAAGAGGTAAGATCAAGTTTTCCTAGTTCCCTGAACTTGTACTTGTCAGCTTATTACACATCTATCTGATTTTTCTGGCTGCAAAAAATGTGTTTTGATACCAGGCTACTTAACCAAAGAGGTTGTGTATTGAACATGGGAATTTGGAGATGGGAATACCTACTACCCTGTTTGGTTCAGGCAGGTCTTCTGGAAATTCCAGCCTTTACAACCAGCATCTTTCATCCTTTTATGACTTAATTTGGACTGACTTTTGTTTTGTTTTAATTTGCAGGCTGTTGGAGTGCTCAAAAGTAGTCGTACTTTGACTATCTCTGTGGTAGCAGGCGCTGTAAGTATATTTATAAAAGCAGAACATTTTGTGAAAATTACTGTGGGCAAATACATGGCAAAAATAAATAGAAAAGAAGTAAAGCTGTATTTTTTTATAATGTCTGTACCGCTAAATTCTGTTAAACCAGGGCAGTACTGAGTGGCTATTGATTATTTCATTGGTAACTATCAATGGTATTCTCAAAAAAAAACAGTTTCAGTGCAAAACCATTTCCTTGACCAGGAATGGCAGTTAAGTTTATTGTAATGGTTTCTCACGTTTGAGAGCTTCTGTTCTAATACATAGCTGCTTCTGCTGAAACGGGGAAAGTGAATTGGATTGGAATCAATTAATTTTTCGTCCTGTGTAGCTGATGTCTTAGTTTTATTCCAGATTAATCCCCTGTGTAACTGTTTATCTGATCTCTTTAGTGTATCAACACATTGAAAACTGTTCAGTTTTCCATTTCCACTGTTTTGTGGAACAGAACTACATGCCTTTGGGGCCTAATCTAAAGCCAGCTTGAAATTAATTGAATCTTCCCACTGGCATCAGTTGACTTCCAATAAATGTTTTAATGTTTTGACTGCTTTAGTCCTTATTGTAAAATATATGGTTATGTACAACAGGATACTCAAGTTCCATAGACTAATCAAAGATGGTATTTTCTGATTTCCTTGCAACTGAATTAAATAGGGAAAACAAGATTTAATAAATCATTTAAGCTACTTCCTCAGGGCTCATGTATACTGTGTAGCTATATTAAGGGATTCATGGTTTAATTAAACTAATCTAACAAAAGATACACTTGTCCAAAGGCGTTGTAGACATTGTATAAATAAATGCTCCAGACTACTTGATTAAGCTCCAGGAGCTCAACATCCTAAGGACTTAGTTTCAACACCCAGATATGTTACCAACGGTTAGAAAAGATGGGATCTACTCCAGCATGTACCACTGGGGCTGCATCCTTGAAATGGTGAATTGTTGCTTGGAACAGTTCTGCTCCACCCTTGACCTCGCATGTGTCTCCTTTCCTCAGTACACATCTTTGTACTGAAAAAGACATTGCAAAAGGAAACAGCTTCTCTACTCCTGTTTTTTTGGTCAGCAGAGATCATGGTGCAAAGGTATTCTTCACTGCCAGGTTTTGTTCTAGCTGTCTACTTGAGCCTTAGAGACATGAAAAATCCTGTCTTCTAATTAATATGAGATTTTAATTTCAGTAATGAAACTTAGATAAATGTTATCAAAGTGTTTGACAGATAGCACCATGGGAATATCTTTCTTGAGTAGAAAATAGTGCTCGTGTCTTAACTGTAAAGGAAATGAAACAGGAACAAAACCAACTGAAACTTATTAACTATGTAACCTTTTGGCAATGTATGTTCCCTGAATGGTGGTACATTTCCACAGCAGCCAGGCACAAGGGCATTAAAATGCAGTAACTGTGTAGTTGTCTTCCACACTGGGATTCATTCAGTGTGCTGTTCTCTAGCATTGTGTTGCTCAGATTTCAAGAGACAGTAATGTGGAGGTTTTTCTGGGTGACACACTGAGCATGTCTTTGGCATGACCCCTACACTGTTGTTGCTGACTTCAGTAGTTGCATGCCTCTTCTGAGGTGTTTGGTACGTAATAACTTTGAGACTGAAACTGGAGTAGCTCTTTGGAATTAAGTGGTCAGATCTTTCAGAAAGCATTGCTCAGAAAAAGTGATGCGAGGAGATGGCAGGTGTGCTAGTATGTAAGCTGTTCTGAATTATTTCCTAGAAGAACTACATTCATGAGACTTCCCACAACTGATTTGGGTGGTGATTGTGATTGCAGGGAAAGGAGCTGTTCATGACTGAAGAAGAAAGGCAGAGAGAAGCACGTCTCCGTGAGCAAGAACGCCAGGAGTTAATGCATCAGAAGCGACTGGCGCTGGAGACTAACAAAATCATCAAAGAGCAGCAAGAGAAAGAGAGATTGTAAGGACCCTGTATAGGACAGTCAGAAAAATTTAGCTTGGATTGGGAAAGGGCGTGGAAGACAGAAGCAACCATGAGAAGATTCCCAAGTTAGATTAACTTAATTTTGCTATTGCAGTCTCTGATCATGAATTCTTATCCTGAGGTGCTCTTGATGTTCTGAGTTTTTGAAGCTGATAGCATTCAAATATGTCTTGAGTAGAAGGGTCACTTAGTTCCCCAACTGTTATAACCCTATGATTCAGTATGATACTAGTTATTCTCCTGATGCCATTCCCTAATCCTTTATTTTTAGCAGCACAGTTAGAAATTTTATACTATTACAATACTACGCTATGGAACTGCCTCAGAAGGAGATAGCGACTTAGAGTTAAATGGTGATATGCTCTTATTATCCACATGGTCATGAACGTCCTCAGGGTTCCTGCACAAGTGTGTTGAACCCTTGGTATTGTAAAGATGACTTCTTAAAAGGAGCATTTTCCCCCAATGCAGATGTATTTACTCTCTATGTCTTTTACTAACGATATGGTGACACACTTTGTGGAAGTTCTTACTCGGAAAATACTATTTTTATCATGGTGTCCTGATTCTTCTTATTGTAGAAGAAAACTGGAGATTTCCCAGAAGGCTGCAGAGGAAGAAGAGAGATATCGAAGAGAAATAGAGCAGTAAGTAAAAACCTTACATCAGCAATATGCTGCCTGAAAAAAGGGTCCCTGTATACTAGATCTGGCTGAAAACATTATGCATGTTCTTTTCTAATAAAATCATATAATATTTCCATTTAGCTAAATGTAAGTTTGATGTATGTAAGTACACCGCAGTTATAGAATAGGAAACTGCGCTGAAAATCAGCAGCTGGAAAACATGAGGGTTATGGTGATAATAAATTCAATGTGAAATTGAAATTGAGTGCTTATTTTAAAAATGATGTATAGACAAACTCAAGATTAAGGAAGTTCGTGTCTCAGAACAGAACTGTTGTCACTAACCACTATGCTAACAGGATATGCTAACAGGAAAAAAGAAATGCATAGTGCAAGGAAATGGAACAGGGAGGAAATGGAAGAATGGCTAAAGAGCTGGAAAACACGCTTATATTCAGGGGCTTGATGACATACCCACTTAGCTTATATTTAAAACAAAACAAAAAAAAACAGAAGACAGGGTAGTTTGTTCATGATCTGTAAGAGTGTACAAACTGTGGAATTTAGCAGCCTTTTCAGTCTATCAGACACTTTGCAAAACAAAAGCTATGTAGATTTAGCCTAAAATAAGGACTATGTGATGCTAGTTGTCTTGAATAGAAATGTCAGTCATCATAAATTTTAAGTAGACTTTTCCTTTTCTAAGGAGATAATTAGTTAAATAAAAACTGTGGCACTGAAAGTAGGAGGTTCTATAACTGATTTTATTCAGAAAATCTGATTTTTATTATCACAGTTTATTCTGGTTTTAAAAATGTGTGATTCTAGAAACTAGACATATTCAAAGGTCATGTAATAAAGTCAGTACTATAAATGTAATTTAAGAATTTTTTTACATTTGGAACTTGAAAATTAACATGTTGTCACAGTAATGAAGTTCCCTTCTAAATGATGTTGCAAAATTGCACTAAAGATAATGTGAAATTGCACATCAGTTTGATGCAGCCTTTTAGAGCTAAGATTGACCCTGAAGTATTCAGCTTTGCAGCTTTGACATCTTAAACAGTTTTTAATTCATTTCATATTTCAATGTACCTGTATTAGCTAAAATTCTCTGATGGAAAAAGCACAGGAATTTCTTAACCTGCAAGGTGCAAAAAGGAATATATTTCACAGCTGTCACAAAAGAAATAAAATATCTCCTGACAGTCCTGCGGTGGACTCTATCTCAGTGTGTAGATGAGTGCTCACCCATTTTCCTTTTCTAATTCCTTATTCTTTAAGGATTATTATTATTCCATGTTCTTTATTGTGGTATACTGTAGAAATTCCTGCAATAGCCATGGAAAGCTGCTATCAAAGCAGACTATCGCAGGTGAAGAATGATTCTGTTCTCCAAATACAGATTGCCTGTCTGTTATAATAGATGTTTGATATCTGCAGTATCCTCCTGAACTAAGTGTATCTGTACTTTCATGATTAGGCTGCCTTGAGGGCTGCTCATTGTGAGGTCTACTCTGTCTTTGTACTTCCTTGCATAATTTCCAAGTGCAGCTCAGGCACTTGTTAAACTTTTCCATATTACAATCCAAACTGTTAAGTTAGTGTCTATCTCCTTGGTGTAGAGAAGGGAGGATGGTAGTCTATGAATGTATATTTAAAGCTTAGATTAAATGAGCAATTGGAGGCAGGCAGTTCCACTAAATATAATGCTTCCTTGTATGAACAATTTGTGAGGACGACCCTTTCCTCCGTTTTTAAAATCCTTTCTGCAGGAATTCCTTGTATAATTCACCATGCCCTTTATTAGTATCCTGCATACACTTTAGGAAGAAAATTCTAATGTGCCTAAATGGCAGATTCTTAACTCTGTGTACTTCAGGCTACATTGTAACACACCCCACCCTTATTTTTTTTTCCTTTTTTTACATTAAAATGAAATTTTAATGAAATTTTTTTTTTTAGTTTACCTTAGCTAATTTAAAGATGCAAAAGATAATGCAAGTATAAATAACATCGTATATATCTAAGACCTGGTAAACCTCTGCACCATGTATCAGTTCACCAGTTCAAGGCAGCCTACAGCCAAGAATAGACCTTGGATCACTTAAAGGCACCATATATGAGCTACAAGCTATGAAGTTATATGGCAGATCTCTTGTGACCTTGGGATTAGCTGAATTTTCCTTCATAATGTCCTTTTTTTGATCATGGTGCCTTCTAGGTCATTTGCTTGTTTTACGAAGCGTGACAATTTTGTAAATTATTTTCTTTTTTTCCTAGAATACTGAATTTATGTGGTTTGTGTCTCAACACTATTTAGCTGCTTTTGGGAAGAGTCACTTGTTAGTGTAACCCATAACTATGTGTTTAGGAAGCAATCATCAAAATGGAGATAAGATGTAGAAATAAGACGCGCACTTTTTAGGTATATTTTGCCATTGTGACATCTGATTTAGGCATTTGGTAGATGTTCTGCCACTTTGTATTTTAGTGAAAACTTTTTTTCTATATAGATACTCTCCAGTTCTAAAAATGACTCTGTAAGAGATGGTTTTTGGCTTCAGCTAAGATGACGGCCAGTATTGTAGTGTATCACTCCAGGCTTAGTATCTGTGCAGGTGTTTATATGACTGGCCTTAGAAATCTCAATATTAAATATTTTGCTCAGTTACATTGTATTTTAAAAATTATCTTAGTAGCTTAGTAAATGAAACTTAGGTTGATGGAAGGAATTCAGTTTGGGGAAAGAGGCAGTTTCTTATGCTTTGATATAAAGAGAAAAATGCAGACATGCTGAACACTAAATAATTGTAATGAATTTATATTGATACTGCTGGTTTTATATTCAAGAGTTCCTAGCTGCGTGTTTTTCCCTACAGGATAACAGCAGAGGAAGAGAAATTTAAAAAGGAATGGGAAGAAGACTGGGGTCCTAAAGAACCTCCCAAATCTCTAAAAACTGTAACTGCAGAAGTGCACTCTGCCCCTCGATCCAAAAACAAAAGTAAGTAAGCAATTTTGATCTGCTTCCTAGGGAAAGTATGTTACAGACACATCACTGAGCTGTATGGAATATATAACCAATTTGTGCCCAAGGTAAGCGAGTTATCACTTGGTTATTTTCATGCTGAATGCGTATGGTAGATTAAATAGCTCTTATTTAACTAGCTTACAAACTCTATGTCCACTCAACCAGTCATGGGTTTTTTTAAGAAGCAGCAGCCACAGGAAAAAGAAAAAAAAAAAAATAAAGCTCACTAAGAAATTGTCTGAATTATCAGCCTCTTTAGCTTGGGGTTTTGATGCATGGCTTTCGATGTTGTTTCTGTTCAGTGTTTTGCCTGTCAGCCTTTTCACAGAGCAGTTCTTGCATCAGTAGACTTGAGCTGATTTCCACTATATGCCCAAATGGAAGTAGTGCTGCATTTTTTATGTGATATGTCTATGTGGATAAGCTGATATTCAAATATAAGGTGTTATACATATGAGTGCTTTCATCTCAATGAAGAAAATATTATTTATAGTAATAAATACATTAAACAAATGCCCATGCATTTTGTTAACTGGCTTTTGTTACTTCTCTAAATAAAGGTATGAAGAAGGGGCAAAAGTTTTTGTGGTTTTGCTTTTATTTGGAATTAGCTTTGAGCTTTCTGAAATAATCATATCAGCAAATAATTTTACATTATTTTTGTATTTAAGAAGACATCTGGGGAGGTGAATTGTCTAAAGGTAGAAAACTAGTACTAGATTTGCAGTCTCATTTGGAGTGAATGAATGCACTTTGTACTGTTCCTGTTGTTACTTTTTTTTCTTCTCCCTTATTCTAAAGCATTGTATTATGGAGGGTGAGGATTATTGTTTTGAGTATTTTTTTCTTCTTCCCTCTAACTAAAAAAGATAGATATGAAATCCCTGCTTTGGCTTGGAGGAAATAAATTCAATGTTTAGTTTGCAGAAAAATCTAAATATCTTTTCCCTCATCTCTTCAGCACGACTTCAGTCCTTCCTTACTTTGACAGTCTTTGGGAGTGTGTTGAGGCTCCCTTGCTTCTATTCCATGAGGAAGAGTGAACAACTTAATATACTGAATGTCATAAAAAATGCAACAGAATTTATTGTTGCAAAACAGTGAGAAATGAAACAAAAAAGAGAAAAATCAAAGATTCTTAAGATTCAGTGACTCTTTTTATGTGTTTCTCCTAGATCTTCTGGCAAATCTGTTTCTTGCCAGCATGTCTTCCACATCTAATTTATTCCTTCTCAGGCTAAAGTTTTCCACATCATTTTTCTGCATATAACTTTCTCCAGTTCATGTTCTTTTGACAATTATCTTGAAATGGTGATGGTATGATGATGTTTACAACTGGTGCAAAAATAATCTTGCATGCTGACAGCTTGGGTAGCAAAGCATGTAAGCATGTACTAATTAAAAGCCTGCAACTGGAACTTTGGATTCAACTCCTAGTGACCTAATTGTGAGAAAGCTAGGCACTTTTCTAAGAATTTGCAAAATTCAGTCATCTGTCCATGAGTTGTTTTGTGTAGTAGCAGATCTGTTAAAATCTCAAATAGACAATCTGTCAGAGTGGAAAAAATCCTGCTTTCTCAAATGTGGATTACCTGTAGATTTTTGAACACCTTTTCCTTACTTTTTGTTTTTTATATTCCCCTCCTACTGTGATTTTCCTGTTCCCCTCCTACTATGATTTTCCTTACTGAATCTATTTCTTTTTCCTCCTTTGTCCTCCTTTTTCCTGTCTTTTTCCTCATGTCATCCATTGCAGCACATCTTTCATATACAGACTGTAGTCTGCACAGACTGAAAATTGATTTGATATCATTGGGCAGTCTGCTTCAGAATTAGTCGAGAGACTGAGGAGGTACTGTTTGTACACTGCAACTTTTCCGTGAAGAGTTTTCCTGAAGTGTAAGTCAGACTTAGTTGTCCAAAGGAATTTAAGATGCTGGGAGCTTAATTGGCAGCTAAGAAGCTAAATTGGAAGCTCCAGGTAGTATGTGAAGAGTGTATTAGAATGGTATTAGATGAAGGAAAAAGTAGAAAGTGCTTGTTGCCTATCCTAAGGGAGACCTGTGTCAGTTCCTAACCTGATTGCATTATTTTTTTTGTGACTTTGGGGAAGTCATTTAACTTTTCATGGATGAGAAACTGAGATGGGAAATATTTTTTCCTGCAGCCATCTTCTATCCCTTTAGTTTCATGATTCTTCAGGATAGCGTTTCCTCTGTGTAGCATTTATCCCAGTGACAGTGCAGTAGAAGGCTGATACTTATTTTTGAAGCCAAGATACCCCAAAACTGTTGATGATACAGGAAGTCACCACCTCTGCAGGCTTCCCTTCACAGCAGAACAGACTAATTGGCCACGTGCAGATCCTAACTGCTCTTTAGGGTTGGAGGAGTTGGAAATGGATTTGATTTTAAGCAGGTCCTCACTTTTTTTCAATTATGCGGAAGGATAGCCCATTGCTAACTTCTTTTAATTTCATGGAAACTTCTAGTCGCACATTGCTGATCTCTCTTTCATGAGAACCTCTGTCACTTCTATCTCCTCACTCCTTTCCTCCTTTGTTTCTCTAGTAGATTTAAAGGGAGTTGCACATGACCAACTTGAAACAGATGACATGGATGAAGTGATCATGAAGCAGGACAAACAGGTTTGCGGCTCAGCCTTAACTTCCTATCCTGATTCAAATTCTTCCTGTGTTTCACTTCCTCCTGACAGTCAGTCTTGACACTGAACTGATCATTTGGGTTTGCTAGGGCAACATACGTGGTCCTTGGGTAAATGATGAAAGGTCGTGACACTGTTGCTGTCATTGCTTTCTAAAGATACCTTGATACAAATAAAATATATCAATCCTACAGAAAGATGGATTATAGAGAGTAGTGTGTGTTATCAGTGTTTCTTACGTAAAATTATGGTAACAGATTCTTTTGTATGTTTTCACTTAGCAATGTGGTTTTTAATATTTATGCACTTGGCTTGAAATATTTTATCCTAGGAAACAGAGCTTTTCTTGTCGCCGCAAACACCACTGTGTTCTGCCACAAGCTTGAATGAGTTTGAATACCTGTTTCATTTTAAGAATGATTGTTAAAATTAGTATAAGGTAGGACTCTGACCATAGAAATCTTAGCAGTACGTATGGCTGTATGGTTTTGTATGAAGATTACTTGTTGCATTTGCTTTATTTAACATAAAATGTATATCAATAATATATGGGTAACATGACTAAATGTATTAGCACAATTGATCAAGAAGTTGTCTAAGAATTTGTCAAGTAATACCGAACCTATGGTGTTGCACCTTCAGATACATGTAACTGACTACAATTTATCAGCCTGGATGGATCTGAATCCGAACAAGTCCTTGACTTTTCTGAAAAAAAACTACTTTTCCTTTACCTTTTGTAGCTTTTGGATGGTTTTATCGATATGAAGGAAAATTTCCCACAATCCGCAAGGTACAAGGTTTGATACGTAAATTTGCTGTGCATTTTAATTTTTTTTCTTGTTCTCTGTTATGATTAGACATTCTTTATAGTCAAATGTTTCTTTTAATGTGTGAAAAATTTAAGGTGTTTGAGGTGCATCTGCCTAGGAGTTTGTCCTTTTGAATACTCTGGACTTTTCAATTCTGTCAGCTGCAGCGGGAATTGTATGTCGATACTTTGCAGCTGTTCAGTACAGGTGGGCAGCACGTGTCTGTGTTTTCCAAAAGTCCTCAGAATAATGTATTAAAAGGTACAGAGACAAAAACTGAATGGGAACCAAGTATGCAGTTCCCAGTTGCACCTTTGCAAATCTCCCAGTAAGGAGTGCTGAAGGCAAAAGGCTTTTAGGCATGTATGTGACAGAATGAGCAAAAAAACCCTGAAAAACTTTAAGCTTGATAGAGTAGTTTTATATCTGTAGAGCTGCGGCTTAAGTGTTGCAATTTCAAATGATAAGCATTTCAAATAATACTTTATTCCTGCTGTTGTTTTATTCTCTTTCTTTCAGTGTATGTTAGCCGTATTATAGGGGTTTTGTGGCTTTGTTTTGTGTGTTGTGGTGGTGGGGGTTTTGTGTGATGGCTGCTAGTACTTAACTGGGGTAGAAGCATCAAGAAGAGTTCATATGTCTCATCTGAGAACTCAGGGTGCCTGAGGAGGTCGGGGTTGTTGCAGGTTGACTTGCCAGATGTTACGTTTAGTAGACAGTATTAAATGTGTCTTCTAATTTGTTAGAGGATAAGATAACATGAGCAGTTTTTAAGGTAAAAAATAATTAGTCCTGAATAAAGCATACCAACAGAATTATATTAATGTTAAATTATTAGCATGAAAAGCTAGATTTAAGCTTTTTTTATTTGTCTCCAAAAACTATTCATTAAAAAAAAAAATAATTCCCACCACCACTTAACCATGAAGCAATAGACAACATCCCACTGAACTCAGCAGTACTTTGATCAATTAACTGCTTGACTGGGAGAACTGGCTTTCGTAGCTGCCAGGGGAAATATCTGTTTTCCAAGGCTTTATTATCAATATTAAATGTAAAAGCTTGAAGGAAGATGTTTAATACTATTTAGGTGAAGCATGTTCATGCTTTGAATTCCCAAAACCACCATGAAATGGCAATAGCTGATAAAAATGAGCAGACCAAAATCCAACGTGAAGCATAGTCTCCCTGGGCACTGGTAGTACTTGACAATAAGTGGCCAGCTGCTCCTTCTTTTTACTTTTTCCATAAGTAAAAGGAGGAGATGAGCTTTCCAATATGAACTAGGCCCTACCAGTACAAGCAGGAGAGGGTAGCAGAAATGTGACATCACTAAAGTAGAAATGAGCAGGGTATAAAATTTTAGAATTGCTTTGTGCTGTATTAGTTCACTCATGTGACTAGATTTTATCCAGTGTTGGTAGGAGCTATTTGGTCTTCGTGATGCAGTGTTCTTTCCTGGGAGCAACTCCGTTTCTGTACTGATCTAAGCTTTTTCATTACAATTGCTTATTTCGGTTATATTAAGGCATGTGATGCTGGTTCTAGGACATAGGCATGAAGATGTTTTATGCATAGAATATTCACATCTACCTATACATGAGCATCTGTCACCTGAAAGCAGTTGGTCTTCTATTTATATAAAAATGCTAGAAAGAGAAATGGCAAATCAAGACCTACCCAAAACTTGTCTAAATATTCAAAGTGGGCCCGTGTGCCCTAATAATGTAACTTTGCAGAGGAGCAAAAATGTTGAACTGTCTAATCTTGTCCAACTTATGTGACTGTGCAGAGGCCCTCCAAATAAGGCTTCATTTCCTACAAGTTGCTGGGGAAATGGACTTTAGATAGTCTTTTAGAAGACCACCCCGTACTTGCATAGACTGTAATTAAATTTTCAAGGCAGGCACTCATGTACTGAGCTTGAGGTTTGCAATGTTTGTAGCTGATGTAAAAATCTGTTTAACTAAAAAAGAAAAACAAAATCATCAAAACTTCCCAGAAAGGGAAAGAGCAAAAGAAGTCAAAAAGTGACAGTCTGTGTGAACAGAAGAAGAATAAAAAGGAAATGGAGTTTGAGCAAAAACTTGCCAAAGAGAAAGAAGGCATGTTGGAGAAAGAAAAACAACTGAAGATAAATCGTCTCGTGCAAGAGGTATGTTGTCTTCTCCTATCAAGTGCAAAATTATATTGAAAAAGTGAGCTGAATCTTTAGTGGAATTTTCTTAGCAAGACACTTGTTTAATTATGTCAAAGACAATGAAGTTTAAAAAATTGCTGTTTCACTGGAAAACTCTGTTCCCATGTTAGCTTGTTTCTACAGTCAGGTTTTGCCCAAATGAAGATACTTTTGCAGTTAATGAGTGTCGATGTGTAGTGATGAATTTATTGAAAGACAGCAACATAGGAAATCATTCTCAAGCTTAATTAGTTTTAAAGCTAGTTTAAATGGCATTTCATACTTTTGAAACATATTTATATTGTAACTATACCTAGAACTTTTTTTCATGCACTGATGTTATGGTTAAGGTATCTGAGACGGAACGAGAAGATCTGGAAGAATCAGAAAAGGTGCAGCACTGGGTGGAAAGACTTTGTCAGACACGTTTAGAACAGATTTCCTCTGTGGAGAATGAGTCTCCTGAGGTAAAATTCTGGCTTCTCCATATACTGCATGATCTCTAAATAACTCACTAGTCTCCTAAAAGTAACAGGTGCTTGCAGAGAAAAATCTGTCTTGATCTTTCCCTTAAAGCCTTCATTCTTGGAGGGGGGAAAAAAAGTCAGTAATTGTTGAATTACATTCTATAGCACTTTCTGTTCCAGTATTTTACAGAGGTTTTTTTTTTTACTATTTTAACGAACTGGCTTTATTTTGTCCTTTTAAAGTATATTGGCGCTGCAAAATTTTATTGGCTCATGAGCTGTTTGGGCTAGGTGGGACATACTACCAAGAAAAAAGCCTGAGACTAGAATACCCAGCCATATTTTTTAGTACCCCATGAAAATAAAAACATAATTGACAATGAGCTCTTGGATGCTTCCTTGTATTGCATGGAATAAAGGTACAGGTTAAGAAAACGTAAGAAACTCCCAAAGAATAGGGTTTGGTTTTGTATTATTAATTGTCCCCTTAAATGAAGGGAGTTGAAGATAGCGATTGTGCCTTAGAGCCTGATGGTTCTAGATGTGGAGTGAGGCTTTCCCACCGTCCTGCTGCTTTGGCTCTCTTCCAAGCACAGCTGCTTTCAAGAGGAACACTGCAATCTGCTGAACTCCCATGGGATCCCCGAGAAATTGCAGCCACAAAGGGGACCCTTGGGGAATGCTCTCGCATGCATTTCCTCCGGGTCAGTGTGGAGCAGCTCTGAAAAAGGCAGCTGGCCTTTTCTTCCTGGCCTCAGGTTCAGACCCGTGTGGCTCTTCGGTGCAGGTCTCTAGGACAGTGAAATGATTATGCTGAGTTTTCTCTTGCTACATTAAGTTGGCTGCCTGTGTTCTGCAGGATCTTTGTCCCACTTACTTTGTAAAGTGAGAGGGTATGTTACAGATTAAAATCACTGTTCTGTTTCCAGAACTCTACCCTTATTTAAGACAAGCATTCTGTGCTGTATTTGCTCCATCAATTCTTCTATTACATTATACATAAATATACTACTACAATTCTTTTACAAAACTACCCAAGCAGTTAAACTTGTACAAAATGCAAAACCAGAACGCTGCTGGGGGATAGGTACAGCTGAACAACATTCAGGTACTACAGGCTTGAACTGTTACTTGGGTACAAGAGCAGTCAAGATCTCTTGACCTCTGTCAAAGAAATACCTATTTTTTAGTACCAAGGGGGGGGGAGTATGGCAGATAAGGAGATCCCAAAGAATGTCTACAGAGATACCCGCTCAAAGGAAGTGTTGTTATATTAGACTGATGCATGTGTCTGTAAGACAGCTCATGCCTCAGCTGAGCCTACAAAATGGCTAAACACAAGAGTATCAACTGGATTGTCTTAAGTACATCAGTTCGAGCACTGGTAAAAGAAACATTAGCAATTCTAGCAGCAAATGTAGAATCCTTCACATATAGAAACTTACTTTTTGGGTGAGCTGCTTAGTTCGAACTCTGGAATTTGTTAGCCCCACAATGCATCTGGTGTTGATAAGCAGAAATTAGGAAGTCCAGAACCTCCTGAGGATCTGAATTTCATAGCACTTGAAAATTTTTGCTAGCTGTGTAAGCTTACTTCCAGCTCTTGTATTAATGTCTGGTTATGTTTACACCAGACTTTAGCCCCTTTCCCTTTTTTAATAGCATGGAATTTCAGGGCCTATCTTCAATTACTTTCTCTTTATATAATCACCTTTGCAAGGAGCGATTCTTGCTTTCTCTTCACAAGACTTAGAGGCAAGAGTTCTGTGATCTGTCCTGTCCTATGGTTTTACCTTCTGAAGTCTCCATGCAGTTAGGTGGGGTTTTTATGTGTTTGCTTTTTGGTTTTGGATGGGGGGGGGGGGGGTGTGTGTGTGTGTTTTCGTTTGGTTTTTTTTTTTGTGTCATTCCCCCTGCCCCAACAGCCAAGGCTGCTGTCACAACACTTCTTGGGAATCCCAGGGAGTGCTTTTAAAAAGGCTTTTAGAGAAAAAGTGTATGTATATTCTGTGCGGGACAAGCCCAGAGCTTCCTGTGCAGGAGCAGTTAGGCTGAGCAATGTTTTAGGATTTGCCATTTATTTCTTCAGAGCTGTTGCAGGCAGATGAACTGTTAAGGCAGATTTCTGTTCTGTTGCACATAGCTGGCAAGTGGACGTCCTTCTGCTTCTCCTTCTGCCACATCAATGCGGCGTTTTGCTGGTGGCCTGCAGCTTCATACCACAGATCTTGATGATATAAACTTAGATGAAGTTGACAAGCCTAAACAACGTGTGGCACCGCCTCCACTACCCCCACCCCCCCCCACTGTTACTCCAGCATCATCAGCTCATGCACTTCCTACATCAAATGTTCCACTTTCAAGAGGTCCAGCCCTGGCAGTAACACCAGCTTCCCAGGTGACCTCATGATCTGTTTGGATGCATGCACCTTTACCATTCCCCTGCCTGGCCTCCCTGCCCTGCTCCATCACCCACTTTATCCACTGGATCTACCCATCTGTCATATGCAATGTTAAAAAAAGGAATGAGGTAGTTTTGTAGTACTGAATGCAGTCTAGAAGTACTTTTTATTTTATTTTATTTTACATTTAAGTCAAGAGGTTTTGCTTTCTCCTCCCTACACACATAATCCTACCACATGCAGGTATCTAGGGCAGAATGTATCAGTTAAAAAGACAATTTGGACTTGAGTGTTTAAACATACATTAAAAATAAGCAATGGCAACAGCAGATTTAAGTCATAGTTAAATTTAAGAAAAATATTTGTGCAGTGAAAATGACTTGTGAAAGTGTTTGAAATATGTCATCAAATTGCTTTGTTAGGTGGACAAAGAAAATTAGCTTAAAATCAGAAAGTCAAACTTTTAAAACATCAACACTGTATAAATTACCAGTAAAATACTTATAAATGAGCAAGAGCTGGTAATCAGGTTTGACTTTTTTAGCCCACCCGAGTTCAAGATTTCTTTGAGAAAACATTCTGACTTTATCCTTATTTCAATCTCAGTCCAAAAGATGATCAAATGTAAGAAGTCTTGTGCCACAGCTCACCTGAGAAGTGGCAGCTGTTTCACCATAATTATCTTTGCTGAGCCCTGTATGGGATTAGTGTACTCGTTTTTGTGGCAGAAGGTTGTGTGTTTCAAACAGCAGAAGAGGATTCCGTATGGTCATTTCTTTCCTATTCATTTTTCTGCATGGATTGACTGACTGCATTGTTGGTGTTCATTTTTTTTGCATGTTTACTTGGAAATACTAGGCTTTGCCTTTGCATGATTCTGGTTGGAGTGGGAAAGGATATGCAAGTTAATCACTTCTTGGGGGGGACTGGCAGATTATATCTAACATGAATAATTGCCCTAATGTGAACTATGACTCTCTTCTTATAAACTTAAGTAGACCTGTGATAGTGCTCGATCTATGTGGTTTGTATGTTTGAAGTGTCAAGAATATGCTAGATCCACTGAAATGGAGATGTCAGATGTTCTTATACGTAACAGGTTTTCCAAGTTACTTGCAAAATAAAAATGATGTAAAATGACACAAGTGTACAAAATACTAGCATTCAGAGGAGAAATACGTTCTCCTAATGTTAATAGAAATATTCAGATAGAAGAAGAAATACAGGAACTGCCATATTGGATCTGACCCCAAACACTTATATTTGTATATGTGTTTCTGGCAGTTTTTCATTGCTAGATATGTTAAAGAGGTTAATAATTCAGGAAAAATACATCTGGTAACAACAACAACGATGTAGCCTTCAAAAATAAGTCGGTTTTCACTGAATATAATTAGTGTACGTGAGGAAAGATTAAACTTGTAGCAAAGTATTAATAATGAGCCAAAGCTGCTTTGTTTATACGTAGATAACTCAGTATTCCTGCTGTGGCTTCAGAAATGGAAGAAAAAGCAGAAGCTGGACAACTTATCCTTGCTGCTTTTTAACAAGTTGGTTTTTAACACCACAGATAAGAAGCAGCAGTGCACTTATTTGACTTCAGTGATTATGCCTGCTAAAACCAAAAAAAAGAGAATTCTTGTCCCACAAGTTTACTTTTCTAATATTACTCAAACTGGTAAATCATCTCTATGTTGCTAAGTGGGATTTTTTTCCTAGATCATTTAAATTCAGCTCGAACAAATACTTGACAAGGAATTAAATCCTGTCAGTTACATTCTTGACAACTAACTATTAAAATACCTGGTATAAATGGATCTGTTTCTCCAAATTATTGCTAGCTGTATGCTTTATATGAACCCAGTACTAAGTCTGCTACTGTTTAGGTTGTAAGAAGCACCTCCCACGTCGGCAAAGTATCTTCTGTGTCAAGCAATCCGCTGGTATGTCGTGTACCATTAATAATGGCTGTAGTTTTATGAACTTCCCATGTAATGCTAATGTCAAGGGTTTGACTCTGCGTGGTTGATTTATTTAAAATTCAGCACTTGCATTCATGTGTGTGGATCCATTGATGTGTTACAAGATACCTAATACCAGGTAGTGGAAGTGACTCTTAGTGGTCTGAGAACTTCATATTTCAACACTTCAGCAACACATGGTCCATGTTTGTGTGTTGTCTGCATGTCACGGAGCACAGACTTTGTTCTTCTGTCAAGACAGACAAAAGGAGCTAGGACCAAACTATATTTTAAATGTAACGGGTTCTAAGAAGTAAGCTTTCTTTTCAGAAGAAACATCTGTTTGATAACTCTTTGCCCTGATTTTGATTAAGTATGGCTGGATGTCAGGTTTCCCCATTCTGAGGCACTGTAGGAAAGACTGTCTGTAAATTGTGCAACTCTAGGAGGAATCATCCAGTTCCAGTGCAACTTAAACGGGTCAATATTTGTGAACCTGCTGATTCTTTTAAGATCAGAAAACTTAACAATACTATGTATTTTGTGGTGTGGAACAATGTTAGCTGAGGGATATCCACAGGGACTTAAAAGATCTGGTTCCAAAACTTTTTTTTTTTTAAATGGGGGCTGGGGAGACAAACGAAAAAAGCCCATGCCCAAAATTCCCCTACCAAGGAAAAAAAAAAAAAGTGGCTTAACCAATTTGCTGGAAGCCATTTAAATAATTTCAGAGGATACAGCTTGTACTATATGAGTGATATCTGGAATATATCACATTTCCTATGAGAAACATTGAAAAAAGTGTGCAGACAGTTGCTGGGATTAAGTCAGAAACTAAACCCATGGGGCTCAGTTTTGAACTCTTTTCTAGAATAAAACTATGATTGACGTCAGTGGGAATTTTGACTAAGTGTACAATGGGGTTAGTACATGCTGCATGATTATGTCTCAGATGTCTCTGGGTATCCACGCTTTGTAGAGTCAAGGGTAGGTAATTAGCGTAACTAACCCTTGCTCTGAAGTCAAGATAAGCTATCTTGAAATTCTCTGTGGAAAGCTGATCGCTGCAGTCCTGGTGAATTTCATCTTACAAGGTCTATTTAGCAATAGATTAGTTAAAATCTCATTTTCAGGTTCACTATGTTCTTACACTCAACTGTAGCATTTTTCTTCCCCCTGTAGTTTCTTATTCAGTTCATTGCCTTTATGGGATAAATGCCAAAAGCAGGGATGAGATTTTTCCATAATCTTGCTAGTGAAGTGAGGAGTTTAGGGAGAAAAGCTACGATTTGGATGCAAGAGAAATTATGTTTTGGTTTGTTGACTTTGTAAGTCTTAGTTAAAATAATTCTGTAAGCCTTTTGTTGTATTAGTGTCATTCAGTGCATTACCATAAACTGTTTGAATTGAAGCATTCTTGGTGAAATGATGGATTTGCACGAACTACATTATGAATTGTAATTTTCTTTAAATTAACCCCATAGCAACTTGCTCCAAGTCCTCCTACTCAACGACATCCAGGGGTACCAATAGTCTCTAAACCAGTCATGCTGCATCCTGACCCAAACTTTATGGTCAGGCCAACAATTAAATCGGAAGCCCTGGTAAGCCTTTTGACGTTCTTCTTTTCCAGTGCTGTGTTACTGTGGGATTTGTTTATGACTTGTCCTCAAAGAATCAATGCTTGTTTCATTTTTTGCTAACTAAAATTCATGTAGATTTTCAAGTGATCACTAATGGTAAGTACAAAAGTGTATTTTATTCTCCCCCTCCTCCCCATGATCTAAAAGTCACTTGTAGTGACAGTTTTTGTACTGGGGTGCGTAATTCCAGCGCAGTGTAGAGCCTTAGACTCTGTAGATCTTATTTTTCATTTATTCACATGCTGGTTTTTATTTCTATAAATTGTGAATTAATCTGACAGAAATGAAATAGTAAAAATTAATTGTACTGTATTTTTCCTATGTAAATGATCATGAACATACTGAAATTAGATACATACTTCATCGTTTCATTTCTAGAGAAAACAACATGAGGTGTTGTATCTTAGACACCAATATACTGGTTGTGCAGTGTTACTGCAAAGTTGACTCGCAATCAGATTCTTTTTTCTTTTTTCTTTTCCATTTCTTTTTCAGAGGTAAATGAAAAAAAATCATAGGCTAAATATTTTAGGACCAACCACATAGCGTGTTTGCGAATTGTGGTATATGAGGGAAGGTGAGCCAAGGCTTACAGAAAATAAAATAAATACTGTTCTGACAGCTGGTAACACCCAAGTGACAGCCCTGAAAATTTGTTTAAAGTAGCTGGTGGACCAATTAGTAGTATTTATTCTTTAGGGTCATCATGACTTAATGCTGTTAGAATTAGAGTTGTGTGTCTGTTATATGCATGTGTGTGGACATGCATGTATATATACATTTATATGAGCAAGGCAGTGTATTGCAACGTGAGCTTTCGAAGTGATAGAAAAAACATCACATTTGAATTTCATTTATTTAATTACAAGCTTATGCTATATCAGACAGTAAATGATGCGGACAGTATTCCTAGCTCTCTTTCATTAAAGTGCAATGGATTTTTTTGTCATTTTCTGCTTTAATAATTTAGATACTCTTATTCTTTTATTTTCCTAGTTACTTTTGAACAATTTTAAATGATACTTAGTAAGCAGTTTTTCCTACAGACATAGTCATCTTGAAAATTCTGTTTTTTAAATGGATTGAAATGGTAAATGAAATCATTTTTAAGTTGTTCAAGAGAAGGGAGGTACACAAGATAAAAATAAATGCAAAACCATCCAGTGCAGATATTTCCTTCAGTACTGTGCATTGGAGTTTTCATTTTGATTGTGTTCAGTAATTCAGCATCTCTAAGGGATCTGAAATTCCTTAGGGGAGGAACAGACAGAGTAGAATCATATTTGCAGTTAATATAATCTCACTCTTGAAAATAAATACCTGGTGTGCAAATATAAACTAGTTTGCAAAATCGGTAATACCCTTATGTGTGATCAGACAGTCTTGGTACAAATTGAAAATGTTGCTTGGGGTTTTTTGTTTGTTTGGTTTTATGTTACTGACTGCTGACAATTAGTTTGAGAAATTGGCAATAAGATCCACTTCCATGGGGAAATTTGTTAGTATTTGTTAATTCATGCATGCACATTTTCCAGCTCACAAGTCTACTAAACTTTCAGGTGTCAATCATCCTGATTCCCAAACTACCTTAGTTGGAAGATCATAATTTCAGTGGGAGCAATATTCTGATAGGACTTTGGGGGAAATATCAGTCTACAAATTGGTTTTGTAGACCTGCTTCTTACTTCCATTTATGACTTAATGCAGTACAGAGTATTCTTCCTTACTGCAATGAGGACCCAGTAGCATGTGGAGTGAGACTTGCATGGATACCAACGTAAAGATGGAGGCTACTTCTTTTAGTTAAAAAATGAAAAGGCCCACGTATGACAAAACAGACAAGGAGGTAACTGCCTACCTCCAGAAATGTCTAAGAATTCCAATTGGATTTCATGCGGAAGGAATGACTTTTTGTTTGCAGGGTGTGGGGGTGTGTATGTGTACTTAAAGTCAGCTGTTCAGATACAGGACCGGTTCAGCTTCTCTTAGCAAAGGGAAATATCATCAAAGGCAGAGTATCTTTTGCTATCCCATTTCTTGTCTTGCTAGATTTCACACATCTTCTAGAACTCCAGCCTTTAAGGCTTACTATGACATAATGGGTGTAACTTCTACTACCTTATTTTTATCTGAATTTAGCTGTCCTGAGTACCAAACTCTAGAAACGGGTCTTAATGAATTTATTTGATTCTAAACAGCTAATTAAGTGAGCCTATACCAGAGCAATTCACTAGTAGAGATTAAAAGCATGAACATAAGAATAAAATAAACATGTGTAAGAATGGGTCAAACGTTCCCATTACCTGGAAGGTAGTTGGGCCAGACAGGAGCAGCGAAGTCTGTATTGTGACTTAAGTCTTTATATTAATGAAATTCAGGTTAGAATTCCCAGGTCTTTTAGCAGTTTGTGAAAACTAAATTGTTCTCACTTTTATAAATAGGGAAATGATGGATGAGGATTAAACCTTGAGCGTGACCTTGAATGCTGGCGGGCTGGTCTGAGTCAAAATCAGTGTGAACTGTTTGTCTCTGCTGTATTAGAGTGAATTGGAATACACTCACGGCAAAGCTAATTAAATTTTGGCTCAGAGAACAGGAGATGATTGTTATGATTTAGTGGTGGGGTTTTCAGAGAAACAAAACCAACATGAACATTAGTCTCTGCTCTCCCAACTATCACAAGCATCCTGTTGTGTGAGTTAGAAGGCTTTGATGAGCTTGCTACTACTAAAGATTTTTCCTCCCTCATTCCTTTGTGGTTAGATGGCAGCATTTCTGAAAGAAAGAATGAATATTTAAGCTTTGCTCTAATTTTCAAGATTTGAAGCCTCATTATGCAGGACTGCAGTCAAGGGACCAGAGACAGGTGCTTAGGTACTATGTGGTAAGATGTGCGATGGCTGTTATTATTTGCCGTAGGTATATCAAAACCATGTCTGTTGAAAAGAAAATAAATTTGTTTTCTAAGTGACTACAGAGGGACTGAAGAGTTTTGTGGAAGGTCTTGCCAGACTTGCCCAAAAGTCCTTCAATACAAAAACTCATTCTTTGTATTAATTAAACGCAGACCAAAATCTTTAATTCAGGAACAGATATATTTTTCTAAGTAAGGATATGACTACAGGACACTGACAGAATCAGTAGTGAAACTGATACATAGTCATTTGTTTTAAAGCAAATTGAGTTTGGAAGTGTAAATACTGTAGTTTAGTCTGTAGAAAGTTTTTCTTGTTTCAGAAAACTTAAGTAGGTTACCAGACTTGATGAAGGGTTTTGAGTGGAGGCTGGAGAGGTGTGAGGAGTGGTTGGTGTGTGTGTGTATATATATATATATAAAAAATTTTTTTAAAGGCCATTTTATTTTTGGAAATTTTTGTAACATAATAAGAGGTTCTGTATCTTAAGTGATTCCAAACTACAGTGTGCCATATTTTTAATGCACTGGAAGCAAAATAAGACCAGAATCAATATGGGATTAAAATCATTGAACCTTTACACAATAAACTAAAATTCAGCAGTTGTTAATCAATATTGTGAAATTACTTGTGGATACCCAAATCGAAGCAAGACTACTCAGAAATAAGTCAATTAAATTCAGGAGAAATTTTTCTTTAAGTAGAATGAGCTTATAATAATAATTGGTATTTAGGTCATATCCTCTTCAGGATGAGCTGAAATACACATATCTTTCAGCTTATCAGCTTCTTGGGGAATTAATAATGGAATTCACATTTCAATATAGGAAATTCCTGACAGAAGAGTAAATCTTAGATGTGTAACATATATTTATCATGACTTTTCAGTATTTTGGAAACTATTTGTCTTGTATTTTGTGCATTATTTTTTTCCCCAATTACTTTTTCAAAAATCACAGAGAAGAGACCCCATCACTATTGTGTAGAAATTAGGGATAAAAGGAGTCCTGGAAAATATTTTTAAGAAATCTTGTGGTATGGAAATGTGCATTATTTATGTAGATTCTCTAGAATTCTTTCCTCTTCATATTCAGTACTATTTCACTGTGTGTGCTCTCTTATTTTGAAACAGTATAGGGAACAAGCGCTAACAAGTGCAAGTGTGATTCAGTCCCTAGAAGAGCAAAAAGAGCAGTGATATTATTTGTGAGTAGGTCATACTTGTTTACAGCAAAAAGTTAATATCTGGTTTGGCAATTCTCTTTCTTTTGCAGCCACAAGAGATGTTTAAAAGGATGGTGGTTTACAATTCATCATTTAGATCTAACAAAAAACAAGTAAAATAACATTTTCCATGTTTTGTGTGGTACTTCTTGTTTTGACTGACCATGGATCTAAAACTTTCCTTTCTAATCCTGTTACTCAGTTTCTAAAACAGATGCAAGACAGTCCTAGTGCATGAAAACTGCTAGACTACATAAACTTTCAGTGTGTGCCTGTGGCTCCTGCTAGTCTAGACAGCTGAAGAGTGAGAGGATAGTAAATCCTTCAGATCGAACCATCTGTTACTACTTACATGGTTAGTGCAATCTTTAAGATAGTTGAACACTGATAACTGTTCTGATACTGACAATTTTATTTTTTACATTCCTGAGGTTTCCTTGTTTCTTCTAGTCTCCAGTTGCAATGCTTTCAGTAATAAGTTCTTTAACAAATAGAGCTATTATTGTAACCTAGTTATTGGTAGGAAACCAGAGGAATTGATAGTGGAAAGCACTTATTCATACAGGCTTTCTGTATTATGTAGGATTTTTCTTCTGTGTTACTATTATTGCTTTCGTCTGTCACAGTAATGAAGTTTTCATCTCTTCCTCTTTGGTTGACTGGTGGTTCAACAGATGGTCCCTTGAGGAGGTGAACTGTGTGCTTAACTTCTCTGCTGCTGTTAAAATGTGATGGTTTCTGTGCAAAACACCTTTATTAGTGCAAGCTAAGTTAGATGCGTTGCCATGTTATATGAAAATGTTGGCACACAGTTGTGAGCTCACAGTATGAGGTTTTGAGTCGTAAATTCTTTTGATCAGTTACAGTGTAGATCTAGAAGGGAAAACTGGATTTGACTGAGATAGATCAAACTTCCAAGATTGTTCAGTTGCCATTCAGTATTAGTATGTTCTGTGTATATAACAGTACTGTTCTCGGCAAACCTGGTTTTGGGAAAATTTTGTTATATCTGATCATGTGTTTGTCTTTCAATTCTTTTTTGTTTATTTTATTTAGGTCTCAATTGCTGTTGACTCTTGATGCTAGTAACTTCAGTGAGCAGTACTGTCGGCTTAGGTGCTTGTGTTTTGGTTTGGGATTTTTTTTCTTTTTTTTTGACTAGTAACTTTACCTTTTATCTAAAACTCCAGGTGGATAATTGTTCCTGTGCAATCAAAGGTTTTAATGTTCCAGATTCTACTTTCATTCAGTCCTATGAATGTGATGGTTAAGAAAGGATTAGAATGATCTTACTCTTTCGCCTGAGATGTCCCGAGTGGTGGGGAGGGTAGGCTTAGCAGTGTGGTTTCCACTTAGTGTTCCTTGGTTCATTAATCCCTGCTTGGATACGGAGTGCACGCTCTGCACACTGAATCTGCAATGCCTGTGGCTGTGAAGATTTATTACAGTTCAGTGGATGTCTTCATTGTATTATAGCTGTATTTGCATGTCATTGGTTTTAGATCATATTGGTTCTTTGCTTGCAGGATTTTGTTGTGGGGTTGAGGTTGGTGTGGTTTATGTCCTGTTTAAAAATTATTTTCCCAGGAAAACTTTCTTCAAGGGCAACATCTGTTTTTCATGACGGCAACCTGAGACAAAGAAAGTTCACTGACTTCCCTTAGATTACATAACGAATTAGAGACTTGGCTGAGATGGGAGTTCTTCCCTCTTAAGTTGCTTGCTCAAAAACTACAGATGTCTACTTCAGCCGTGATTCCAAAGGGCAATACAAATTCAGCTAATCAAGCTACTAGTTGTTTGGGCAGCTATCACTGTAAAATGATACCATTTAGTAGTATCATTACCTCTTACTCTTTAGTTAAAGTATTCATAAGATTAATATACTTTGTAAATGAATGAATGAATGATTGGGTTTTTTCCCCAGGCATGAAATTACTACCGTTGCTGAAGTATGTGATCAAATTCTTATTTATGCAGTTCCTCAAAGTTAGTAGTTCACAAATGTAATGCAACCCATAATTTAAATGCTAAACAAGGTCTCTCATGTTCCTCTATTCCTCTTGTGTTCCTGAAAGATGTTTCTAATGCATATTTCCCTATGAAAAAAACCAAACACACCCTCCTGTGGCAGTAAGTAAAGTTCTGCAGTTGTGCCATGAAGATTTAGCTCTCTGGAGCTTGGGGAAACAAAGTTATGCTTCAACCCTTGCAAACATTTCTTCTCTCTCAGAAGAAACACAGAATGACAACGTGATTTGCTTAAGTTGGTCTTCTGAGCTCAGGGAAAAGGTGGAGAGAGAAAGCCCGCGGGAAAGCGTGGGTTCACGCTGTACAATTCAGTATGCCTGTGTGTAATGCCTGCCAATCCATACAGGAGTCACCGGCATCGCTCAGGGTCTGTGTAAGTGCTTAGACAAACAGGCAGCACTGTTGTACATTTGAGTGCCAGCTACTGCAGAGCTGTGTAGCAGTGCTCCCTGACTTTGTCAGAGCTGGTGAGATGTGACCCCATAGGGGTCATAGTCGTGTCAAAATCAGGCAACTGATATAGATGATAAAGATGGTAACAGGAGGAGGCATTAGTGTTTTCTGTTGCAACTTTGTCATTAGCAGCTAGACCTTAAAGTTACCAGAGGAACCTTAAGCTGTGCATTTGATTTTCAAGTGGAAAAAGGCTTAGCTGAGTCTGAGTGTGGAACAGGCTTTGTCATCATGTGGATTCAGTAGGAAAGAGGGCAATAATGAATATATCAAGCTTAATCACACACTGACCTGCTGGTCTGCATCAGATACTGGCTTGCCTGCTGCATCAGCAAAGGGTTGTGTGCTTCTCTGTTGTCCCATGTCACCAGGTTATTGCAGCTTGAAGCCACAAGAATGATAAAGCTTTTAGGTGCCTCAGTAATGATTTCATTTTAAGTCCTGAAGTCCTTACTTTAACATGCATGACAAGTGCAGAGTTTTTATACATCTCCAGCATCGCACATACAGTCTTGCCCAGTATCTACTAATCCTTGAAATTACCACCCAAACACTGTTGATGCCTGCTTGCTGACTCAGGAGCTCTCATCTTTGCAGAAAAAGTAACTCCTGCTTTTGCCCTACAGTGTTGATCTGATAAGGGTCACGCACTGAGCTTTGAAAGTATAAGGAGATGTGGGTCCTCTCAAAGCTTAAATCTTGCGCTACTGAACTGCAGTATTGTCTTCCCCATTTCAGACATTCACTGCCAAAACTTTTCAGGCCTCCACAGAACCACATAAACCCAAAACTGATTGTTCTGCATTTGCTTGTGGTATGGAGCCAACTCCATGAAATTCTATTGGAAAGGAGGAGACAAGGGGGCTGGAAAAGGGTCCTACAACCCAGACAGCATGGAATATGGATGCTGACAGGTGAATTGGAGCCTGTCACATCTTGTGGTGTTAGTGCCCAACATGGTGATCGTCCCAAGAAAAGTTGCTTGGAATTCTGTGTGTTGCAGACCATACCTGGCCATGATGCTTTCAAGATTTGTTTTGGGTCTGTCAGGTGTAGAGAGGAGCTGTGGAGCTGACAGAGTGGTAAACTGTTCCTCAAAACTGTTCTGTAATATGACCAGCTCAAACCGCTGATCTGTCATAAGGTTTTAAAATGTCTTCTGACTGTCAGGATCTTTTGCTATTTTCTGTCTTCTTGACTATTTGCTGCCTTTCTGTGCTTTTCTTCATTTACTGTCTTTCATAGCTTACAGAATTATGTGCTGTCTCACTAAAATATAAAATGGAGTTTGTGTGCTAAGTGTGTGCATGAGCCTGATGTTTTTACAATAAAATATTGTTTTATTCTCAGGGCTTCCAGAAATATTTGGAAGATTTTGATCCATATTCAATGGTAAGGAGAGAATTCAAGTATGTCTTACTGTTTAATACGAAACATGCTAGAAAAAACACATCCTTTATTTTGAGGGCTGGGAGGGGTTAAGGTTCTTGCTTGTTGGTTTGCTGGGGCTTGTTGATTTGTCTTTTTCTAGTCAGGTTGAAAAGGGAGTTTTCTTACAGGAAAACATGATTTGGTGTTCTGATCTTTCTCTAATGCTATTTTGAAGGAGGGAAAAGTTCCTCTTCTCCTATAAGCTACATAAATCAGCCTAATTCTTTTGTGTGTCCAAGGTGGAAATGACTAATCATTATATCTTTTCATAGTTTACCCCAGAGCAGATTATGGGAAAAGATGTGCGGCTGTTACGAATTAAAAAGGTAAATACTATATTTGAGTGGTTGCAGTTTAGAGGGTTCATGTAACCATTTCATGTACAGGCCTGTTTACTGGGAAGAAGGAAGGAGTAAGCTCCTGTTGATGGCAAAAATTAACGGCCTTTTCTGAACTAAAACTTTTTTTTTTTAACAGGAGGGATCATTAGACCTTGCAGTTGAAGGCGGAATTGATTCTCCAGTTGGAAAGATAGTGGTGTCTGCCATCTATGAGGGTGGTGCTGCAGACAAACATGGTGAGTAGCAATGGGGAATTTGAATGCTGCTGCTAAGTGGCTCCTTACGCTGACTGAGATGTTGGCTGACTTCATAGCTGTGCCTGGTACTGACAGGCACACTTCAACTGTGCAGGGCAGCCAAGTTCTGTCTTAGCTTTAATGGCAGCTCAGAGAGTGGTGCTTGGTTTGAAGAGTGCTGCTTAAATTAACAATTAGGTAAAATTTATAGTGTTTAAGAAAAAATGGTCACTGCTGCTCTATTTTTATTATTAAAGAATTTTCAGTAATGTGGCCTGAAAAGTAGAACTGCTCTCTTAATAAGGACTCCCTTTTTTCCATACTGATACAAAAAAACCCCAAACTAACAGCCCCCCACCCTCACCCCACCCCATTCTCTGGTGTATTCTGTTAATTAAGGAAAGCAGAATATGGTCTCCATTATTTCACAATTTGCAAGCAAGAACATTTGTAGTATTTCCACATGCAAAGCAATTGCCTGACCACAGCTACGCTACGCTGCTTAGTTCTGTTCTTAATGCTACTTTCAGTAGTAATTTGTTTAATAAAAACCCTGGCTTTACTCCCAAAATCCCACTAAAGGCCAGAGTCTTCTGGCTAAGTTTAGCTCCCTGGAAGGCACAAGAATGTGCGTAGCAACACATCCGGGCTTTCCCCTGTTGGCCAGTATCTCTCATCCTTTCTGTGAGAACTCCAGCGATGACCAGGTAGACAGACAGGACGATATCTTATGTTGTCTTTGCTGACCTTGTCTCAACCTGCACCTCAGTTCAAGTCACTCTTGCTGTGAACACACCTCAACCAACCACTTGATCTCTCAAATGCTGTTTCTCTTTGACTATTCGCTGTTGTGAGGGTCTCTGATAGCTAAGGCTGTCCCCTTACCAACTGTGTTTTCCCCTTCCTGGATTAGCAAGTCAAAATCAGTCCTAAGGACTAAACATTACACATGCTTTTGCAAAGAAACAGCAGGCCTGCAGGCTCTTGATAATTGCCACTTATACCTTCAGGGCTTCAAGTAATGCTGCCATTTTCATAGTAGTAACAGCCTACAATGAACATCAGTTTGTAAGCTGTATAGATGGATTACCCAAACAGGCAAACTGCTACTATGAAAATATTATTGAACTAGTTTCTTACTAGTCATGATCAATAAGAGGTTAGTGTGTCTTTTCCATGCCTAAAATTTTCTTTTGCTTTTGCCTGTATCAAGCTTTCTTGTCTATGTCAATTTTTAGTGTAAGCCTTCACATCTAGTGAAGACACTTCTCATTATAGTGAGTACTACATAAATATGGGACAGAAAAGACTGACAGATTTTTGGGTTTATATGTCTGTATGCCATATTGGTCTTTTCACCAGGAGGCATAGTGAAAGGGGATGAAATACTAGCTGTAAATGGCAAGATATTAATGGACAGCAGGCTGGCAGAAGCACAGGCAACTCTAGCAAAAGCTTGGAACATGGGTGGGGTAAGTAACCTGGAATACTTCTTCATTCTACCTGTAATGCTCAGATGAGGTTGAGGTACACTTTTGTTTCATGACATTATCACATCAACATAAATAAGATTGAAAACATCAGAAGTAACAGGTATGTCATGTACTACCAAAGTGAGCTGAAATCTGCAGAAGATACTGGTATACAGCATCTCTGAAGATCATGCATGTAATTTACTGTAAAAGTTCACAGCATGTAGCCACATGTCAAGACTGGTATTTAAACACATTACTTTCTGAGTGTTTATAGTATATTTATCTGTAGAATCTCTCTTTGGTATTGAATATTACTTGCAAGCTGATTGGAAATTTATGATAATAGTTTATCTTATCTTGGATTTCTTAACGTACAAGTAACACTGCACTTTGGCTCCAGTGCGTGTTTTCTCAGCAGGAACTGTATTCATTGCTAAGATGACCAAATACAGGATAATTCGTAGAATTATTATTTTTAAAAGCTTGTTGCAAGACCAGTAGATTTTACTTCAGTTTCAGGACACAAGGAAAACAGCTCAATCTTGAAACGGTCTTCCTATAGAAGTCTTTCATAGAGATGTTTCTGCTTCTCCCTGTGGTTTACCAGGAATAGATTGCCTTCCTGATTCTCTATCTGATGGTGGTCCACTATAATCATCTCTAAAAGCAGGGTTTAGCAGCTCACGTTTGCCTGTGCGTTTCCTTTTCAGGATTGGATTGACTTAGTCATTGCGGCATCACCTCCAAAGGAATACGATGATGAAATGTAAGCGCCTAAATTTTATTTCTCTGGGGACTAAAAGGCTAGTAACAGTAGTCTACACAGATTGCTTTTTTTATCAGGCATATTTCAAGTATTTACTTCTTGTGGATTACATACCCTTCTGCATCACATAGTTGCTAATTGGATAGTTATAAATAGCTATCGTTTATTACAGCAGTGGTTCCCAGACTTTTCAAAATGGCGATTCTCAGAATTGGTTGTACGTGACTACACACTCATACTTTCAGTTTAAAGTTTGAGGAAGGATTTGGGGGTCTGGTTTGTTTTTTAGAAATTACTTACTTCAGTTTGGAATATTTACTGTGGTCCCATGGATCATAATTTGGGGAAACAAATGCCCATAAGCATTCTTCATCGCAACCAGATGTTTAATTCTGGTTTGTCTTGTTTTTAATTACTATCTTGTATTATATCTTGTATTTAAGTTACTATCCTTGTCTAAGCCAACTTAAGTGTAAAATTTTCAAAAGAGCCAAGTGATTTGGGTGTCTTGGCAATTTGGGATGTTCACAGAGTCTTTTTTTTAAAGATGATCAGCATAGGTGTGAAATGGAAGAATCCATGGCTTAAAGTGTTAACAGAGATATCAAGCTGATACAACTTGCTTTTCTTTGCACAGTTTTAAAAGCAAGACCAATGTTTTCTAGCTTGGCTGAAGGAAAACATGTGAAGATATCCTTACTACCAAGTAAAATGGCAGAGGAAAGTTTTGTAGTCACAGTTAACCCGGATTCTTGTTCTATGTAGAATACTAGAGTATTAGTTGCTGTAAATTAGTATAGTTCTACTGGCTAACACCAACTGAAGATTGCTGTAAAACTGTGTTTTAATAGCTGTGCGTTAACTAACAAGCAAGGAAATAACTGTCACTTATTTTTGTTTTCATATCCTGTGTATTTAGCCCTACTATTCCCTCATCAACAGTCAGTCCTAACACACACAGAAAGGTTTTTGAAGGCAGTGCACCCGTGTACAGACAAGGGTATCTCCTGCAGCTGTAGCCACTGCAGTGTTCCCTCATGGTGAATAGACAGACCTGGGTTAACATGACTGTCCATTGTGAGGCTGCGTTATTTTTTCAGCATGTGCCTGCCTGTGCATTGCATGCCACGCTTGCTTTTTGTTCCTGGCGTGCTGGAGTGTTCTTTGGGCTTTTGCCATGCTTGTCCTATCAAAATATAAGTATTTAGTTTCTACTTTATAATGTCCCTTAGAGGTCCTCCGCAGAATTGGTTTGTCATCTGCCAGACTATAAAATAAATAGGCCCTGCCTAAACAAGTAGGATTAATCTAATTTTTCATATCTGTGGACTGCTGCTGTGGCTTTGAGAATTCTGAAGTATATAAGTAACTACAAATTAATTCCTCGTTAAGGCTTGTCCAAAGAACAAGTTTCCATTTATATTATAAGACAGTGTGCCTGTAAACAAATATTTATGACTGTTTGGTTTTCACTGCAGCTTGCTTGTGTTAATTTGTTATTATACAAGGCGTTTGCCCCGAAATTATCCTTGTGTCACAAACTCAGTTTACTGTGTATGGTTTCTCTATGCTATAATTACTGTAAGTGCAGTCATAGATCTCTAGAAGAACCAAGGTAATGGTTGTTGCATGTGGGTATCTGTGGTCTTCTCGATTATTACTTAAAATACAAATAAAAATGACTAACTGAGATCCAGTTATATAAAATTATGCTTACCAGAAAGACTGAAAATTGCACTACAGCTAACGGCATCTGTTTCACTACCTTTTTTTTTTTTATTACTTTCTGCAGGACTTTTTTTTAAAGAAGGCAACTCTGGAGAAATGAAGTCTTTCCTCTGCAGAAACCTGCTTCTCTGTAAATCAATAACCACATGAAATACATCTTTATTTGAAAGAAATATGAGCAATCAGGCCTGTAAGTTGAACTAGAGACTAATTTGAGTAATTCCAAATCATTCTGCAGACATACAGCAAGAAATTTTTGCAAGATCATTGAGGACTGCCAGTGAGCATAGTTTGGTCTGTGAGAACTGTTTTGTTGGGGTTTTTTGCTATTTTGGGGGGCCAAATTCTGAAAATTATCTTTCAATTTTCCTGGAAATCGACACCAAAATAACAGACAAAGATAGAACACAGATGTCTGTTCCCACATGCAACACTTGTGATTACACATTCACAGGCCAGTTTGGGTGTGAAAAGGATTATATTTTTACTCTGTACATAGTGATTTTCCCTGGGCAAATGAGAATGTATATAGGTAACTTCTGTTCTCACTCTTCTTGTACTCTTTGGAGCTACATTCTTGTAGCTCTGTTAATGTACATTTCTGTTGCTTAGTTGTGAGTTGTTTTCAGTATATAAAGCTGGGTGGTAGAAGAATCGGCAATACCAGGAGTGCTAGAATTATATGGAATAATCTTGGTGATGCTAATACAGTGTAAAGAATCTTCTCTACCAGCAATAGCTAGCAAGTAGTCCAGATAAAATCATTATGTGTAGTCACAGTTATACTACAGAGTATTTGTATTGGTGGCAAAAATTACTCCCCTTTATAGTCATGGGTGGAAAATGTGGGTGTGATTCACAGTCTGCAGTTATGTACTTGGTTCTCAGTGAGGCTGCATAGTGACTTCCTGCGCAGTTTAGTCATGTAAGTGTAACATTTTTTCTTTTGGTGACAATATGTCTTCTGTTGAGTAAATTCCTCAAGACCATAAAATCTCTACTAACCTGGCTTTACTAAATCTGCAACTGTAATCCTACTTATTTAATTTTTTTATATTATCACACTATCTCTGTAGAAGTGTCCTTGTCTTCCTTCCTTTCTTGCATCTGCCAGTTTGTATTCTGTTTTTTATATCTTGTTTAGATTTTTCTCACCTGTACTAATGAAAGCCAGTTTATAGTTCTTTGGCATATTGAATTCCCCCTGAAGTCTTCTTTCCTTTTCAAGTTCTGGAAACCCTCTTTTCTGTAACACAGAAAAACAACAGTGATGTTCCTGAGAACTCCGTGCTTATACAGAGATCATTACTTAAGTTGACTTTGTTCATCTGCAGTATTGTTCCAGTATGCCAATTAATGTGTCTGGCAGGGTACACATATTAGAATGTTTAAAATCTTAACTCTTACAACCAATCTAGAAATAAAATTGCATTTGCCAAATGGAAGAAGTCTTGCTTCCTCTTTCTCTCTGGGTTTGTACATCATAGTAATAGTTAATCTGAAGTATACAGATTTCAGAGTTATCTTTAGTAACAGCCCATTTGCAACACAATGCCACCCTTGTGGAATTCAAAAGAAAATTCACTCTGCCCAGTAGGGAACTGTCACTCACCTGAGCTGCAGTCATCTTTTATTGAGGTTTTTATGGGCAAATCTGGTCATTCAGTAGTTGGCAAGCTACTGAGTGCAGCTGCTGCAGTTTATTTGTTTGCTGGGTCTTTGGGTGCATCTACCCAGAGCTGTAGGCTTCCAAACCAGCTGACTAATCTAAAAATGCATCAAGATTAGCACCAGAGGGAAAATTGCAGCAGGATGTACTTCTCCTGTGGCTCTGGTTCCCAGTTGCCTACATACTGCAACCATCTGGACTGTATGACAATGCAGATAGATGAGCAATGCTATCAAATGTTCTCTTGAGGGAGGCTCTGATGCTGTGTACCAGCAGATACAGAACCACATTAATGCACCAGTAATAAACTTCAGCCTACAACCAGTGCTTGATTGTGTGCTGTCTTGGCACACAAAGAAACTTTAACACAGAAAACTTAAAGTTTAGATATTAGAAATATTTGTACTGGTGTTACTTTTTCAGAGACAAAAGAAGCACAGAAGACTGAGCTGGGAAATCTGTGGGAGTACCAACAGTTAAGTTGTAGCCTTGTTTCTTAGTCACAAAACTATCTTTCTTCTCCCCATCAACCCTGTTAACTTGATTTGCCTGGATACAACTTAAAATGCATGAGAGGCAGTTGAGGAAATAGTCTCATTACTTCGTGTATATTAAGAAAGTGTTACTGTGGGTGTTTAACCTGTGTTAGGATGGCAAAGTTGCTTTAGGTAACTTCTTAGAAGAAAAGGGGCTGACATTTCTGAAATCTTAAAATGATCTTAAGCCGTTTGTCAGGTAGTTTTTTACTTCATTTCTGGTTTTCATTGCCCTGGGACTAGATCACATTTGCCAGCTAATTCAAGGAGTTGGAGGATGCTATGAGAAAATAAAAGTTTTCAAGCAACTTCCCTTCCAGTTACTCTGGAGTGTGTGAGCAGAGCATCCCAAATGTAAATCTTTTAAACAGGCGTGCCCATTTGAGTTACTACTGCATTGTTTTCTGGTGGCTGTAGTAGTCATTACATGTGCCCATGCCTCACCCCTGTTCAACCAAGCCAGCTGTGAAAAGATAACAGTGAGGGTAAATGGGACTTTCTCTCTTTTTCAGCCAGTGCTTAGTTTCCTTTGGGAGTGTGGAAACTCTGACCTGATGCACAAAACAGGAAGAAGTCCAAGTACTTCACTGACAGTGTCATGAACACTTCATACCGCTTTTAACATAAGATGTTGTTTTGTTTTTCATTCGCTGTAATCTCAGAGGGAGTATGTCTAGTTTCTCAGAGCTGTTTGTTTGGTTAGGACCGCTCAAACCCACTATCTCTCTCTATGGGATAATAACCCAGAGGAAAAGTTTCTCAGAACTGTTAACAATCATTTTTATTCTCTCAGGAATTTCTTGGCCGTGTTAGTCACAGCGTTGTCTTCAGCATACTCTCACAGTTGCTGAACTGGAGCATGAATTACATTAGAGACTTGCAACTTTCACATCTGCTCTGTGAGCCTGTGCGTGCCTGTGTGCAGGCAAAAAATGTGAATCCTTATGGATCAGAACCATGACGTGCATTTCAGGATGGGAAATACTGCTGTTTATTACTCATATGGATATTAGCATAGGGAAGTCTTTGATCTATTTATTACTGACATTTTACTATTTCAAGAACTCAATTATGAGTTTTTACTTATCATATGACCATGGCATCTTTTAAAACTTGTGTTTCAAAGAATTTATATTTTTTTTCTTAAAAAAGCTCTATTGATCAAGAAATTTATATACATAAAGGAGGGGTGTATATGTGTACACACACCAATAAGATTTTTTTAATCAATTTCGTTTGAGTAGCATACATGTACAAAAAAATCTCAGCACTTCACAAATATGAAATATAACCTCTGAATATAAGTGAGTTGTTATAAACCCTATTGCCTTAGAAGCACAACTGAAAACCATGGTTTCATGTCAAAGGATGTATATCTTGTTGTAAGGAGCTTGGTATGCAATAGCTGATACATGTTCTCTGTATGTTGAATTTGAAGTAGGGGCAGACTCAGGGTAGCTGCTATGGAATTCTCAGCAACCTTTCATCAAACGTGGTATCTGTGCTGACACGATCAAACTGTCACCTTTACACCATCTGAGGACCAGGTCTAGTGTGGAAAAGCCAGTGTCTTACCTGTAAGGAGCTCACCCTTAGCATTATAAATCAGATGAGTCTAAAATCCCTTATTATCAATTTACGATAAGCTAATAAGTTTGATCCTGATACTGAGTGTGTCCTCCAGTAGTTTATCTGCCCATTTTGTCTTTTGCCATTGTTCTTGTTCTCAAAGGTTTTGTGGGTTTTTTTCTGACCTTCAGAAATCTCTGGAGCGGATTCCAAAATTCCCTTGTTCCAGACTTGAAATCTGAGGAAGCTCCAGGTGGGCTGCTCTCCAGTCATGCAAACAATTTCAATGGAGATTGGCTAGGATGCTTTCTTTCCTTCTTCCTAAGGCAGGCAGCAAAATGTTTGCCTCTGCTGGAATACTGGGGGCCTCTGCTGGAATACTTCTTCCTCTGTTACTAGACCTGTATTTGCTGTATTATTGGAAGAAACTGATATTAGTATAGCACTTTGGTGGGGCTCAGGATCTATCTGTAACATGGTAACGTGGGCTATTTTTGATCTTCACTGAAAGCATCTAAGATGAAAGAGGAGGTGGAAACAGACACAGGAAAAGCAATCAATAGGTTTCTGTTTTCTACAAACAAACTTTTTGAAATGTGAAGCGTGTTCAGCTTTAAGAGGATCATGGATTTCAGGTAAGAAAAAAAAAAAGTTCTCTGGACTGTGATGCTTGATGTGTATGATAATTTCCAATGAAGATTTTGAAGTATCGTTGTAACAACCACTGGAAAGAAGTTTTAAGGAATTAATTTTGAACCAGTGTGTTGCAGACTAGCAGCTCTTGGATACTTAAGTCTGAATGTATGTTGTTGGACTCAGACTGTCAACATGGAAAAAAGAGTGGAGTCTGATGTACTGCAGATAGCTGCTTCATCCAGTATCACAAAACCTGCTGCATGATTAGCAGTGGATATCCCTTACACATCTGAAAGGTAATTGTGCTTGATAGAAGCTTCCCACTTATAAGGTAACCATAGACTAGAACAAGCAAGGCTCTGATCCAACGAAGCACTTAAGTACATCCTTAAATTTGAGCCTATGAGCCAGTCCAATTGACATAGGTTGAGTTCAATAATACTACTCAAGCTTAAGTACTTTGCTGGTCTGGGGCCTGAAGTCAAACTCTAAAGGCAAAGGATGCCTTAGCCCTGGAGATGTTGTTATGGAAAGCTGTTATTGTTAATGCTGAAGTTCTAGTATTCCTATTGAATTTCAGTTCCTTTTCATTTTCTGAAATAACCTTTAAAGGTTAATTTTTCCTGCCAGCCCCCACTGCCTATTTTCTTGGCTTGTCCTCCTCTTATCATTTCTCACCATTTCTCTTCCAGACATGAGCAGAACTCATTAGTCTTCAATAGCTATAACAGAATTTGTTTATATGGTGTTTAAAAGAAAGTCTGGGAGAGACCAAGACCCTCCCCACAGAAACTGAGTAAGCTAGAAACCAGGCAGCTCTTTTGAGGACAAGGGCTTTTATAGGGAAGTGAGAGAAAAAGTTGCTAGTGGTTATTCTTTATGCAAAGATACCCCCCCAAAAAAAGGTTTCAAATCACTTTTCTCTGAGCTTTTGTTCTCTTCCCTCTGCCTTTCCCCTATGCATTTATTGGATGCTTTAGCAAGAGGGGGACTGAGACCCCGTGTTCGTGCTGGCAACAGCTTGAGGCTTTTGAGCATTAATGTCATTTGACAGAGAGAGGGTAACACTAGATAGAAAACATTTGATTAGAAACGCTGGGCACAAAATTAAGCTTTGATTAGAATCTTGTGATAAGTATTTCCTTGACAAGATGAAATAGTTTTTCAGTAGATTATAATTTTTCAAGTAACCTTTTTTTTTTTTGTTACCCTTCATCCCCCTCCCAGCATAAAACCTGACATTTTGAGACACCCAAGAATACTTTTGACCAGCAGCAATTCCAACAGCAAGGAAGCACAGAGGGAAAGAAGGAGAAAGAGATGCATGTTTCCATTTTGATTATTTGCAAAGAATTGTGATGAAGCAGATCTTTCAGTGTGAGGTATCAACCTGGTAGGACAGAAGAAATGCATACTGTTCCTTAGTGAAAATCAGGCAGCTCCACCTTGGTGCAAAGGAGTGACATGCATAGCAGGAATCAAAAACTGAAGAGTTCTTCAAGCTGGGTAAGAATTCCGCTTCAGAGCAGTCATTTGTAACAGACATCAAGCCATTCACACAGAGACTGTAGCTGTTTAAGAGAATAGAAGGAACGGAGATGATTGATGTTTGTCCATTGTGCTCGTGACACCAGGTTGTTTTTAATTCACAAAGGGGAAGGCAGCTTCCCCATCACATATCTCATACATCTGGGTATGGGCAAGTTTTCTATTTTCAAATAAACCAGCATTGTTAAGTCAGTACATGTGGCATGCTGTGGTCTAAAAATCATGCACATTATCAAGACACAAATTCCAGATTGCGTGAAGGACAACAGAAACAAATCTGTTCTCCAACTAACATAAATTTCTCATCAATGATTTCAGTGTTAACAGGTGGGTACAACACATTTCATAACGTTGCTTTTCTTCTTGGAGTAGAAAATTTGATTGCAACAAATCTGTGTTAGAACTCATAGGACAGATTGAAATGGAGAGGGTGGGCATATTTTGTGGTCAGGTTTTTCACAGGGAAGTTATTTGAGTGTATTAAGTAGTCTGGCTTACTTGTAATGATTTGTCCTAGATGGTAGTTCTGCAGGAAAGCTCTGTGTAGGTGCATGTATGTTTTTTAAACTTTGTCAGTATTCATATTTCTATACCTCTAGCCAAACAGATGCAGAGACTTTTTTTTTTCTGTTGTGTTACTGAAGCACTTAATGAATTACATACCTTCTGAATGATAAGATTACCTGGTTGCCTTTTCTAATGGTATATTTAAACCTACATGTACATGAACAGATATGTTTAAAATACCATAGTAAATAGATGGAGAGAAGTGTCTAGACTTAAAAATGACACCAAGGGACAAAATGCTTACCCTTCTTTACACTAGGACAATGCAAGTGACTTTTATGCGAGGCATGTCACCATTTTCCTAGAAAGCATATTACACCTGAGGATTAAATCTCAACTATTCTTTATTATTGATCTAGTTTCTTAGTCATGGAGCAATGACCAGTATAGTCAGCCAATATAGTTCCCAATAGTGGAAGAGAACAGAGTTTTTATATAGCTCTAACATGATCCATTCCTTATCTTACAGTATCCTGAGCTTTCATGGCCCAAAACACAAGTAAATGGAGAAGTGGCCAGTGCTCTTTTATGATGTGGTGAAAAGAATAGGCTGTTCAGGATTTGTTAAAGAAGTCCTGGCCACTTTCAGGATTGGGAATATGTCGAAAGCAATCTTACTTTTTCTGCCCAGTTACTTCGAGCATGTGCTGAGGATGTGTCCCTGGCACATGTGAGAAAATCATCACTTGTCAGTGCTCTCCAGCTGGATGTGGTGGTTGTCTCCACTTCATTGCTGTTACACTGTAGATGAAAAACAGACAGCAGATGATGGTACATGAAAAACTTCCATGACTGAGCCTTGGCACTGGATAGCCCCCTTCACATTTGGACTGCTAAAATGCAGACATAGAGAAAGTTTCCACCAGCTTATATTGCCATCTTGCCACAGATGACAAATATAGCTTGGGGAAAGCATTCTGAGACAGGCTACCTACAACCATGAGAAAAATAGAATCAGGAATAATTCCATGTAGGAGGGAAGATTAGAGTCTGGGAATTGTACCCTGCATACCTGTAGTATTAAGTGTTCCTACTGAGGAGCTATGGACGTAGGTTTGAAAAGTACCTGGGACTGGATTAGGCCATCAGTCTCCTACTAAGGAGACTCCACAAACTATTTCCTACAAACTAATTCCTGTATGTCTCTTTACTATGTTTTACAAACTGGTCTCATAGGCTGGGCCTGATTCCCGGTGTCTTGCATGTGCTGCGTGACGGTGTTGAGGATGTTCTGCTCCATAACTCTCCCCAGCACCAAGGTCACACTGACAGGGCTATAGTTCCCCAGATCCTCCTTCCTGCCCTTCTTGTAGATGGGCATCATGTTTGCCAACCTCCAGTCTTCTGAGACCTCCCCAGTTAGCCGGGACAGCTGATAGATGTAGTATTTCATTTTAAATTCTGTTGGAAATAAATGTCTTCATTACTTTCAATGCATTTTTTTACCACACAAAGTTTAGAGGGATGCTGTAGCTATACAAAGCCCGTGTTTCTATCATGCACTCCTTGAAAAAAACAACTTGTAAATGCACTGTATAACACATTAAGACTAACCTGAATATTTACTACTCTCACCCACCCCTTATTTCAGCCACTTAAGGAATTCCTAGTTGTAAGAGTGGAGTAAGAGTTCAAAGTATCAGGCAGGATCATTTCCTGAGGGTAGTCCTCTATGTTATTAGAGCATGAAGGACCTGTGGCATTAGTTTGAACAGCTGAGATTTCTTTGGCCTTCCTGACTGCCAAGGACAAACAATCTGTTGATGAGGGACTGGTAGCCTAGCCTGTCTCAGTGAAATCCATTTTCTGTGTACAAACATGACCACCACAGTGTTCTGTGCTGGGCAGTTGCTTTTGCTCCTATTTAGATTTCTCCCTTTTTCCTTTGTCCAAAAATACTAATTTAATGTGACCCAGACTTGTAAATAGTTTTAGCCCCCTTGATTCTGCATCATTTTGCCCAGCTTGAGTGGGTTTTTTTATAATGCATACTAATTTGAGGGTTTGGTATTTAGTTAGTCTTATTTATTCTTGTTATAAATTTGTGGGCAGGGTCTGTGGACACTTAAAAAAAAAAAATTCTTGCTGTAGAGGGCAAAGAATAGTGCCATGTTTCATTACTGAGGAGAGTTGTGAAACTATCTCTTCCTCCCCTTTACAAAGCTACTTGATTCCTCCTGAATACTGACAGTATGAAAAATCCCCATCCAGGGTAAAGGACCTTTGGCTGGTTTGAAGGCTAAGGCTGTGGACCATCGGCCATAAGTGAGGACATTCAGGATTTACTGCTGCCAGGTAATAGTGGCACAGTCTACAGTTACTTCCATGCAAAGCTCCTACCTGTACAAATTGCTGTACACGAACAACACTGTTTGTCTGTAAGCAATAATGAGCCTCAGGTTAAAATCGTCTTGGAAAAAATGCAAACCAATAGGAAACAAAAATCCCACTGTCTAGGAGTTCCATTTCTAATTAGAAAATCAGTAAATTAATTTTCTTTACATTTGGTATGGGTATTGATTGTTTTAATTCCCTTGAGCCGCTGAAAACCCCAGATGTAGTCGGTATGTGGGCTGAACTCAAGAGGAAAGCCTCCTGAAATGGGCCTTAGACAATTAGTTAGTTATATGATAAATCACAACAGGGAATAAACAGTCTTGGCTATTCAGGATGGAGCTTTTTGTACATACTCATGATTTGTGGGGGTTTTCTTAACAAATTCACAATGTGATCATTTTTGTCATTCTTTTAAGAGTTAGAATAAATGCCATATTGCAATCTATTAAACAGAAGAAAATTTTGTTTGCAAAACAATTTGCAAAATCTTGAACTGTAACACCCTTTTTGTTAATTTTTTGTATAATTTTTTCAAATAGCGGCACAGGAAAAATACATTCCAAACCTAAGTCTGAATTGATAGCTTTGATTTTCTCCTTAATTGTGCTGATTTTACCCACTGTGGATGAATCGAGGCACAGCCTGCAACAATTCCCAGGTGGTGAAGAAACAAATCAACTAACTACAACTCTCTAGTGTACCTGAACAGAAAACTATTCTCTATTCTGAAAAGAAAAGATAGTAGCTCCATTTTGTTTCTAATAATCTTTAACAGGCAATTAAAATCTTAGTTTTCAGTCTCATTTCTGTTTTTTTGGAAGAATTCCTGGAAAGGCCAGTGACTGTTAGCCCTGTTATCTTATGTATGTATTTGTTAGTGTGTGTGATTGTTGTAGTATAAACAGGCAAAATAATCTTTTATATACAAAAGTCTATATACAAGGCAAACATCGTAAAGGCATTTACTTAACTGAATCAGTAACTAAAATAACATTTGCTGAAGAATACCACACTGAAGCCAGCACACGAGTTGTTTATTGGCATGAGTTAGTCCACAGCACTCAACTTACTCTCCTGAGGAAAACACAACACTTATAGTACAAGTACTACAAAGGCAATGCTCAAAATATTAACCATTTAAATGCTGGGAAATAAACTAAGGTACAATGTGATCAGTGAGATAATGTGGAGATTTTAAGAGTGCCTCTATGTACAAGGATAGTCAGGAGTGAATAGAAAGTTGGTTTAGGCCTGATTTTCCAAAATTATTGCCTCAGCATTTCTCAGCTCAACTTAAGATGTTTTCAGGTGTTGAGCACCAACCAAGCTAACTGAAGCTGGGGTAATAAACTCCCTTCCAAAATACATGCAGGCTGAATCAGAGCTGTAGGTGAAGTAAATAAGTGGGCAGGTTAAGAGGAAAAGCAAACCTTTTACTGGAGAGCTGGCTCTTCTTTGGGAATGAGAAGTGGGTGGCCGGAGGAGAGAGAACTGATGAGTGAAACAGTAACCCCTCTGCCTAGTTGTGAGTGAGATGGGGGGTATTGTCACTTGAGGAAAGCACCATACTTCAAGAACATTGTCCTCATTGTGAAAAATCCTGGTGATGCAGGAGGGCAGTGGAGTACCAGGTGTATCCTTAGGTCAGTCTAGTAAGGGCAACAGCCTGCAGCCCTGCAGTCAATTCACCATGCATTTTGCCAGGTATCACCAATGCACGATTGTTTGTTTAGCGCTTCAAAGGAAGGTGAGTAAAGAGCAAGCGCTTTTCCCCCAGGTTTCAAGTGCCGTGTGGTACTGCCAAGTCAGCATTGCTCCAGCTGTATTTGAACTAGGAAGCTAAAGTCCAATGGAGGAGCTAGTTCAAAGCAAGTGTAACTGCCTGAATGTTATGCTTCATGTTGGAAAATGTCCTTCATAAACCAACAGAATGATAGAGCTTATGTATGTAGCTGAAGCCACAAGATGCCTGAAGAGTAGTGTTCAAGGACTACAATAACATAGTGTGGCTTCCCCAGTCATAGGTAGAGGAGAATGGTGTTCCGTGAAGATAGAGTGAAGAAAAAGTGCTGTTAACCATTCCTTCTGTGTAAAATATGGGAAACAAACTGAACGCTTGAATCGCTAATATGTATGCCACTATTTTTTGGTGATGTAACAGTGGATGCAGAAGAGTGCCACAGAGTTCCATTGAAACTAATAACAGGAACACATTTAAAAATAAGCTGTTCTAATCTAAAACACTTCTCTGAGTATTTGCCTAAAGATGATTTTCCAACTAAGAGCTTGTATTTTGTTTCCGCTCTAAGATTAGATCTGCTTACTCATAAGTTCTTTCTTCATTTTTAATGAGGGACAGCAATTAAAAATTAATAAGGTTTATTTAGCCCAAACCAGCCATTTCTGTGAACCTTTGCACTATTATGCTTATTGCGCTATTTTTAATAGTAGCACCTTAGACAATTTTTACAAAGAAATTTCATTTGCTTTGTCAAATGATATCTTCTGTGAAATGACAGAATGGAGTTCTTTGTTTCACAAGAGTAAACCAACAGTTTCCTCTGGAGGTGATTTTCTTGAATTTTTTTCCTCTCAACCTTTCCCAGTATGCTTTTGAAAGAGATTGATAGTTTGCTCCCATTCATGTAAATTGCTTTTCCTCTCTACCTGCAAGAGTAGAATTCAAAGGGAAGCAAAAAGTCATATATCAGTACATCTTGTTTAGCAAATTTTAAATCACAATAAGGATTTGCTTTATTAGGGTTTTTTTCTGATTAAGATACTTGGTCCCATTAATGGGTTTAAAATACATAGGAAAGTGAAATTTTCCTGTTTGATGCCTAAACTCATATGCTTAACTAATTTTGAATGTGGTCTGTGGCTGTGTTCAGACTTTCAAAATTTTATTTTTCTTTTGTATCTGTGTTTCTAGATGCATACATAAGCAAAAACCTGCAGAGTGATTCACAGTAGCAAAGCCTGTTTTTTAGGGATAGACCACTTCCTCTACATACTACTGTTGAGAGAGAGGTCAGTGCAAAGCAGCAGAGTAAGAGTAGGAAGAAACAAATGACAAAGGTAGAAAAGAAAAATGAAAACTTCCACATAAATTAGTATTTTTATCTGTTAAAAACAACTATCAGATTTAGAACTCTGAAGTGTCAATACTTTACTACAAATACCAAAACCTTCCTGTATCCTGTAGGCACACTGAAATTCCAAGGCAAGCATAAAAAGTGAATTTACCTTGGAGTAAAAATATTGCCCTTGTCTACCTGGAACTCAATGTCAAATGATCAAGGTGCTTCTGAAATATTTCCAGTCACCTATTGAATGTGTTGGTGGCTGCCAGGTTCTAACTTGACTTGTCATCTCTAGTAGATATGCCGAAAGGATGAAGCAGAAAACTGACTTCTTGTGATATGGAAATAGAAAAGAGTGAGGGGAAACAGGATCTAATGGGACTTCTGTAAGAAAATAGGTTGCATTTGCAAGACGCAGATAAACATAGTTTGTTGATTTCATGTTGTTCTTTGCCTTTTCCTTACTTTCAGAAGTATGGAAATTCTGTTCTCACAAAGCTTCACAAAAAGGCAGCTTTGAGAAAAACCCTATTCCTTTGTGAGCTGCTCCAAAACCCACTGGATGCAGGACTAGCAAAGAGTCTGGGCAAGTGGGTTCGATCTTTTGACACCATAGGCAATCATGTCTAAGCTTTTCAGAAAAGGATCAAACTCTGTTTTAGAATTGTTTTGTGAAGTTACAGAAAAGCTCTTTCACCATTTGTGAGTGAAAAAGAAATTGTCATTTGATGCTTTACTGAGCAAAACCAGTATTTGTCCAAATTCAACACTCTTGGTTTCATCGTTGCAGCATGGACAAAATCCTAGCATTCTTACTGGAAGTGTTTGGTTTTTATAGAATTTGTGTGTATGCATGTGCCTGTTTATTGCTAAGATGCTCAACTTACAAATTTTAGTTTACCAAATGTTTTGATTTCTGTCAGTGTGGGTTTTTTCAGTACCTCATTAAGTAGTTAATTGTAATCCAAGACTCTTCCCCATTTAACTCACCACATTTCTGTTCAGGTTGCCAGCATGTTTCTTTCTTTAGCTTTGTGATGGGTGCACAACTGTTGTATGACCAGGACCGAGACCGTGAATTTCAAACCACCACATTAACTGTGTAATCTTGGCTGCATTTGGAAACCATTGAAAATATAAATTTCAAATTCCCAGCTATGAACACTCCTGATTGTTTGAGAAATATGTTTTTTTTTTTTAAGATATTGTGATTGATACTTTGTAGTAAGGGAAGATGGTCTCAAGGTTCAGAGACCACGCAGAGGCTGTGGTTGTATGCTCAGTTCCCAGATTCCTTTGGAGACTTTGGCAAACTTCAGTTTCTGCGTTTAGTTCTCTGGTCACAGTGACCGTGATGATGATTGCTCTCCCAGATCTCACCCCATGATTTCAGTCTCTAGAGTGCAAACTCCTAAGACTTCTTCGCTGCTGTTTCTTCATTTGTAACACAGAGCCCTTGTGGTACTCGCAGCCTCAGGAAATACTAAAATATAAATTATTTTAAAATTATCTGCATGTAAACTGCACATACTGTTTATTAAATAACTAATAGGATAACAGAGATGAGCTTAACCAGAAGCTCAGATGAATGCTGGGTTCTGTCCAAAACCTAAAATAATTATAGTCTTTCCACTGTGGGTATAACTAACATTTGAAAATACATATACACAGGATTTGGCTTGGGGTTTGTCGTTTAATTTTTATTCTTGACCACATTGCTGTAGCCCCAAAAGACCCTATATAAGAAATAATATGTAGCATGTGGAGAATTACTACTTCTTGCCTCCTGACAGCAAGATCAATAAAGGCAGCATGACAAAAGTAATTTTCGGATCTCTTAGTGGAGCTGTGTGTCCTAGAAAAAAATGTTCATTGTTATGCTGAGCATCCACAGCTTGTTTCTTAAAGGAAAAAAAGGAAATTTTTCATTTATGGGGGTAATTCCCTTAGAGGCATTTGTCCAACTTGGAGCTTTTGGATTTTGAAGAGTTAAGCCTGGATACACGGGCATTACTTGATTGCATTTCTGTTTGTAGCATGTGGCAAGTTGTATTAAATACTTAGCTAAGCCATGGATAAATGTGACTGGGAATAAAAGGAGCTTCAAGGCGAAGGTTTGGGTTACAAATCTTTATGTTGAGTATTACATCACTATGTACCAGAGATATTTGAATATCAGGCTTTGACTCAACCTGTGCTTGGAAGTGTACGCCGGGTGCAGACTTGTGATGCACATCACGTTTTATTTCTGCAGTATTATCCCCCAGCATGGAGGTATTTGTTTGGCTTTGGCTCAGCTGAGCCTAACTTCTGCTTGGGACAAAAGGATTTGAAAAATTTGATATCTAGATTATTTTGGTATACAATTGCTTAGGGAGTGATGCAGAACCCAGGCGAATTAATGGTTTGATTCCCCCTGACTGCAGCAGTCAAGGGGTGTGTGGGGTGCGTGTGTGGTAGGCTTGAACTCATTTTAGAGGTAAAAAAAGGTAAAGCGTGTACATAATAGCTGCTTAGGATATGTTGAAGTCTCCTTTGAGGATAGAGTGCAGCTATTTACATGATTTAGTCTAACAATATCTTCACATAGCTTGGTGCTGGTGTCTGCACTGACAAGGTGAAAAAGTACACTTGTAATGAATAGCTCCTCTCTCATCACTGATTCAGTGTTGGCCTTTTTTTTTGTTGTTCGATGTTCTGTCTTATTAACGACGCATAGAACACTTAATTAGGGCGCCGCGAGAGCGCTGGCAGAGCGTTTCTGCGGCAGCTCCGGGGGGCCGGTGCCGCGCAGCCCTGTGAGGCGAGGCGCGCGCTTCCCGCCTTCCCGCCCCGCGGCCCCCCCGCCCCGCGGCCTTACCTCAGGCGGCCGGTCCGGGACCCGGGGCAGGCGGGGCGGGGGCCGGGCCGGGCCGGGGCCGTCGCTCGGCGGCAGGTGTGGGCAGAGCCGCAGCCGCGCAGCCCGCGCCGGCCCCGCCTGGATGTGCGCGGTGGCGGAGGCGGCGCCCGGCTGCGCGCAGGGTCCCGCCATGGCCCTGGCTTTCTGCGGCGACGAGGGCAACTCGACCGCCTACAACGTGGACCACGGCGTGCTCAACAACGGCTGCTTCGTGGACGCGCTCAACGTGGTGCCGCACGTCTTCCTGCTTTTCATCACCTTCCCCATCCTCTTCATCGGTGAGTGCCGGCGGGTCCGCCTCGCCCTGCCCTGCCCGCGGCACCCGCCGCCTTGTTTCCTGCGCCCGCGGGTTTCCCTCAGCGGCGCTGCGGGTGCGGTGCCCCCGCCGCTGGCCCGGCCTGGCCTGGCCGTGCCGCCTCTGCCGCGCTGCGGGGCCGTTCGGGCGCCTGTGCTGAGGCTGCCCGGTGCCCGCCGGTGCCCGCCGCCGGGGCCGCCCGAGGCGGGGCGGCCGGCGGGCGGGCCCCCGGGTGCGGGGCGGGCTGGGGGAGGCTGCGGGGTTTGCCAGCAGATTGTGACTGGCAGCGCGGGAAGCAGAAATAAACGTGCTGTTAAACACCAGAAAAGCTGGTCAGTCAGCCTTAGGTTATCCGTTCGTGTTCCCTGCGGTTGCGGAGGGGTCCCCGCAGCCGGGCAGCCCTCCTCGTTACCGGCGGCGGCCAGGGGGGTGCCCGGCTGTAACGCGCCCTGTCTGCAGCGGGTGCTTCGTGCTGACATAAAACTGGGGTTACCGGCAGGTGGCCCGGTGGCTTAACACATGTGGCTGTCACTGCTCCGAGTGGGGCTCTCCTCAGCCTGCTCTGCCCTCCCGACAGCCCTGGGACCGGCTGCCTGAGGTAACGCTCCTTCTCTGGAGCATAAAAGGGCTAACAGCACAACTGTTAAAACGGGGTCAGCTGGAGAACTGCTTAGTAATTGGTAATTGTTGTTCATCTGGCTTTTCTTAGTATTGCTATTTTTTATCTAGATCGAGAGAACAAGTTACTTCAAAAAAAAAAGTTAAGGTGTAAATGCTTCAATTAAATGTATTGAAGCAAAGATAAAATAGCGTACATATTATAGTGTTTGTGGGTATGTGTCAATATGTTCAATTGTTGTTTGTTTGTCTGTTAACATATTTGAAAAACATTTAATGCCTGTAATTCATAGTTGCTAAAAGTATAGGAATTTAAGGCTGTGTCCTGTTTGCGTTGTTGATTTTATTCCATATGAAGTAACTAGCACATCGTTCTGAAAATATTCAATTACAAGCATATTTAACAACACAGTTGTGTTAACTTCAGTAAAGTGGTTTCTTGTATGCATGCTTTTCCATATGCAGGAGCTTTGTATGTCACTCTTGCTGTTTAAGAAAGCTCTTCATAATTTTCTTTTCCTGTTTAGGATGGGGGAGTCAGAGTTCCAAAGTACATATACATCATAGCACATGGCTTCATTTTCCTGGCCACAATTTACGCTGGATACTGACATTTATCCTCTTGTTTGTTCTGGTGTGTGAAATTGCAGAGGGCATAGTGTCTGATGGGTAAGTGTGTGTCCACCTTCTCCTGATAGCACTGAGCATTTTAAAGGTCTCAGGGTAGGTATTTCTTCCCTGTATAAATTCTCATGGGGACCATATTCCTTGTGGTTACGAACATGCAATCTGTATTCTTGGTGATTAACCTACCGACCTTGTATCAGAAATTCCATAGACCTTGCCAAGTTATGTACACATGCACAACTGACCTTAATCTTTTTTAGTTCAGCTTAATGACAGTATCTTTCCAAAGAGTAATCATAGATAAATCCTAACAATTCAAGCAGATGGTGACATTTTTGTGATATGTTTTATGTCCAACAACCCAGTCCCACAGTCCTTACTCAGGCAGAACTCCCATGTGCACAGTAGGTCACACTGTTCCCCCACAAACAGAGTTCTGTTCATCTTAATAAAAGGAGTGGATCTACTGGGCCTTATCTTATACCCCGTAGAGTTTCTTTTGGTGTTTGTGTAGTACTTAGGATTGTTACCTTGAGCAGAGCAGCTCACAACGTATAAGCCATGTTCTATCATCTGTTACTCAATTTAGGATGTCTTTAAACAGTGGTCTGTGGGGAAAAAATTATTGTAAGTGAAACAAGTGATACCAGAGAGCAATTTATTATGAAAAAAAATAAATGTTGTCTAACAATGATTATGACCCTCTTTCTCTAAAGACAGGTCTGGTTTTTGTAACTTATGAATTTGCAACCCAGAGGTTATAAAGTTGAAGCTTATCGTTAAATAGAACAAAACCTCTCAGTTTAGCCATCTATATAACAACTCTCCACCAACCAGCATGACAGGCGTTGCAGTATTCTGCTGTAGAAGCTGATATCATAATTATTATTATAACTTCCTTTAAACATATATAAATAGGATGTTTCTCAGTGCCAGTTTTTTTAAAAAGGGATTTTTCTCATGCTTATTCAGAGTTATCAGGGTGTGGGATGCTCAGAGCGAAATCTCCTGCTATGAGTTTTCTTTTTTACTTTGCTCTTTAGCAGTTCCTCTTGTTCTGTTTATTTGCTATTTAACTTGACTCAGAATGCTGTTGTTAAGTAATAAGTGTCACCTGATGAGAATCAAAGCTTCTAGCAATATTGGGGGAGTGCCAGCCCACAGTCGTGCCTCCTGAGCACTCCGGAGACTAGTGAGTGCTCCAGTGAATAATAGCAGATTTTGAGACTCATCAGCTTTCTAAGACCAAAATGGATCATGCTGGTAAGTCCTTTTAACAGCAGTTGAGTGAAAAAGTGCCAGCGATAGAGGCAGCCTGTTGGAGATAAGTTACATTCCATCAACTTCTGTCTGTGAAATAAATTTTAGAAAACCCTCATACTCTTGCAGTGTTCACCTACTGAAGCTTAGGCTATCTGAAGAAATCTCTTCCTATTGGTTGTTTTATCTTGCTGAGGTTTCAGCCCTGGTGTACAAAAAACCCTGGCATTATAAGAATTCAGGGGCTGGAGAAACTTTTCTTATTTTGCTGTATACACATACAACTCATTGTCAACAAGAGGGAGTTAAGTCTTCATGATGCAGGTTGTCAGCATAGTTGCAGTCAGCTCTGCGGAGTTCATCACAGTGTCTGTGTGAGGGAGGGCTTTCCTTTCCTAGTGCAGGTGCAGGAAGTGGTCCTCCTGAGTTCCTACAGACCTGTTAGATATTTGGGATATTCTGCTTTCAGACATGTCCCATCCTGTGATGATCTCCAGCACCCTGACAGCACAGCCCCTTTTGTCTCTCTAGACAACACAAAGGTAGCTTTTGCTGCAGCAAGAACAAATCCAGAGATGCTAATTTATTTTCTGTGAGGTTCAGAGGACAAGGTGTGAGTGTCCCTGAGTGTTTGCATCCTGAAGACTTCCTCTTGGTGCCTCTTCTCCTGGAGTTGTTTGGAGACAGAGGGAATTGTACCTTTTGACAGCACAGGATGCTCCATTACTTTTGTGAAAGAAATAAAAGGGGAGGAGAAGAAGGTGACTAATAAGAGGAATGATGGGGGGGGTGGGGGGGAGGGAACACAATTCTACCTGCCTCTGCACAAACCAACAACATAGCTCAAAATTTTCCGTATACCCAAAGGCTGTAGTTGGCAGGACCCCCTTCACTGGTACTTGAAGCAAAGTGTCAGGAGAGTTTTGCTTTATATAACAAAATTTAAGGCTATATGATTCTGTTGTAGGTTTTGTTTGTTGGCTTGCAGTCACTGAAAACAGAACTCAATTCCTGTGCTGTGGTGCTGTTCCTTTTCCCAAACTGGAAAATCAAAATGAAGCGTTTCTATAGAAAACCTTAAACTGTGCTGTCATTTGGTCTTATTTACATATTTTGATGGACAGCTCCCAAACTAGTTTAGCTTAAATTAACTTTTCTCATTTTGGAGCTGAGCTGCTTATCCTGATTTAAAGAATCTTCCAATTGATCTCAGTATGAAATAGGAGTACACACATTTCATTTTCAGCATGGGAGAAATTTGGAATCCAACTGTGATTTAGGAGTATAAATTCAATTGAAAATCGGTGAGCTTTACACCCGTAAGTCATTCTAGAAAATCCTACATCAGGACTGAGTACAGGATACAATTCATAAATTTAAAGAAAAACATTTAAATAGCTAAAAGGGTTTGATTTTAATAGATGTTCACTTTTTTCTTTTTAAGGGTTTCAGAATCACGACATTTACACCTGTACATGCCAGCTGGGATGGCGTTCTTGGCGGCCATCACATCAGTTGTCTATTACCATAATATCGAAACATCCAATTTCCCGAAGCTGTTAATTGGTATGTCTCAACTTACAAGGCTTGGAAGTGTGACAGTGATGCTGTGTCTCTGATCATTCTGTGACGGGTTGTTTCAGTCTCGGTGCTAGCTTGTATGGATAAAGCTTTATCTATATTCTGGTCTGCTGCTTGCCATTACCAGACTAATTTCTGAGTTTTCCTGGAACAGTTAATTTTAACTTCTAATAGTCCTCTGTGTGGTGTTCTTGGGGATCCAATGGGCCAAAGGCTTCTCTAGGAAAAATAGATTTGTGGGAGAGATAGCTATCCAGTTCTTAACCCTAAAAGCTATCCAAATCCCCCTGCTTGTCAACAATGTTACATTTAAGCGTGATGAAAAATTGAAGCCATCTCCGTGTGTGTGGTCTATTAAAATATGCACAGAGTCAAGGGAAATGAAGGACGTGACTGACTTTCCCTATGACCCTGGATATGTTACTTTGCCTGCTTGTTCTGGCTTCCTATTCCTAAAACTCCCTTTGTAAACCGCTTTAAGCCTTTTGAATGGAAACTGCTATGTATAAGAACTACCTAGAATACTATATATTTTCTGCCAGATTCTAAGTAAACTGTAGCTAACTATAGAAAATCCATTACTGCTGACAGTCATGAAGTTGGTGATGTATTCTCTACTGTTTAAGTAGATTGCAGACTGTGGATGTATACATGTTTATTCATCCTGTCAGCTGTTATTTCTTTGGTGGTCCTGGCTCATCAAATTTTGTTTGAGCTGGTCTTCTGTATTAGTGGATCCTGCTAAGGTTTGTCTTGTGTCATTGTAGCTCTGTGTATCAAAGCTCTGTTCTAGTTTTTGTCAGGTGATAAAAAGTCAGTAACAGCTGTATTTGAGAAAGCTTTTAAATACTGAAGATTATTTTGAACTGTAAGTAAGCATTTTCTGCAGAAGGAGCTTGTAAGTCCTGTTAAAAAAAAAAAAAAGTCATTCCTCTTCAAAAATTTCAGAATTTGATCCAGGCTTCACAGGCTTTAGGTCTTCTTGTTTGAAATTGCTTTTCTTCTTGTTCCCCTCTTTTAAGGAGGATCTTTTTTGTCTTTTATAACCAGGTGGGGTCATTTGGTTTTTGTTTTTATAAGTCAACACAGTCCATTTAACACCTTCTTACAGGACTAGATGTTATGTCTCAGGAAAGCATTGGTAGCCTGTTACAATTACCTGTGGAAAGCAAGCACTGATTTTCTTGGAGGGTTGTGTTTTTTTTGTTATTGCAGATGTATAATGCAGTGTTTAGTAATTTAGTGTTGCTACTGCGTTCCCATTGTTAAGTCATTGAGAAGGGCAGCACCGACTTAGAGCTGGTAGTTGATTATCCTTTTTTGTGTAATCCCTTCTCTGTAGATTTCTCTTTTATGATAATTTTGTTCAGTACTTAGAGCACTGATGCTGGGTAAGCTCTGAACAGTACTTGAATAGTAAACAGTTATACTAGTGAATACTAACAAGTGTTATCGATAATGAAGTTCATAATTACGAATTCTCATTTTGTAAGAATTTCCAAGGAATAGACTCCTTTAGAAAATCTAATCTTAATAGCTAACTCTTCTGCAAAAAGGAATATCAGACTGCCACAGTCTTTTCCGCTTAGTTGGTCTGATTTAAATTTTAGTCTAAAGTCTTCATAAGCTGATGGTCTTTGATTTTTATTTAATTTGTTGACTTTGTTTTTTCTTTTCACTGTTCTGGGTGTTTAAGAGGATGTAAGACAGACATCTCTGGAAGTGTCCATCCTTTATTCTTGACTGCACAAATTTAATGTTACCTAACTGTGAGGATTGTCATCTATCAATGTTGATTGCAGCTATTCTGTATTGACACCTGAGACTAGGCAATGATAACTTTATGGGAATTTGCCCAGTGTGAGACAGTTAAATTATACCTATACTCAGCCATCAACCCACTAGAGTGCAGTGTGGCCATGAAGCAGCTTTCTTTTAGAGCCTTATACAAATGAAGTAGTGAGAACCATGAGGAGAAGCTTAAGTTGGTGATAAACCTTTTACTGAGTGTATAAGGAAGGAAATGGAAAGAGTTCTTTGTTAATAAAATGTTGTAGAGAAGGTCTAATATTACACACACACACAGACAGAGAAAAGTAAATTACCTATGTGACGACTTGTGCTGCTTCTGAGTGTCAGTGAAGTTCCACCTAACTACAGGGTATCATCTGCCTCAGCTGTAGGATCGATTCCTGCGCTTGCAGAGAGTTGGTAGCCGTATAAAGCAAAGGCTAACAGAGCCTTATCCAAGATTTACTAAATCCACTGGGGAAACTCTCATTGGTGCAGTGCAGAAGACCCTTAAAGGTCTGCTCATTAATTCTGAACAGAATAAAATGTTCCAATCCTGTGAAACTTTGAGATGGTTTCTTTTTAAAAAATGTTTTTCCACTCTGTACCTTAAAAACACCGAGCCTGTTTGTAGTTCTTCATAAACGAGCAAGAGGCAGATAACAGACCTGAGGATTAGTATGTTCCCTTGGGATAATGCAAGACAAGGATGCAAAGTTCCCATATTGCTCCTGCCTTGCACCTTTATGCCCAGGCTGTCGGCTATTTTGATGTAGTCATTCTTATTATCTGGTACTAAAAAAAGTTCACAAGGTTTGGAATACTTATTATCTGAAGCTAATGATTGAGTCCAGGGTCCTAGTTGAGTGTCCAGACTATTGAAACACTTTGATGTGGTCTAAATCTGTTTTTCTCTGCATGTTTTTGACCTGTAATTATATTTCAATAAAGATAGCTTTTCCAGTGTAGCTCTGTATACCAGGGGACTCTTGTAATAATGATAATTTTGGTGCTTTTTTGCACGGTGTTGCAAAATGGATGCATAATGGTTGTACAGTTTAGCAGGACATATTTTAGAATAGTTTTCATACTGAATTTGGAAAATCTGCTCGCTTTCTTGACATGCAGAATATGTAATTGAATGGTAGCATCTGATTGCACTATTTTTTAAGGTAGGTTTTTTTCATAGATAAATAAACCTCAGAAATTAAACAGGAGAAAATTATGAAATAACAATAGGACTTTGAGTTTTTAAACTGAAAGGAATATTGGTATGGGAACACATGAATTTTTTTGTTTCAGAAAATTGTCTTTTCTTTAACCCATCTTAATTATAGGACTGCCTTACCATTCCTGACAGTAAGCTAGTTTGTTAATTTAAATTTCTTGGAGATCGGCATTGTAGTTTATTGTTTAAAAAGGAAATTCCTGTTATTGTATAAAAATAAAGCTTATTGTTTGGTACACAAAATACCTCTCAAAACAGACACAAGTTAATAAATCCCATTCAGTTAAGTGCATGATTTTTTTAGATCTTGGGCTTAATCCCATAAAAGTGTAGAACAGTTTTGAGTTTCACATCACTTGATTTTCAGCAGTCTGGTGCCAGGTGAGAATTTACACCCTGGTGTTGTAGGTTGAGGTAGCTTACATGGCCCAAGAAAAAGCAAGGTCCTTTAGGCTGTAGGCATGTAGAATATATCTAAAGCAATCAAGTAGATTAAAGCATGCCTCTGTGGTCCGATCACTAGGTGGTTCAGGCCAGTGGAAGTTCTTGGTGATCATTTCTAGAAACTCCCAGCCAATATCCACTCACCAGACAGATGATAAAAACACAGATTAAAAGAAAGAGCCATAACTGTATTTTCCCAGAAGCCTTATCTTGAGGGGCCTGAGAACGTCTGCCTGATTTAGATTATATATGCTTGTATTCAAAAGAAAGAAGATAAATATGTTCAAATGTTTCTAGTAGGTATGGTAGCAGGAGGTCAGTTAAATGTTGTGCTTTGCACTTTCTAATACTTCTTAGATAAAAGATAAATCAGTGTCCTAATAAAATACTAGTAATAAAAAAGGTCATATAGACCTTTATTTACATCCTAAATAGGAGAATGGCTTTGCTGGTTACTATTTCTAATTCCAGGAGCTCTACATAGCTACCAGTTGGGTTGGTGGTTTTTTTAGGTGTGCCCTGCTGGTGCAGATTTTCGGTGTGCAATTAAGTCCTCTTTAGCCTGAGAAGGATGTGTTCTCAGCCTGTTATAAGAATGAGACAAAACACAAGGATTAAAAGATAAAAGTGGTTAGGAGTAGAACCATGTGGAATGTTTTCTTGGATGAAGTGGGATTTTAGTCAGACACATGGCAAATAGGAGGGAATAGTGCCTCAAAGGTAGGAAGCAGTCCGAAGCAGGGTGAGGAGATTAGATTTGATGCGGTTTAAATTGGGAAGATGGTAGAAGGCCTCCCATAAGAAGGGATTCTGTAAGTATGTCTCTTAAATCCTCTCTGCAGCTGCATCAGCCGCTAAAATACAGTGCTGAAACACCTGACCTCTTAGTGCTTTCTTCTTACAAACTGGCCTATTAATTTTAGAGGAAGATTGGCAAATGTCCTAATGCCCAGTACTCCTGGACTGTTCCATTTACTGCCCTCATTTAAATGAGAATTTGGAAATTGATTTCCATAGAAGCAGGATTGGCAGCTCCAGATCCCACGCAGACTCTCCATGTTGAATCGCGTTTTGCTTGGAAAGGGTGGCCCCACAGTACATCCCCACATGGCTTTCTGGGGTGCCTCTGGGTAGCTGGAACACCACAAATTCTTTGGAATTTTTGCAAGTTCCTGATGATTAATCTGTGTTTGTGAGATTTACTGTTGCTACTGTCTTGGTTGAAGACTTGCTCTGGTGTTGCAGCAAGGTGCTCAGAAGGCATATCCACGTTTTTCTTGGCAGCTAAAGCACATTCCAGCTGTTGCACCATGGTAGATCCAGCAGCAATGGAAGATTAATGTAAAAGACCGTAACCCTAGGAGGTATTTCCTTAAGAATGGGGAACAGGAGCTGGTTTATGGTGTGGTGAATAGCATGGAGAGTGTTTCCAAATCATCAGATCTTACTGCAGGGATTATTTACCTATAACTGACACTAGCATGAGCACTTTTAGACAAGTTCAGTAGAACTCTAAAAAGCTCAAGTTGTATAGTTGTATTCTCCGAGCGGCAGAACATCCTTCCTTGATGTGCCTGTGTATCTGCGATATAAATTACATATATGGAATTTGCACTGAAAAATAAAGCTGTAGCAGTTTGGAGGGAATATTTTAATACCTGTTTCTGTGTAATCCCAGAGATCTGCAGGGGGAACAAGATCAGTTTCCTTCAAGCCAGACTCACAGCAGTCTTGTAGCATTAACCAAATTTGAAAAGCATCATTCACAGCCACCTTCATTTGTGGAGCAGCGCCTTCCCTTGAACTTACCATGCGGATGCATGTTTACAACAGATGGAAGCTTCCTTCAGTAGACTTCATCTTGTGAAACTTTCCCAATATCACTAAATCTAATAGGAAAGGAATTTGGAACTAGCATTATCTTAATATTTTTATGTTTGTGAAATTGAATTAGGCTTCTGTTCTGACATGAGAAAGGCCAATCTAGTTTTATGTATTCTTGCTGCATTCCTTCTGAATGAATATTTAATACTGCTATTGCATATTTTTGCAACTGTGGAACTGATTTACCTTTTTTTCCCCCCCCTCTCCCTACAGCATTGCTCTTCTACTGGACTTTAGCTTTCATAACTAAAACCATCAAATTTGTCAAGTTCTGTGATAATGGGGTTGGATTTTCTCAGCTTCGATTTTGCCTCACAGGACTCCTGGTTATTCTATATGGAATGCTACTAGCTGTAGAAATCAATGTCATCAGGGTGAGGGTAAGTTAGTATCATAGAAGTCTCCTGTGTTTTTTGTTGTTTGTTTTTTTATTCCCCCTTCTACATACGTAGTATCACATGCATTTCAAAGGAGAAATAGAAAAAAGTTAGAAATAGAAACATATTTGAGCCAGATGAATCCATAATTTCAAAAAATTCCAGACTCCATTGTAGTTAAGGTTTAATCTTATCAAGTTTGTTTTTAAAATGTCTGTTATGATTTACAGTTTCAGTCATCAGAAACAAATATTTCTGAAGCAATGAAAGTCTGGGTGAAAGGAATAGTCTGCTCTGTCAGAGAATGGCTTAGACACACAAATAATAGCTCTCATTTTCCACAAGGCAATCACAAGAAGTGATTTATTGGGGCAATTGGGGTTGCTGTCTAGCCTCCTAATTGTTTGTGTGTGTTTTTTCCGGTGTGGTGTCTGCATTCATAATCCGAACTAAGAGATTGCTTTGGAGACTGTTGGATAGATAAATGCCAAGGTTTTTCCCTTCACCTGTCCCTCACTTAACTGTGTGGAGAAATTAAACTTAAGTCTCAGGGTGGAAAGGAACCTTTTCCATGTAAATTCTTTTGCTCTTTTCCTCACATTAGTATATGAACTCTTTCACATTGCTGAATGCATTATTGGAGTTTCCTCTATCACTTATTTGATCTTTTGTGATTTTCCTGGGGGATTTTGTGTGTCTGTATGTTTATTTGACAACTTAGGACAAAAATATGTCTAAAAGCAGCCTTTTCAGTAATATTTTTGAAAGAGGAATAAAAAATTCAATGCTGACGTTGAGTATTTGTCATGAATGAAAAACAGTGGATTGGCTTGTGCGAAAAGAGAAATTCAAATGTGACATTGGAGAGATTTTGCTCATAAACCTCCTCATAATAGAACTGCATAATTAAATGAGATCTAATCACTGTGGAGTTACAGGTCACAAAGAGGAATAAAAAAAATGGTCACTGGCTGTTATAATATTTTTTCATGTCGTATTTGTTTGGTTTAATTATTAAAGGATGTCATTGATGCATAGAATTCAGTATGGATTTTTTTACTGCTGATTGTGTCTGTGGCAGAGTTTAGAGTGCCAGGCTTGTTGCTGCAGCTGCTGAAGGAAGGGATTTGGATGCATGGAGAGTTGGCCACTGCTGAGGAGGAGGAGGGGTGGGGAGAAAAATAAAGAGGTGAAGTCTCTATGCTAGCAGAAACAGCAGACATGGGCCTCACTTTCTTTTCTCCTGCCTTCCCCATCATCCTTTAGACAGAAGATTTGACTTTCAGACCCAGCTTTACCTTCTCCTTTCCTTTCATTGTTCCCCGTGTTCCTCGAGATGGCCATCCCCAACCCCATCACCATTTTTTCTACAATCTGTGAATTATTTCTCCAACTATGGTTAGAGAAAAGGTAGCAGAGACGCATGTCCAGAAATCCTACTAAAATTAATAGGATTTAGATACAGCCATGAGCAGACATTGAATGAAATATGTGATTGAGTACTTTTCAGAAAGGAAAGGTATGGTTTTAAGAGGCTTTGTTTTTCATTCCCAAGAATGTGTGATGTCTGAAAAAGTTTATGTCTTGACAACAGGAAGACATCAGCAGTCTGCCCTCGCTCTTTTGGCATTTAAGCCAATGAAAACATTTGTTAGTGCCATACACACTCTTTAGTTCATTGGTTTCCCAGATCCATCCAGGACAGCACAGGTAGCTTGTTCTGAGCTAAGTGTGAAGCAGTGTGCTGTGGAAGATGAGTCACTGTGACAGCCTCAGGACTGTACCTAAGCTAGGATGTCCTGTGTTGCACTGTCTGAAACTCAGAACAAGAGGCTGGGGCTGCATTATTTGAAATGTATGGTATTTTTTTTTTAACAAGTATGCAGATTTGTACCCTATAAACAAAGTAACAGTGACTGTTTAGGATGATTTATTTCTAGATTGAATGCTTCTGATTTTCCTCAGTACCTGAGGAAACTGGATTGCTATGTTGGTTGGATTTGAATGCCTAAGTTCCTCAAGTACTGTTAAGAAACCAAAACAGGTTGATTGTCTGCAGTGTCCTTTATCTCTTAGCTATTCTTTGTGGTCTTGTATTTTCTGTGTTAGTGTTACCTTTTGGGTATTTTTCTGAATTTCAGAGGTATGTTTTCTTCAAAACTCCTAAAGAAGTTAAGCCTCCCGAGGATCTCCAGGACCTTGGTGTTCGATTCTTACAGCCATTTGTGAATCTGTTATCCAAAGGAACGTACTGGTGGATGAATACATTCATCAAGACTGCCCATAAAAAACCAATAGACTTGAAAACCATAGGCAAGCTTCCCATTGCTATGAGAGCTCTGACCAATTACATTCGCCTTAATGAGGCCTTTGAAGCACAGAAGGTATGCAAAGCGTGGAATTATGTCTGCTTACTCAGTGCTTGTGCTTTCCGTTACTTTTTATGCTATAAGCATGATATACAATTATATAAACAGACATTATGCAAATGAAGTATCCATTAGCGTACCTTTACATATATGAAGAGATCAAATACTCAGTGGTACCTCGTACAAATAATGAAATTACTCTACCCAAACATTCATGTCAAACACATTACTGGTTTAACACGTGTAAAATCCATATGGCTTTTATTTTGATGTGCAAAGTAATTACAAACTGTATTCACTGAACACCATTATTGTTCTTCCTAATAAGACCCTGCAATCATTCAGTTACGGAGTCAATTTTAATGAGGCCTCACAGGACTATTTTTTTCCATGTTATTTCAGTTACAGTTCATCTGTAGGAGATTCATCAGCTCAAATTCTGTTTGACTGCGTGGTGGGAGCTGTGTTTTTTCAGGATTTTAAGACAAGTCTTTTGCATCCTTCTAAAAAGCATGTACGTTTCCAGTCTCTATGTTCACAGGAAAACAAAACCTGTCAGTTCCCTCCCTCTTTTTTTTCTTTCTCCCCCAGCAAGCCACAAACACCAACCACACTTATTTGATCCTTATTAAAGGCTGGAAAGAAATCATGGTTGTTTTGTGAAGCAGAGGAGAGTAGAAATTACTTTTTTGTTCTGACTTTATAAAAATAAGTGAAACAATGGTTGTCATTCCTGTGCTTGTTTAGCGCAAAGTTTGCACAACTGGTTGTCAATGAATTAAAGCAGGGATAAAAATACCAATCATTTATCATATCTGAGGTTGATGTATGACATAATCCTTACTGATATTTTTATTATTATTATTATTATTATTCTGAACAGAACAGAAGGTCGTCATCTCCACAAGGATCCAGATCAATTTGGCGTGCTCTCTGCTGTGCTTTTGGAAGACCCTTACTTCTCAGTAGCACGTTCCGTATTCTGGCTGACTTGCTTGGATTTGCTGGTCCGCTCTGCATCTCTGGGATTGTTCACAATGTTGGAAAAGGAAATAACACCATCCGCCCACAGGTACTGTCAAAATGTCATAAAAATAGAAGAGTCAAAAAAGTAATGCTATGACTACGTATTATTTGGCCTCAGTAAAGGAAGCAACTCGGTGATGTATTTGTGAGTGCTAGAAATGACAGTATGTATGTATTGCCTGTTATCCACTTCTATACCTTGATGGGGAACAGAATATGTTACCCACGCATCTAGTCAGGCTTGCATTCTGGAAAATAACTTCATTCAAGATAATGAAGTGGATCCAGAATCCCACTAGTGTCATAAGGGTTTTACGTACAGTCTTGAGTAGAGATTGAATCAAGCACATTACTGAGTGCTTTTTGGAAAGGAGAAAGTGTGTTTTTAAAAGGCTTGGCTTTTCATTTCCAAAAACAAGCACTGTCTAAGAGGATTAAAGCAGATCTTTGTCATCACAGTAAAATGCCAAGTAATTTAACTGTGACAAAGAATTCCCACTAGTGTCTTTGGGGAGGTTTGTTTTGAAAGATCAACTGAAGCATTTTTAAAGGATGCTACTTAAATGAATATTTCCTAACAAGAAACATACATGCTTCCTAATTAACTTTAAAAAAATAATAATAAAAAAAAAAAAAAAAACAGAAAGCAGATGACTGGGGAACCATCTTCTCAATTGTAAGGTGTGGTCACTCAGGATGAATTTCTATGAGAAAGACCAATTTATTTCTGCAGCTTATAGACCCATTCACTCAAGTACACTTTGGATTAGGTCCACTGTAAATACTGAAATACATCGGATGCATTGCAGAAAATTTGACAAAGGACCAGGCTAAAATTAGTTGTTTATCCATTTTACAGTCCTTATCCTAATATTTGGAAACTTTAATATAGCAAGTAGATTCAATGGAAACCAGTTAAAGCAGGAAATGAAAAAATTAAGGCTATAGGGCTATGTTGCAGCAAAGTACTGTGGAAGCTTTTGAGCTCTGCTTCTTGATAATTTGGAGTGGCGTTTCAGCAGAAATTATACTGAATCACAATTTATGGATTATCCTATTTAATTTTCCTATTAAGCTGTCAGCTAGTGCTTCTCTGTGAAGAAAGCTCAGTTCTGGTCCGGATAGGCCATTCAACAGAGCCTCATCCAGCCTTGCCAGCCTCACTGTGTCTAGCTAAGTGGTAGCCTTGTCGTTGTTGTCATTTATGCCATTTGGGATCACCTATCAGCAAAATTCATTGGCGGTGATATGAGTGACTGGTAAGGGTGTATTTTACCTTCGCTAAAAGCTCTTCAAGAGGCTTGTCCTTCTGTTTCGACCTGGTTTGTACACACTGGTTTTCTGTTAAGAGGCTAATTACATTTGCAAGTTGCTTTTCCTGGATTAGATTAAGTATCTTTCTAAAATGTGTTCAAATCATCTGTAAACAGATGGAGGTGTTGAGGAGAACTCCCACGTGTATGCACACACCTAGCCAACTGGGTCTACTTTGGAAAAAATATACCAGCTCTACTGCTAGGAACATTATATTTTTACTTGTAATGACTCATAAAAAGGAGAACCATGCCTTATTGTTTGTTCCTGAGAGGTGTGAGAAAGAAGCCTCTAAAACACTGAAGGCAAAGATGAGTTGGGGGAAAACATTGTTTGTGTCTGATGTGCTGCTGAGTTTGAAAACACTGGAAGGAATTGCCATACAGTGGGACAGAAACAACACGCAAAGCAAGCTGTGAGGACAGCAGTGTCTTTTACCCGTTCATTAAAGTGACATTTCTTCACTTTAAATAGGTTAGCTTGAGATGTTGTGGTGAATTAACTGTATCTTTCAAACTGCAATTCTGTTTGTGAAATTGAAGGCCAAGAGATAAATCCCAAGATACAGTATTTGCTCTGTTCTTCAGGCTCTTTGTGACAGATACAAACTACCAGGGAGCTGGAACTCTGAGGTCACGTGGGTGTCAGGCAGTATTAGCTGCTTTAGTTAGTGCTGCGGTTAGTCAGAGAACAACAGTGTCTTAAATTCTGTCACGCTCTTCATGTTTATTTATAACTCTAGTATCAATATTTATGACCACCCCGGAACATTCTTTTGACATGAATTTCTCTGAGTGTTAATCATTTCACATCGAGGAAGAGACTGACAGAATGATAACCTTTATATTTTTGCTGGTAGCATCTTCCACATTGCAATGTTAGGATTAGCAGTTCCAGTATTAGGAATATCTGCTGACATAACACATTCAAATGGTACACCAAACCTAGAGACTCATTATTTTAAAAGCTCTAGAAGTCATAGGTCCCAGTGTAGCAAAAGGCCCAGTACTGACATTTAAGACTGTGTGAGTCTCGGGTCTTTAAGAATTTAAATAGTGGCCTTTTGCTCAGCCTTTTACTGGTTAGAGCCTACTGACACTTAAAAGTGGTATTATCCTGAGGTCGTCAGGGAGGTGGAACACTGAATGTCCCCAAAACCATTTCTGAAAATAAAATATCTAATTATTTCCATCAACTTATCAAGGTTATTTGCTTTATAGGGGAAAGGTTCAGCAGACACCTAATTATTTCCTTAAGTTTCTTGCAGGCTGACAAGTGTACTTAGATAACTATTGTAGTTAAAACACATAGATGCTCAGTAACTCTGTAAACCATAATGGCCTAATAATGCATCTGAGACTTGGCAAACGTCTTGGTGCTTTCACCACGTATGTGTGTGATGTTTATGTATGTATTTTATATTTTCAAGTCCTCCTTGCAAGTGAGTACCTTAAGAAAAACAAGAATATTCATCTTATTTTTCCTTCTTGTTTATCTATTATATAATGTTTTGATGTGAATCAACACTGCACCAAAATCTCATTGCTAGAAGAGCATGATTTGTGTAAAAAAAAAAAAAAAAAAAAAAAAAGTGTAAAAAATTATATTCTTTTACATACAGTAAGAAGTGGTATTAGGTGCAGTGATTAGCAGTACTAGCCAGATGTATATGTAGGACAGCATTGAAATTGTTCTGTTTCTATTACTGCCTTTGATATAATAAAGCACAATCTGTAACCTTCATGGTTCGTGATTGTGATAATGCTCTAGCTTTTCTCTTTGCTGTCATGTTAGTATCTTTGACGATCGTGATCTCCCAGTGTTAGACCCATATGTTGTTCTAGCTTTGCCTTCATAAGAAGTTTTTTGTAGTTTTTCGTGTTAGAAATGTATCACTTTTTCCTGGATGACACTGTATTGAAATAAAAAGAAATCCCAGTGAAGAACTGCTAAAATAATAGCTGACTTGAGAAAGGGTAACATAAAGGGGAGATTCTCACTGTTGCAAGTTTAGAAGATGTCTGAAGTGAGAAGTGAAAACATCACAAATGTAAATGATCCTGGATTTCCCTGAATGTGCTTTTTGTTTTCTTTGTTGTCTTTTTTTTTTTTTTTTCCCCTGCAAAACACCAAGTTTTGCAGTTACAGTGCTTCGAATTTTGCTTTGTATTGGAGTGTATATACACTGCATGGGAAACAACAGGTGACTCGTAAACACTGGGGCAGTTCTTCCACCTCACATGTGCCTAATACTTTATGCTTATTAGCATAAATTTTAGAGTCTGAAAGATCAATTGGATGCATCTAACTGGCCATGGACTTGACCATTTTGTGACTTTTTTTTCTTTTCCTCTGTCAAGGCCTTACAGGTGGCATGGGAGAAGACTTGATTGTACTTCTAATTTTCCACACCTGTGGTACATTTTCTAAAGCTTCTAGGCTAAGTGTAGAGCCTTGCATTTTCCTTCTTATTCTTCAGAGTTACAGCAAGAATAAATTTACAGTCTTGCAAGGGTGAAAGGCAGGTTGACTTGATTTGAAAAGCTGAACATTTAAAGACTAAATAATCTGAAAGAGAGACTTGTGGTATATAATGCTGGTTTAACCAATTTGAATAACTATGGAAGGTATATAATGCTGGTTTAACTGATTTGAATAACTATGGAATAAGTAATACTTTAGGGCTGAAAATCTCTTCAAGGTACAAGTAACTAAAACTGTAGCTAAATGTCTCTATCTGAACATGTTTGCTGACATGTATGTAACTGTTCAGAGTTTTGTACTTGATACAGGCTTAAAGAAACAAGTATGCCCAGTGCTTGCTTGCGTTCTATTGATTTGACTTTGAAGACTCCATATGCTTGAAAATATATTCAGAGGGCTTCTCTGAGGGTTAATTCTATTTAGTTCAGTGGCCCCATGGACTGCAGAAATGTTTATGTACATCGAATCTGGTTGTAGTTGAAGTACCTAGCTGAATTGGAAAATGTTATTGTCTGACAATCTGCCTTTGAGAGCAAGAAGTAAGTTGTTGAATCATATAGGTTTTATTCTCTGTTTTCAAAGAATGAAACTCAGCACTTGTGTCACAGGTGGAAATTTTCGATGTTCTTTTAAGTTCTTGCACTGTATACTTACATGAAAGTAGTATATGGAAATAAGGAATGTTTGCATGAGCAAAGTTTTACAGGAATGGAATCATAATGACTTGGTTTTCTTTGTGTCCAGCCTTGGTCTGAATTCCAGTAGCTTGTAAGAAATGCCAGATAAGTGGGAAAAGGGAGTAAACCTATGCAATGCATGCAAGTCCATCTGTGTTGCACAGCAGACAAAAGTCCTTCTACAGCTTCTTAGTTTGGCCAGTGTTTGAAGAATAGTCAAAGACCATAAATAAAAATGCTGAACAAGCTGCTGCAAACCAAAATGTGTTTAGTGCTTAGTTCCAGGAGTTGGAAGAATGTGCTTAGTTCCAGGAGTTGGAAGAATGTGCTTAGTTCCAGGAGTTGGAAGAATGTGCTTAGTTCCAGGAGTTGGAAGAATGTGCTTAGTTCCAGGAGTTGGAAGAATGTGCTTAGTTCCAGGAGTTGGAAGAATGTGGGTTTTTGGCAAGTTGTGAAGGTCATATTAGTGTTCAGTAACCTGAGGTGCTTAAAATAAGGAGACTTATTTCTCCAAAAGGGTGTTAACTAGTCCTTTCTGACAATGGGCAGTGTGCATCTTTAGCAAATGACCATGTGGAATTACTCAAAGCTTCCTAGAGTTTTGGAAGGATATCAGAAATCCTCTAAAAGTTACTCTGCATTTAAATAAAACTGAGTTGGCACATTATGACTGTTTCCTTGAAAAGATAAACTGTGAGGTTTCAAATAAAGTTGGGAGCACCTTCAAAGTAAAAAACTGTGGTTATATCTGCTTATTAATTATGCAAAACTGGTAATTAAATAACCATTACACCTGATTTCTAATTTTCTTTTTTTTTTATAGACTAAAATTATTGGTGTTTTCTTTATTTCATCTCAAGAGTTCCTGTCCAATGCTTATGTTTTGGCTGTACTGTTGTTTTTTGCCCTTCTATTGCAAAGGACGTTTCTCCAAGCATCGTACTATGTTGCTATTGAAACAGGAATCAACTTGAGAGGCGCAATACAGGTAGTCAATATATTATTAATCAACTTTCATACAATCATACATGTATTTGTAAACACAAGTTATAATTGTAGTCGTTAAAATCTGAAACACTTCACTCCTGAAGTATTGAATGTAACTGTTGCCATTAAAGACTGTTAACCTAGACCTGCATTCTCTTTCCTCTGCATCTTATTTGATTATTTTATCTAAACGTTTGTTTGTAATATCTAATTCTGTGTTTCTTACCTTTGAGTATAAATTTGCTGGCAGTAAAACTGAATGTGTCTTTTGAAAAAAGTTAAATCGTGAACTGTACCTCACTCATCTCCAAGGGATGTTTTTGTAACATCCCATGCAGATAATACAGCTTTAAAATGTCTTGTAAATATACTTTGGACAAAAACATAGGTTGTATTCTCAATGCATGGAGTAGTGTCTTATTCCACAGGTCATGCCACAAAATCTACCCGTTATTGCAGAGTCTTTAATGACTGAACATAAGTAAGATTGATAAAATGGAGTCCATAATCATTGTTTAACTGTGAACAGCAGATCAAAGTTTTATGTAGTGTACAAAGATCTGTGCCTGGAAATGAGAGAATTAGGTGTAAGATTACAAGGGGGTATTGCCAAGGGCACTGGCTGAAACGTACCCTCTGACAGCTTGAAAGCCAGCCTTATAAGTTAACGCTATTTATCCGCTGAACTACATAGATCCTGTGAGAGTCTGTGTGATAGATGGATGCTTTCAATAGCAGTGTAATTGTTTAATTCTCTTTTGATCTTACACTTGGAAGCACTTCTCGGCTGCCAGACTTCTGGATTCCATCTGTTGGTTTTCCCTCACTAGAAGGAAGTAGAAAATTCCTAAAGAAATAAAAATTTGACCCAAAACATATGTGAAAAAAATTGCATGTCTTGTACCAAGCAGAAGAGCTGCGACTAACTCAGAAGTGTATGGACCACAGCAAGGGTAAAAGGGGAATTGTTGGAAAATAGTGCTATATTCATTTAGTTTAAGAAAAGCTTTGTTTTCTGCACTGGATATTACACATAGGTCCAGATAATGCCAGCAGTCAGACCATTCAAATCGGAAAATTTCTAGCTATCACTCCAAGCAGCAGAATTAGTGTTAATGGTAGTCTCTGTGCCAGTATCTTCATAAATTTTTTTTCTTAAATTTTTCAATTTTCTTTACATCTTTTATCTCTTTTCCTCTCGTGTGTAAACCCGTGCCTGTTCCATGTGCCCTATGTGACTTTATGTTTCATGATGGACAGTTGGCATTTGATGTGAAGGCACTTACAGAATCAAGGTGCCTCTTGTCAGCTAAGTCTCATAACTGCAAAGCATCACTGTGTAACCTTTTACCAAACCAGCTAGTAAAATTAAACTTCCATTGATGCATAAAAGCTATTTTTTTACATGGTGCCTGATTCTGCACAGAGGCAACTACTTAATTCAGTACAGAATCGAACCTTTTACATTAGTTGTCTGTGAATTAAACTTTGTAATGGGACTGGGTGGTCTAGCCAAAATGTAGCAATATTCTCAGCCAGGAACATGGGTCTGAGGTCGGATGGGACCTGCATCAATTGCCAGAGAAAAATAACAGGGAATATAATGTACTGAATGTAATGAATATATTTTTTATTTTTACTCGTTACAGCCAGGGCACTCTGCGGAGAAGCTGGAGGTATAAATCATAGTTGCTAATGTGGTTCTTGGCCAGTAAAGGTTTTATTCTCTTACCGATCCACAGGGATGCAAAAGGGGAGTACTTAGATAATCATTATGGGCCTAATTGCACTGTGCTTTTCGTAGATCAATGGTAAAGACAGTAGCTTAAAATTTTTCATCATAAAGGCCAAACTTTAAGCTCTTCGTTCAAGTTACTGGGAATGTTGGTTTCCCTCAAGCATGCTGGACTAACCTGTGCTTTAGATGAAGCTAGAACTCTTATTTTATTTCTGTATACTAACAGCTTTTGATCTCTCTTCCAGACAAAAATATACAATAAAATTATGCAGCTTTCAACTTCTAACATGTCTATGGGGGAGATGACAGCAGGCCAAATCTGTAATCTGGTTGCCATAGACACCAATCAGCTGATGTGGTTCTTTTTCCTCTGCCCTAACCTTTGGGCTATGCCAGTACAGGTAAGGAGATTGAATGTGCTTTTGTTATTAACGTGTGCCAGTCTGTAGTGAGGTATTACTTAAGAATTTTATGGAAGCAGAGATAGTAAAGTTACAGAATAACTTGAAATGAGATGTCAAGCTATCTATTACGTACAATGTTTCTAGATGTTGATTTCACATCTGTGACAGGACTCTAGGTCTTTAGGATTGTATTAGAATCTTGACTGCTGCCAAACATGCTTTGCATTTGTAATAAGAATTTATAGGGTGCAGCAGGTTGTGTTATTCCAGTGCATTCATTTGTTACATCAGGGGAGTTAACTGAAATGTATTGCGATCATTTGTCTTGTGAACCCCAGCAGAAGCAAGCAAAGTAGCAGTTTATTCAAATATATGATCACTTAGTGATCAAATATATGATCCTTTGGTCATCCCTTAAAACTACTGCGGCCTCATGGATGGCAAATTCTAGCATACAAAATTCCACAGGTTCATTTGTTACATGATATGATTCTGCTACTTTATCCTCTCTGATGTATTTGGTCTCCTGTCTCTAAATGCCACTCTCATCCCTTCAGTCTCCTTTCCCACATGCATGACACGGAGCAGATCACTGTTCTGAGTCACACTCAATTGCCTGGTGACTCCATATTCCATGTCTTGTGTAATGCCCAAGGACATACAGCTGTATCTTACCAGAACTCTTAAGATGAGGAAAGCAGAGTCCCATTTCAGAGCATGCTTTCAGGACTGACTTAAATTAATCTTAACCCTTACTTCCCTTACTGAAACAGGAGTTCATGTGCAAAGTCCGACATGGAAGCACAGAATTTGTACCTCCTTCATTGTTCCTGCTCAATACAATGTGCATTGTGTCACATGAGCTGGCAGAGCTACTGAAAAACTCATCTGACCAAAACTAGTCTTTTTTCAGTGTGGTGGTACTCCTCTGAGTGTGTGAAGTGGTGATCAGACTTCATGGCCATGTGATTAAATTTGTCAGTAAGAGGGTAGAGCAGACACAGTAGGAGGTCAGAGCAATCTCGGTACAACCTTGGATCGTTTTTTCAGGTTCACACTTACTGAAACAGTGGAAAAGTGCAAAATACTTAGTTAGGAAGAGCCTGTACTTAAAACCATAGAAACCTCCTGCACTTCCATGTAGGAATTTCCTGAGAAAAGTGACAGTAAAGCACATAGCTTCATCTGGTGTTAATACACTACCCCACAATTCTTTCTGCTTTCTTCCAGCTACTCTGTTTATTTTTGCTGAGGGTGCTTCAGTGCTAAAAGTCAATAGAAACAAAAGAGGCAGTGCAGTTCTGAGTTCACTCAGAATTTCAGAAAAGTGTCATTACTTTCAAAATCGTCATGAAAACTCCATTGTGTTCATGTCACAAAGGTGGGCTGGCTGCAGCACTATGCAGAGGCCCATTTGGCTGATGTGGAAGTCAGAAAGCTGCAAGTTATCTACCTGGCAGTTTTACATTTTGAGTTGTCTGCCCTTGCCCAAAAATGAAATAATTTTTATGAGCCTGTATATGGGACTGCAACTGGCAGGTCATATTTCCAGCGAGTTTCTAACGTGGCTTTAGGAGTGTTGTTTGGGAGTTCCTGTGTCCATCAACATGTGATACTAGTGATTTTCTTCTGTAAGATGAGGAGCACATTGGAATATTACATTGACAAGTTGGGGATGGGGAAGAAAAGCCAGCTGTTCAGGTGATTATATAAATTATATGAATGTCCTTCAAAGAGTAAGATGCTAGACTGCTGGCCATCGAGATCTGGATTCTTTTCTGATAATAATGATATGTAGTAGAATTGAGTGGATCTTACAGTTGTTCCTGTCAAAACCAAGAGGTTTTGGTCAAGCTGCTGCAGATCCGAAGAGCAGGTTCTGCTTTGTGATGGTCTTAAAATAATCTGATTGCATGGTAAACCAGATTAACTTCCAAACCTGGAAAAAATCCCGGGTTTAACTGTTTTCCCTGGATTTGTTATTTTCCTCACTGAGGAAAATACGGGGGAGGGCGGTGCAGGTTCTTCGTTATCAGTGACAGTGAGTTCTTGAATGCATCTGTGTCCTCTTGTGTAGTCTCAGTCTTCGGGGAGTATTTGTTCTCTGGAAAACCATTTGGTGTCCTCTTGAAAAACTCTGGAAGTTTTCACACTTCTGCTATGTGTTTGAAACCTGATATATTACCATATGTCTTCTGGTACCTCTGTGGTAGTGAGGGTCAGATTGCTTCTGAGACTGCAGTAGGATGTGGAGAAAGAAGAAATCTGTCTGAATCTCTGGGAAAACTCTTGCTAACTCCAATGAGAGTTGTGTAAAACATCTAATCAGGATAGTGAGCACATTAAGGTGTAAACAACCAGCAGCTTACTAACTGATGACTTCTTTTAACTGTGCCTTCATGCCTAGGGTTTGCATTTACTCTACATATGTGAGCTGTATATAACTATACCTGTTAAAATATTAAGACTTAGCGTGAATGTAGTCGTATTTGTACAGGTCATAGTGTGACTGCATTCATCTAATATAAATGCACTTGTCTCTTTTTTTTGTGTAGGAGTAACTACATTGGAGTATAGACTAGTTTTCCCGATCTACTCTGGAGACACTTGTATGCCAGTTAAAAACATTTTACTTTATAGAATTAAAAAAGGGTAATGGATACAGCAGTTATCATCAGGAATTTTTCAGGAAGAAATTTGACATTTTTGAGCATCAGGAAGGTTTCCCTGGAATTGGGGGGGAAGAGGTACTGGGAACCTGCATTTTCACCAAAGAGAACGCAGCTATAAGGAAAATAAACTGATGTGAAATATCATATTGCATATGGTTATGGGTTGGCACTTTGTTTAGTAGTAATTTGTTTATCAGGGTATTTTTTGTCCATTTACTAGAAGTACCCTGCAGTAAGTCAGTGGTTGTGTTCTGTTAAAATGATATTGCTGAAAGAGCTATGAGGCATTAAGAGGGATCCACCTCTTTAATGATTACTTTTAGGATCCACTTATCCCCTAGGCTTCATCTCCATTGTAAGTCCGTTAATAAAACAGTCAATATAAGAGGTACCAGTTTCACGTACGCTTTTTGTAAGACCACTGTAAGGCAGCTCAGCATAGAGAGCACTGTAGGGCAACTGAGAACTAAGCCAACGTCATTGCATATTCTGTAACAACACTTTACTCTAATGTGCCAGAAGTCATGGACTCATAAAGATTTCCTGACAAGTGTTCTGAAAATACGGTTATATTTGCATTAAAATTCACCCTGTGGTGCTCCATAGCAGATGAGGACATTCAGTGTCAAAGCCTGCGCCTGTTTTGTGATGGGTGCATGCATTGCAATCAAGGAGTCACATTGGTCAAAAGTTTCTTCAAAACATGTTTCCACAACGTTCACTCAATACCTTGTTTTATGAGGCAGTGAAAGCAATTACTGGATGCTCAAGCGATGGCTATTAAAAAGTTGCACAAGCTTCATTTTTATTTAAAACGGGGTTTAAATTGTTTTGCAGCTCTTAACCAGACAATTAGCATTTCAGCATCTGCTGTGGATTTTGTAATAGCCATTCATAACTAGTTAGGTTTTCTATACAGTCCAGATAATCCGAGCCCCATCTTTGCTCTGGCTGGAGTCAATAGGAGCTTTATCGTTGCCTTAAGTTACTGTTGAAGGCCATTGAAATCCATGAAAAGAGGCCTGGGGATGCCCATCAGTTGAAAGATGCCCCCAGTAGTTTTGGCTCAAACCCTGGGAGCCAAATGAGGCCCTGTAAAGGTTTTTCCCCCGCCTTCATTTTGTGAAGACCCTTGTTTGATTTCATTGTCATTATTTAAAAAATCCTGTATTCTCATATCTCTGATTCATTGGCAGGGATAGTTTACAGTTGTAATGAAAGGACATTTTGTTTCTTTCAAAACTGGCCACAAAGCAGTTTCTGGCTGACAGTATTTGCTATCTTCAATAAATAATCAAGACAAAATAACCAGAGCTATTGGTGAGCTTCTTGCTCATGATATATATCTCTGGCAGGTAAGAGCTTTTGGATTTTGATGAAAGGGAAGCAACGTGTTTCATTACACAGGCTTTTAAAAATATGATCGTTACCTTCTCAGAAATATTAATGAAAGCCTTCCCATCTGCCAGACACTGTCCTCCAGCAGCTCCGGTATTGTCTACGTACTGTTTATTCTTGACGATGTAGTGTGTGGTATGATAAATATAGAATTACTCGCAACATTGCTTACAGATTTCAGCACTTTTCAGATACAAGTATTCATTTTGCTGTGCCACACACAAGTGCATTTTAAAAGTTTGCCCTTATCACAATATAAAGATGAAAATGGGATCATTTTTCGCTTGTTGAAAACATAGAATTTTTATTGCAAAGACTGACCCTTTCAATAGCTGGGGGTTGTGCGCATGTGTGTTTGGAAAAGCAGCTGTGAGCTAGCGATTCCCTTGGGATCCAGTAGCTGGAATAGCTAATAGCTTTCCCTTTGCCTGTGTGAAAAGCTGAGGCTCTGTTTCTAGAACCGGCCAGTCCCATCATGTCCTTGACAATCAACCAGTAGTGGGAGAAAGCAGTAAAGCAGGGAGTCAGTGTCCCACATTGACTTGGTATTTCTGAACATCTCCTAACTGTCCACTGTTCAATGCTTTCCTGTATTTCTGGTGCCTAGATTTTCTGCCCATGAAGAAGCAGTTGGGAATGAGTATCTTGATCTGTGAGGACCAAGACCGTTTCATGTTTTGGAGGGGAGTTCTGCCAAGGCTTTGTGACAGAGGCCTTGTGTGTTTTGTTTGGCTTCGTACGCTCATGAATTTCCTGACCTCAGGTGGAAGTAGATAGTGCACTTAACCGTCACTAAAAGATCTTTAATTTACAATTTAACCTTTGCCCTTACTAGATCTGTGGTGTATATACAATAGGACTTTACCACATGTTTCCTAGGTAAATACTATGACTTATTTTGAGTCACATTTTAGTTCTTCTGCAGAGATGCATAAAATGATTGTTCAGAAAAAAAATTATGTTTTCGCTCTGTGCCTTAAATTCATGAAAACGGGAAGATGGAAATGTGGAAACTAGGGATTCATGGAAACACGCAATTCCCATAAATACGTGTGGGAATCGATGTGTGTGTGACTGCTGAGCCATAAAATGATGGAAGATAATTGTGAGGGTTATGAGAGTATGCGAGTATAGCAAGAATAGTAGATAATGCTTTAAGGAAATCTCCTTTTTTTTTTTTTTTTTTTTTAACTAAGGGAAATTATGTAGGAAATGAACTTTCTGTCACTATGTCTTGAATGATTTATGAGCTTATACTGATAAAAATGTAGTGTCAATGCCCCAGATTGTTCAGGAGCCAGTCATTAGATTAGTGGTAATTAATATTGGTAGCTTGTGTATCTCTTCTGCATTTATTGAGCTGCTTACAATATCCCTTTCCATCCAGACTGTGGCTTTCTCTCTAGATTCTCATTTATCCAAAGACAAACCTTTGGTTTTTAAGCTGTTTCTCTAACCATTTTTTAACAGTCATTGCCAGTCTGGTACTGTGGATCCTTCAAACACTTCCTTGCAAGTTTATGTTAAGAGTTTATTTGAAGTGGAAGATCTTAGTGGTATGAATATGATGATCTTTTTTTTAAAATTTACTGGTCAGGCATAATGTCATGTTAACGTTGGCAAGATCAGTTTTATTTTTAATAAAGTTTCATATTAGTTTCTATAGTAAGCAAAGAAACATTTCTTCTTTGTGGAAGTCCCAGTGTTGTAGGCTAGTGACTTCTGATTAAACTGGGAGATTTAATTACTTTCCTGGTGTAAAAATGCTTAAATGTCAATGGAAAAAAAAACAAACGTGTATGTCAAAGGAAATGCATGCTGTGTAATCTGGCCAATGGAGAATCACAGAAATATAGAATGGTTTGGGTTGGAAGGGGCCTTAAAGATCCTCTAATTCCAACCCCCTGCCATATTTAATAGTGACTCTAAAGAGAAGATGTCACAGTCCAAATTGAAAGTATTTTAAAATAACTTTTGTTTAAAGATATTTTTATAAATGTATTTATTTTTAAATAGTTATTTTAAGTAGCTTTGAGAAATATATTAGAGAAGATACACAAATCTGTACAACCTTCTACTGTTCCTAATGGGGAATCCATGAGAGGGAAACACGCAGAGGGCACAAGTTGGGAGGAACGCTGCGTTGGGTGTATTGGGTCCTCTGACAGAATATCCTGACCACTCATGCCCCACTGTGCCCGTGATGCAGAACGTGTGACGTCTGGGGGCAGGGTTAGCTGCACCAGCAGTTGGCTTTGAATGTGCTGTCCCTGTGTGACCCTGCGACTGGTCTCTGTGGTGCATACCCAAAGCGAAGCCATCCCAAGCCTTCCCCTCACTTTTGTTTCTCCCAACAGATAATTGTAGGAGTTCTTCTGCTCTACTACCTTCTTGGAATCAGTGCCTTAATTGGAGCAGCAGTAATCATAGTCCTTGCACCTGTTCAGTACTTTGTAGCAACAAAACTCTCACAAGCCCAGAGAAGCACTTTGGTAAGTTTCTTCAAACTTGTACATGATACAGATATCACCTCGGGTAATTATGCATTGCTTGGTGTGTTGAATTATAAAGCTGACCATGGACATTGAGTAAGAACTGATTCTCAAACATTTTTTAATGTTCAAGAATGTGAGAACATGATAAGCATAATGAGTAAAGATACAGGGTTTGGAGTTTGTTTTTCAACAAGTATGTTTCCCTAAGAGCAAAAAAAAGCACTTAAAGGTCTTTCTAACTTGCAAATGTAAATGGTCAGTGATCATTGACTGAAATGGCTTTGTGCAGTCAGATGGTGCACAAATGGATGAATCATGCATGACAAGCTGTCCGAGGGAAAAGGAAGTAGGAATGCTGCATCCAAACTCAGACCCCCAGATATGTTATAGATGTGGAAATCTATCAGGCTGGTTTATTTAAATAACCACTGAGCAGTCCTAACTTCAACAGCATTCTCCTTAACTGGGGAGCTTAGAGGTCTGCGAAGTCACAAGCTGTTCCTTGATCCCCCACTTGGCTTGTCTATAATTTGAATCGCTTGCATCGCTGCTGAGAGAGTTTCTTTGGTTTATTGGAATTACTATGCCCAGCTGCTCTGAACCTTATCCCCACTTTCAGCGACTGATGTGCTGCCAAGGGAGCCATATGAACCTGTAATGGAGCCAGACAGATTGCAGAAATCTTCCACCACAAATCACGGGTGGTAATGAGTTATTTGTGTACCTTCCTGTCTGAAAAGTAATGCCTTCACATCTTTTTTGCTTGAGTTTTCACTTCTAAGGCCACCCCTCAGGAATCCCAGACCCTGCATGCAAGAGAGAAAGTCTGGAGAAAGGAAGACTTTCCCGTGGTCCGGGGGGATTGTGTTAGGGATCATTTAGGCACGCTTGGCACCCACAAATCCATGGGCCCTTATGGGATGCACCCCCGAGTGCTGAGGGAGCTGGCAGGTGTTACTGCCAAGCCACTCTCCATCACCTCTGAAAGGTCATGGAGAACAGGAAAGGTCCCCAAGGACTGGAGGAGCAAATGCCACTCCAGTCTTCAAAAAAGGGCATGAAGGAGGACCCAGGAAGTTACAGGCCAGTCAGCCTCTCCTCCATCCCCGGAAAGGTGATGGAATAGCTCATCCTGGAGGTCTTCTGTAAGCCTGAGGAGGAAAGGAAGGCTAGTAGTAGTAGTCAACATGGATTCACCAAGGGGAATTCACACCTGACCAGCCTGATAGCCTTCTACGATGGAGCAACTGGGTAGACAAGGGGACAGTGGTGCATGTTGTCTACCTTGACCTCAGCAAGGCTTTTGACACTGTCTCCCATAACACCCTCATAGCTCAGGCAGTGGGTTAGGTGAGCAGGCAGTGAGGTGGGCTGAGAACTGGCCGAATGGCAGAGCTCAGGGGCTGTGACCAGCAGCGCAGAGCCTGGCTGGAGGCCCGTGGCCAGCAGTGTTCCCCAGGGCCCAGCCCTGTTCAACTTACAAGCGACCTGGATGCAGGGACAGAGCGCACCCCCAGCAAGTTTAATAATGATACAGAACTGGGAGGAGTGGCTGGTTCCCCAGAGGCTGCACTGCCGTTCAGCCAGAGCTGGGCAGGCTGGAGAGCTGGCGGATGGGGATCTCATGGAGTTCAGCCAAGGCCAGTGTAGGGTCCTGCCTCTGGGGAGGGACAGCCCCAGGCACCAGCACAGGCTGAGCTGTCCTGCTGGGGGGCAGCAAGTGGGACCCTGGGGTGCATGAGGAGAAGCATGGCCAGCAGGTCGAAGGAGGCAATTCCTCCCCCTCTGCTCTGCCCTGGTGAGGCCACATCTGGGGTGCTGTGCCCAGTGCTGGGCTCCCCAGCTCCAGAGGGACAGGGAGCTGCTGGAGAGGGGCTGGCGGAGATGATGAGGGGATGGAGCATCTCCCATATGGGGAAATGCTGGGAGGGCTGGGCCTGCCCAGCCTGGGGAAGGGAAGGCTGAGAGGGGATCTCATCGATGCACACACATCTCTCCAGGGCGAGTGCCGACAGGACGGGCCAGGCTCTTCGCAGCGGTGCCCAGTGACAGGACAAGGGGCAACGGGCACAGACTGCAACACAGGAACTCCCATCTGAATATGAGGCAGAACTCCTTTACCTTGAGGGTGACAGAGCACTGGAACAGGCTGACCAGAGAGGCTGTGGGGTCTCCTTCTCTGGAGGCATTCAAAACCTACCTGGATGAGATCCTGTGCAGCCTGCGCTAAGTGAAGCTGCTTTAGCAGGGGGTTGGACTGGGTGGGTCCCTTCCAACTCTGACTGTTCTGTGATCAACATGCACACCCTTCAAGAGCTGTAGACATTCATCCCTGTAGCATCCAAGACACCAGTCAGCATCACCTAAACATTCCTGCAGATGGGAGCAGTGTGTTTTTTGCTAGGAATGTCTGCACTGTGCAGTGTAATGGTACAAAGATCCTTGGGCTAGCCTCAAAACTGGAAGCAGCATACCTTCCAGTTATGCTTTACTGGGAGTACAACTACCTGTGTGTTACTGTGCCTGAGCCAGCTGGCCCTGCTGAGAGTCAAGGATCCCTACAGGATCACAGCTTCTTGCTGATGTGTCCTTGCTGCTTTGAAGCCTGGCACTGTTGTTTCCGTATCGTATTGATGGGGCAGAGCCGTGCACCCCGTTGTAGCTTGTCTGTGTGTTCTGATCTCTATGCTGTCAGTGTGCCTGTTGAAAATCCAGCCCATGCGCTGGGCAGTAGACGTCAGGAGAGGCTGCCTTGCAAGTAATCAGAAAGCTGACAGAGTAAAATTTTTCAGTACAAGCTGTATGATTCAGGAGTGCAAACCAATGGCCTTTTCACTTGAGCCCTGGCAAAGCTTACCTTCATGATAAACAGCAACGGAGCGTCTAAATGGACAGAACTAATAAAGTATACTTAACTGATTACAAGAGACTGCGTATGATATTTATGTGATCCTTGTGTTTGGGGAACAGGTGCTTTAATTACACCCTTGAAGTAAATGTGTTTGTAAATGTTGCAGGAGTACTCCAATGAGAGACTGAAGAAGACAAATGAGATGCTCCGAGGCATTAAGCTCCTTAAACTCTATGCTTGGGAACACATCTTTCACAGCAGTGTGGAGGAAACCAGACAGAAGGAAATGACTAGCCTCAAGTCTTTTGCCCTTTATACCTCCATATCCAGTAAGTCACTTCATTCTAATCCACTGTTCAGCTAAAGTGCTACTGCATTACTAGCTACTAATGAGTTAAGATTGTTCCAGTTGCTTTAGGCTCTGCTCTGTACTCCTCACTTTCCATTTAGTCAGAGTTTCCATTTAATTCAATAGAATTTTGCCTGTGTGGGATATATGCCTAAAAGAGAAAGTCCAGGTTAATGCTTCGTGGCACTGGCTTTCCTGGAGAAAAGCTTTTGAGGGACAAGTGTTTCACAGGCTGTCTCCAGCCAAAATATTCTCCTCTGTGGCATAGCCTTCAGGATGAAGCCTTTGTTGATTAGGGAGGGGTTTGGTGATTTTTTTATTTTTTCCTCCTTGCATTTTGCACAGTATAGTGTATCGTTATATGCAACAGGCATTGTCTTTGCATTGAAGCTCCCACAGATGGTTCTTGCACTTTCTTACTCAAAATCTGGATTTCTTATAAAAATAAGTGATTCTTAAGACCATTTCTATATCCTAGAAAGGAAAAATACAAGAATGCTAGCAATTTCGTCATTCTATATCTAGATTATTTTGTCTCATGTTATCTTTCAACCTACTTTAAGGCATTTATTATCCTTTTAAAAATACCTAGGGCCAATTGAACTCTGTATTTGAGAGGATCATATGCATCACCTGTATCATTGCTACTGTTTTACTTTAGAAATAATTAGTAAAGTCATACTGAAGAATACTTTTCGTATAATGTGTAAGATGTTCATGAAATGGAAACTTTTAGTATTCAAATGCCACAAGGTACCTGTACAAATACCTTTTAGGCCAATAAGGAAGACTACTCCTTAGCAAAATAACTTGCAGTCAGGATAGTATCATGTGATTTCATTCACCCGAGAGACGTGCAGCTGACTTTCTTGCCTGCCAAATGATTATACAGCTAGTGTACCCTGAGCGAAAGATCCTGATCCCACTGAATTTAACTGACATTAAGTTGAGGATTTCACTGAGTTCTGAGACCAGAATTTCTCTCTGGAGATCCTGAGCGCTCTGTGCTTGAAAAGTAGTTTCCATTTTGACATAAACCACAGTCTAACTGGGGTAGATTCTGTGACCAGAAACTCCATCTTACACCCAGATCAACACAGACGGGCTCCCTTTGTCTGCAGTGTGACATGTGACATTAAAATCTATTTATAGTCAGGGCCACAGGTTCAGCTGTAGGACTGAAGGAGCTGTAGAGGCTTATTTGATTTCCAGTCCTCACAGTATCATTTGTAACAGCTAGGAGAAGGCTTATTCATCCCAAGAGTACTGACTATTCTGTAAAGAAATAGTGACATAAGTAAGAACTTGTATTATTAAGAACTGTTCTAAATATTACTGATGCTTCTTGAAAGATTTAATGTTTGCATTTGCATTCTTGTTTTGTATTATGTGTGATATTTATGTGTATGTGAGATACAGCAGTTAATTTCTCAGCTGGGGTAGACCAGCGCAACTTTGTTATGTTGACGGTGCATATCATTTTGGCTTATAAAGGATTCCTGTAGTTTCAGCCCAGGAGTTCCTTACACCCGCTGTCTTTAGCAGAAATTATATTGATCTTTACAAACTTGGACTTTAGGAGACTAAAAAAGGAGCATAAATATAGAACTTTCCTTTCTTCTTACCATAAGTAGAATAGTAGGCATAATCAGCACAAAACGTGTTTGCTAATATTGTAGTGAATATATAATTTCATACATTTTTTAAAAGAAAAAAAATGAAAAGGGCAGATGACCAAGATTGCGTGTATTATTGATCAAGAGGAACAATAAGAAAGCAGAAATGAGATATTTATATATACCTTTTTTTTAACATACAGTTTAGAAAAGACTCTGGAATTCTTTTCTAGATACACTTAGTTATATTAACATGAACGAAAGACTGTGGTTGGAGTTACTTCTGCTCATGAGGAATGGATTTGCATTGGATTACAGAAAATATACCTACAAGTTTCAGGGCAGTGTTGGCTAGACAGAAAGAAAATTCCGTTTCAAGACCACATGGAAATTGGATCTCCTCTGCCTCACCCTTGGGTCTGGATCCAGTTTGTGTGTATATGGAATTGTTCATGTGTACTAAAAGAGCTATTCTAGAAATTAGCTCTTCCTATAATCTTAATGAAAGGCACCCACCAGAATCAAAGCTGGGTTGCAAAGTTTGTAGTGACAGCTTTTGATTTTTGGCAGCGATTTCTTTAACTGTAGCAATGAAGATTCCTCTGTAATTTTTTTCATACTGATGAGTAAGATCACCCTATGCTCAGTTTTACAGGATTTAGTATACACTATATATTCAGGAAAGACAGAAAGAAAGGAGTGGTTTTCCTGTTTCTATGAATTTTTGCTTAATGTGTCAGAAGCAAAGTAATTCCAGGCTTTCTCACAGGAAAAGAAACAGTAGTTGCTATCCTAAAATATTCAGAAACAACTGAAAATGTTTTTTCCCAATTTTCAGACTGCCTTTTTCCAGTAACAAAGTACTTTTGATTAAATCTAATTAAACCAAAAGTCTTAGCTGCAAAATAAATTTATCTTAGAAAACGTTTTATTATGCTGGACACTTGCTTAATTGAAAAAATGAAAATAATTTTTGAAAATAACAAAAAAAACATTCTAGTGGCTCAATAAGCCTTATCTGTTTGCTTCAAAGAAGTTGGCAGTGAAGTCTTTGGCTGTACTTGTGATCTCACATAATAGCAAAAATCAGATCGACTTCTTGGGAGCCACCAAGTGACCCAAGCCCTGCAGTGGGCAACCCTACAGTATATTTAATCCAGCCAGCTTCACATTTGACAGGTACGATCTCATACTGTAGACAGCAGAAGAGCAGAATCCACCTCTGAGAAGTTTATCAGCTTTGATAGTTTCTCTCCTCAGATTCATTCATAAAAGCAAACTCGTGTACTACAGCAGCCTCAAAGGCAAACTGCAAATGCAAGGATTTAGTGGAATTAAGAAGTCCATAGTTACAGGCAACAAGTTGCCCTTTTTCAAAATTTCTGTGCCGTAACTACCTCAAGTTTATACAAAGTGTGAGAACTGGGCAGGAGGTAGAGTCATTAGGAGGAAGTCTGAACTGAAGCGGCTTTGTTTTCCAAGACAGAAAAGAACATTTCCCTCAGAAAAATACATTTTTTTTTTCTCCTTAGGGTGAGAAGTAAACTCTGAATGTCTAGGCTTTAATACGTTCTAGTCTTTCCAAAGGCTAAGCTTTTATTTTGCAATTATATACACAAACATACCTATGTTTTCAGATACTCTCCTCTGTCATTTAGTTGGAGTTAGAGCTACGTGAAATAACACAGCTGTTTTGTTTAAGCTTGAGTGCCGAGTTTAGAAGTATTTTACAGGTTTCATTAAAGATCTTCTAAATGTAGGCAAAAGCAATGTCTGGTGGTATGTTAAGTATACTGTATATGGTATATATTCTTCAGGGGGTTTATGCCCAGCAAAGGATGGCCAAGCCAATCAGCCGGAAGTATTTGTGGGTCAAATGATGACACTCCACTCCAAATAAAGTAACTGGGGAGTGCTTTTACTGTCTGAACGTTGGCTGTGCCTGGTAGGAGAAAAGGACAGCCCAGTTTAAGCAAGAAAAGAAGTGGTTAGCCTCTTTCTTTTCTGTTACACTTGTACCGATCTTTTAATTCTATTTTAGCTGTAGATTGTGTACTCTTTCTCTGTGTTGTTTACTTAATGAAATTAAGTTGAGTGAAGGTCAAAATGAGAAAGTGCTGATTAAATAATATCCTCAGGTTGCAATGGAGGGGACAGACGTAGCTCTGGTTCTGACTCAAGCTCCCAGATGGAGAACTGGTTATTATTTCATTCTCAACCCATATTCCTGCCTTATGTAGAAGGGTTCCCTATACAGAAATAGTATTTGCTTGCTTCCCCCCACCCATCTGTTGAATAACCTCTGATTGCTATAGTGTGTGAGTTGCCGTAGTGAGGGAGTCCAGGGTACCAAGGCAGACACTGTTTGAGGTCAGGGAGGAAACTGGTTCATTGTTTGCATTTTAATAACTCAAGGCCCAGCTAAAATCGAAGCTCTACTGCATTTAGGTACTGTTAGAACTTGTATTGACTTCCCAAAGATGTACACACAAGCCAACCCTGACAAAGCAGGAGTAATTATGAGTAAATCCTCCAAAAGAATAAGCTAAATCAATGATCAGTGCAGGTTTGTCAATCTTTCCCTACCCTTTGAACTGCATCCCAAAACCTGAGGGGCCACAAAGCTCTGTACCTCAGAAGTGGTGCCCGAGAAGTAGGTCACAACTGGATGTACGTGCCAGTGGCTCTGCCGGGAGGTCCCACCGCTGGGCTGCAGGATGGGGCAGAGCGAGGTGTGCGGCCGGCCCGCAGGGCAGCCCCAGCACTGTGTCCTGTGCAGCCTCTGGCAGGTCCCCCTCCGTCTCACTGTCAGGTATTCAGGGTGCCCCCCAGACCTTGTACCAGCTCAGCCTTTCTGCCTCTCACGAGGCAGAGACCTGCAGCACCCCTGGCCTGAGCTGTGTGTGAGCTGATGGCAGCTCAAAACCAGTAGATCGATCATCAGCAGGGGTGCACTGCTGGGTTCGGTCTGTTCTGATGACTTGAAGAGAAATAAACTGCAGGCGTGTTAGAACAGTGTACTGATGTGCGTAGTAGATACTTGTGCATTTTTCCTATGTTAAGCATAGAAAATGGCATTGCAAATGAGCGCTAGTAGTATTTTACCATATAGCATGCCTGAATGGAAATTGTTTCTAAATGTTCCTTTGTGTTTTCCTTCACAGTCTTTATGAATGCAGCAATACCAATTGCAGCTGTGCTTATAGTAAGTATGGACTTTTCCAAGTAGTGTTCATTGTAACTGCGTTTTCAAGTATATGTGATGTGGAAATGAGGAAGGAGGAGAACAGGGTGCAAACCTGCTACACATTTGCAATTTGTCTGGGGGAGAATGGAGAATGCCTGCTTGTCATCTGTGACCAGAAGCAGCCTGGAGTATGTAACGCTCCCCCAAACTGTTCAGAAAGTATAAACTGAGATTCTGTAGATGAAATTCTTATGAAATATGAAGTCTTTGCACGTTTCCTTCTTTATGACAAAATGCTGATAATGATGGTGGGTTTTTTTTCACTGAAATAACAAATCTCTTTTGTAGACATTTGTGGTCCATGCTCATCTGACAAGAAAGGCTGACTTCTCCCCATCAGTAGCATTTGCCTCCATCTCCCTGTTTCATATTCTTGTGTCTCCATTGTTCCTGCTCTCCAGTGTGGTTAGATCCACTGTCAAAGCATTAGTAAGGTGAGAACTGTAAAATTAATATTTTTGCTAACACCTCTCCAACATTTGAGAATGTTTATTGCTCATTGTACAGTTGTAAGTTCAGAAATGGCATGGTTGTAGCATGTGAGCCAAGTTCTTCGCAGATAACAGTTGTCACAACCAATATTAGGTGGTCCACATCTAATAATTCATTATGTAGAATAGGTTGAGCTCTATTGGTATTGCATACAACATATGTGTGGTAACAAGAAAAGATATGAAAACTTACTGAAGATTTAGATTTGTAAATCACCCAAATGTTTCCCTCTATCAGGCACGTAGAAGGGAAAAAGGCAATCGCAGAAGCACAGGTGTTCCAGTGTGTATCTCTTGGGGTGTGCTCAGCCTCTGCCTCTCTGCCTGAGAGGTCACCTGTTGGTGGAGAGTTAAATAACCAAAGTGCCAGAAAAACCACTGTTAAGTGTGAGAGTAAGTTAATGACTAAGTGTCTACAAACATGATGTATTTTTATTTTCTTATGGACATGTTAGTCTGAGTGTTCAAAACCTGAAATAACAGCCAGTAGAACTGCTGTTTCACTGGGAGGTTTACTCTGAGTATCAACAGATTCGTGTAAAAACATCTTCATGCTTTTTTCTCTGCAGTGTAACTCTACCTGACTGATAGGGGAGGAAGGCAGAGTTTGGGCTTCTTGCTTTGTTAGGACCTCTTTGTGACCTCCAGTATAGCTATCTGCAGAGCTTGTCTAAGCTATGGGACAGGTACTGGACACCAGCCCTTCCTTAATTGCCTTTGTGTCACTTTGGAGATGGAAAGGAGACTGCTGCAGGAGGCTCAGTTGCCCTCGCTGTTTCAAAATTCCTGACAGTGCAAAGTCACAGCTGTGTCCTCTCCCTTAACAAGTGTGAAAGCTGAGAGCATCAGCAGCTGGCATGAAATGTTTTGCAGCCACCGCGGTAGTCCCTAGAGTCATAGCAAGCTGTCACACTAAGACTGCAGCCAGCAAAATGTCTGGGTGCCCGCACTGGCACTGGTAATGGGCATTTATTTTGGCTTGTCTAAGGATTTCTTTGTAAATGAGTTGTGTTCCTGTTAATGCTGCAGGAACAACTCTGAAGCAATTAGTATCAACCAAGTACTAATTATTGCTAGCTGGGAGTTCTTCATGAGTTATTTTGTAGTTATCTTCTTGTTAGCAGGCTGTTGCCCTGCTGTTTGTAATGCAGACAGGAATCCCACGGTTCAAGCTTGGTAACAAAGTTGATATGGTCCTTGTCTCCCTGGCTGGCTGTGTCACAGTAACACAGGTGGTGGTCCAGAGTGCGTCGCTCGGTAGCACTGCTGGTGCTGTTCTAGATGTGTCTTCTGAGTACCCCATCCGTCAGTGCAGTGTTTTGGAAGCATGTGCCAAATATTTTCAACCCATGCAAACACATGCTTATTTAAATAGTTTGATAAATGTGAAAAAGCAGCCAGTTTTTGGAAAGCAGCATTTGTGCCAGTTGAGCAAAGCTAATATTTACTTGCTGTAAGTGTGTCCTGCTGTTACACCTTCCTGCTAGCAAGTAGCTGATCAGTTAGATCAGGTAAAGGTAACCTAACCTGATAAAGTTGTACTTTAGCTTTCCTTAGGCTGAGATACTCTTAACTGGTTTTAGCAAGGGTACAAGGCAGCTTCTCCTGTAGTGACAGAAAGGAATTAAGTGAAGCAGATGATCCAGTAGTGTAACCCCCATAGGAAGGATGCTAAGTGGGTGTTACTGGCTTTGCATCTTAGGCACTTCACAACCCCTGCTCTGTTAATATTTGCTATAGTCTCTGGTGCCACAGGCCATTAAGGACAATAATTTCCACAAATAAACTCGTCAGTATCTAGTCATTACACATATGCCCAATTGCAAAGCATCCTCACGGATTGTCATTGACACTATCAGAACAACAGTGTGATCAATTCCAATGGTAAAACAGACATAAAGCTTCTGTTCCACATAAGGCCTCTGCAAACTTTCCAAGTTACAGTGCTAAGGTGTTTGCTTCTGAGAGGGGGAGCTTCCTTAGGAAGGTGAGAAATTCTGTTATCTCTTTGGAAAGTATTTTTTAATGTGTAGAGTTTGTGCCATTGAAAATTAGAACTGAGAAGCCAGTTGATGTATTTCTTAAATGTGAGGTCTTCAAGGACAAAGGGTAGGTACAGTGTACACTTTTCCGTCGGCAAAGGTCAAGTAGCAACAGTGCATTATGTATCTAGCTGGTTTAATATGAAACAGCTTTTCCGTTCAGCTGTGCAAATAACCATGTTTCAATCAATAGATCTATTCAGTGGCTTAAAAATAAGCTCCCCCATGGAGATACTGGCATACTAGTGAAACTGATGTCAGCTAGAGCTCTGCAGAGAACATACTTTTTTATTCTTTAAGAGTGTAGAACAGTGTGGCATCCTGAAACATGAGTTGCTTCCTCTAACAAAAGACTTTCTCACAGCTATACTGTGTTTCCTCAGTAATTGCCGCAGGAGCAGCAGTTTCAGAATTAAGCAGAGCATCAGGCAGATGGCTTGCAGGGAGAAGCCTTAGCACTTAGAGTACAGCCACCTTGATACACAACTAGAGAGAAGAGAGTAAAATCAAAGTATTGAATGACTTAATAGAGACACGGTCTTGTTTGGGTGTGCGTGGTCCAAAAATATATTTGCTGTCTTCTCTTCCTCCTCCTCTAGACCCTGGAGTAGAGTCCCAGGGGATTTGTCTATCTGCTTTTGATACCTTCAGAGCAATTATTCAAATGTCAGTGTAGTTTTTCTGTAAAGAATGTAGGTGCAGCTGCATACCAACTCCATATAGGCTGCATCTAAATCATTATTTGGTCCATTTTAAGACATTTAAAATGTTCTTGTAAATGTCTGGTTCTCTGAACAAAAAAATCCTAGCCCTGTTTTCCAGAGCTTTGTGCAAATAGATATAAATTATCTCTAATAGTGATGGGGCTTCTGATTTCTTCCTTTAAGATAATGGACTTTCCCATTGAGGAATTTTGGTCCAACACTGAGCCTGAATTAGATATTACTCCTCTTGTCCCATCCCAAATAGTTACTCTCCCCCTTTGCAGTTGCTCAGATTGTGGTATCTGATCTAGCTAAATCCATGCTGCTATGTATCTCTTATTCCTCAGCTGCTATTAGTGAGCGGGCAGGTTGACAGAAAAAATGTAGAACCAGTTCTCTCCTGGGGAGTCCCCAGGTGGCTTCCATTGCTACCTGCAGGGCAAGTGCTGACTGTACAGGGAGCCTGCCCCAGGCAGTCCTGTCATGCCTTGGTCCAAGCACTGTTCTGGCACCAGTGGGGTATCTCAAGAGGTTCTTGGAGGAAGCTGAGTCTCCTGAAGAAGAAATCCCTGGCAGTGGAATGCAAAATAAATGCTGGGGGTTTCATTTTTTTTAAGATTTGCACACTAACAGCAGCCGCATATCACTCTGCTACAGTGGCATCTTTGCCTGTTTCTCCCTAGTTAGCCTAAGGCTAAATACCAAAATGAGTTTTTTTCAGTCCTTGACCATAAATGTATTTTTGGGAACTTAAGGCCTTCTGGCAGTTTATTATTTTGGAGACTGGTAATTAACTTATTTCCAGCTAATTGAATCCCTTTGATTTTCAGTTCATGATTCAGTTCACATCCTCTGCAAATTTCATTTGCTGTCCCTGTGTGTAGATTAGACATACATTTTATAAAGTCAGGTACAGAGATAAAATTGATGGCATGATCTATTACATGTCATAATAAAGGCACATTATCTCTTAGCTAATTAAATCTTAAGCAGCTTGTGAAGATTTTATGCCTTCTCTTTGTTGCTGGTTGTCAGGTTTCCTTTTATATCTCGTCTGTTGAACACTGTCTGTTAAGGTATATTCCTTTATTATGTTACCTCATACCCTTCATATTTCATCACAGCTGCTTGGTACAGGTTTCATCAGACTGCTAGTGTTCATAAGACTGTTCAGTAGAACTGACTGTGCAGCACTTCAGTAACATAAATGACAGCAATTCTACTTCAGCATGTGGTTTCAAAATGAGCTGCTTTTGTAGCTAGTCTGCATCCCACCGAACGTCTGAAAAAATCTTTTGTGTAACTGCTCTGGTGGTATCAGAAAAGACAAGACTTGAGAAGCATCTGTACAGACCGTAGCTCTTAATAGACAACAGGGCAAATTTTGTCAGCTTCCTCGCAGTAATTTCTCCTTGTGTGTTTTCATACACCCGTAACAAAATGAAAACAAACTACGCAGCAGACAGTACTAAAAGGGATGCTCAGTGATAAACATTGTGGTGAACAAAAGTTTTGCCTTCCAGGGTGAGGTGTGACTTTTTTTTTTTTTTTTTTTTTCTCCTTCAGCGTGCAGAAACTGAGTGAATTCCTGTCAAGTGAAGAAATTGGAGAAGAGCATGATAAATCTTCAGAGCTAAGAAGTGCAGATAATCACAGCAAATACCAGGCGGTGGTGAGTAATGCTGTTTAATTGCAGGTGAATTGGCTGGAGTAATTTGTACCCAGAATAATTTTTTTACTTTTCCATTTCCTACTGATTATTTTTTGTGATTCTTGCAAATCTTGCAAAAACTTTTTTTTAATGCTCTGAACTGTATAGGTCATAAGACGGTTGCTTGTGTTTAGGACATCTTGCTGGTGCTGCCACTAATTACTGCTTATTCTGTGTTTCTGATTTTGCACAGCCACTCAAAGTTGTTAACCGCAAGAGGCCTGCCAGGGAGGACTGGAACAATTACAGTTCTCACATGAGAAGACCCATTAACATCACAGAAGCAGATGAGTTTTGTGTAAAGGTGATATGAAGGTCACTCTAATAACGCTTACTATATAGCTCATTAATAGTCACTTCAATATTCTGAAGGCAGTTCCAAATTCATTTTGATGTGAACTGTCAGACACTTGTGCTCGTGTCACAGATTAACCTTCACCTTTTTTTTTCTACCTTCCATTTTAAGAATTGACTACTAATATCTATGTTGTGATTAGTTGTGTATATTCCTCTATATTTCGCTCAGCAATTTTGTTTGAAGTGTTCAAGCCATTAGTCCTGTTCTCATGACAAAAATTTCCAACTTAGAACATAGAACAGCCCAGGTTGGAAGGAACCTTGAAACATCATCTAATCCAGCCTTTTGTGTATGCCAGGCTCTTTCTTCCACTTCCAGTGCATGTACAGAAAAATGATGTGAAGAAAATTGAAAAGAATTTGGTTTAGACATTCCTACAATAATCTTTTCATGGGTCTTCCCTTCCTCTTTTGTAATTCCTAGTAGCCTTTCAAGATGAAGTTAAAAACTAACCGACATAACTTCTTTGAAGAAAAAATTGAAGTTATCCATGCTACTTTGAAGACTGTTGCTCTTGATTTGCTGTGGAGATGCCCAGAAATAATAAAAAAACGTGAGAGCTGTTGTAGTGATAATGGTGTTTATTTAGGAAGTCTGCTATTACGTTTGCATTTCTGGCAGAAGACAATGAATAATTCCATTTCAAGGGACCAAGTAGGACAACTGGTAGTACTTCTGGGGTTTTTTTAGGGGCTGTCATCTGACTTGCTGCTTTTGTGCAGGTTCCTTCTTAAATAGACTTCCAGGAAAATAAGAGGAATATTTGGGAAAAGCCAGAGCAGTAACCTTTGTAAGGACAGTATTTGTGAAGTCTTGAGCAGAAACCCAGGACCAGCTGTAATCTTTGGCTCCATCTGCTGACATCGTTGTCAGCGGTGGCACCTGGGTCAGGGAACTTCTGCAGTTCATGTCTATCTGCACCTTGTTGCCCATGAAAGGGCATTTTTCGAGAGAGGATCCTCTGGCTGCCTTCGGTAATCTAGAGGGAGGAACAGTACACTTTCTTCTGCTCATTTTTTCGGGTGGTTTTCCATCACTTTTTTTCTGTAGGGTAGGATAAAAATGTCCCATTTCACTCAGATCAAAAAATGTACTTTGCATTGCTGAAAGGTTTTGAAGGCTTCAGTGGCTCTGAAAAAGTAAGAGAAGAGGGTCCTGTATAAATACAGGCCTTTTGAAATTGTCTCCCATCTCTTATTTTTCACAGTATTCATGGAAATGTCCTCCATTTAAAGTCCTGAACAGGCTTCGTTTCTTGGTTTTAGTCTCCTTCAGTGAAAAGATTTCTGTATCTAGCAAAGTCTAGGTTATCCAAGAATCATATCAGAAATACAAAGGAAAATACTCTTAATAGGCAGCAACATATAATTTCTGTGGAAAGTTCGGCAAATCTGCTTGGAATTTGGACCGTGTAATTGCTGTATGTTCTGCAATGTGTCTGCAAAGAGCACACCGTGACACCGTATATAGTTTAATCGTATTGTAATTATTTCACTTATTTCATGTGCCCACCTTACAAAACAAAACAAAAAAGAAACCCTAACCAACTTATTTTTTCACAGGAATTTTCCATAATTTTCTAATTGTTGTGCTTGTTTGAGTTCAGAGATCCTTGCACATCAGAATTACCAGCCTTTACAAAATCAGTTACTTGAAGATCTGTTTCCTGCGTTGAGCAAAGGCTAACTCTTTTCCTATGCACCGTGTAATGAAAATCCAAGTGTCTCATATGTCAAAAAAAGAAGTCAGCTCTAAAGCTGGTTTTCTGTTTCTTATTTCTCTCTACCTTGGCACAGATCACAAATGGATTTTTCACATGGACGCCTGAAGGTCCTCCAGCATTGTCCAACATTGATATCAGAATCCCTCAAGGTACAAAATGACATCAGATATACAGAATTAAGATGTTTTTCTGTGAGCATTTGGTAAATGGTAAGCTTATCTATACCTTCATCTCTCGCAGGTCAGCTGACAATGATTGTAGGACAAGTTGGCTGCGGTAAGTCGTCTCTCTTGCTAGCCATACTTGGTGAGATGCAGAAGATCTCTGGGAACATATTCTGGAGCAGGTAGCGCTATTTAAAAATTCAAGCTTGAGTTGATTAGTAATGCAGAAAAAAGCCAACATCCATCCTGGGGACCTGTTTGTGGAGTCAGGGATTCTGTAGGCATAGTCAAGATAAAAACCTTACCCCAAGGGGTAGGGGAGCGCATCAGAGAGAACCCCCAGCTGGAGTCTGTTCCATTCACAGGAATAGATCACCATACTTGGGCATTCCACACCCCAGCAACATAACCTGAGTGAAATCGTCGCTAATTTGGAATCAGAATTAGCTAGCTTGAAGTGTTAGGCTGCTACAGAACAGCGTTTGCGCTTTCAGGCCTGAGCTCATGTCTGGAACTCTGAAGAGGTACTGGCTCTCTAGGAGTAGTCCCTGGCTGTGCTGTTAGATGTGTGCTCCATCCCAGCGCTGGGGGAGTGCAGAGTTTTTTGTAAGTGGCAGTGACCTCAGAGTGCTCCTGCAGTGCATCCTGCCTGATTTGACAAGAGAGAGATAGCCATGTCCTTCCCTCTCCTCCCAAGGGGACACAGCAGATGCGCTCTCGCAGCCAGTTACAGATTATACTTGTGTCTAGCTTTTGTGCTGGTCATGAAAGGAGGGAAAAAAAATGCTACCGAACTCCAACAGCTGAACTGTTAGTACTTGGTCTCTTGACCCTCAAACTAGGTGACAGATGGTATAATATATTGAGACTCCTGTTTGTCGTTTCCAGTAAATTACTACCATCTCTGGTACACCATCTGATCAATGTGTGAACATTTTTTACCTGCTTATTTTACAGTACTAGTCTTCCTAGCCATACAGACTACACTTTGCCTTTTGGGATACAATTATTTGTAGGTAAAGCTTGACAAATTGCAGAAGAACCTAGAGAAACAATTTTATTTCCAACTGGTTGGGAGTGAAGGAACAACAGTGCAACTGTAAGTCATATCCACACACCCCGATGGATGGAGGGTCACTGTTGCCCAGTAGGTTCTGCACTGATCTTGTGAAACAATTCTCAGATTTCTCAAGTTTGTAGAGAGATTATACTTATATCCAGCCTTAATGCATAATCCAGTCACGCTACTCAGAATTGCACATGCTTTAATAGTAATAGCATGAGGAAGGAAGGCTCCCTATTTTATAGGTGGGGAAAATGAAACGTAGGAAGGTGACCCTTTCAGCTGGTAAGGGAGCCAAAATTCCAGAATGTGGTGATCTGTCTGTTTAAACTTACTTCTCTAAGCAGAAAAACAGAGTATGGTGAGGAACCATACAGGATCCCTGCAGCTTTATGAGGTGAACTAATTTCATTTCAGCAAGGCTGTAATTCTTTATAGATGACATAACATGATTAAGAAGTGTAATTTGAATGTCTGATGCTAAACTAAAATAGACGACATGATGGTTCTGATCAGACTGTGGTTTTAAATAGCACTTGTTTAGAAGCACACAACAGTGTAAAGGTCAGAACTGGTTTTCGTGTCTTTTGTATGTGCCAGAGTATCACAAGGTGAAATTCAGTTGTTATCACATTTGCTTTGCTATCTGTCAGATATGTGTAAAGGGGCTTTTGGCCGAAACAATCTGAGGACTGTAAGTGCTAGCTACACTGGGACTGATTATGTTTTGTCTCATCTTTCAGAGCTGCTGCCATGTGCACTAGTCTGTTCAGAATGACAGATGCAGTCAGTGTAGGCTGCACATCTGTGTGTAAAGCTATCTGATGACAGCTCCCTTGAGTTGATAAGAAAATACAAACACCTGAGCAGGTACATGCGACATTATCCCAGGTTTAAGGAGAGCAGTCTTAACTGGGTAATCACCAGAGCTTGTAGCCTTAGCTCAAGCAATAAAATGTGTCATCAGAATCAGTAAGATCCTTGTTACAGCTCGCTCTTTGGGATGAGACAAATGCTTGGCTTCAGTCATTCACATTACAGAATTGCCCTAAATTATTTCGCTCCAGATTTCCTTCCCCTTCCCTTCCTCCAAGGTCACAGCTATGAAGACGAAGGATACATCCTGCTGACGTGTCACTTGGTGCTCAGGAAATCTGGATTCTATTCCTGAGCCTTTGCTTGGTCAGGTGGATAACCTTGCACCAAGTCATTTCTCTTCTCTGTGCCTCCATGCTCTATTGATAATTAACTGCACGCCATCTTTATTTGCTTCCTATAAAACTTAGTTCCTTCAAAACCTTAAAAAAGTTTAACTTATTCCTGGGCTAGGAATTGGCTAATCAGAAGTGAGCACTAGTTCAGTTTTAGTTTTAATTTGTTGTTTGTGTTACAGTGTGTGTCTGGAAGATCCAGCTCAGATTACTGCCCCTTGTCCAAAGCAGGATGAGTGCATCTAAGCATAAATATTTTATAATGTGGTCAGAGATTGGCAAAAATAAAGAAATCATTATTTACATTCTGAACAGATGGTAAATAGTATTGATTTGACTGGTTATTGAGTAAATAATTATAGCATATTGCATGCTAATTTCTTCTGGGCAGTGTCTCGCTTTAAATAGTCCCAGTTCAAGTCCTGGGAGCAGTTTATAATATAAGTCTTTTTGGTGTAAATAATATCAGAAAATTGACCTAAATGAGAAATAGTTTTCTCAAAAAAATTTGTTTCTAAAAAAACATTTGTTTCTTAAAGCAACATATGTACTCCATTGTGAATCTAGAGTCCTTATAATTTGAAGGAAGCACTGGATTTGTGAAGGTTGTTTGTTAGCAGTAGATTTTCTTCTACTCAATGTAGAGTTGACTGTTTTCATCAAATGACAATATTTTTAAAGTTTTTTTAATGCCTAAAAAATACATTTATTTTTATAAATATTTGTTTACTGGAGTTTTCAGAAACATCCAGGTACTTAATTTTATTGTATTTAAATTGGAAATGGAGGTCTCTGAAGGCTTGAAAATCTCAGTAGGTACATATTTGCGTCTTTAGATATCCATATGCCTTGAAAAAATAGATCTAGATCGCATTATCAAACATAAATTACTTGGACATCAACACTGGTAGGAGGTAAATGCATCCTTAATTGCCAGGAGTATGCAGGAAAAGGGGGAAAGGAGTGATAACACAAAGTCAAAGTGGGAAAAAGTGGATTGACAAGGGTGAGCTAAAACTCCAAATGCAGAATTAATCTTTTCCAGCTACAGAACAGAAACACAGATCAGGCAATTGATCTGTCAATACTTGCAGAAGATTGTGGCACCCGTGGCCGTGTAGCAGAAGAGCGCAGTTGACAGAGGAGGTCAGGCCATTGCTGCGCACTGCTGCACCTTGTGCTACTCTGAGAGTGGCTTGTGCCCTGTGAGCATGGCATTTGCCCCATTTCTGAGCAGGAGCTGGTCAAGGTGCACACCGGCAGTGAGCCCAGGCAAACTGTGGTAGCCACGAGGGACCCTGCCCCACCTTTGCTTCTTGAGCCACTTCGGTGGATTATACCAGTTGTGCAGTTTGCTGCCTGTGTCGCAGGCTGGCGTAGGAAAAGAGCACAGTAGAGGGGGTGCTGCTGCCATGCACAACTACTAGATGTTGCAAGTTACCAGGATGTTCCCCAGTAGAATGGGTGCCTGGCCATTTTTGGGGTGGTCCATGAAGGAGGAGCTGATGTTTCTTGTTCAGGATCCTTCTGTTGTGCATGGAACGGCTGGAAAAAGATGTTCCCTATTTCAGCCCCTTGACAGTTCCTGTAAAGAATGTGGTGCTATTTAACGATACGCAGCAGGTTCATGGGTTTTTGGAGAAGGCGCCAGTGAGTCCACACGGTGAAGACCAGTGGAGTGTGAGGTTACTCTGGAAAAGCTTTGTTTAGTACACTGCCCTTCGGAATAAAGATACTACTGGCTGGTTGGCACTCTGACATTCTGCAGTAAATTGAATTTAGTTGTGGTCATTGCTTACTATGGGTGAACTTCTTGGAAGTGTCTCAAACTAGCCTTTTAAACTGCAGGTGTGATTTTCTTTCCTGGATATTTATGAGCAAATGCTGTTAGCATGAAGTTACTGAGACGGTTCTCTTTAAAGCATGAAGAACTTTTTCTCCTTGATCTTGTTTATACCACTGGACACACGGGTTTTTCATTCTATTCAGTGGGGCTGAGTTTAGTATCGGTAATAAGTATGGCCAGTCATCCTGTCAAAGCAGCTCTGTGAACATCTTGGTACACCATTCAAAAACAGCCAAACCAAAACCTGTCCGTCCCTCAGTCCTGCCCACGCTTATTTATACAGGCACATCCCCCAAAGGACAGCATGTTGCAAGTCAACTGAAGATGGGATTTAGGGTTCACACTAACCCATTATATGCTGCAAAGGCACAGTTACTGCCATGGAAAAATACAGTATCATGAATTACCTGTTTGTTTTCCCTGAAAACGTTGGGTTTTTTAATGGAACTGTGTTCTTGTCACACTAGGACTTTTCAGTTCTGTTAGCACCTCCAGGACAGAGTGGAGGTGATTTTATTTGTTGAGTCAAATTAAATGTTTAAACAGGAGGAAAAAAAACTGTCACCAAATTTTTTTGACCGCTAAAATGAAAGCAGTTTGTGTAGAAGGAACAGATGCTGTGCTGCAGCTCTGTGATAAGTACTGTTTGCAGTCTGTGCACTAAGTGGAATTTAATAGTTTTTTCTTTCTGGGGCAGATTGCCTGTGCTTACTTAAGTAAACAGTCTTTGCTTTCTGTTTGTGATGCAGCTGTACTTCTGACAGCGAGACGGGGGAAGATGTCAGGTATGGTATTGTATGGGGTTATTGGTCCTCCTGTCGAATGCAATAGAAGGAACCAAAGGTTTCTAAAAATGTATGCTTAAGTTTTTCAGAGTCAAAATTCTGAAAGTCAGCGACCCTTTCACTGCATTAATTAGCTGAGGATACAGTTTTTGAAACCACCTATGTGACTTTTGAAAATAAAGGCTGGAATTCCTTTATGAAAACATAGCCATTTGGTGATTTTGAAGATTGTATCCTAACTTCCCTTGATGTCATTGAAAATCCTTCTAGACTATTCCCTAATGCTACACTTCAAAACGTAGTATCAAGTATTGCTTTAAAGGATTCATTTATTAAAGCAAATTCTCCCCATTACCCTTCCCTTCATTTATTATTTTTTTTATGATCTGTCATAAGTTTATTTTCTCATCTGGCATTCTTCAGGTACACACGAACTGAGAGGTGTGGGGAGTAGCAGATTAGTCCATCTGTTGGCAGGAGATCCTTGCAAGGAAATCATTTTTACCTGATTCACATAGCTCAGTTTGGATTTTGGGAATGCTTACCAAATCAATTGAGAGCAAAGCTTTCTGACACGGTTGTCATTTTAGTGTGGCACACAAACCTCCAGAATGGTAAACCTTGTAAAGGTGACAACCCCTGCTGAAGTCAGCGAGACCTTTGTTAGTGAAACTGGCAGAGGAAAAATGGCATATGATGTCCCTTTTCTTGACTAAACCACGCTAAACTGGGTGCCTTCTACTGACAGAGTATTTTATTGGTTCTGTGACACACCAGCTATTCTACTGAGTTTTCTCTAGATTTTTCAGCCTCTTCTCTCCCATTCACCTTATTTCTCAGACTTGTTACCTAGTTGTCAGATTGAGTCCTGCAAAACTTCTGCTCCCATCTGTGTGTAGTATAAGAGGGAGGTTCATGTATCTACTAAGCCTCATAGTAGAAGGTACTTGGAAATCTCACAGTTCTTTCTGTATAAGAAAGACTGCAATTCCTGAGCCAAGTTAAAGTGAAACCATCTGAACCCATTAAGATACAAGAGAAATATGATAGGAATTAGACATCTGCATATTTGAAACTGTTATGGGGATGGACAGCAAACAGCAAAATAACATGCACAACAGTATGACAAGCATATGTAAAAGTAGGAAAGAATATTAGACCGTATGAAACAATTACCTACATTATCATACGTTCTGGGAATGCTGGTGGTGTTAGTTAAGCGCTGTAGGAATATGTCTGGTGGGTTTGGTGCACTAGCATCCTGTAGAACATTTCTGGTGTTCTCAGAACATTGAGCCAAAGTCTTGTGAGGTCTCGAGTATATTTGCTCGTAGGTGTTGAATGCTTTCTACAAGGTTGTTTAGCACTTCTCAAAACTGAAGCTTTAACTGTACCTTTTTTAGGTCAGCATCATGTAGTACAGAATTTTAGCATACTTAAAGAGTTTTATTTATGTTATGCAGTATTTTTGTTGTATTTTTAATTATAGCATAGTGTTAGTACTTTAAGGTATTATTTGCATTGTCTAAAATAATTCAGTTTTTAACACCCTTGTGTTTGTTTTCTGCAGCCCAGAGAAAGAATCTCCTGTTGACACGGAATTCAGGTACAACACTTTAAAAACTAATGTGAACCTCCAGAGGTGCCTTCCAACCTCAGCCATTCTGTGACTCCCTGAACATTCCTCAAAAGTGTCTGCACTTAATGAGTTGTTCTTCCTTAGAAAGCAGACGGGTGGTCTTTGTATGCAGCTACTCCAAGATACAGAAGTAAAACCAAGGAAGTGACCCTTGTGGTTTAATAATGGCAAAAAAGTATGCTCCTGAATACTGGCAGTATCAGAATGTTCTGTTACCTACCATCAGGCTGAAAATAGTGGAAGGATATGTTTTTCTGTTCGTGCAGTAATAGCATAGGACAGAACAGCACGCATTTCTCTCGTCTGGAGAACGTTTGATTATGAGTTGTTGACTGCTGTTAGAAATTCATGAATTGTGCAAAATAATCAAGTTAAAACTATAGTCAGCAATCCAAAACACATAGGAATGGCTTTGCAGTGTATTAATTCCTCTACCACTATACTCATAGCTGCGTTGCATTTTAAGTGCATCTATTTTCTTTTGAAAATTGCTGACATTTCAGAGTTGGTAGGTTTATTAAGGCACTGAGATTAATATATGAATGTCCCTTAATTAGTCTTTTTTTCAGTGATCTTGAATGCATACTGAGCCTACTGAACTTAACAAAATGAGATGTGATGAGAGTGTTAGATGAATAACTTCAAACAAATAATCTCAACAATGTTTTTTCTGATTCTAAATTAATGATCAGGTTTGATCCTAAATTAGCCAAAGGACACAGTCTCCGGGGAGCTCAGGGAAGCTTTTCCTATTTATTGTAAGGTTGGATTTTGCTGTTTGCCTCTTTGTGATAATTAAGAGGCTATGGTTAGTCTATCTTGTGTTATCAGAGGAAAAAAGTTACACTCTGCTGATGAAAACGCATTTCTTCGTTTATGCAGTCTGGGGGTAGGAGGCAGTTACTTCCACCTGCAGAATAAATTCCTCCAGAATCTTTGCTGAGCCATTTGCTCGCATTCAGTATTTTAAGTGTGAAACCTTAGGCAGGTTCAAGGCAGGCTTTCAGAGAAAGTGTTGCACGCTCCATTTCAGAATATTTGGTCTCTGGATTTTTGGCCCCATATTTCTCAGTTTCAGTAAAAGTTTAGTTCAGTTGCCTCTTTATAGGAAGAGCTGTAGACATGCGGTAGGCTTCTCATGTGATCAGGCACTTGCAAGCTTTTTGCTTATGTCAAAATGTGATCTGCCCTGATACATGTCATCCTAGTGTCAATTTGCAATTCAGATTAATTTAGAGGGGTTGACTAAATTTTAAATCCGTAATGAATTTTGGCAAGCTTATTGCTTGTTCCCAGATTCCTTGCAGTAATTAGTCCTCAGTGATGGCCTAAAAGCAGAAAGCAAGCCAAGTATGAATGGTGTTCCCAGGCACTGTGCTGGTTCTCAGCACGGAGTGCATCTTACTGGCAGTGCCCATGTCTTCACTGAACAAAATACTTTTTACAAAAGCTGTAAATACATTTTCCTCTGAGTAGCAAAACATTGCTCCTACTTTTCAAAAAATAGAAGTAACTTTTCAATCACATGGAGAATTAAGAGCAGCAAAGGCACAGTTTCAAGGAATTGAAAAAGTGGGGAAGGGAATACATGTTCATCTTGGAATGTCCAGAGCAATTTTTTCTCAATCACTGGAATGAAAACTTCATACTAATTGAAAAAATGCTTCCCTCTTGAGGCAGAACTGAATGCTCTTTGAATTAGATTTTTGGCACTGCTGGCTCGGCTGCCTAGGGTTTTTTTTTCTGTCTTTTTTTCTTTTTTTTTTTTCCTGTTTCATTTTCCAGTAAAGAGAATTCATAAAACATAATTGAATTCTAACAAGTCATCAGATATTTGAACTTGGAAACACGTTAGGGTAGTGTAACTGTGTGTTCTTTCAGGTCATCAAAGAAAATTGGATCCTATAATGACTTCCAAGCAAGCTTGGTGAAAGCCTGAGAAAATGAACAGGGCCGGTGACCTTAGCTCCTGATAAAAAAAGATGTATTTTGGCAGCACGTGGTTTGAATTGCATTCAGGTCTACCAGAAAGAGGCTGGTGTAATGGCTGTCTAGCAGACAAAGGCTGCGTTTGGTTGAGAGGTCCTATCTTTTTATTGGATTAGCTGATTCAGTTGGAAAGAAAACAGCTATGCTTTTAGGTGTATGATCCCTCTTTTGGCCCTTTTCTGGAGAGGTGGTGATACGCCAGTGAGTTTTCTAGCGGTATCAGTTGCTCTAATGAAAAACGTTGCCTTTCTCCCAGCTGTGCCTTACTGAGGTCCTTACTACAGCCAGCAAAAGCACTACTACTTCACTAGTAGGCAGATGCTTTTATTTTTAAATAGTACTAATAATAATCCCTATGAAATAAAATACGCATGTTGAGATCCTGTTGACCGTACCTGTTAAGTTGTCCCTTCTGATGGTACGTTATGGGGGCAATTCCACAGGGGGAAATTTAGCGAATGTTTTTTGTCTGTGTTCTCTTTTGTGGTCTTGATAGATATAGAAAGATTTTACTCATGGTTGTACATTTACTTTATGACTCAAGTTCTCTTCTAAGAATGGGGAAAATAAATGTGTTGGAAGAAGGGGGGACTTGCCTTTGTGCATATGTGGAATTCTGGGGTGTTTTTTAAACGTTTAAAAATACCATTTTTATAATGTCCCTCCTGAAATGTATTGCCCCGCTAGTGATATGCTATACATTTTTTTTATTAGTCTGTCCAAACAGAGCTGGGATTCATTCTTTGGTAATTTTCTTCCTGCCATCTGTGATGCTCGAGAGGCAGCTTTACTGAGCTAGCCTCACCGAAACCCACTCACAGCAGAAAAAGAGGGAACAGACTGAAATTCAGTTAGTTGAACCTTTTCAGTGTTCTGTTGGAAATTTAACATCTTCTGTATTTCTTTCATGGGAGAGCTATTGATTGTCCTAAAAAAAAGAAATGAAAGACAGCATTTTTTAAAGACTTAATACCAGTGTCTTAATTTACAAGAAAAGGGTTTCCAAAAACCCGACTGCACTGGTGAGCTGGCAACTCTGTTGTTTCTGTTTGGTTTAGGTGTGTTGGTGATTTGGTGGTTGTTTTTTTTTCAGGAAAAGAGGCTCAGTAGCATATGCATCACAGAAGCCTTGGTTGCTCAATGCTACAGTGGAAGAGAATATCACATTTGAAAGCCCTTTTAACAAACAGAGGTAACAAGTTCCAGCACTGTCACATGCTTTACTCCCTTTTCCCTAAACAATGGGGTTGCATGTCCCCATCTCTATCTATTGACTAATGTCCTGCACCTGCCTGAACATGACAAAAGACCTTGAGCTCTGCGTGGTCCCCCTTTGATCGTGTTTTTCCTGAAGGATGCAAGGGACAGAGTTCTGTCTCGCTTCAACTGAGATGTAGAAGAGTTTTCATTTCCCAGCACCGTGTGTGTTTAGAATGCAGTATTCTCTTCTTACACCTAATTGACTAGTTTAAGTGTCTTAGAAGGACATTATCTGTTTGGGAATGTGTTTATTACAGTTTCAGTGGCGGGTACATTGTGAAGGATTAGTGGGCTGCCTTTCTATTCAGTATAAATGCTCACCAAACATTCTGAAGTATTTAAAAGTTAATTGCTGATGTCCCACCCCCCCACTCCCCCCCTTAAAAGAAGTGGTTGGTTATGAATTCACATCCTATGCGCATGGTTTTTTTCCATCATCCTTGGAAGTTGAAACAAGAAACGAAGGCCCTGGCCATGAAAAAAGTTAAATGTTAAACAGTAACAATATACCATGGAAGAAGTTGTGCTTGTTTTGCTTGGTTGTAATTATTAAATACTTTTAATTGAGAAGCTGATGTAAGATGTTTTTTCTTAGCTGAAATGTTATTTACTTGCCTGTGATTGAAAGAGATCCCATTAAAACAATTAGTGGCTAACAAATATGTTTTCCACTGTGTGATTTTTTCCAGCTGGTTAATTTTTGTTCCTCTGCAGGTAGGAAATGTGCTGCTTTAGCAGTATCTGTGTGGATTTTGCATTACCTTTTTTTGTTTCCGTAGGTACAAAGCAGTAATTGATGCTTGTTCCCTCCAGCCTGATATTGACATTCTCCCTCACGGAGACCAAACCCAAATTGGAGAGAGGGTCAGTAAACAGCTACAGGCTTCTATTTTTGTTTCAAACATATAGGAGGTTTTTTATTATCTTGTTGTGTTATTAAAACCTTACTGGTTATTTGGCTACAAAGGTAATCTTTTAGTTAAGTGTACGTTTGGGTCATTAGTCTGAAAGGTCGTTGCTCGGTAAACATGGAAACACTGTCATTTACATGAGATGCAATGATTTAAATGTGCTGCTATCAGAATGTTTGACTAATTCTGTGGCTGCTCTCTCAGATATCCTGACTTCACAGTGCATTTTTTGGTTTCTTTAGGAGTAACGTAAAAATGATCCATGAATTTTGAGAGCCCCTTCATTTAGAAAAGGGCAGGTGTTTAATCAATGGCAAACTAAGCTTTATCACATCGGGGAAGATTAGGGAGTGACAAGAAAGGAAATGGAAGTCACAAATGTGTAAACAATTTACTCTGGCCTATACTGGCACTGTCACAAACAAGCGAACCCCCCCGAAAAAAAATGCAACAAACCACATGAGGATACACTTCAGGATACATTTCCACACCTAATCTTCATGTTGGCTACCATTTTAATTTTAAATGGATTTGTTCCTAACCCAGTTCATTGTGTAGCCAAATGCTTTCTGACAGGAGGAGGGAAGTGGAGGGGAGGGAGGGGGTGGGGTACTGTCTTTTGGCAGCAATTCTGGCTTATGAGAGCTGAAGGCATTTGTGGAACGGTGGGTGGATCACAGGAAGGGTAAGTAACTCAGAGCAGGGTGCTAGCAGGGGACTAAGGGCCAAACCCAAGTACAATAGCAACCAGGTAATGTTCACCTCAGCATGGTCTGACCTCCCACCAGCACTTGCTGATTACAGTGTATAATGGAACTGATATAGTGTGACAGCATACGATTATAAAAACAAAAAACAGGACATAGCCAAACTCATAAGGCTGACTTTTGAGTAGAAGCCTAGTTTAGACTGCCTGCAGAATACCTATGCCACCACAAAGTACTGAACGTTTCCCGTCCCTCTGGTATGTATGGAGTACAGCTCCAGACAGTGCTCTGGCTTTTTCTAACAATTTGTGTACTGTGTTCCCAGCTGAATGCAGGCCCACACTTTTGAAAAATTTCTTTGGGTTTCTTTGTCCAGAAAGTATTCTGTGGATAATCCAATCAGAATATGAATGTTCAGTTGATGGTTTTTATAATTGTCTGATTGTTCTTCTCCTGCTTATCTCCAAGGGTATTAATCTGTCTGGAGGGCAGCGCCAACGTATCAGTGTGGCAAGAGCACTTTACCAGCAGACAAATGTTGTGTTCTTGGTGAGTAGGTGCCATTATGTTTATGCTCCAAACGGAAGCATGGGATGTGAGCATTTGGAGTATTTCATGGGTAACACACACCAAACATTGTGCTTCACTGAGCTAAGCCAGATGTGCACTGTTTATTTTATATCTATTGTTAGCTAGCCTGCAGGTAAGAAGCACTTTGTAAATGTTGCAGACAGACAGATAGGTATTAAGGTACAAATCGAAATGCTAATGCTTCCCCTCTCGGTGTGCTGAAATTTCTTTTTGACCCTTGTGTTTATCTTTGGTACTTAGAAATTTAATAGTCTCTGCTGTATTCATGAAATTCCGAAGCTGTCTCAGGCCTAAAATTAATGTTGTCCTGTGTCTGGGGTGTTTCCTTTGTGCAACAAACTAAGCTGTCTTCCCACCCTGAACTGCTCGTTGTATATCCTGTCCCAACTTCAACAGAAGTGCTATGGAAAAAGGATCGAGAGCAGGCTCTAAAAACTTAGTAGGTGGGAAAACGAATGTATCCTACACAGTCGCTAGGAGTTAGCTTGCCAGCTTTCCAATGTAGGACTTCTTTCTTAAGCTCGGTTTTCAAGGAGCTTTGACTCCAGCTGTTATAACAGTGAGTCACATCGGATCAGAGAAGCTGTCCACATTCAAGGTCATCCCTAAAAGTCTGGGAGGTTACTTAGACCTTTCCCTGTAATTAGGCTGATCAATATGTGTTTGCTTCCCATGTAGGAGGTTTCCAGGCAATGATCAGAATGCAGGAGAGCAGACAGCAGCTGGGCCAGGTGCTGCAAATCAGCAGACCCAGTATTGGGCTGTAACTTGGTTTTGTCACTTCTGTCCTTTTGTGCAGGACGCTCAATAAGCACCTAATAGTAGCAGGTTCTCTTATGGTTTGATAATGTCAAAGTACATACAAATAAACCTTTTTTGAGTTACTAAATCTTTTAAAAATAATCAGGAATCTTATACGGTAGCATTTGCAAACACTCAGTTCTTTTAAGACTGCTTTTGTAAACAAATGCAAAAAGCTTCTCTCTGGCAAGTATGCACCTCATATTCCATAACCTTTCACATTCTCTAAACTTCTTGTGATCATTGCAGATATGAAAAAAGGTCATGTGATAATTCATTACAGATTTTATTCTTAACTACATTAATTGACTCTGCGTGTTTCATTTGTTGCCTATCAGACTAGTCCTGTAGCACGAGCTGGTGTTTTTTCACGTGCCTTCTAATCCATGTGTCATTATAATGAACAGCCTCGTCCGACTCCACAGTGCAGTGTTGTGTTCTGTGAACTGGCATTTACGGTCCCCAGAAGCGCAGCACTGCAGACAAGGTGGCTGTGTACAAACTCGGGGCTCAAAATGATGGTCAGGTCTGCGCCGGATCAGTAGGACAGCAGAATCAGTAGTTGCAGCAGGAAAGCTGGCAACATACATCCTTGCTTATTGAGCACAGTGCACTCAGATTTTTAAGAATAAATTCTGTACCACAGTCAAAGCTACTGTATTTCAAAAGCACATTTTAAGTGCTCTGTTAGGCTCTGATTTATTAGAATTTCAGTGATCATATTTATCTTACTGTTGATTTCAGAAATTTTTGGTTTTGTAGATAATTTAGTATTGTTGCTTTCATGTATCTGATGGAGTCACAAAATAAATTGTTGCAGAATTGAAGGGAGTAAAAGTTCAAGAGGATTTTCTGAAGCACTCCTGTCTTTGCTTGTACCTTTCTCTAACTAACTGGTAGCAATGATGTCACACTGAAAGCAGAATTAATTCAAATTCAACTCTACTTTATCAGCAAACAGCTGGAGAAAGCAAAATTTGATTTTTAAGACATCGTGGTTTTAGTGTAATATAGTATGAAATAATAATACTAAGGATATCTCACAGCCAATATCATTAGTGCAAGCAGAAATAACAGATTTGTAATTCCATATAAATAGGATTAGGTAAACAAGTCCCCCAAAAGATGATATAGATTATTTTGTTGAAGCAATGAATTATATGCACTAAATTTAGGCATAAACTAATCTAGGTCATAAATCAGGCATCTGAGCAGTGTCATCAAAATTATCAATATTTCTTCTTGTGTGATTCTTTTGATTTATGAATCAAAGAAAAAAAAAAGCAGAAGGCCATTATGTATAAGGGAAATAAAATGTGCTTTTTGTCCCTGCCCCTGGAGCGGTTATGTAATCCATGCCATAGACATACGTTGCTGTGTTGTCTTCAGTCTGCCAGAAGCAATGCACTGCAGATATGTAGGCTGTGAAGCACATCTGCTGAGAGGAGCAGTTCCCAGCAAGCCTCGCGAAATCACAGTGTTTACACAGCTGACATTACTATATGTCTTAGTACTCACTGTAAATAGACAGTTCAAGATTTGTTACGTAGTTTAAAAAAGCCATTCCTCAGAACACTTTTAATCTTCTGACAGCCTCTTTTGATTGTCTATATTGATCTAACTGGGTTTACTGGTGTTAAAATCTGTCAGTTTCCTTTAACACTCTAAGTGCTGTCTCCAAAAGTTGACCTTTTTTCCTTGTGACAGGATGATCCATTTTCTGCACTGGATATCCACCTAAGTGACCATCTTATGCAAGAAGGGATCCTGAAAATGCTGCGGGAAGACAAGCGGACCATTGTGCTTGTAACTCACAAGCTTCAGTACTTACCCCATGCTGACTGGGTAAGAAAGCTCTTCCCTTTTTTTAATGAGGCGGCAAGAATGTGGCATGAATAAGTCTTGCTGCAAACAAGGCTTTCTCTTCATCTTTCTGCCAAGGCAGTATAGTGAGAAGAGACATAATAAAGATCTGAAAATTAGCCAGTGAGCTTGGGGTGACGATTTTGGAGTTCCCATCTTAGAACACCTGATAGGTTGGATTTTCACAGAGCTGATATTTAATACTCTTATGGAAGCAGGCTGCAGTTAAAGTATATTGAGTATACAAAAAAATCAGTTGTATTGGAAAATTCTGCTCATTTTTTATCTCAAAAACAGTAAAACGTTTAACATGTTTGCCTCTGCTGGGATGTGACTAGGAATTTGTGCTGTCACAGAAAAAGGTGTTTTTATGGATATTGTGCTTGGAAATAGAAGGAAAAAATAGTGTTTCCTTGTGATTAGTACTAGTACATAATGTATCAAGAACATCTTTACCCTCTGTATGTTGACAAAATTTTAAGAAATAGGTAGTGTTCAATTGTTTTGTTAGGTTTCTTTGTTACATCTTGTTTACAGAAAAAAAATGAAGGTATACTTCCTATAACAGTTTGCAATTGCAAATGTCAAAGGTGAAGCAAATCAGGCAGGATAAAGTTTGGTTTTTGCAAATAGTTGGTTTTTAGTTCATTGGTTCACACTGACCTTGTGCTTCGTTCTCCTATAGTTATCCAGCTACAATATCACAGGTCTTCTTGCTCACGATGATTGATGACTGCAGTTATGCCTCCTAGCAGGACTTCTCTCTCATTTGCAGCTTGCACAGACTAAAGCAGCAGTTACTCTGTCTCAAGAAATAACCATGTTTCAGCTGCTTTGTGTTCTTCATATTGGCTTGCTATAAACTTGCAGATAGACATTAATCTTGTTCTGGTCACATTTTTTGGTGGGCAGCATTTATCCTTTGTGGTCTGCTGTGACCTTGTCCCTCAGTTGTACACCTTTAAGAACTACTATTGATCTCAACACAGTTCTGGTTTTCCAGTCAGTGTCTTTTCAGGATACAGGACTTTTCTGCCTTCTTCCCCTCCCTGTGAGGTCCATTCTTAGCTTCATCTTTTTCAATTGTTATGTATTTGGATTTTTTTAAATATGCAGAGCTATGGCATTGTGTCAGTATAATTTTTTAATTTTCTTTATGAGTCAGACCCATTTCTAGGTAGTTGTGTTTTATGAGATGCTTTATGAGAATTATTTTATTTTTATTATCTTATAATTGGGTTTGAGTAATGTTTCATGAAATATACTGTTCCAACCAGCCTGTAGGATAGTAACCATTTGTATTAATTAAATTTATAATGAAAAATATTTATTCAGAAATAGTTCAGGCTCTTTTTCCTAAGCACAGGTCTCATTAAGGCTTAGCAAGTCTAACCTAATGGAGTGCAGCATGAATATTTATTTTACTTTATTAAGGAATTTTAAATAAAAATATAACTGGAAGTATATGTGATGGCTCTCCTAAATCTTCATAGCAAAACCCTATGCAAAAAAAAAAAAAAAAAAAATTCAAGGCCCAGCCCAATTATAGGTTTACAGAATAAATTGATCACAAGATTGTTGTTTGCTTTATTTTTTCCTTTTCCGTTTGCTTTATTTTTTCCTTTTCTCTGTTGTAAATTCTTAGCAGTAAACAGAATAGATTATTTCCCCACCCACTGACCATGGAAATTGTCGAGTTTCCAGGGAGAGAGGAAAATAAATACTGCATTAACATGTTTTCTTATGATGTCATGTGAGTTTACAATCCACATGCCTCACTTTCCAATTCTCCTTGTCAGCTCTAAAGTAAAAGTAGTTACACTGTGTATATAATGTAGTTACACTAAGATAAACCTGGAAACCACACCCTTCAGCCGTTGTCTTGTATATATAATTCTTTTCAAACTGTGTCCACTGTTTATGCTTTTAAAAGCTTTAGGGATTCAAATTCCCTAGCTTTTCCTTATCAGGTCCATGATATCAAACAGACGGTGGAGCCGGCATGCTCGTATCTAATTGCCTGAATGAGGGCAAACATGCTGCACACAGTGAGTTGCTAAAAGCCTTTTCCTTTTAGGAGGTAAGAGAACTCTAAAATCTCATCTTGCTAATGACTTGTATTTAGGAAGAGTAATGCACTCTCCTGTGTGCTGACAGGGACCCCGTTCTTCTTTCTTACTTAAAAGCAGCCTTCCTTCTTGAAAGCATGAAGTGCAGGAAGTTTATGGTTTTGCAGCATCTTGAGTAAAGGGGATAGAGTCAAGAGATAACTTCACTGCCTTTTTAGAAGACAGATTTATTCACAGAAGTATTCTTTATTTGAGAAAAGAGAAAATTCTGTCCAGGCCCAGCAGCATAGCCTTAAAATAAATAGAGGTACGTGGCTCTTTATCTCACCACTTGTGTTTCTAACTTTTTAGATAATTGCCATGAAAGATGGTAACATCCAGAGAGAAGGAACACTCAAGGACATTCAGAAATCAGAGACTGAGCTCTTTGAACACTGGAAAACATTAATGAATCGCCAAGACCAAGAGCTGGAGAAGGTTGTTTATGGGCAGGGCAATCGACATTTGCAGAAAATGTGACTTCTTTTTTTTCTTTTTTTTTCTCCTTAGGTTGGAAGCATTAGCAAGGATTGACATGCTGTGTGTGATTTGGAGTACTGCATTTACCCTTATTATTTATCTGTTAAGAGAAATTCTTTCATCTGGACAGCTCATCCTTCCTTGATACTGTTGCCTCTGGTCCATTCTTGATAGGAAGCCCTATCAAAATATTCTTGCCTAAGGAATATTAAATTGGACCATTTTGGAAAAAGCATTGTTAATGTGCGATACGATAGCTGCTTCTATAAAAGTTGCTGAATTTACTCATTGCATCGGGTAGAAGTTTTTCAGATGTGCCTATATCAAGTTCTCTAAATCATTAACACATTTTGACTTTAGTGCTATAACACGGGAAGAATGAGATAATTAATCTTAGTTCTTATTAATTAAGGGATATCTGTCCACGTTAAGATTTCAAGGAAGCTGGGATTGACAATGTGAAATTAATGTCGGATATCTAATTTATGTCCTTGAGTTTTACACAGAGGTAGCAAATACATCACTCATGACTGCCTGCTTGTAAGAGCTTTACTTTCATTTTTCGATCATGTTCTGATTGGAAACAAATTTTGTCACAGCTAGTGATTTTTTTATTAATTCTCTAGTTGAAAACATATGAACTGTCCCTTTTTCAGGAGACTATTATTGAGAGCAAAACTGTTTTGGAAAGAACAAATCTCCGGAGGACTATGTATTCCCGTGAAGCCCTGCTGAAAGATGATGAAGAGGATGAAGGTAAAAGGATGGCCTTTGAGCCCAGTACTGCTACATTACTGTTTCACAGTTCAATTATATGTGAATGAATTAATATAATGCAAACTGGCAAGAGAATAACCATTTTTCAGGTGGTCATGATTTGCAAGAGGGCTGTTTCCGTTGATTTTTACATCTGGACTATAGTGATTTCAAGCATTCAGGAGTCATAGGTTCCTTCAAACTCTTGAGGTTTTTTTTCTTATACTTGAACATGATTTGATAATTAATAGGGAATAATACTGAATAATTTATTGTGGGTGAGCTTCAAATCTGTCAATAGCTTAAGTACACTTGTTTAAGGTTTTACAATTCGTTTTTATCAAGCCAGTACTTTTAAATTGCAAAAACATGGCTGAAGACATCGATAACTAAGTACTAAGGTTCTTTGCACCTTTTTAGCATGTGTGGCTGAGCATGTAATTTCACCTCAAAGCCACTCTTTATCCCGTATAAGACCTGTTTTGTAGCTGCCACTTGCCAGTCCGTATGAAAGGTGTGTACGAGTAAGTACTTTTTTCTTGCACATTGCAGAAGAAGTAACAGAAAGCGATGATGAAGACAACCTGTCTTCGGTGCTGCATCAGAGAGCAAAGATGCCCTGGAGTGCCTGTGGCAAGTACCTCAGCGCGGCAGGAATCCTTCTTCTGCCACTGCTGGTTCTGTCCCAGCTGCTGAAGCACACAATAATGGTGGCCATTGACTACTGCCTGGCACTCTGGACCTCAGATGCCCTTTCTGAGAAAACAGAGCTACAGCTGAAGAACTGCTCTTCCTATCAGGTATGCAACGCCTTCTTCATCTTCCTCTTATGATTTAACCGGTGGGGATCTCCCGCTGTCAACCTCTGCTCCAAGATCTGTATGCAGTGTGCTGTATTTCTAGTAAATTTCTAGCTACTGGAGAGTGTTTTGAAGGTTAATGCATTTTTGGGTACACAGTGCAATAAAACTAACAGTTAAGTTTTATGTGCCGTTCTTCTCATTTTGCTAGATTTATTGTATTTTCATCATCTAGCTGATATGCCTAAACCTTGGTCTCTAAAGTAATTTTGATATCATAGTTCTTTCAAATTCTTCTGTACTGTTGCATTCTACTGCAAGTAGGGCTTTCAGATTTTCTAATATGGGGAACACAGATTATTTATTTTTTTTTTATGATGTGCATGCTTTTTTCAGTTGTTTGTTTTTTTCTAATGTGAATGCCACATGGAATTGACCACTGTGTTACCTATCAGGATACTCTGTAGAGGAGGGATTTTGTTAGAACTAAGATTTTCTTTATCGGGATTCAGTTTCTACAAGTAATCCTACATTAGTGTTTGGGAAGTTTGGGTATGATTTCGTGGATCACACTGTCATCTTTAAAAGATGCTTTATTGATGCTGAGTTTTAATATTAAATTAGTATTTCAAAATAAAAAACTATTATATTCTGTTCCTGTTCAGAAAACAGACCAAAACAACAAAGACATAATAAATGCTTTTAAAATGTTTTTTTGCCTTCAGATGAAACTATCAAATATATCTTTTCAGGGTTTTTTTTAATAGTATTTTGTGATTCTAAATGTCTGATTAATCTCTTATTTTCATGCAAACATGCCCCTCTCCAAAGGATAATACATTGTGGTTTAAGGTTGTTGAAAACCATTGGCAGTTTCATTTAGGGAGGAAAAAGCATTTACTCCTTACATTTTTTCAGTCCTGTGTTTGTGCATTTACAATAATTATTAAACATAATTTACAGTGAATAATTTTGTTACTTGCTTTTTGTTTCTTAGGATTTCAACCACTCTCGATATTCAAAAGTTTTCAGCATTCTCTGCTGTCTTGGGATTGTATTATGTCTTGTCACATCAATAGCGGTGGAGTGGACTGGCTTGAAAGTCACCAAAAAACTACACTCTTCTTTACTAAATAAGATTATTTTGGCTCCAATGAGGTATTGCTCTGATTGTAATACAAATTGTATTGTCGTAAAAAATTGCTGGCTGTGCTGCTTTTGGCACAGCCCAGGATATGGTTTTCTGGGCTGTGAGCGCCCATTACCAGGTCATGTTAAGCTTCTCATCCACCAGCATCCCCAAGTCCTCCTCCTCCGGGCTGCTCTCAATTCATTCTCCACCCGGCCTGTATTTGTGCTTGGGATTGCCCAACCCAGGTGCAGGACCTTGCACTTGGCTGTGTTGAACTTCACAAGGTTCACATGGCCCCACCTCTCAAGCCTGTCAAGGCCGTTTTGTGCTCCTTACTTCAAGGTGCTCTTCTAAGCACAGTTTTTAAGAAGTGACTGTGAATCACATTTTTTGTATCATTGAAAATCACCAGGCATCACACTACTGAGCAATTTTTGAAAATGGTACCCAGGCTGCTTGAGTTCCTAGACAGTGATCAAACGCCTCTCCTGCCTGACTGTGACTTCAGAGATTTACTTCCTTGCATATTTAATTTCTCTTTGCTGTTTTTAATTAGGGAGAAAACACAATTATTGATCTAGATGTTGTACAGTACATTCATAGCATGCATCATAATCTTAATCACTGAAAATCTTTACTGTCATGCAGTGATTGTGCAAGTATATGAAGGGTAATGGGCTTAGACAGTCATCAGGGCATCATTACAGTACACTGGGATGCACAGATACCAGTAAAGGACTTTGTCCTGCGTAAGTTTTCTTTCTAATACATGAAAAGCAAGTTGTATCTTAATTCAAACCTGCAGCTGTTACTGAATATTAGGAAAAATATCTTCTTATTTTCAAGTTAACTGTGTTTGACCCAGAAATCCTGTAGAAATAATATACGCATAAAACCTCAGATTTTTTAAAATACTTTTTTTTCAGGATAGAATTAGACTTGAGGTTCATCAAAAGCTATGGAACAGTTAATTACAGAGCAATAATGAAGTTTGCATTTTGCGTATGCAAAGGTCTCTTAATATATTATTTCAACAGTTGTTCTTAGTTATGCATTTCTATTCCCAGAAAAATGCAAGACTTTTCAATATAATTTGTTTGCAGTTTTCTTGCATTGAAGAGGCCTCAAATTGCAATCAAAGGATTTTTTTAAATGTAATCATGATTTGTGTAGCTTAGGCAGTAGAGGGAGCTGAGGAGATGCTTGCTGTTTTTGGATTACGTTCAAGACTGCCATTTCATTGGAAAGCTGTGGTGATGGGAAAAGAATGTGAAATTTTACTGTGGCTGTCCATATATTTGCTTGTGTCTGTGATAGGGTACCTAGCTTAAGGAAGACAAAAAAACCCTAAAACTATTCTAGTGTCCAATATTGTAATCTTTCCTGTTCCTTGTCTCATATTAGGTTTTTTGAAACAACACCTCTGGGTAGTATATTGAACAGATTTTCAGCTGACTGCAATACCATCGACCAGGTACTGAATAAATATATTCAAGCTGCCAAGTTGTCCTTTCTTTCCCAGTCTGAAAGGCTGGATTTTGTTTTATTACAGACTCATTTAGATGAAGTTTACTGATGAAAAGTAGTTTTGACTACTTTATCAATTTGTATTGTGATTTTCTAGGTTCAGAATCCATTCCTCATCTTAAATGCACATTGAAAAACCATTTATTTGATTAAGATGCCCTGTATATAAAAGGCAAGCAAAATTAGACCAATAGTGATATCTCCAAATTAAGAGAATCTTTTTTTAAAAAGTGGGTAGACACATTCACTTGGCACATACGAGCAAATGAAATTAGAAGAATGCAAACCCTGTTGCCCAAAATAGAAATAAGCGAGATTCAAATTATCAGTTTTTACCCAGACTGCACTGCCAGTTCATAGGATTAATACAGATGCTAAAATCATCCATTGCATCCCATTTGTAATCCTCTGACATGAGGATTGTGGGCCACAATGCAGACATGTGAAGCAGCCCCACAGAAATCCCTTCAAATTTTTCCAAAACCCAGCACTCTATTCAAAATCAGACCTGTATACTTAGTGCTTCAGATCCTCAAATTTTTTTTGTCCTTGTGTAAGTGGACAAAGGAAAATGAAATAATGCTGATTTAAACTTGATATGTTATGGAAGATTCTGTGTGCTTATTCTTCTTTATCTATACAGCACATTCCAGCTACCCTGGAGTGCTTGAGTCGTTCCACTTTGCTGTGTGTATCTGCTCTTGCTGTCATCTCGTATGTTACACCAATGTTTCTCATTGCCCTGGTTCCCCTCGCAATCATGTGTTACTTCATCCAGAAGTACTTCCGAGTCGCATCACGGTAAGAGCATAAACCAGTATCATTCTGGCAATAGAAACATCTTCTGCATGCGTGATTCCAGGTGAAAATGGAAATCTGTAAATCCAGGGAGAATCTGGAGAACGCAGTATAACCATGGTGCTACTGCTGCCCACTAAGGATCTAACGTGCACAAGCATCCTCTCTGGTTCCGGGTGCCTTTTAGTTTCTAACAAGTTGAAAAATTCTAGCCATATCTGTGATTTTGTTCTGCTACTAAGAACATACAGCTTCCCTCCCAGTGGCGCTCAAGAAGTGTTCGTAGTAATGCTGCATTTATCCCTTCATGTATGCATGAATTGAGAGGGATTCTACAACCAATTTACTTCCTGCTGGAAGAAACAGAGACTAAATAGAATTTCACCCCACCTGTGTTTCCACTGATTTGGTGACTAAACACAAAACTGAGAAACAACGTAATGATGAGTGTGGGCTCTCAGTTACTCTGTGTAAGTTACGCTGTCAGCTCAGTGAGAAGTTGTGCTATCTGGGGGGGAGACTGGGGACAGAGGAACTTGCATTTTGCCTTCTGCTTAACTCGAGCTGTTATTTGCAGTATCCCATTGAATTTATATTCAACATAGAGCCAGAATGTTGTTTAAAATTAATAAACAATTGAGTATAAGAAATAGGAATATAGGAGAAACAAAGGAAGGCAGTAAAGGGAAAAGACCCATCAGAACTCCAGCATTGTTTGTATTAAAATGTTAAAAAAGGAAAATCCTCCTGGGGTCTTTGTTCCTTGCTCGGAGACATGCAGCACTGCTTTGCAATCTGTCTGAACCCTATATATACATATATATAATTATTGTGATGATATTCACTTTCAATCTCTGGGCCTGTTTCAAGAGACTGAACTGCACAACAAAACTGGATTTTTACAAAATTCTTTTCATAACCCTCTCCAGGGACCTGCAGCAGCTGGATGACAGCACTCAGCTACCATTACTCTCCCATTTCTCAGAGACCGTTGAAGGCCTAACCACCATCCGAGCCTTCAGGTACAGTTTTATTTAAGAAACGTATATTACCTCACTTTTGAATATCTATCTCTGATTCTGTTCTGCAGTTGTGCAGTTATTGGTAATTGTTATTTGGATCACTTGGAAAAGCCAGAGTCCCCAAAACACTGGTAAGGGGGAACTCCAAAACACTGAGGAACTTTAAGTATTTGCATGTGAAGGAGTTACTGTGGAAAAACAGGCTGATATTTGTCAGCTGCCCTGTGGTAATGGTCCACACACTTGCACACAACCTGAAAAAAAAATACTTAAGGGCAAATGTGATTAAAGAAGCTAAATTAGCTTGCAATTACCGCAGTGTGCGGTGTGGCAGACTGTCTGCTTGGACAGTTTCCGTGGAACAACTAATATGCACTAACTTGTTATGCCAGAGTAATCTGCCTATGAGTCGATGTCCTGGTAAGATAATTTGTGCGTGCTAGTGACTTCAGCACCCTAAGTTATTCTTCAGGTTGTTAGCTGAAAATTTGGTGGTTTATACTTATTTTGAAAGTACACAAGCTGGAGACTAACTCTTTCATTGCCTGTTTTGATTCATTTTTCTGTCCACGTAAGCTGACAGGGGAGCAGCCCAGGAATACCTGATGGCATGCCTGGGCTGCATCTGTTACAAAAATGGCTGGTACCGGCAGAGGTACCAATAAAACTACTGCAGAGCTTACCAGCTGCTTTCCCTGAGCTAGTGCTGCTCTTGCCTTTTCCCAGTTGATTCAAATGCAATTAACTGTCTTCCACATCCATCTCATCTAGATGGCTACATGTTTTGTTAGTTAATTGTTACTATTCTATCTTTGAAATGGTAGTGCTTATTCCTCCTAATATGTAATTTTAATTTTATAATTTTATAATAGAAGTAATGCACAAAGTTAACTTTTTCTTAAACTATTTATTCTATTTATTATATATAAATTATTTATTCTATTTAGAAAATAGAATATAAATAGCTCAATGAAAAAACAACCAGTTTAAGATTTTTCTTTTTGACTGAAGGTAGCTTCCCAAAGAGTTGTAGAAAGGCATAGTATTTTCTATTATTAATTACTGTTATTGGATATTTAATTCGTTAAGTGCCAACAGTGTTCTCAGCTACAACAGTTGTAGCTATGTCTATGTTCACTTTTAAGGAAAATAAATTTTGCTTTATTTGTTGCTTTTCTCATTTGTGTATTCTACTCCATCAAGAGGCTTTTTAGAGTATTATGGCTGTATATTTTCAGGTGTTGATACAATAAATAATATTCAATGCCATCTAGCTAATATTTTCAGTCTTCTGGAGCATTCCCTCTTGGTTCTTCCTATCACCTTGAAATTAATTCCTATGTCAAAGAATTGTGTTTGGTGCCTCCTTTTTCTTAAATCCTGCAGTAACTGATGTGCCTGTGACCCAGAGAGCCATGTGCGTTCAGTAAATTCCATATTCCATCTGCCTGCCAGCCTCCTGCATCAGCTGGTAACCTGGCTATTTATAGGACTGTGTGGCTTTTCAGCTGCCTCGCATATTAGCAGGAGTGGAGTTTAGACTTGCTAGCTTGAGCATCCCTAAAAATAACACTAATTCAGGAATCCAGTCACCACGTTTGGAGGTGCTAGTTATTCCTGGAGTGTCCTTACCCTTGGTAACTCTCTTATCCTGCACTTCTCAGAACGCATAAGGAAAGAAATGTACAAAAAATCCAGGGGGAGATCAGAAAGACAGCTACTGCTGCAGCTATAAATATGCCTTCAGCAGATGCCCTGGCCTGATTTATAGTTTGCTATCTGGCACTTCAGATAGTGTTGGTGCTAAATAATCGATAAAATGTAAATGTGAAGGCTTCTGCAAAGACTGGTCTGTTTTCTGAGAGGCCTGGTGATCTGGGGACGCTCTCTGAAGAGAAAGATTTCTGCAGTCCTCCACCAATAGTGGTAACTTTGTTTGCATCCCCATTCCACGTGCATATATGCATGGCTGACTCATGACACATACCTCACATCTTCTGAGGCATATCTGCGTCACATAATACCTCATGGTGTAGATAGGAGAGTTAAACGTGACCGAATTGGTTCCAGAAGCAGTACAGCCATCTCTGTATGGTAGGACACCGAGGGTAATTAGTCCTGAGGAAAGGCAGGGCTCACTAACTGACACTGTGTGATGCTAGCACTTGCTTTCAGGAAGAGCCATTCTAGACTATACATATACACCAACATGCTCAGAGCCAGCCGAGGCCATTCTTCATTGCACACAGCAGACACATCTCTTATGTCTTGGCAAATGGTTAAGTTTGGAACAGCGAAATTTTTTCCAAAAGTGGCGCTTACTACTTTTCCTCAAAAGCACAAATGGTTTATGTAAAGTCTTAACTTTATTATGCTGTACTCAGAAGAACGATTAAGATGCTCTGCAGTGAACAAATTTGAAAGCTTCTCTAAGCCACGTACTTCATACTTAAAACATTGTCCTATCTTTCTCTCGTATCAGTATAAGGAGAGCTGAACTTAGAAATAACTAGTGCTTCTTGCAGCTGTAGTAGCTAAAGGATATAAACAGGGGGAAATGAGCGTGTTTGTTAAACTTGCTAATGTAATAAAGGAGAACAAAATTTCAGGCTCTGGGTGCTTAAACTAGACCTTCATGACTTCAAGCTTCTGTTAGTGCTCTGGAAAAAACTTTTGTGCCAGACCTCTTTGTTATTAGACATAATGCTTGATACATGTTATTAACATCATATTAATTAATACCTATGCAAATAAATATGCCCAGCTAAAAGGGGTGACTGACTGACTTGTATGCTTGCCAAGACCCCAGTCTAAATAGGTGTAGCAGGGAATCACCTTACGTATCTGCTGAATTCAAGGCAGAATTCATTGATGCGGCTATTCTGATGAGTGGGTGCAGATTCAATATAATAAACCATAAGCAGCTCTATTTGCCATCGTTTTGTGTTGTGACTAATTCTCTGGGGGCAGGTGGGGGCGAAGACACAGTTCTTTCCATTCTGTTACTTCTTGTTGCTCCATGTGCTTGGACTGCTGTTTACAAAGTGCTCCATTTATCCACTGATAAGGGCGTGTTTGTCTAACACTGGAGCTACTATGACTGGAGGTACTTTGAGTTTATAATAAATTGTTACAATTTCTAGGTACTACAGTAATATAAATTTTAAAACGAGCTTATATGATCAGGTGGGAAGAGGAACTGCATTCTGCAGCATTAATACTTTTCACAAGTTACATGCATGTATTATTTCTCTCTCATATTTTCATTTTTAGTTTCAGATTGCCTGTCTCACAATTACCATGTAATAAAATACATTTACAAAATGCCCAGTGTGATCTGAAAGTCCCACATAGAGTTTCATCAATGCAGTAACATCCATTTACTCCTAAAAATGCTGTACAAATACAGTTTGCATGTGTCTAATACAAGTCTACAGATAATGTCACTGAACTATTGGTAGGCTGATTTAGACCCTGTGTCAAACTGCCGATGAGCATATATCCCCAGCAATTAAATTTTACTTTTCATTTTTCCAAGACACGATGCATGACTTTTTCTCTTTTTTCTCTTTTTTCCTTTTTTTCTTCTATTTTTTTCCTTTTTTTTCCTTTTTATTTTTCTTTTTTCAGGTATGAAGCCAAATTTCGCCAAAAGCTTCTTGAATACACAGATTCCAACAACATCGCTTCCCTTTTCCTTACAGCTGCCAATCGCTGGCTGGAAGTCCGCATGGCAAGTACATTATTTTTGTGTGTATACACAATGAATTTGACTTCATTCCAAGCAATCTGAGGCGGCATCCAACAGTTATCCAGCTTCATCTGGGTTTCAGATCTGCGCCTTTACCCATTGTATCTCTCTATCTGTAACGATTATGTGCCCAGCCCACCCTGGAAACTGAACGTCGTACATTTTCCCCATAGCCTGCAGCTGTTTCTCCAAGACAAGAATAGTTTTTATAGGTCACATTGGCTCCTCTGTGTGTGAAGAGTGATTAGAGCTGGTCAAGCTGTGCTGCCAGCCAGGATGCCTTTGTGGGACCATGTTAGTCAGTGTCAGCAGGCCTTGGCCTTGGGGGTCCCCAGGACATTTCAACATCTTGGAAGCTCTCTCAATGAGCAGAAGGATGCAGGCAGTTTGTGCCTGGGTTTGGGTCATCTGAGGAATGCCAAAGATATTCAAGTGCCCATTTCCTTAAAAGTGCTCAGTAAAGTAGCCTGGCATGAGAAATTATTTATTAAAAATAACTCCCTAGGAAGGAAATCAAGGAATTTTATGTTGTGGATGGTGATACTTGTATCAGACTTTGTTAGATACAGGTGGAGTACTGCTGTTGTGGTAACATGGGCTCCTTTTATGTGTGCTAAGTGTATGTTAACTCATATTTCATGTCTCAGACTATATCTCCATTTTGGACTCTATTTTAGCTGGTATCTTTTGCAACTTAAATCCAGATATTGAGTATGACTTAAATAAAATATTACTTCCTTTTTATATGCTCAGTCCTAGACCATCTGAAGACCCTAATTTGGTCAGTGCGTATATCACTAAACAGTACAAATACAGACAAGAAACAATTTCCTTCCTTACAGAGTTTGTTTTCTAGTCTGTTACATAATTTTACGCAAAGGCTTGTCTGTGGGAGGTCAAATCACTAATGAGTTAAATTAAAGCAGCAAAAGCCCGTCATGGTTGGATGCAATCCAACTAATAAATACATGCTGTGCAAGAACAGCTGGTTTGAACAAATATGGATTGGTAGCCACTCAGCAGTGACAGCAGTGCCTCCCAGCCATCAGCCGCAGAGAGGATCTGCTCACAGATGGGATTACATGAGCATTTCCCTCCTATCCCAGGTAACACCAGCTGTGCGGTTTCAGCCACCCCCATTACATGCTTAAGATACTTGCACTGACTTCTCTGGAAGAAGATAAGGAGTGTTGGTACAACTCCTCCTGTGTGCTAAAGTGTTTCCAAACAGCACAGCCACACTAAAGGCATTAAGAATGGGTTCCTAGGCAGGGTCTCTTTAGAGTTACGTGGTGTTTTCTGCATGTATTTCAAACTGTCCAACAGGTTTGTTATTTGGTATGTGAAATTATGACATTTTAATCATTTGTAGACTTACAGTGATGGAGTTTATTCATATTCCTTCAGGAGTACATTGGAGCATGTGTGGTACTCATAGCAGCTGTCACTTCTATTACCAGTTGCCTGTATAATGAACTCTCTTCAGGACTTGTAGGCTTGGGACTAACCTATGCTCTTATGGTAAGAATCTTGGGACCCTTTCTGTCTCTCCCAAACATTTTTATGTAATTCTTCACGGCACGAAGATGAACAGGAAGATTGAAGGTGTCTGTACTTCTCTAGTGGGTACTGTAACGTCATTGAAACCATGTGTTACCTTCAGTTCTCATTCAATGGTTGACATATTTGAGTGTATGCTTTCTTCAGTTTTTAGATAAAATATTGAAGTGTTAGTTCAAATATGTCAACCAAATATGGCCAAGTTGTGTCATATTTTTAATATTGTCTTGCATCGTGAAGAGTATTTTTTCAGTGCGTCAATTATATTTATGCCCTGGTACATCATTCTAGACTGTCAGACCTTAAGTTAGCAAGATGATGTCTTTTCACCTGTCTTTACAGTTCCTCCCCCTCTTTTCTGTTCCTGTGGATCAGATCTCCATAGTACCAAAGCATTTGCACATTTGCAGTTAGGAAATGTAACCATTAGTCATTGCCATCACCCTGTTGATGTGTACCATACAGATTCGCAACGCCAGCTTATTGAGGCTGAACAGGTGTTTCTGTGGAGGAATATAAACTGCGGAGGAATATAAACTGCATGCTGGTCAAATGATGCAAACTACTAAAAATCTGGAATTTAGTAGTGTATTTGCTTTACATCAGGTGTCTAACTATCTGAATTGGATGGTTCGTAACCTGGCTGACATGGAGATCCAGCTGGGTGCAGTGAAAAGAATCAATGGCCTTCTCAAAACAGAAGCTGAAAATTACGAAGGGCTCCTTTGTAAGTGCAGTTTTGTGCAGCATGCAGAAAGAGCTTGCTGAAATTTTAATGATTTTGCAGTGTATTACCATGAAAAACATAGTAAATCACTTAATGAACTGATTAATTTATTATGAGAGGGTTGGTTGATTGGGTTTTTTCCCCTGTGCTCCTGGTACAGCTTCCTCGCAGATTCCCCAGAACTGGCCAGACAGAGGGGAGATCCAAATCCAGAACCTCAGTGTCCGATACGACAGCAACTTAAAGCCAGTGCTAAAGCATGTCAATGCCCACATCTCTCCAGGACAGAAGGTAAAGAACTGCAGTGGTTCTGAGGAGCATTTTAGACTAGCACATCATAGAAATCAGAGTTAAAAAAACATACCACAGTATGTTTTGATGACTGAATTACCAAAGTCTTTCTCTAAAAGAATGTAGCGCACTGGGCAGGAGTCTGGGGCTTTCTTATTTTGGTGTCTTTAGGCATACTTTAAAGAGTGACAAGTTAGAACTACATATGACTTTTCAGTATCCCAGCGCCTGTTGTCAGCACACAGTGCCATAAGAAGCGATTGTGTTAGATCTACTTTCCATCATTCCTATGTGGCTCTCTTGCCTTTATTCCCATTGCTGCCACTCTCCTGTTGTTCTTGTATGTAGGACTGGCCTTGATTTATTCCTAAATGCTCAGACCCCTGAAGACAAAGAGTGAACTCAGGGATTTTGTTATGGCCAGTTCAGTTTGGCTGATCCATGAGGGTCACGGGGATCAGAACAGCTTCTCCATCCACTCATCTTAAACGTCAAATACAGACATTATCCATGTCCGCTCATGTGGCGTTCATCTGTGTTCTGTGTCACAGATTGGGATCTGCGGCCGAACAGGCAGTGGAAAATCCTCCTTCTCTCTGGCGTTTTTCAGAATGGTTGACACTTTTGAGGGTAAGATGACACTTCTGCATATTGGTCAAGCTCAGCTCCTGAAGGTGCTTTGCTAGTCCTTTCCTTAGCCACAGCTTTGAATTGTGATTATTTATTTTAATCTGCAGGACACACTCTCTGGCCTTGTATTGTACTTTAAATACAGTATCATCTGTTACCTAACAGCTGTGCCATTCATAAGCTGGATCAATAAAAGTTCTGCTTGACAGAAGCAAAAGTCCAAGAGTGCCAGAGGACAGCCTTTTGTGCTGTTAAATCACAGCTGTAGGAGCAAAGCATAAAAGGGGGCGGGGTTCAAGTACAGTGAAGTACATGCGCAGATAGGGCCCACTGGGCCCAGAAAACTCAGCAGCTGAGGACTGCAGCTTGCCCTGCTGCCCTGGAATTTCCTGCCATATTTCCTGCTATGTGCACCATATCTATGTGCCTGATGGAGTGTTTTCCTGTGCAACTTAAAAATAGTTCAGCCTCAGTTTCCCAGCCACATCACCCACAGGGCCCGTATGCAGAGCCAGGTGGTTGTACTTGGAGATAAAATTTCAAAAGTGCTCAATAGTAATTTGGCATTCTGAAATGCTTAACCGTTAACTAGTCACTGGTTGAAGTGACGTCTTACCTTGTTGTTCAGTAGATGTTTATAATGGTCAAGCAGATAAGTAGTGTGTCTAATCATTCATAAAATATTACAGGTATACTTTTTATTCTTCCCAGCTGAGGCTTAGTCCCAAGACAGTTGTGCTTGCTGCTTGACCACAGCTTGTTTCTTTAGTGAATAAAGGGATATGCAATTCAAGGCCTGTTCCTGCTGTACTGTATTGCAAGCTGAAAGTGAGCCGTGTCTTTGTGAGCAGCTGCATGGCGTGATAAATGGTCTAGCAGACTATCCATTTTCTTTTTGAATAGGAAGGATTATCATTGATGGTATAGATATCGCTAAGCTCCCCTTACAGACGTTGAGATCGAGGCTGTCGATCATTCTCCAAGATCCTATTTTGTTCAGTGGAACAATCCGGTAAGCGTTAAGCACCAGCAATAAAAACTTACAATGACTTATATGTTACTATATATTAAAATTATATCATGTCATGAGTTTTACAGAATTGCTGATAGCAAGCTGTTCAGTTCTGGTCACCTTAGTTGGAGTAGGGAGAGGATCGTTGCTTTCTGTCTGTGCCTTTTAGCCACCCTGCCAGACTGCACGTTCCCAGTGCCTGAGCCTGGACAGCATGCTGTCGACAGAAGGCATCCCATGCCTGGGAAGTAGGGAAAGTCACTGTTCCTCCGGGATTGAGCAATCATTTCAGCTCACTGATCAAATACCCATAACCAGCCAGCACTTCTTGAAACCTTCGCCTTCTTTCTCCTACATCGGTTTTCATGTGTCTGCCTTAAAATATGAGATGGAAAAAATGCAGCCTAAAAAATTAATGTAGGAAAAAAGCAGTAAAACAATATGAGAAGTACTGGAGGAAGTCTTGGGTATTTTATCATGGAGCCTCTATCAGTGTTGCCTTTCTAGTGTTTGAGCTGTTCTTTCATCTGTGAGACCAAACACCTTGTTTCTCTCTTTTTTCACTTCCCCCGCTCCCCCACTTCCTTCTCCTCTGAGAGGATGACACAGTAGAAACAGTGGCAAAAATATCCACAGTTTCCAACAAATGTCCTTCCCTATGTCTGTGGCATTTCCCTTAGAGAGGAACAGTACAATCCTCAGTGCACAGTTACATCACCTATTGTTACAGTTTCTGCATAAAAGTCATTAGAGTTCACTGAAAATGATACAGGCTTCTCTGGTTTGCTGACTCCGTGCTAATACGGATCTCAGGATTATCTCCTGAACTTGCCTGAATAGAGCATGATTCATTCATGTCAAAAGTTGAGGTGACTGTATACCTTTGTTCTATTAATTCATCTATTAAAAAATTTATTTAAGGCAGCGTCGATCTGCACAGCACATACAGTAGGAGTAAAACATAAAAAGTGTTACATACTGCTGAATCTTTTATTTCTCATTATCATTATATAAATAGGAGAGTCACATTTGTTGCTGTCATTTCTGGGCCACAGCAAGCTAAATTAACATTCATCTGTTCATAAATTCAAGATTTGTTCAGTTGTAGTGAAGATTTGAGTTTCATAATTCAATACGAATCTTGATTGTTCTGTTTAGCGTTTCTATAGCCGTAAAGAACAAAGAGACGCTGGATTTAAAAGGATGGTAGAATTTTGGTCTTTCTTAAAAAAATAATGTTAAACTGATCATATTTACTACTTTTATTCAGAGCTTTTTCTAATAAAGCATGAGAATTTCTTTAATTTATTCAGGATAGAATAAATTCTAAAAGCACAAAGATACGTGCAAAACAGGAAGCTTTTTCAGTACTGCTCAACTGAAAGAGTCAAATTTTGTTATTAATCACACTGGTGTAAATGTTGACCAAGCCTGCAAAATTCAGTGGATTTATACCAACGATAGATCTTTAGCATATGATTCTGATTATTTGCAGCTTTGTTTCTAAACATTATAAACTTCTGCCATGTATTTATTTTATTTTGACTGATATTCTTGAATTACGTGTAACTGTAGGTTTAACTTGGACCCTGAGAAGAAGTGCACTGACAGCATGCTGTGGGAGGCACTGGAAATAGCACAGCTCAAGCATGTGGTGAAAGCGCTACCTGGGGGTCTAGGTAATAAGACTTCCTTTTTGAGAAGAATTGCTTCCAGTGTTCACAACATTCCTGTTTCACATTTACTGCTTATTAAAAAAGTAGTTGCTGAAGAAAAAACTTTTTTGGTTTATGACAAAAGGTACTTGCCAGCAGGCAAAAGTCCTGTATCCATCTAACTGCCTTACCTACCAGCTGCACCTGTGGGGCAGAATCCTGTTTTACTCAAATCAATGGTAAAATTATTATTTTATTTCAGTATGTCATTGTTATGAAACATTGAGGTTTACAGGTCTTGTGAATTCAAAGAAGGTGCCAAGAAGTCAGGTGTTAGTAGAATATGTTCTTTGGTATTTTCCAATAGTCATGTCCAGGGAGGAAGATTTCAAAAGCTTGAAGGTGTGATTCATTTGGCCATGCAATGAAACAAACAAAACTAAAAAAAAACTTGAAAATTGAAAGTTATACAGCCTTAGGGTACAGAAATTACAGATGCTACTTTGACAGGGGGATGCAGTGTCATAGATCGCAAGTGTTCCAGATAAACTCGCTTTAAACACACCTAGTTACTTTGATGTCTAATAGATATAAAGAATATAGTGAGGCAGAAGTACTGGTCCTATAATTGGGTCACCAGCAGCTGTAGACCTAGGAAATGTTACTTTGAAAGCCCTTATGCTGGAAGTGAGACATTATTTTCCAAGCATGTGCTCTGCTCTGATCAGACCCTCTCATACACACGCATGCACACCATATAAACAGTGGTTTTGCTATATCGTTTCCAGATGCTATAGTCACAGAAGGGGGTGAAAACTTCAGCCAGGGCCAAAGACAGCTGTTCTGCCTAGCAAGGGCTTTTGTGCGGAAGACGAGCATCTTCATTATGGATGAAGCCACAGCATCTATTGACATGGCAACAGTGAGTTTGGAGTGTTGCTGACTTCCTGTTTTCCTTGGTGGGGAGGGAACTGCTAATAGGCAAAGAAAAAGGTGGAAAGCAATTCTCTCTAACCTGTAATACGCTTACATCGCATTTAGTGCAGACATGTTTACAAGTCCAGGTAGTTGTGAGTTATTGCTAACTAGAGAGCTTTCAATTCATTTTACTAGGGGGTTAATAGTTATTCCAGCATTGTTTGCATTAGGAAAATGAAGCACGTTATTTTCATTGGCAGTTTTATTTCCTAAAGTAAGCAAAGCTTTGGAAGGTCAGCTGAGATGGTCAGTGAAGGGTAAACTGGCAAGCAGAATAATGTCCCCAGTATGGTGGACAGGACAGGTCAGAAAGTTAGAAGGCTTGAAATTAGAGTCAAGGAAATAAACAAAGAGACAGAGAAGACATACTGGATTACTGCATTAATTGTCTGAAATTGCTAGACACATGTTAAACCACACAATATTAGTGCACTGACTAGATTTTTGCCAAATAACAGTACATTCTTAGGATTTTTTTTTCTTCTGTTATGAGAAATGTTTCAGTCTTTTTCTTTCGATGAGTAAAGAATATCATTGGAAGGGTTTATTGTAACAGCTACAATTTTTACTTGTATGAAATGTTACTGTGTTGGGTGTCAGTAAGGTTATGAATTATACTGTACGCAGCCCAGTTAAAATTCTTAATTTTGATTCATTGAGGATATACTTCCTCTCTTGAGATACCTAAAGAACAGGTAATAGCAAATAAAAATATCTGTGCTAGTGACATTTCTAGGCAGTTTGGTACACAACATCATGTTTCCTAAATATCAAAGGATAGTACTTGTTGAGTGAGAACTATGTATGTTAAGACCATCTTAAATGTTATCTCCACTGTTAAATATGCCAGGTACAGCATACTCCCTTGCTTATCCCTGACACCCCTTGGTGTTAGAAGTCCCTAGTCTGCTGGGACATTCCTGGGCTTGCAGCAGGGTGAAAAACACCTCACAGAGGCACCTTTGTGCAGGCAGCCTGGCAGCACCCTGAATTCACTTTTGATTTCCTCACTGTAGGACTGAGGTCAGGATAGTAGGGGTCTGGGGACCAGAGCACAACTGTCATGTGTGCTGAATGCCAGAGGCAGCGGGGGTGGCAAGAACAAGCAAGGGCTGTCTAACTGGAGACCAGGCTCTGACTTAGTTTTGGCACAGCGTTAATTCTTCATTTCTGCAATGAAGGATCGGTAAAAGCATGGAATAATTACTGGCTACTTAAGCCTTCCTAGTATCTGTGTGTCTGTCATGTAACTTCTGTTGTTTAAAGAGCAACAAACATTTTTCTTTACATAGGAGAACATACTCCAGAAGGTAGTCATGACTGCATTTGCTGACCGTACTGTGGTTACAATAGCAGTAAGTACAGTTTCTGCTACCTTTCTAATGTAAACAAGAATCAGAAATGTCACATTAGTTAATTCTTGTAAATGTTGATAAATGTGTTAATTTGGCCATTAGTCTTTTCTTTTAAAGCAGTGTTTAAGTGTAAGCTTTCGTTTCCATTTTAAATTACTTTCTTATTTATAGAATCATAGAATCATTTAGGTTGGAAAAGACCTTTGAGATCATCAAGTCCAACTGTCAACCCAGGGCTGCCAAGTCCATCCCTAAACCATGTCACTCAGCCCCGCATCTACACATTTTCTAAACACCTCCAGGGATGGTGATTCCTCCCCCTTCCTGAGCAGCCTGTTCCAGTGCTTGATCACCCTTTCAGTGAAAAAACTGTTCCTAACACCCGACCTAAACCTCCCTTGGCACAACTTGAAGCTGTTTCCTCTTGTTCTGTTCCTGGTTATCAGGGAGGAGACACCAACCCTCACCTGCCTGCAGCCTCCTTTCAGGTAGTTGTAGAGAGTAAGAAGATCCTCCCTGAGCCTCCTCCTCTCCAGACTCAACACCCCCAGTTCCCTCAGCCGCTCCTCATGAGACTTGTGCTCCTGCCCCTTCCCCAGCTCCGTTGCCCGTCTCTGGACACGCTCCAGCACCTCTATGTCCCTCTTGTAGTGAGGGGCCCAAAACTGAACACAGGTTTCGAGGTGCGGCCTCACCAGTGCCACGTATGGGGAGACGATCACTGCCCTTGTCCTGCTGGCCACATTGTTTTGGAGAGAAGCCAGGATGCCCTTGGCCACCATGGCCACCTGGGCACACTGCTGGCTTATGGTCAGCCAGCCATCAGCCAGCACTTCCCAGCCGCTCTGCCCCAAGCCTGGAGCGCTGTGTGGGGTTGCTGTGACCCAGGAGCAGGACCCGGCACTTCTCCTGGTTGAACCCCATACTATTGGCCTTGGCCCATCGGCCCAGCCTGCCCAGACCCCCCTGCAGAGCCTGCCTGCCTCCAGCAAGTGTCATCTGCAAAGGTACCGAGGGAGCACTCGATCCCCTCGCCCAGATCATCGATAAAGGCATTAAGCAGGACCGGCCCCAGCACCGAGCCCTGGGGACGCCGCTTGTGCCCAGTGCCAGCGGGGTGTAACTCCATTCCCCGCCGCGCTCTGGGCTCGGTGTCCAGCCAGCTTCCAGCCCAGCGCAGAGCACACCCCTCCCAGCCGTGGGCAGCCGCTTTCTCCAGGAGATGCTGTGGGAGACGGTGCCGAAGGCTTTACTAAGGTCCAGACAGGCAACATCCACAGCCTTTCCCTCGTCCACTGGGCAGGTCACCTTGGCATAGAAGGAGATCAGGTTCCTCAAGGAGGGAACTGCCTTTCCTAAACCTGTGCTGGCTGGGCCTGACCCCCCGGCTGTCCCGCACGTGCCACATGATGGCGCTTAGGATATTTAAATACATAATAACAGCTGCTTTAATGTGTTACATGATGCTAGATCCGATTGCCTGTAAAGGCATGCAGTCTTAAGTACACAGTCTGTTTTCTGTTACCCATTTTAGGGTAATTTAAAATATAATATGACTTTGACTACTGTGAAATCTAAGAATGTTTCATCAAGCTACAATAATAATTTAACTAAGGACAAGTAAAATTATGTGGTAGTTCTGCCACTGGATAAAGCAGTTATGTTTCAGAATTTAAATAAATTAGAATCTTACCAACTTTTAAAAATAAACATTCCATCCCTGCTGACAGTGATTTAATTTAAGTTTGCATATCCTTGAAGTGATTATACAAAGATTTGAGTTTCTCTTAAAAAATTGTTTATGAAAGAGATTTGACCTGAATCAAAGCAGTTGGCTTAACAGATGTGTCAGAAGCAATACAGATCTTTTAGTTCTCTGTTTTCTAGAAATACACATATTTCAGGAAGGTGAAGTAAAGTCATTAAGCTTCTTAACATTTAAAAATTAAATACAAGTCAAGAAACCTATGCTCAGGAATGTTACAGTATGTTTTTATTTTTACCTAGCATATGTGTAATAGAAAACCTGATTTATCTCAAGGTATCCGTTCATTGTGTCATTATTAAAAAGGCAAAGGAATCATAAGCCTGAAATTTCCTGCTTTCTCTGCCTGAAAATTCTTGAGTTGCACTGCATTTTGCATTTATGTATCTTTTTCAGTTTGTTTGGGGATAGGCTGAGAAAGTTTTATTAATCTTTCACTCTCTTAGTGAGTTTTAAACTGCACAGTTCAAGCAAACAGCATTTTGGAAGAAATTTACTGTGAATGTTTTTACTTCCAAATGTAAATGTGGTTTACAGCAGGTGGGTTTGTATTCAAAACATTCTCTAGTAAAAATATAACAAGTTTTTTGGGGGTGGGGTAGGTGATGGCTTTCGCTTTTTCTTTGTGTTTTTTGTTGGGTTTTCAGTGGGTTTTTTGATTGGTTTTTTTTTTTCCCCCAGAGAAGGCCGTATATTCCCAATTTGCATTAGGAAGAATAGGAGGAGTCTAGTATTTGGTCTGTATTATCATCTACGTTACTTTACCAGTGATTGTGTTATACTGAAAGAGGTCAGACAACCAGGGCAGGGAGTACAACTGGAATGTGGTATTTTAGTCCTCTCCCCCTGCCTGTGGATTGGATAAATGTCACAGGAGGACTGTGGCAGAGATGAGATTTGTAGATACCATCAGTGATTATTTAATGGAACATCTGGCTAGGAAGCCACAGAAAGAAATACAAGAGTTGTTGTGGTACTGAGGGGGCCCAAGATCTGGTTAGGAACTTTACGGGTGAAGAGCAACTGTGTAACAGGGGCCATAGTATTTTAAGATTAAATATCCCTGCAGGAGTAACGCAGACCCCAAAAATCCAATGGAGTTACACTCAACTTTAAAGAGTAGAATTCTGGAAAGAATTCTGGAAAAATCAAGGAGGCTTGCTAAAAACAAACCTCAAAAATATACGCAGGGTAGGGGGATGGGGGTAACCTAGCTAAAAAGAAGCAGAGAAAAAAATTGAATCTGCCAGGAGTCGTGGAAATTACTGGAGGATTTTATTCAAAGATCCTGGAGCCAATGCGTGCTATTTATTAGGAAAGGCTTGAGTAAGGATAGAAACTGGTATGGCTAAACAAATAAAGATCATTAGAAACAAGAAGGCATTCTTGTAAAAGATGAACTCATAAAGAAAACAGAAATTATCATAAACTCTGGCATGTTTATATGAAAATGCAATAAGGCAGGCCAAAAAAAAAAACCCTATGAGAGTAGCTTCTGGGAGCTATCAAAACTAATAATGAATTCATGAATCCCTGAAACACACCGCAGCAAGAAGTCTGTCAATTTATAGGGGTATTTGATGGTGGATATATGAAAGGAATGCTCAGGAAAGATAATGGTATTGCAGAAAGCTAAATTAATTATTTTTATTATCCACTGTGAATAGAACTATGGAGGTTTCTTCCTAATAATATAAATTAATCAAATGTTAGGGGTCACTAGAAAAAGGGTAGAGAACAAAAAGAGACAACATCATACCTTGAATATTGTGTATAGTTCCAGTCCGCTCATCCCCAGAACGACATGTTGTAACTGAAAAGTGTTGGGAAGCACAAAGATGATCGAAGGAGTGGAACTGCTCCTTAAGGGGAGCAGCTGAGTAGGCTCGGCCTCTTCTGCCTGGAAGAAGGACAACATAAGGATATGTGAGACTGGTCTGCAAAATCATGAGGCAAGGGGCATCAGATGAAGTTCCGAGTGGTGAGGCCCAGAGCATACAAAAGTGTGCACTTGTTCATGCAGTGGGGCGCAAGCCTTGAAAAATCTTTTCCAAAGAATGTAGATGAAAAACATTTATGAAAGCTCAAGAGAAGATGTGGGCAAGGTCTTAGAAAAGAGATCCATTCAGTTTTACAAACAGACAAACCACACCAATCTCAGGAACCCCCGTGATCTAGATGTAGTCCAGGACTGGGAGGGTGCCTGCATGCAGTACCACAATTCCTTCCCTGTTCTCACTTCCGGGCTACCTTCCTGTGGCAACACTCGGTGGCAGGACTCCGAGCTAGGGACATTGTAGTCTGAACTTACATGACTCCTCATACTGAAGTACCTCAAGTACCTATGTGCAATTTATGATACTTGAGTATCCACATGGCTCTTGGTCTGTATGTTTATCTACAGTATTTGCACAGTAAATTAGGATGAAAGTAGGATAAGTAAACCTAATCAAACTTGAACTTGATAATTTCTGCAACTCTTGTCTTATCCTGGAATGCATTTGGTAGATATGCTGAACTAGCATTTTGTTTCTTTTTCAGCATCGTGTGCATACCATCCTCAATGCAGACTTGGTTATTGTCATGAAGAGAGGGGTTATTTTGGAATATGACAAGCCTGAGGTTCTGCTAGAACAAGAAGACAGTGTCTTTGCTTCTTTTGTACAAGCAGATAAATAACAAAAATAAATGAAGCATTTTAAAGTATAATTGTATTATTTTCTAAAAATGTAAAATACCTGTAAATAAATATTTCATAATAAATTGAGGTTTTCCTTTTTTAATAAAATGAGCGATTTTTCTCCATCTGAAGCATTAACAAATTATCTGTGTATTTTCCTTTTATGTATACTACTACTCTTTTTATTTGCTACCAAAGAATCATGAAATATAGCTGAAAAAATGATATGGGTGAAATATGAGAGGGTACACATCAAACATAGCCGGCATGGAGTTTTTATGTAACTCTTAAACCTCTCCTGTCATTCTGTTAACATGTTATTTTTATGTCATAGTTCTGCTGTAGATAGTGCTCATGGCTGACTAAATACAGAAGGAAAAATTGTATACCAAAGGGATTTCTCAAAAGCTTGTATCTCTTATTCATATGACTCTGTAAAGCTTTAATATCTAAATATAAAATCTATAAAGCATTTTTTATATTGTCCTTTATTGATAGTTCCTGTGTCTCTTGTTCTCTCCTTTAATACCTTTTAGAAACGAATCACGTTCCTTTAGTTTTCCTTAGGCTGCCTCACCTCTACCCCCATTGAATACTATTATACTGATTCCAAACAGGATTGAGCTAGACTCCCTCCCAAACTGTGAGGAAGCTACGAGTAGGCAGGCTGCGATAACATAGCAGTGTTTAATGCACGCTTTTTCCAGACCAGTACAGATGTACCAATTCATCTGGACATTATCCCTCCAAGTCTAGTAAAAAAAGAGCATTAAACCTTTCACTGTAGTTCAGAGCCATGACAGCTTGACTCATTGTCTCCTAGTTTTAGGTATTTCACCCGCTGTCACACTGTTTCTAGATTCACTGTGATCCTTACCAATAGATGATATATGCTTAATTTGTAACCACTGAAATTATCCTAATATGGCTAGGTATCACCTTACCCCCGCCCTATTGATTCATTGTGACAATCCTTTCAGGATTTATTAGTTGCTAAGGGGTTAGAATGTCAAAAAATGGAAGGCTACACAAATTTTTCACTGTTAATCTTTTTATAGCAACATTGGCTTTACATCCATTTATGTACTCTTCCCCTTTTTGAAGAATTTCTAGCACTTAGTAAAATTGCTTTGTCTTTCTTTTTTCTGTCTTTAGTCTGTTCAATTAATTTGGAATCTGTTTTTTTAAAAGCTTTATTTTCTAGAAAAAGACACCTCTGTATTCTCATGGGATACATGATATTTTTAATGCATTACTTCTAGCATTGCAGCAGAAAGCAAGAACTTCTGTTGCAGTTTTAGTAGTGTTAACAGTTCCACAGTGGAGTATTTGCAGCATCTGCCTGCTATTATTTGTGCAATATCTAAGGGCATTAAACTGAGGCCACAGAACATACAGCTGCATAAAATTGGGGAGGTGGAATGCAGTTATGCAGACGAGTGCATGAGCTCTGTCATTGCCTGCTACAGATGAAGAATGAAAATGGGCAGTTGGGAGAGATTTCCTTCCCCAGTGAATCACTGGGCAGCAGCAAAGAAAACAGCTGCAGAACTACTGGTGTGCTTTCACCCTAGGGTACCGGGCATCCATCAGGGCTAAGAGAGAAGAAATGGGAGATGGCTGATTGTCCTTCCAGGGCACCAGGAAGGCAGAGTGAGGGCACAGCAGGTTTCCGCTACAGCTACTGTGCCTGCTGCCTCCTAGCTGCCCAGCACTGGTCTGAGGCAGGACCTCATCCTGTAAAGGCTTAGGAGAACATTGCTCTGCAGGACATCTCAAACTCACGCTGCAGAGAGAGATCCTCAGAAGCTTTGCAAGTGTCTGTGGAGGTCCTATATCCTAATGGCAAGAGGAGAGATACAGGGAAGCAAGGTTTCATATAATTTTAATAAAGTGCCTGGGATTTGACACTGCGGTTTGGACCAGCTTCTAATCCATAAGCTTCTGACAACCTTATCTAGAAAGGAATGCAAGGGAGCATATCGCTAAGACTGCATTATATCTTGCAGCATTAAGAAAACACTCAAAACACAAGTGTCATACATTTCAATTGAAAATGGGCCTTCTATTTCACAAAGCAGCATTGCAGGAGCATAGGGTGAGTTGGTTCATATCCAATGATCATGTATCTTTTTGATGGTACCACACTACTGGACAAACGTGTGAACAGGGAGGCCTCTCAGCTGCCACTTTGGACAGAGTAGACTTCACATTGCCTCAGCACATTTTATCTAGTCTTGTTTATATGGGCCCAAGTCCCAGGAGAGTATTTGCCTGCTCCCTAACTCCAAAGCATGAGATTCTCAACAGTGACCAGAAGCAGCATCCAAGAAAATTATCCTGTGGTGGGAGACTCACTGCTATTATCTGAGCTGTTAAACCTGTTGCCTTGAGCTAGGCAGGCTAGAAGTCACTATTGAATCAGGCTCACAAGTGTATTTTGCAGGGCTATGAAGCATTACCAAGCAAAGTGCTGTACTAAAACAGGTACAAGACAGCCCCAGAGCAGCCACGTCCAGACTTTCATTTCTCCTCTGGGATGGGACTTGGCTCAGTCCCAAAGGTGTTAGTAGGATAAGCTGTCCATGAAGACACAAAGTTTGTTTTATTTTGCTTGCTTTCTATAAATACTCCCATTATACAACAACTGCTATAGCATTTATCTCCTTGTCTTAGTGTGACCATTTCATCCTATTCTATTTATTTTTAAGGGAGCACTGTGTCACTGGGAGGCCAGGAAGCACAGCATGCCTGCTACATTAGCCCTCTCTCCAGCTGTGCTCATGCCTTCCCCTGTGGCTTTGCCTAAACAGCTCCCATCTCTTTTCTTTTTTCTACCCACTCATACAGCAAGGGGATTTCTGGGGCTTAATTTGTGTTAGGTTAACACTGTGTAGCCTTTGAAAGACAGACCTGCTTCTAAAGGCAGAGTAACACCATGGTGCCAACTAAATTATAATTTAACAATTATAGTAATATCTGATTTGATAGCCATTAAAATTAGGATAAATTAGGGTGGGGGTGGGGGAATTTTGAAATATAAAACCTATTTTGTGGGTGGAAAAACTTACCCCTCATGATTCAATACTACAGAGTGGGACTGTTGATTCCTGTGAGCCCAATTTGTTCAGCAGCTCTTAACACAAATATGTTGGCTCACACAGAAGATCTGTCACTTTTTTCTTTAAAGTATCTGTCACTTGATCCACAAAGACAGGGCTTCTTTTTACTCTGCTCTAGAAACTCTTCAGCAGAAGCCACTTGCTTTGCTGTCCCATCTCAGCCAGTAAGTGCTCAGAAGTGAAGGGAAACAAGTGGCAAATGACAGTCCCAATAAAGAACAGAAGTGGAAACAAGACAACACCCTTCTATCTCTGTAGAGTTCAGGATTCCTAAAACCAACATGGTGTGTTCATGCAATACCCCTTGCTGTAGCAGGCTCCATGGATCGTTCCTAGCACCAGACTATGAAGCAATTTAACTTTCCCTTCCAAAGACTCCTCTGACACATTTTTTTTTTAGTCTACATTCACGTCGTTACCACCCTCTGGAGGAAAAGGTACTGAATAAGAAAGCAATTAGAAAAGAGTAAAGAAAAATGGCATGAAAGACACGACTGCCTCTTGAATCCTAGATTTGTAGAATCATTTAGGTTGGAAAAGACCTTTAAGGTCATCAGGTCCAACTGTAAACCAAACACTGCAAGGTAGCTATGTCCTTCTCTGCAAAAGAGTGTGAAATGTTACCCTGCGTGGTGTTATAGAGCCCCTTTATGCTCACTGCAAAATGCTGGAAGCACCTATGAGCTGCCATCAGTTGGAGAACTTCATCTTTGACAAGTAAATCTTCAAATTCCTTCATCCATTTGCATTTTTAAAAGTGTTTAGAGAAAAAAAAAGTATGAAAAATGCAGTATTTTAGAAGTTAAATTGTATCTATAAATCATGTACGTAAAGTAAAAGTGTAGGTGTAGATGACATTCACAGGAAGCACGCAAAAAAATGTCTAGCAAAGTGATGCAGAGAAAGGAGAAATATCTTTGACTAAGCTCAGTGGCCTGGCAGCCAGGTGCCACACCTTGTTGTTATTTTAATTTTTCAAAGCAGCAAGAAAGACAGTGGAACAAGAGAAAGCACTGGGAAACTGACCCCTCCAAAAGGAATGGATGCCCAAGGACATGCAACTATTCATACATAAGAAGTAGAAATAGTCTAAAGTAATAGTAATCGGTTAATTACAAGACCTATAATGAATGCCTAGAGAGCTCAGAGCCATTACTTAAAAATACTATTCGGAAATCCATAGGTGGGCCACTGTAAGTAGCTGTAGGTGGAGAAAGTTAATTCCAACACCAACTGGCAGGCTCCCAACCACCAGCTGGGCAACTGCCTTTCCCAGGCAATCAATAACTGCTTAAAGTATGTGTGTCCTGGTTTCAGATGGGATTGAGTTAATTTTCTTCTTAGAGCCAAAGCACTTAGAGCCAAGACTCAAAGGAAAGACCATGGACACATACAATTAGAAAAATATAATCAAAAATCCACTGGCACTAAAGAAAAACCTCTTATCCAGAATATCCTAGGATGCTTTAGCAACTCTGTAATGTTGGTGTCTACATGTGAAATAGAAACAAATACCTAAACCAAAGTAAACACATGAATGGGAATGCTGCATTTAAACAGTGGAGCAGCCACATTGGAGTGTTTTTAAATAATGCATCTTGTCACAAAGACACATCCTTATAGGTACGTATATGTATTTATAAACATGCAGACATCATACTGCCACACACAGGTTCCAGCCTTCTGTCTCCTTTTATTGCCTCTTCTGGTAATTTTGATGTCTGTCTGGAAGTTCATGTCCCTGTGGGTTAACCATTTGTGTCCAGATTGTTCTTTGGCAACTTTTACTCCTATTTGGACAGCAGACATTTTCCTGAGCAGTCACAGCTCATATTGTTTCATGAACTCCTCCTTTTAGAAAAATCCTTCCCTAGTCATGGCAAAATAACTCCAGCAAATTTGCTAAGTGGGACTGAGACCCTTTCATTGCAGGTCTCTGGTTAACCATTATGTGCTTGGATTTGGCCTCTTCAAGGCCATCTCCTATCAATGCCTGCCCTATCTATTGATGAATGCCTTCCTCCTACTTAAAGAGATGTGCAGGTGAATTTCTGGATATTTTTTTAATTATTATTATTAAAGATTTCCTTTTAGAAAATCTCCTTACCATTTTGTTTTCTATTTCACAGAATAATCGCCTAACCTGAAACCACACCATCCTACAAAGTAGGTGCTGCTAATGGAAGGCAGCCAGGTACTGGCAAATATTTACAGAAACCGTGGCCCAAAGCCCGACCTCCCCCTTCCTCAGGGAAAAAAAAAAACATAATGAAAAATAATTTGAAAAAAAACTGAGGTAAAAAGGGTAAAGAAAGGCACTTAGCGCACATCGGAGAGCAAGCTGGGACTCGGCTCCCCCTTCTCTCCTCAGAGGGCTACGCTGAGGAGCGGCGCCCAACGGTTTTTAACCGCCTGCCCTTGCGCCCGTTACCCAACGACCGTGAGGTGGAGGCGCGGGCGGGAAACACCTCAGAGCCCCTCTCCCCCCGCCTCGGGCTGCCTGAGGGGCCGGGGCTGCCTCAGAGACCGCAACATGGAGGCCAGGAGCGACCGAGACCGGCCCCACAAGCCGGGTCCGGCGTATGGGTCCGGTCTCGGTCGCTCCCGGCCTCGGAGACGCCGCCTCCCGGCTACGGCAGGGGCTGCGGCTGCGGCGGCGGCGTGTCCCCCCCCCTTCCCGGCTCCCTCCCTCGGCGGAGCGGCGGCTGCATGGGGCGGCGCTGAGCGGCGGAGCGGCGGCGGGGAGCCATGCTGTCGAGGAAGGGGATCATCCCCGAGGAGTACGTGCTGACCCGGCTGGCGGAGGATGTGCCGGATCATGCCCGGTACCGTGCCCGGGAGCGGCGGGCACGTTTTGTGGGCAAGAACGGTGCCTGTAACGTGGCCCATAAAAACATCCGGGAGCAGGGGCGCTTCCTGCAGGACGTCTTCACCACTCTGGTGGACCTCAAGTGGCCCCACACGCTGCTCATCTTCACCATGTCCTTCCTCTGCAGCTGGCTGCTCTTTGGCATGGTTTGGTGGCTCATCGCCTTCGCCCACGGGGACCTGGACCACAGCACCCGGCTGCAGCGTGAGAATGGCGAGGGGGCGGCGGGGGCCCCAGCTGGCTTCGTGCCCTGCGTGACCAGCATCCACTCCTTCACCTCTGCCTTCCTCTTTTCCATCGAGGTGCAGGTGACCATCGGCTTTGGGGGACGCATGGTGACAGAGGAGTGCCCAGCCGCTATCCTGGTGCTGATTGTGCAGAACATCGTGGGGCTGGTGATCAACGCCATCATGCTGGGCTGCATCTTCATGAAGACCTCACAGGCCCACCGCCGGGCCGAGACCCTCATCTTCAGCAAGCACGCAGTCATCGCCCTGCGGGAGGGCAAGCTCTGCTTCATGCTGCGGGTGGGTGACCTCCGGAAGAGCATGATCATCAGTGCCACCATCCGCATGCAGGTGGTGAAGAAGACCGCCAGCCTGGAGGGGGAGGTGGTGCCCCTCAACCAGATCGACATCCAGATGGAGAACCCCGTGGGGGGCAACAGCATCTTCCTCGTCTCCCCACTCATCATCTACCACGTGATAGACAAGAACAGCCCCCTCTACGACATCTCCCCTCTGAACCTTCACCACCACGAGGACCTGGAGATCATCGTCATCTTGGAAGGGGTGGTGGAGACCACCGGCATCACCACTCAAGCCAGAACCTCCTACCTGGCAGATGAAATCCTCTGGGGCCAAAGGTTTGTGCCCATTGTGGCAGAGGAAGATGGGCAATACTCTGTGGACTACTCTAAATTTGGCAACACAGTGAAAGTGCCCACCCCTTCATGCACTGCTAGGCAGCTTGAGGAGGACAAGAGTATTATGGACACCATGCCATTGTCCCCTAAAGGCACAATAAGGAAGAGGTCTGTCAAGCTAAAGCCCAAGTTTACCATAAGCGATGATCCTTCCTGATGCCTTTGGACTGGGAAACTCTGTTAGGCCTTTGTGTCTGAAAAATCTCATAAACTCAAAACACTGAGGTGGCCTCTTACTTTTTTTTAAATTCAGGTTGGTAGCACAAGGTATGTTCTGGTGTTATTTATTGTGGGATAAATCTAAAGCTAATTATATTTTTTTAAAGGTGTGAGAGATTTCAAGCAGCACTGGGAGTAGAAAAATCACAGTCTGCAGCTTTAAATTTCCATTCAGACTGTCCTGTTTAATTGCATGATCATTTTGCGTTGATTCATCTGCAGGTAATGATATATTTTCTCAAAGAATAAATGTATATTTATCCACAGAGACTGCATTACTTAGGGTCTTGCAGTGTCCTCAAGTCAGTAGTTTTTAACTGTTTTTTTCTAACTTGAACAATCAATATAGCAAAATATTAATAATAAATAAAGTAGGCTGGATTTAAATGATAACAAAAGGGTCAGGTAATGTTACGTATGACACAAGATCAGATCTGAAAGTGTCTATGTATTATACTCTACATCTCAAAGAAATTAACTGCCGGATTTGCTTCATCCATATTGTATGGTATGGAGCCACTCCTGCTACATGCAATATGAAATGGATTTGAATATTTACTTTTGTTTATTTTAAAACTCTTTACACTTCCAAAATAAAACATTCAGGAATGCCTTTTTGGACTGTACATTTCTGATAGTAAGCAATGCTTTGCCTTTAAAAAGAGTAGCAGATAGTATACAACTGATATTAATTATCAATAGGAAAAAATCTGTGTTCTGATTTCTAAAAGAAGAGAAGTAATGTCCCCTCTGCCCCGAGCCACATGGCCATGGGATACTCAGTAAGAAAATTAATCTCTCCTTTAGGCCAGAGTGAATTGTGTTTGATTCAGGGACTATTCATAGAATTAGTTATTTTAAATGAAAGAGCAATGCTGAATGCTGAAATTATATCTGCATGCAATAGGCAAAACCTTTCTCTCCCTTCAAGTCAAAGAAGTTGAGGGTTTTGTGCTTGGGGAAAGAAGGGATGTGTAAGGCCGTGTGGTCACTTCTGGGGTGCTCTGTCACAAAGCATACACCTGCTGAGGAAATTATTCCCTTTCCATTTACACCCCGACCTCCCGACACAGCCGGTGCCTGTCTTGTTTTTTAGCTGAAATCAAGATCCTGTATTTACCGGCAAACATGAAGGAGCCATGCTCACCCCTTCAGTTCCACAGTGGTGATAGGAGCAATTCCCCTTAGCACACTCCTGCAGATCCTCTGTCTGCAGATATCAGTAACAGCAGCAATTTTATTTCGATCCAGGGTTATTAGGAGATAGCAGCAGTATTAACTACAGTGTGCTATTAACAGGGCAAATTGCCACTCAAGTGAAAAAAGGTAATGTCCAAATAAAACTTAAATAAGCATCACAGAAGTGATCCAACACCTGGTTACATAAGCTGTGCAAAAGAGGCACAAAGTTACTTTCAACTTCATTATTCAAAGAGCTTCTAGTATCAAGTTCTTGTGTGTTAGGTAGTTCATGACAGGTACCTAAAATTCATGTTGGCAATAATATGGCAAATTTTTGATGCCTCATCAGTGTAACAATATGACAAACTCATTCAAAAGTGTGACAAAACTTCCGTATCGACTATGGAATATTTTCAGGCATCTATAATAAAATGAAATAATGTTTGGGTGAAACCAAAGGTTGTTTTAAACTGATGAAATAGTAGTTATGTTTTCAATATTTATGTATTTCAGTTTTATGAAGATCTGTATCAGCATTATCAGGCAGCCTGTTAAGAGAATAAACGCCTGTTCAGTTTTCAGATTCCCAATACACCAATACTAGTCTGTGAACAGCTCTGAAAATGTGATATGAGTTTCACAATGAAAAAAAAAACTAGCATTAACAAGTAGCCAGCAAAAAAAATTGGAAAGGCACATTTTACATTTGTAATGATAAAAAAAATCCTATTTTTAAAAATAGGGAATGATTAAATGCCTTTGATGATTAAATTTCTTCTGTAAGACTGAGTCTAATTGTCACATTATTTTCCAGCTTTCCCATTTACTGCCTCTATTCCATCTCCCATCACCCATCAAAGGGGCACTGACAGTAGAGCTATTTGCATTTCCTAGACACCTTTGTTCCTTTGAAAGTTCATTGTTCTTTATCACTTGTCACAATACCACTGCTCTGTTCTTACAGTGTAATAGACAAAATACTAGAATTAGCTTTCCAGTGACTCGAAATCGTTGGCTTCTACATAGTCTCTTTAGTGCCTTATTTCAATGTGTAAAATACACCTTAAGGCTCTCGCACAAAACCTCTTCAGCTCTGGTAGCGTTTTAAAGCTCTTTTCAAGATTTGACCTAAATGTAAAGCAGCTTCAGCAGCACTACCGTGCAACTATTTTCAGGAACTGATGCAAGCTTTTTTTCCCTCAGGGAAATCTGTGCTACAGAGAGGTAGAAAATTCTCTTTGTTCACTGGAGATGGGAGGGGAAAGACAGGAGCTTGCGTATGCTGGGCTGCTTTCAGGACCACTTTTTATGTCACTTCTTTGACAAGAATCTGCCTAATTTTCTGAAGTCTGGCAGTAAATAGGTATCATAATATTATGAGGAAGGCAGGATTTGTACTTTTAACATCACCATAGTGAATCATTTCAATCAAAGTGTTGGTGATTTTGAATCTCAGGGTTCTTGTGATTTTAAATCCTTCTATTCTTTGACCATTTAAAATATTCAGGAACATTTCAGGGGCAGAGCAAGGAAGAAGTGTATTTATTTTGAACTAGATGTGTATTTATTTTGTACTAGGGATATTACTTCTTTTTGAGGATCCTTTCATTTAGTCATTTACAAAGTATTTGGGAACACAAATATCTGAAACTGTTCCTGAAGTTGTACTTCTGCTGACAACCCTCATTCTCTGTGGAAAGGTTCTGGAGAAGGCACCAATGATACCATTTGACGTAGAAAAGTTCTTATTCTTAGCAATGAGCAAACACTAAATTTTCCATAGTTGAAGTCCAAAGCGAGTGGGCTCTTGAACCTTCTCTCTCAGCCTACATCGGCTTTTTGGTAGGTGGTACCGCCTCTGGGATGCTGCCAAACAGCTCAGGGGAGTGTGCTGTGGCTCCCTCCACTGCTACCTCTCCACATGGCCTCTGCACAGAAACCAGTGTGAGGGAAGCTGGAGGCTGGGTGCTAAGGGATTGCCCTGGCTGAAGGGAGGGCACGGACACAAGAAGTGGGGAGCTGTAGGTTTTGTAATGACCTATTACTGAGTTTAGGTTGTGGCAGAACTAACTGTGTCCATGGGAATTGCCTTTCACGTACTTCAGAGTCTGGAGACCATTATCGGTTTATGCTCGTAGTTCACACTGTTTAGTGCATTCTAATTGGAGTTTGTTAAACTATTTGGATCGACAGAAGGATAAGCTTATTAATCAGAAACAGAGTCTGAAGAACCCTTATGTTATATGCCATAGTTTTAAAATACTTGTAGTGACTGCTGGTGAGAACGTAGCCTGCCGGGCATATCAGTTTCATGTTGCGTTTCCTAATGAAATCAAGTGACATTCATATACAAAATTAGAGTATAACAAGGTCTGACTTGGTCTCTTTATCCCCCAAGGCACTTGATAAGTATAGTATTATAGTGGTGTACTTCAGTAGGACAATGTCCCTGTAAAATAGAAAGAAAACAGAATTGAACTCAAGAGGCTGCATATTGAGGCAAAAGAGGGTCACAGACACAAAATAAATACATTTAAAATCCACAGGTAACACAGTGGGAAGTCAGTGTCAAGAAGTAATAAACTATTTCCTTTTGAAGCCCTTCTTACCAGCGAAGCTGTGACAATGCTGAGGTGAGAGATCAGAGACCTAAAAAGCAGATATGAGGGGCTGGTGTAAAAGGCTTTAACAAGGCCAAGGTTTATGCGCTAGCATAGATCAGCAACAGGGTCACTGTCAAAATTCAGTCCTCCCTGTAAGGCGAGACTGCCGGCTGGGCATGAGCAGCATTGCTCAATCCAGCGGGTAAATATTACTGCGTGTTGAGCAAGGTACAAGTCACAACAGAGCCCTGCTGGAAGCAGTGTTAGGAGGGCTTTGTGGTGACTGATTCTTATCGTTAGTTATTTATTAATAGTTAATAATATCAATCTAATGAATAATTAATAGCTCTTTGAAAAAAAAAATTGTTTCTTCATGTTTTCCTTCCTCTTCCGCTCTTTCTTTGTACATCATCCACCCTTAAGGGTAATTATTGTGGGTCTGCTGGCACAGATTGTTTTGATTTGGGATAAAGCACAAGAGTGTTTTGGGAAATGGAACACAAAAATAAAATAGATATTAGAAAACCCAGAAACCTCTGTGAAATTGCCAAGCTTGCAACTTTCACAGTGATTCCTTGTACAAAGCATGGAAATATCTATTCCTAGGAACCTGGTATTAATAAACTACCATAGATTATTCCCTGGTGTTCATTTTGCAGGTTCCTGTGGAAGGGAAAGAGGTTTAGCTCTTCAGGTTAGGGTTAAGGGAGAAGAGAAGGTTCAAAATCACTGCATTTTAGCCTCCCTGGTTACACCTTACTCTCAAAGTCATACTGGTGGTGTCACGGAAAACGGGCAGGGTCAATGCTCTTTGCAATGCATGTTCCCATGGGCCCCGCATTTAGCCAGGGCCAGCTGCCCCCTTCCAAGGCAGACATCTCAAACCCAACATCCCTGACCCAAGGCTCCTGGAAGGGAGTAGAAAAGTCCCACCTATTTCATTAGATTTTTGGATCAAAGGATGTAATCTGCCAACCTACTGAAAGCATGTGCCACAGCAGAAAGGGATTTAGTCGGTGCTGCCGACCTTACTGAATCAAAGCTGCTGTTTGAGGTGAGAAGACCCTTGTGTGAAGGTGGCCTTGGGTAAGGTGGACCAGAGCGGGTGGTGGGATGTGCGCTTAACATGGCTGGTGACTGTCTTAACTGCCTGTAACAAATGACTCAGTGTACTATTTTTGATTCAGCAACAGGAGAAAGATATGTGATACAAACCTCCACACCTCCCCAAGGAGAACTATTAAAAGAGCAGAAGACATTCTTGAGAGGCTGCAGATACTGCTGCCTCCATCCTGCTCTCAGCACTGCTGGGTGCCTACAGAGGACGTATGCTGCATGTTTTTATGGCTTATGCCCCTATTTTAATACATAGTGTGACTTTAAAGAATCATCACACGGGAATGACTCAGTTTAAAAGTGATTTTCGAAAATCAAAACCCACAGCCCCTTTTCACAATTTTCCCCTGTCAACCTTTGTGCCTGGTGGACTTACTGAGTTTAAATGTAGATAGCAACTGTGAGAAGTTTCCTAAGCAGCTCCCTTACTGCAAAGCTAAGCAGCCTTAAATAAGCAATTCCATCTGAGCTGGAGGGACCCCACAGCGGATTGTGTCTCTTCTCCTCTCACAGGAGCTGGCACCTGCCCTGGCAGCAGGCATTGAGCACCCCATCCCATCCCTCTTCCCCTGCTGCTGTAAGGGTGGCAAGATCCTGAGCTGGGAGCAGGGCTGCCATGTGCTATAGCAGTAGGTGAGAGCCGCACTTTTCCTTCCCAGGGTGTTTTTTGTTCATTTGCTGTTTTAAGTAGCAAATACCTGTTCATTGCTTTGCATTTATGTTTTCTCTGCTCAAGAGAGGGTAGGCACAGTGTATAAATAGCATTATTGTCATTATAGTCACAATAATGTTATTCCTGAGCAGAGCTGAGGCATAGAGATTGAAAGCAAGCATCAATGCTAGCAGTAGGAGCCCTTGCCTTCAGTGAGCTTCAAATCAGGTCCCCGTGTTAAATCCTGGGCCTTTAAATCCAGCCTTGCCAGGGAGTTCATTAGCACCAGGATTTCCATCTCAGGGCTGGGCACCATTAGGTTAATGGGGTGGGCAGCTGACCCAGATAGTCCCTGATGGTGCTTTTGTGGCAACAGTAATGCTGTTTCCTATGTTTTAAGTTAAAAGTCTCCTTCTGCTTCGGTATCTCTTGGGAACCTCTTCCTGTGCCTTGTGAGTAAAAATCTTGATTTGTCTCTTTTTCTTTAGTATGAGACAATATGGCCCATGTGCATATTGTGTAATTCTATATGCTGAGGGGTTTGAATGACTTGAATGTTTATGTCATGGTCTGAGATCAGCCTGCACTGTTTGTCACATACTGGAAAGAAGGTTGTAGTGAGATGAGTGTCAGTCTTTTCTCCCAAATAAAAACCAACAGGACAAGAGGAAACAGCCTCAAGTTGTGCCAAGGGAGGTTTAGACTGTCTGTTAGGAAAAACTTCTTCACTGGAAAGGTGGTCAAGCACTGGAACAGGCTACCCAGGGAAGTGGTTGAGACCCTGTCCCTGGAGGTATTTAAAAGGTGTGTAGATGTGGCACTTACGGACATGGTTTAGAGGTGGACTCAACAGTGTTAGGTTTGTATTTGGAGATATAGTTATTGGACTTGATGATCTGAAGGGTCTTTTCCAACCTAAATGGTTCTGTGATTCTAATTTCTTGCTGTTTCCTGGTGGGTGCATACAAGTAAGGAGGACATTTTCTATACCCTGTCTTTGCCCCAGATGCATTATTTCAATTTAGTTAGCTCTACTCTAAAAAAAGTTAGCAAGATAATGCTTCTTTCATTGGATGGGTGGAAAAGAAGAGCAGGACGATTGGTGTGTTCTTGCAAAATGTATGGATTTTGTTGGAGCAGAGTGCCCAGAGAGCAGCTTCCTAATGTAAAATGACAGTAGATTTTGACCCTGAGGGTAAAGGAGCTGCCCTGTGCAGCCATCCCCAGCAATGTTTGAGAAGATGACTAGCACTCTGTGGGCGTGCTGATCACTGAATACGTGAGGGTGGCTTGATTTGGAAGAACTAATGGCTGGCTTCGCCAGCCACAGAAAGCTCATGCTTGCTAGGAATTTATCTAGAATTATAGGCAGTAAACAGGTATTTTTCCAAAGGCAGTATCTATCTTTAGAAATGTCTCTGTAGAAAGTAGCCATTATTTTCTCACAGATTTCCTCTATCAAGTGTTGTCTAGACATCCGTAGCTGAAATCTTTACACTCAGAATCTACCTGCTTTACTAAATGGATGCATTTGATAGTGACATTTAAGGTTTACATTTGAAATGTTGCTCTTTCGTGTTTTGTTCTTTTAATTGCAGCAAAGTTGTTATTCCTTTATTGGATTTTTTTCCTACTTATTTTGTTCGTTACTGTACATAGCCTGAGAAATACGTCACTTCTTTTGTGTTCTTGAACAGCATCTGCTTAAGGAGAAAAACAGAAAGTTCCACAGCATGGCATAGCCCTTTGACCCACAGTCAGAACTCTTAAATTATAGTACTACCATTCAAGATAGTTCAATGGTATCACAGGTGTTTCTACTGTTATGTGCAGATCTGTTTTCACTGAGTCTGTTTCCTTTGTTAAGGGGAGCTCTACTGAGTCTTAAAATATAGGTTTCCTCAAAAGTTTCATATTCACTAGGAACCTCACATCTGATCCTACATTCTTCGCTCTGCTTTTCTGCTTTGCAAGTTACACAGGAGATGAAATCAGATCAGTCCTCATAGTCCTTATTTTCTGCTTCCTCCTCAGTTGGGAATAGTCCCTTAAACCTGGCAACTAAACTCACCCTGTTTCTGTTCCTTCCAGATACGCAGCACTGAAGTGCCACATCCATGCTAGCCTTTTATCTTCAAAGTGGGAACTGCTTCTTGGCTAGATGAACCAGAATCTTTGATTTTATGTTTTCAGAGAGAAGAGGATAAAGGTCTTGGCACCAAAGCCACTCCATAAATGTGTTATGTTGCCCGAGTGGTTTGTGTTCTACTAGTAAAACTGCAATTTTTACTTTTCGCTGATGTTCCATAACATTAAATAACTACCTGAAGAGACTAGTATAAGTACAAGACTCCCTGCCTGCTTATTCTCCTTGTTTGGACTTGGCCTTGAGGTGACCCAATGTGTAACTGTTGTATGCCTAAAAACCTTCTCTGTGAACCTCTGTCTGGACTGTCAGAGATCTCTTGCTGCCTCCTTCAGGTGACATCCATTTTTAAAAGAAACAAAACTAAAAATAAAACCTTTGTTTAACAACTACTAGTATTATCTTGAAGACAGCTCCTTTGGTGGTGGTGGACAATATGCACCCTGCGTTTCTTCCCCTTTTACACACGTATTGCTAATTCTCCACCTGGAGTCCTGTAGGAGATATAGGGGTGTGCAGCTGCTGCATAAGCCATCCTTCATTTGCCATACCTTCCAGAGATGTTCACCTGGTGAGGCAAGAATCATGCCCAGGAATGTTGTTATCAGAACGGCCTTTATAGTTTTGTTCTGCTTTAAAACTAATACTTAAGATGTTCTGTGTGGCTCTGACTTGCAGTCAGAGACAGTTTATTAGTAGCCCTGTTAGGTTCTTCTACTTTGTAGAAGAAATAAAAGTATTTATGATAGTAATAATCTTATACTGATGTATCGTAGAGTTAATGCATCCATATGAAAATCCACAATCTTGCATTAAAACATATTGCCAAATTTACACCAGTCCACAAAATTGTTGGTAGCGTGTTGTCATTACTCAATATTCAGTCATCACTGGTTTTCACATTGACTCTTGGAGAAACTACCAAAGTGTGCTAAATTCAACCGGTGTGTTCTTACTGACTTTAAAAAAAAATCTGGATGAAGTTCACAGAATGCCTGACTAAAACGGTGTGCTGGCACTTGTACTTCATTTTTTTTTTTTTTTAACAGTTTAAATACAAAAAAAGAACCAAAACCAAACTGATGAGCATTAGTTGAGAAGTTTGATTTGATCCTTAGTGAATCATAGGGGGGAAGTTCTGTTAGGTCATTTTTACAGTTCACAGTGTAGCTGTAGCTCATTCAGTGCATAACTGTGGGATGGAAAATTTGATAATTTCCACATTTTTCTGACACACAGAAATACTCCCTTAAAGTTATAACCTTCTTTAGGTAAGACTCCAATAAGTTTGTGGGATGTCTTATTCCATTTTCCAGCCACACTAAAAGAAGTGTGAGTATTTGCAAACTAGTATCCAAATTTAAACTAACTTCTAAGAAATAACAAACAACAATAAAACAATAGAGTTTACCTGCAAGGTCGAGTTGAAAGGCTTGTTCTATGCAGTGTTGGGTTGCTGGATGAAAAACCTCGCATCTTAGTAGTTTAATACTGTCAGATGCCTTTGGAGACAACTGTAGTTTGCTGATACAAACATTTAATCTATTTTCTCCAATTCTAGTTTGTTTACTTGGTTGGCTTCAGGTAACTGTCTGGTCTTTGTGGCTCTGATACATACATGTAGTGCTTGATGTTGTCAGGTACAAAATTTGATATGGGAAGTTAAAGACAGACAGTCTTGTTGACTGTGGTTTGTGTAGGAATTTCTCTTACCTTGGAGACAACAGAGGACTTTGCTAAAGTAACAGAGAAAGTCTTCCATTAAAAAGCTGCTGCAGTAGAATACTCCTGGGACACTGAACCGAGAGTGGTTTATTACAGAAGAAAATTGCAACAGAAAAAAAGTATACGCCTGCTGCTCTGTACCTGGGCTCAGTAATACAGACACTGCACTTTATATATACATACATAGTGTGTCATACTACATATATTAAAAGAAAGAAAAATTGCTCTTTTTTTTAAGGGGTGTGGGTTTTTTTCTGGCAGCAGGAGTAAGACCAAAGTATGAGTCCTATCAACACGATAGTTAGCACTTGTCTTGAGCAGGCTGTTTGCAGCCCGTTCATTATCAGTTCCACCAACTAAAATATTGTTACCTCGCTACAAAGTAAGAGAAGAGCTATAGTTGGAGGACAAATTAGTTAAGACGTAAACCCCCCACAAGGGATGGATGCTAACACTCCTCAAGTATGAAATCTAAGATCTATATTGTTTTCTCATCACTAGAATTTCACAGCAGGGTAAATATACAATTACATCTTGTGGTTGAGAGTAGAGAGGGAAAGTGAAATTGCTCCTGTCAGATGTGATATCTCCTGGAAAACAAACTGGTGGTGGAATGGCTGAATTCAAGACAACAGAACCTCAATTTCTGGCTTTGATGTTTTTTACCAGCCACTTTATTTTTAGCAACTTTCATAGTGGGGAATAGAACACTCATCACTCACTTAAAATAAAACAATTTGAAGAAAGCAAAAACTCAAGTTAAATTCAACCTTTGTTTATACCAGTTTGTTGGGACTTCTGTAGAGACTCTCAGTAGCATAAATAACATGCCAGATGAATATATCTACTGGAGCACTGTGTGGACTAATTCAACTGAAAGCTACAGCCAGAGTCTCCTGGGGCTTGCACAGTGACTCATAAGTTATACCTTCCTGTCCCAAAGGACTCTGTACACCTGAAACAAAATTATTTCCATCCCCCTCAAGTTACATCAAATAGTGCTCTGTACTGCCCTTTAAGCGAAAGGGACCATAGATGTATTATACATACCTGGAAGCTTTAGAAATACCTCTTTTGTGATGGGTTTCTCCAGGCTTTGTACATTATTTTGAAAGCAATTTTTTTGGCAAACATGAAAGCTGTAGGTATGGTCTGAAGCACATACTGTACGTAAAAGCAGTCGCCTGAGTGGCCCCGTAGCTCTTTTCTGACATTATCCTTGATTATATCCTCCTCCAGTAACCACTGCATTTAAATCTCTTCAGGGCAAAAATCACTTACTCTACACAGAGACTCAGGGAGATGATACAGTATTTGCTAATGCTAGATAAGCAGATAAGGACCTGAAAAGGAGATCAAAGAAACTTGGTTATTTATGTCTTTATAGCCTTGGTATTTATATATTTGGCTATTTATACAAGAAGCAAGAGGGATCCAGTCTCAGCAAGGAATACAATCAGTACGAGAAATAATGTTCTTTTAACAGCTTAAACACAATGAACTCGTAGTCCTCTGGATATGAAAATGTACTTATTTATAATAAATTAGCACTTCTGCAGCTACAGGGCTTCTATAACAAATGTAACACATAATTATATATTTTGTTATTTTTCCCGGGTTTATGAAGTTCCCAGCTTCTCCTTGCTAGTCCTTCTCACAGTCCCTGAAACAGCTACAACAGAGCAATTTAAAAGGTGGTGAATTATGGAGTGCTAGCGGTTTCTCTGCTGTGGGAACCATTTATTCACTTTCTTGTAAAACATCAGTGTCATCTTATCAAAAAATACTTCCTCAGAAAAAATTCTTCATGAACTGTGAGAACTATTCTTTTTTTTTTTTTTTTTTTTGGGGGGTGGGGGGGTGGGGGGGGTGATTGTTTGTTTCTTGAAACCTCCCTGCTCAACAGATCAGGCTGCCTGATTTCTAGTAGGGTAGGCAGGAATACAGGTGCTGTGGACACTCTGAAATTCTTCAGCTAGCTCTGTTTCTCAAGCTGAATGTAGACCTCAAGCTGGATTTAGATCTCTATCTGGAACATTTTCCTTTCTTTTGCAGACATCGGTTTGCAAGTGCAATGCTATGTAGGTGTCTCACATTGGGACAAACAGTCAGATCTGGGTAGGTTTGTTGGGGTTTTTTTAAAATATTTTATTAAGATAGTTTGTGATGAAGCTTGTGAAATCTTATCAGGATCAGTACTTTTGTTGCTCCTTAGGTTCAGCCCTCCCAAAACTCTCTTCTTCTGGCATGTCCATACCTGACTCGAGGTAGAGCTAACATACGTTTAAAGGCAGTGTGTCCTCTCCAGATGTTTTCAAGTGGACCAAAGAGGAAAGCATAAACATACTGCCCAAAGAACAAAGGATAAAAGAGTCACCTTGTAAATGAAGAGATCAGCATTTCCTTGTAGCACTCTTTGAATGTGTAATGTAAGCAGTGAACTGCACTGTGTGGCTGTGTAAACGGAATTTGGTTTTGCAATACGGTTTTGTCTCCATCAGCAAGAGACCCTTTGTTTTTAACTTCAGCATCTGTGAAGGATTGTTCTGAGAGCTACTCATCATCTACACCTGAAGAGTTCAATTCCTTCGGGAAAGAAGGAGTGGGCTTTGCAGGTTAAAGTGAACACCTCCCCAGCAGTTCGCATCTCTGTTAAACATTGCACTGCATCCTGTGCTGGTAGGGTTAAAAAGCAAATAATCATATTTCTTTAAATTTTACCAAGATACGATACAGCACCGCAAAGTGCTGATCGGGGCTGTCCCCTCCCCCAGATACTGAGCACCATGACCCCCAGAGAAACCCATGCTGGAAGGGTTTTAGGCAAACACGGGCAAAAAGAAAAGGGCTGGGGAGGGATGGGTTTCACAGCTGCACCCTATACAGGTGTGACATTCCTCTGAAGAAAAACCAAAGATGTGTTTGAAGGGTATTTGCTTTCCCAGTTAGAGAGATTCGGTGGCTATGACCAACAGTGTTTGAGAGATTAAGCTGCCTTCTGTGAAGAGAACGTGCCTTCTCTGGAAATGGTTTTCAGACACCTTACATAAGATACAGAGAAATGCTTTGCACCCTCACAGTTCCTGAGGGCCTGTGAGGGAAATGACCAGCTGTTGGAGAACCGAGTGCAGTGGTTAAGGCAGCTATTTGGAGAAAATATACAGTATCACTAACAGCATTTCTGTGTGAGCACATAGGAATAACTGTGTATTCATGTGAGTGTGTCTGAGTTAGAAGAAATGACTGTCACAGCTCTGGAGACAAAGAACACCCGTCCTTGTAACAGTGAGATGAAACTTTGGGAGCCCTGAAGTGCACACTTTCTTTGTAAAATTATCTGGTTTAGCACCAGCTGTAGCCCTACCAACCGTAAATCCAGACAGCTGCTGTCTTCCAGAAATTAAACTCACTGCATGGCAAAGCAGTTTTCTTACCTATGACAGTCGGTGGTGGTGTCCACCCAAGAGGGTGCGCTTAACTGTCGTAAATGATTTTGAGGGAAGGCTCTGCCCTGTCATGCTCGCATGCATTTGGAGAAACCTGAACAGCGTGTGGAGTGCCATTCTCTTCTAAGTGCACCTGAAACTGAAAGGCTTTCAGATCAGATCCTCCTGGTCCTTCTCTTGCAGCATTACATTGTGTGTTACCAGAAGACAATCTGTACCTTTCTCTCATGTATACTTCAGATTAAAAAGTTTAGTGTCAATGGTTTGGGATGAAGGCCCACAATCTGGTGATCCAAAATAGCTTCTTCCAAATGCTTCATTTCTATGCTTCCTTTGAATGCTAGTATTTTTTGAGGAACTGTAAGGCACAAAAGGGACATTTGTTTCTAGATGTACAGTCAATTTAAAAAAGAAAAAAAAAAAAAAAAAGAAGAAATGGATGTTAGTTGTTCTCTCCTGCATGAGCTACATACAGCCAGCAGTGTGCATGCTATCAGGAGGGGCTGGGAGGGTACACGGCTTGCTTCTCCCTTGCGTCTGTCTGGGCAGGCAATGCTGGGCCAGAAGGACCCTCCCTGCTGCCCTTGGAGATGTGGCAGGAGCTGCCCTCTTCCTTGCCAGCTGTGGGCAGGTGACTCCCTTTCCCTCCAGGTGTGGGAGTGCTGAGAAGCCAGTGGCAGGAGCTGCCCCAGGAGCTTGCCCCAGGCGTTGGACAGTGATGAGGAGCCATGCACCGAGCAGAACAGCTATGTGAGAAGTGAGCTGCATTTACACAGTGCAAATGGCTGCCTAAAAGAAGCTTGAGTTGGCTTTTATTTTTTTCAACTCATAAACACGAGTTGGTTCCTCACTTTACAAAGGATTAGATACTATACTGTGATAGTGCATAAAAACATTTTGTTGCTTTATTGCTTAAAACATACAATTATCTTGATTGGAAAGCTGCAATTATTTAAATAATGTTTAGTCCACCACTATTACCTGATATGTGACTGTACAGTCAAGCCAGCTTGTAAAGTTTCTTCCATGTGAATTTGTTTGCAAAAGGGTTATTTAGATGCCTAGGTTTGTCACTCTTTCTTTTTAATAATGAAGAAACTGTATCATCAAGCAGTTGGGCATTACCACTTTGAAGTTCTGCTTACGACACATGCACACCAGGCGTGAGCAGGACGATGCGTATTAGCCACTTTGAGTCCAACTGCACCCTTTCCGTTAGTCCTTTGTGGCACTACATGAACTCGTGCAGCTAATTGCAGCACTACTTTTTCCCTATTTCATAATTATTATGTTGCAATTTGGTTGTTTGGTTGTGAGGTTGTTTTTTTTAATAAATTTTAGAAAATGCTTTGTGTATACTTGGCGCAACACTGGTGCAACCCTGGCTTTGTCCTGAGTAGCCCAAGGGACAATCTGAAACAGGACATGCCTAGATTTACAGACGAGCTATGACAAAGCATATATATATATATATAAGTTGGCAGAGACCAAATGGATATGATGCCGACTGGTGATCCCCTGCCCTCAGTGAGGCTGGTGCCGTGTGGGCAGTTAAGACAGTTGTGGGATCCAACCTGACTGCAGCCAAACAGGTCTGCAGTGCCACCAAAGTACCAAAGAAAAACACTGCTTTTAAGCAAATGGGAAAAGCACGTGAGCATTGGGAGCAGTCACTGAAGATCACAATAGTGGTAAGGAGTATTCCAGTGCTGGCTGTAGTCGCTCGTTCCTCCCATTAGCCTTAGAATAAAATCATCGGCAAAAAGAGTTTTCAATATAGAAATTCTAATACAATCAAAATAGAAATTTAGACACTTGAAACCACATAGGTGGTTTATAGTGCTTAATGTACAGGAAAGCAATCAGTCCAACCAAAATACAGGCAGCTGTTAATTCAAAAACTGAGCCAACTAAATTGCAACTTGGGACCTGTAAATAATTGATAGATAAATTAATAAAGACTATTCTGATGATACTGTAATTACCTGTAGATTGAACTGAATCTACCCATCAGGACAGATGACTGGCTGGTTATTTTTCATGTCTGAGTATTGCAAACACACTTATTTAGACTATGAATAGCATATGTGATTCATTAAGTTCTTGATAATTTTATAATACTCAGTGAACACAAATAAGGGAATACTTAAAGCACTTAACTTTCCTCTTACCTTGCTAAAAAATAAAATGCATAGAAAGAGGGTATTTAGACTAAGAATTATAGAATTATTATAGCTGAAAACGAGCCATGGCTTTATGTGTAGTAAGCAGCATAACACTGAACACAGACAATTAAACTAGAGATACAGGGAATCCCTGACCAAAAGCTGAAGGTGTGTCTTGATAACACCCTATTCCTTTATCCCAGTTCTCCCATTTAACATAATGATTTTTATCAGTTTCCTTGGCTATTCATTGGTGATCGTGCTTCCCTGGGAGCTTCAGAGGCTGATCCCTAAGCTGGCCCCGCTATGTGCAATTTTAACCTTTAGAATTCCTGGGAAAAAAGCTAATATAAAATAATTTACCAGCTACCTCCAAAGAAGCCGTTCCTTGAGCAGTATCAGGAATAACAGAGAGTTGGCATCTGTATAATCCTGTTTCCTCCAGCTGTATATTTGTCAGAAATAGCGCAGCATTGCCTTTTTTGCTTCACTGTCTAACATGTAGGATCCTACTCTAGGAGGACTATGGTTTCCCGCTATAAATGTAAATGGCATCTTTTCCTGGTCAGTATCTTGGGTTTTTAAATATCAGCTGATTCTCATATTGTTGTTATCCAGTTGTGGTATACTCTATTTGGAGATCATTCATGGCACAAAGGTATGTACATTCAGGAACAGCACCATTAGTTTAGTGCTCATTTGTACTTTCAGGGCCTCTTCAAAAGGAAACAGCACAAAGAAAGAAATGCATTCTTGTAAAAGAAAAAAAAAAGCTCTTTTGAAACATGGCAGCTGTTGTTTGGCTTTTGAGGGATCATTCAGTTTTCAACATCCTATTTTATTATGCTACCCCTCTGCTTCTTAATTAGCTTTTAAAAGCACTTCGTAATCCTGGTCTTAGACTCCCTCTAGTGAAGAAACAGTATGCAACTGTATGTGCTTATTATGTGAAAAAAATCATGTGTTACAACAGATGTTGCATCACTTCTCCATGGTACCAAATGCGCTGGCAAGGTCTGCACAGCCTTTAGAATAGGTGTGGGCTCAGGAACTTCACTCATTGCTACTGCAGTATCCAGTGTCTTTCTGTGACTGGAAATTTCCATACATGCAAGTTTGCATAGGACTCTGCTCCGTGGTTGAGTAACTCGTCCTCCCCTAGATGGGCTCTCAATTTGTGCAGTGGGGTAGCATGTGGAGGGTTGCCCGCACATCCATCCTACTTCCTCCACTGTCACTGTTGACAGGGAGCACAAAAACTGAAGTCCTCTTCTCAATGTAGTATGAAGAGCAATGATAAGCTAGCGGGAGAGGGTGTGAAATGGGCTATTAGAGGGGAAACTCTGTATTGTATGCACTATCACTTCTGTAATACAGAAATGGCTCTATGGCAGTTTCTTAGAAGACACCAGCTGTGAGCTACTGTGTGTTAAGGAAATGCATGTTTGCATAAACACAAATTGTTTGCAACAGGGACGGAGCAGCAGTCGCTCTGCAGTCGCTCTGACTAACAGCTGCTTGAATTGATGGAAAAGGTGCAAGGAACGGAGATCAACTTTGTAGTGCTGCTCTATCCCTGCATCTGTCACTGGAAAATACACCAGATATAGAAACTTGAGTATCTCTGGAAAAAAAATTCCTTTGCCTCATTGATATTGTATTTAATAGCCTGCATACTTGCTGGCCTCAGAATTTAGCATAGTATTGGGTAGTAGAATTATAAACGGTGTTCTATTGGATACAAAGTAATTCTGGCAAGCACAGCTTTCAAGGCATTAGAAAACATCAGGGTAACTGTAGGTGGTTTTGGTATTTGCTATCTGCGGATGTGTAAATAAAGAGAACTCAAGCTAGCTCCCTATTTCCCATTATGTAAAAAGAACCCTACCATTTTTAGAAAAGTAACTAAACTAGTGAGTGTTACTGTATTTTCATATGGGACTCTCATTTCATTACCTTGGTACAACTACCTGCTCATTTCAGTAACATTTGAGGATGTAAACAAGAAAGTACTTTTGGGGCCAACCTCAGGGACAGCTCCTGGCACCTGCTATCTACTTCTGCATAAATTACCAAAGGACAATCCATAGGTCAGAGCTTCATTTCTCTGCAAAATGCCACCATACATCGAATTTTTCTTAAGATACCTTTTTACAAAATCGGTAAGTCTAATGTGGCTGGATATGGCATGATGTCCTGTGGATCTCCCCAGGAAACACATTGCCACAGCCATTCTGAGCCCCTGAAATGGCTGACAGCTGGCTTTGAAGGGAAGATCTGTAAGCAACAGAGAAAGCAACCTATAGAAAAATCTGTTACTAAACCTGTGGGTGCTTCACCTTCTTGGTGATTTCTGGTTTGAATTTGAACAATTTAGGGAAGCATGTGGCATTGTCAAAGAGTTTGTAATGCTGTTGCAGTAGCATTTCAATTAGCTGGTTTTACATTTTTATGATTATAGAAAAATTGAGCACTCGAGTACCTAATTAGTGAATAGCTATTGCAGTGAGGCAGCTGGTGCTAAGAAAGAACTTCACATCTTCCCAGAAAGCAAAAAAGTGGAGGGCAAACAGGAAGAGCCTCTACACAGAAATACAAAGTCGTGCATATATACAAGATCTAAGCCTGCCTTTTCCCACCCGCTTAGAATAAAACGCTAGACGTCTGTCACTGTGCTGAGTTTCAGTTTAATCCAGTTAAAAACTAATCTATACAAAGTACAGAGCAGGGCTTTTTTTTTCTTTTTTTTTTTCCTACATATATTGCACTGAAGGATGTGAATTTGTACAACATTGACCAAATCTTACCCCTCCATCTTCCTACCGAAATCCCAGCCAAGGACAAGACCAAATTTCTGCATCTTTGTCTTGGAATTGTAATCACCTCCTAAATGCAAAGCAGAATACAGGTGAAAGCAGTGGTGCCCATGATATTCCAGTCTCTTATTTATCTATAATTATAGCTTTTCGCTTCCTCACCTAGCTGTAAGCATAGTTTAATAAGTTCTTTTCAACTTTGAAAAGCTCCTGAGAAATCAGTACTATGGCAGAAAACATGCTTTTAGTGGCTAAATACCTTTAGTCTCTTTAATGGAAGAGAGAACCCAATTAAAAGAAGACACCAGCATTGAAAATAAGCACATTAAAAAGCAACAAATCTGCTAAATATTTCATGTACAAACATGACTTCAGCACACTGCATAACCTCTAAGGCAGATGTTCCTCACAGTGAGATAGCTCTTACCTAAATCACACTTCAAAATTGCTCAACAAAAGTAGTTTGGTGACTTTATTATACTCAGATGGAGACCTCTTCTAGGCCTGGGCCTGAAGAATGATACCCTTCCTCTGCAGGGGAGGAGGAGATGGACAGTATCGGGTGAACACTGTCTGTCAATAGACCAGATCTGACAGACCATGTTTTGGAAGAACATCAACCCAGTCCTTGCTGTCTTCGTGGACATGTGATACAGGTACCCATGCATATGAGATTTTTGAATTCGGTGAATGAGCATGAAGTTCTAATTTTGGCTTTCACCTGAAAAACATTTAGGCAACAAACTTAAGACGTGTTCAGTAGGAGTTTGCCAACTTGAGCATTACTGAGGACTGAGGCTCTGACTTCCACATAATTTAGGGCAAATAACTGCCAATTTGACTAAACCTTGATTATTGTTAGAGATAAACCCAATCACCAATTTAAGGTTTAAAAACCTGCCTGTTTCCACTTTAAATATGGACAAAGTCTGTAGTATATTGCTAAACTGCAAGCGTATTAATTAATTTAACACTGACAAGAACAGCATTTAGGAATTGGATAGCAACTGAAGGAAAGGTGCGTGCTGTTTTACACTGAACACACACACCTCAGTGGCTAGCTGAAATGCTAAATGAGGAACTTTCGCTAATGCTAACTCATGATGAACAAGTGAAAACTCTGGCTTCTCACAAGCAGCTTCCTCAGAGTCACCACTGGCACTCATTACACCGTGGCGAGCAGAAGCTGAGTTCAGCACCCAAGTTACAACAGCTCTTTGTAAAACTCTGGATGTTTCAAAGTAAACGGCGTAAGGGGGATATAATGCCCATCTCCAACAGCAGGGAGAGTCACAATCTTACAATCAAAATGTGAGAGGTTGCACTGAAACCAAAGCTTGAGCATTACATTACAAAGCATGTCATTACATCTAATGACATTTGTTAGGAGGCAGGTGTAGCCCAAAGGAATGATTTACATGGTAGAAATGCCTTTATGCCAAAGATTTCAGTCCTTGATACTTTACAAACATCTGTGGCTGTTATCATTTGTCCTCTGTAAACTTTCACATGGGATGGGAGGAATAGTAAAAAAAAAATTCCCTCACCTTTTCCATGACATTTGAATAATTCCCTCTTTATTTCCCTCCTCATTCTGTTACCCATTATTAGGCTACAAATCCAAAGACAGGGCTGTGCAGTGAAAAACTCTGTTAGTCTGGATGTAGCTGTAACTATGTCTGGGCCTCTTAGCAAACAGATGAAGTTGTTGGAAAGTATTTTAGTCTCCTGACAAAGACATAATCAAACTGATGTTAGAATCGCATGCAAATGACAAACAGTGGAGACACTGGTTTTGGAAACTAAATTAAAACGTTAACCACTTGCGTAGAGGGAAAAAAAAAGGAAAAGGCAAAAAGTCCAATTGTTTGAGTGATCTAATGACATGACAACTAACAAGGTGAAACAGACAAGGAAACCTAATCTGTTCCCATAGTGAATTTTATATTGTGTGGAGAACAAGAATATGCTCAGGCCTGATGAAAGAAGTTTTAAACATGGAAGGAATACACCTAGCTTTTATCAATCAAAGTTCTTAAAAGTAAGAAACTTCCCAAATGTCAATACAAAATGTTAGTAATTGCCTCCTGTCTTTCGAGTTTGGCTAAAATATCCAAGTCTTATTCTGAAAGGAACATCTTTCTGTAACAGAGGCTTGCTTCTGTTTCTTTGCTTAAAACCCAAATGACCTCCTTCAATGACACTGTGAGTAGTTAGCTACAGAACAGGAAGGAAACGCCAAGGATGCTTGCCAAGGTGTGTATCAGTTCAAAGCCAGCATCATACAATCAGAACAATCCACCATGTTTTAAAACAAACTGCAACAAACCAAGCAAACAAAATAACCCAGACAGGGTTTACACTTCAGGATACTTCAGTCTGAAATGAATGACAAGCAAGGACAACCACACAACTTTTCAACGTTATAGTAAAACCCACAGGAAAAGCAACTTACTTTTGTAAAATTTTGGCTTACAATATTAGGGACCTATCCTGGATCGATACCAAAATAATACAATCAAGTAGCACCCCTGTTTTAGGACACTTCATAAACTTACACCAACTGCTGAAAGACTAATCAGAGTTAATAGTGAGACTCTTAACAAGTCAAAGATTCATGTCTGAGAAGACCTTTCTGAAGCATGTGGTGCATTTTGAAAAATCTGATATTATCGTAGGAGGTAGGATAATCTGTACAGAAAAAGACAATGAGTCTTGTTCTGTTTTGCACAATATTTCCATTAACATAAAAAGCTTACTTAATAGCATGCACAATTTTGAGATCAGCTGGCACCTGATGAAAGAAACAGGGACAAAAGTACTGTCCCAAGAGCCAGTTGAGTATTCAACTGTTACCCAGAATTAGTCTCAGCAAGGAGGACGGTTCAGATCAATATACCGGAAGTACAGTATTCCTTTTGAAGGCTTACAGTGAAATTCTTAGGCTTCTGTAAACATGAAAAATATTCACTGTTCCACATAATTATTTGCTGTGTTTGGATTTTAGAAAGTGCAAATTTTCTGTGATTAAGGATTAGAAGTTTTATTTTTATTTGGTCTCAAAGAAGAAAGGGTTTGGTAGTGCTGGAAATGGTAGGCCTTTACCTATGGTCTTTGTTTCCCCATATTTTGCTTCTCAGCATTTCTGGAAAGAGTTTCTACATAAAACTAGACATAACTTGACATTCAGGCCAGGTCCCTGCTTCCTCCTGAGAATATCCCAATTCATGCCTAAACACAGAATGGCAGACATCTTCTCCCTTTTTGTAAGAGAAGAGTTCAACAGCTCAGTCCCCTGACCATACACACATCTTTAGTATTAATAGTTTCCTTAATTCCCCCCTCCATTATAGCCTCTAATTGATCCCCCTGTTGTGTTTCTCACTGATGCACTGGAGAGAAAATTAATTTAATTTATGACTCAGATCTGATTGATACTTAATCTCTTACCATTCCCAATGATTTCACATTCTGGGGAAGAAACTGGAAAGTTCATGTTTCACTGTGATTTCCTGCCCACCCCCCACCCCCCCACCATCCCAAATAATAAAGATGCTATAAAGTTGAGGCACAAGTGGTCAAGGGTGAACTTGATCAGTTCTAGCAGCTGGTTCTTGGACATGTCCTGGTGGTAAAGGCTGATCACCTCCTGCAGGATGTTTTGGTGCATCTCCAACTTTGTGTTCCCCGGCTGTAAAACAAGAATAAAACTATTTGTAACTTCTCAATTAAATTGGCCCCAAATGTGAAAAGTCTCTAAAGGAAAGTTTCTAGTGTAGGGACAATCAAACAAAATCTTCTATTTTTTGGTTTTTAAGTGGAATCAAGAATTTTGTATGTGACTAACAATGAGTTCAGATTTAGATTATGCAATAGACTGCATTACTATAATATTCAGCGTTTCCTCTTAGATTACTAATTGTTTCTGTTTTCTGTGAAATATTTTTACTTAAGTAACACATTGGTTCTTTGCAGATTGTTCTTTCCAAAATATATTACGTGTTTATGAAATCTTTAATCCTAATACGGGAAGCCTGAAAAAAAAGATTAACAACTTGCTCCTGTACTGTACTCCCCAGCGCGTCAATAATTCTTACAACATTCTCCCTTTGCCTACCTTTGAATAATTACTAATTTTCATGGTTTGCTGAAGATTTCAGAACTTGCAGCTAATTTTTGTGATTTTTTTCCTTAAATTACCCTCAGTAGCTCCAGTACTAGAAATAATGTCTACTTGGGCCTCTAACTCAGTGAAGGAGTAGTGACTACTTCTGGTTAATATAATGAATTCTTATGACACCTGATTAATTGACTTTGCAGAAAGTTTTTACATAAAACAATGTATGTGTTAAGAACAGTATCTGCTACATTATTGCCAGTATCAAAAGATTTAACATTAGTCCAACTCTCAGGGCATCTGATATTATACATGTTTTTACTGGAGGTGAAGGGAAGTGAGACTCTCAGAACTAAGGATCATAAAATGAAATTACCCACAGGCAGTTTTGAAGCAAATGGAAACAAAATTAAACTGGCACTGAAATTTCATTATTTCTCTTTACATAACTGAGTGGCTAAGGGACAGAATTTCAGGGTACCCAACAAAGTAAGCTGTAATCACTGAATATAGCGTTTAAGGTTTGAAACCCCACTGTCAGCCCTGCAGGAGCAGTTAAGAGCTTCCAGTATTCAAAAGGCTGGATACAGTCTGCAGCTTTATTTTCCAGATAAATGTCAAAAAGTTCTTGAGCTCTGCTGATAAAGTTAGCACAGGAACATGGAAGCCAGTAAAACCATCATTTCTAGAGGGGGAGAAAAAGCTAAGTTAGGGTGTTTGGGAAAGCAGAGCCCCTTCAAAGCACAAAAGAAACATGGACAATGTGTTATGGGTAAGAAGTGCTAATATATACCTCCCCGTTTTGTTGCCGTCCATGAGCAAATGCAATGGTTATTTTAACACTATCTTCTGAGGGTGTTGAAGCCATTCATACTGTCTATAAATTAACTTGTCACATCATGTTGTACTCAACTGCTGGTAAATTGGCCACTGAGGATAGACCTGTTGAAAGCATTTAAATGCTTTGTTCTGCAGTCTGAAACTGGTAATGAAGCCATAGAAAATAAGACAGACCTGGTTGTTTGTATGTCCCTATTCCGCTTCTCTGGATGCTCACAAATCCCAGATATCCTAGATCTCACTGGTTTTAGACTGACAGGTATGACACAATCCTCCTGCTCTGCCCATCTGATGCCTTGAGTTATAACTCTCTTTTTCACTTAATACTTAAGAAGAGTTCCACACTTCCTTGTTAAGGACAGTTTAGTGAACCTCTCTACAGAGGTCATTAAACCCACATTATGTTAATAGTTTCAACAGAAAAGACAGTTTTAGTGACTTTTACACTGGAGATCTTATTTTAAAGTTTGTGTATCTACACAGAAAGACACATACGGGGCTGGAATTTCAGTTCTCCAGCTGGTCCTGCAGGAGGATTTCCTTGCTGTAGTTTCTTTTGTTCCATCTGTTTTACAACCTGGTGAAAAATAAAATGCAACAGTTGAAAAACTTAAACCTGTCAACTTTCTCTGATGTGACATAAATGAATAGACTTAAAACACATTTTACAGTCATTATGTAAAGTCTTTGCTAATGGGTGTAACTACTGAGTTGAGATGCTTGAATTGTTTGCTATAATCTTGAATACTACATTATGTTTTGCTGTGGTACCATTAGTTTAGAATTCAGCAGGGACTTACGTGAGAAATCAAGGTAAAGAATGCTCCAGAGCTGGGGACTGTCATGACTCATACAAGGATGCAAGAAAAGAAAAAAAAAAATTTCTGTTCTCATAAGCGTACCTGCTGAAGCTCTTGTTTCTGAGCCTGAAGCTGGTCATGCTGCCTCTGTAGCTCTTCCTTCTGCTTCTGAAGATCTTCTGCTTTCTTTCTAAGTTCATCTTCCTGCTGAGAAATATGACTTTCAAATTCCTTCAGCTCGTCCTCAGTGAAGAGCTGCTGTTGATCTAGTGTCTGCAAGAAAATACATACAAATGTGAATACTCAGAATGTATATATATTTTTATTAACTTCCCACTTGAATTATTATCAGCTAAACTGTACAGGTCACTAAACAACTCTCAGAATTTTCATCAAAATACTCAGATACGACACTGTAAAGGCTTAGTACACTCACTGTAAGAAAGAGCAAAATAGATGTTTCTCTGCTATTTTCTCAGCAAAATTCTACTACAGATTTAGAGGTAGGAGAAAAAAATTTCCTCTTGCTTCCAGCTGAGCTCTTATCTTCCCTTTGAAGTGATTCAAAAAACAAAATGTCCACTTGCTGTTCGGAAAGCACTAGGAAAAGCTCCGCTGGAATCCACAGGGTGGCGCAAGGTCTTTTTTGTTTCTGTGAGGGCCACAAAGATTGCACCTGCATTGTATTAGTCCGCTACATTTTGTACATTATGGTCAGCTAAGGCGCTTAATCACACACATACCAAGACAGAACTGAAAAAAACCAAAGGTCAGAGACATGCCATTTGGCTTCCTGCTTAGAGTAATGGTAATAGTACTGTACGTTGCACTTGAAACACACTCTCATTACCTCCCAGCTATCTGGCTCCAAAAATTCTTTTTTCTCTGTAGCTCTCAAGAACTCCTCCAAAGTCACTAGCCGATCCTTGTTGACATCAACCTATTAGAAGCAAAAAAATAAATTCAACCTAAAGGATGGGTTTTGGTGAAGCTAGTGTTTAATTTCATCGTGCAGGTATTTTCTAATATAACCATTTTATTTTTAAACTGTCCCATTTTCAAGGGAGTGCCTGCAACATCTTCTGAAAACTTGTCACAAGGTTATATAGCTTAAAAAAAATGGAAATAAAAAATAAATCCTCACATTTTACTTCAAAATTTATTGGCAACATTATTTGCAGTCAGAGCCCAAACCCTAATAGTGGAATGAAGATTTTTCTGAGTAAAATGTTTTGTAGCTTTCTGGTAAAAATTCCCTAACTGTGAGTCAGAGTAATCTCCACTGTTGGATGGAGAGGTTTTAAAACATCAAAAAAAACCCTAAATGAATTGTGTCAGAATCCTTTAAAGGGAAGGGAGGAAATATTTTGCTTTTATGCCTAACAGAACACCAGGCTTGCTCTGTTGCTCAAGCTTAAGGAATTAGAATACAGAAAAGATAGGAGTTAAAAACATGCTGCTTCAAAGCATTTCTTCCCCTTTCTCTGTCTCCTGAGCTGAAAACTAATCAGAACTAGTAAATGTATTCATTGTCATAGGTGATACCTTGAGCTCTGAGCCCCCTTCTGAAGGGACAAACATGAGCTATATGAAAGAAGACACTGCTCCACTCCCTCTTCTCACACCTAAATCTTGCCCATTTGCTAAGCGCAAAAGCACATTTAGAGTCTTCTCTGTTTGACACAAAATTCCAAAGAAACTTCTATTGAATCTCAGTATCTGCAAGAGATGGAGGCTACAGCACAATTCCTTCTCTGCAACTTTTAAAATAAAAACTAGTCAGAACGCATTTGCATCAAAAAATGGGGACAGGGCTTGAGAATTCTAACTTGATGTGTGACAAGTTGTCCCTTTCTGCTGTACTTGGACAATGCTTCTGATGAGGAGGATTGTATTTCTTAAACACAGAAGGAAATCAGCAGCTCTACTGAACATCAGTCCCCACCTCATTCATTACATGTTCTCTCATTCTCAGCCTTTCTTCTTCCATTTCAACCATGTCATCCTCTTCATTTTTGGGATCGTAAACTTTTTCTAGCTGAAATTAAAAATTAGCAAATGTTAGTTTGGTAAACTCATTCAAATGACAGCATATTTGGCATAGTAGTGTGAGATGTTGCTAAAAACATGAATTCACCATTTTTCCAATAGAGTGTGTGTGGAATTTTCTTCTTTTAGGATAGTATTTATGCAAAAAGTGAGCCTTCCACTGCTATGAATGAAGTTTTCAGTTACTTCATGTGGTCTGTTGTAATTCAGTGCTGTGGACATTACAGTAAAATTGACTTCAGCATACAGTCTGATCCTACATTTGATTCAAAGCAGGCAGTTTCCTCGTGATTTCTGGAACAGGAGGGAATAACTGTTTTACCAGAGCATGCAGCTGATCCTGTAAGCATTCAGACACCACAAGACAAATTGACTGCTTAATTTAATGGTCCACTTCTCCTCTTGCACAATGTCTTTCTGGTGAGTTCATGCTTGTTTGCTTCTACTTAGCTTTTTCAGTCATTTAGCTTTGCTTGCTAAGCCATAGGTAATTTGTTTTTAAACTACAAAACTGCAAAATGGTGGGACATATGTGTCAAATATCTGTCATATCTTGTATCCAAAACAGTGTGGCCAGCAGGATAAGGGAAGTGATTGTCCCCCTGTACTCAGCACCAGTGAGCCTGCACCTCAAACCCTGTGTTCTTAAACCCCTCACTACAAGAGGGACATAGAGGTGCTGGAGCGTGTCCAGAGACGGGCAACGGAGCTGGGGAAGGGGCTGGAGCACAAGTCTCATGAGGAGCGGCTGAGGGAACTGGGGGTGTTGAGTCTGGAGAGGAGGAGGCTCAGGGAGGATCTTCTTGCTCTCTACAATTACCTCAAAGGAGGCTGCAGGCAGGTGAGGGTTGGTTTCTCCTCCCTGATAACCAGGAACAGAACAAGAGGAAACAGTCTCAAGTTGTGCCAAAGGAGGTTTAGATCGGGTGTTAGGAACAGTTTTTTCACTGAAAGGGTGATCAAGCACTGGAACAGGCTGCTCAGGGAGGTAGGTGATGGAAACACCATCCCTGGAGGTGTTTAGAAAACGTGTAGATGCGGGGCTGAGGGACATGTTTAAGTGATGAACTTGGCAGCCCTGGGTTAACGGTTGGACTTGATGATGTTAAAGGTCTTTTCCAACCTAAATGATGCCATGATTCTGTGAAAAAAGACTGCCGTATATCTTCATTGTATTAGAGGAGATTATGGCAAAGTGTTGTTACAAATCTGCATTTTCAAATTTAGTTTGTTTAAAAAATTGTATTAGTTTGATTTTATAAACTTCTATATACACTGTATAGCACATTTCCTCCCTGACTCATTAAATCTAGAAGAAATTTTAAGACTAAACTTTAAGACTAAAAACTTTACATGTGCTCCACACTAGCTAGATATAAAATATGTGAAACTTCTATAGCCACTTCCAGAGTGTGCTGCCTTTGAGCCAATTCACAGGAGTGTGACCCTTTTTCTCTCAGCAAGTCTTATGACTTGTTAATAAGCAATGAATGAGCACAGCTACCCAACTTCAGAACTTCTACCAGGCTGCACCTAGCCAGAGCACGAGTGCAGCTCTCTACGTTGCCATTTATACAGGTATAGCTGTCCTGCAGATGAACTATAAAATCTCAGACAAGCCCGTGGCAGAGAAATACATAAACACTAGGTCTCTGGTGTCTGAGTCCTAAGCTTCAACTACTTTATTTTCCCTGCTGATGAGTTTTTACACTTCTGTAGAAACATTAAGGATGCAAAAAGTTTGGCATGAATACTCTTAACTTGTAGTTCAAAGCCCTCAAATATACCTGGAAAAAATACAGACACATCCCTGTAACCATTTACTGAAACAAGTTAAGTTCCTAAACACTTTTTTTTACCTCTTTAGTAAACAGGGCTTCTAATTCTTGCTCATCCAGGAAACCATCATTATTGACATCTACAAAAAAAGCATTGAAAATACAAGTTGAGTATGTACAGAAAGTAATAGATGTAATAGTTTTCCTTGAGTTCAATAAGTATCAGCATACTTATCTCATGGGATTAAAAACCTCATTTAACAAGATGTTGATTACATAGGTCATTTTTTCTGGTTAGGTTTTAATTAGGCACTGGCTGAACTGTATTGCCATTTTTGGTTGGTTGGTTGAACATGTCTGGAGCAATCTCCCTACTTCTTAGATTAGCAAACTGAAATAGGTCACAACAGGATTGCACAGAGTGCAATTGCCAAAAAATATGGCTGAGAACAAGTTGTCCCAATTCAACAACTAAATTTGTAAATAGACTGAGCAACAAAAATCTGCAGAAAAACTTTGTTAACCAATAGTATCTTTCTCTCTCTCAAAAAAAAGGAAAAATAATTATGTGAAAGTCTATATAAACATGCAGCACTTGAGATCACCGTAAAATGACTTTTCATGTCAAATTCTGAGAGGAGAATACTTGATAACTAACTTTTATCCTACATTCTACTCTGAATATTGTTACACTACCTCTGAAACAGAAAGAGAACGCCTACTTCAAATGAGTGTTATGCAATATTTTTGTTTAATAGCTTCAAAGTTTTTATATACTATGCTCTAAAGCAAAAGGTTATTTCAGCTATTTCTGTTTTGGTAAGATTTGCACCAAAAAATCTACCAAAATTTTTCAGAAAATTACCTTTCAAGATCTCTTTCTAGAAAGAAAAAATAAGGTGGAATAACTACAATACACATTCATGTGTTTTATAAACCAAGATAACAGTTCAGACTCAAGCTAGAACACTTCAGTTAAATGATCATCTTTGCGATTAGTCAAATTCTGTGTCCTATTCAACCCTTCACAGCCCAGCACCAGGCAGGATCCGATGAAGGGTACTTTATTATGAAGCGTTTAACAATGTCAGAATGTTAAGTTTACACATTTCTATAATCACATTTAAAGCAAAATGCCCATTGAGATGCATCCTCATCTCTGCTACTATTTTTTATTGTTTCCAGCTGCACACTGCTCAGAAATACAGAGGCAGGACTGGGGGACATTTTGGGTTTTGTTTTATTAAGGGGATCTTGCAACTTCTGAAGAGCTTTTGCACTCCTATGACCATTCCAAAGATAATGAGTGTCTGGCATTTATCTGCAGAGATGGTAGAAAAGCAGGTTTTCACACACACTCTCCCTCTCCTATACTCTTCAGACTCATCCAAATTGCTTGAGGTCTAAGACTTTGTCCTAGGATAAAACAAACTTGCCCTCTGCAGAAGGTGACAGAAAGTCACTTTACTTGTTCATTAAATTAAGCTAAACCTCTTACCGTGTAATTTGAAAAAAGTTTTGGGGTCAAATTCATTAGGATCTAGTCCATCTGCTTCTTCCCACACCTCTTTCAGTTGATCTTTGCTTCCCTATAGATTGGTTACAAAGAAAAACTATTCAAAATACGATTAGGTGTAATTTTTCTGCATTATCTTTGCATTACAGTTTCTCTGAAAGGCTTTCTTTTCTGATTAGTCATGTTGCAAATAGAATCAATGGAACTTTCTTTAATGCCCTTTTGGTCAGGTCTAATACCTTCATTAGGCAGAAAGGCCCAAGGAAAGAGGGTATGTCAAGGAAATGCACGTTCTGTGGAAAGGAGCAACTGTAATAATCAGTTACGGCCACACAAACTCATCTAGAAATAACAGTTGAAGGAAGTTAAATTAGTTTGCATTTTTTAAAGTAAACAGTACCATGATGCAGTTCCTTGCAGGCCAGGCACACCATGAAGGCATCCCTACGATTTTGAATACCACCGTGGCTTCCTCCTCATAAGTTTTAGCTTCTTTGTAGGTAATAATTCTGCCAGCAAATAGCACACTTGTACAGAAAAAAAAAAGGAGGTATATATAGTGGGTTTTCTAATGCTCTCAGCATTGTTCCCACAGTCTGTTCCGTCATCCATGAGAAGAGGCAAATGCTGAGAACAAACAAGATACACCCTTCTCTTTATTAGCTTTTTCTCTCTGGAAAGGAAAGCTACCACCCAATCATGTAAGAATATACTGTGGCCTTACAGGATGGTGAACTTTAGGGTGATCTCCATGTTTTTTCTTCATCTCCTCAAATTTGGATTCTTCTCGCTGCCTCTTTTCTTCATCCAGTGTTTTTAAATACTCTCTCCTCTCATGTTCTTTCATCATCTCATATTTCTTAAACTCCTCATGGCGGGTCTTATCATAGTTTTCCAGGTCACTTGTAGCCTAAAAATACGGATATATGTAGACATAGGATTATGCCACACGAATACATTACCACAAATGACATTACAACCACTGTATTGTTCACATCTGTGGGCAAGGCTGGCCATATTGCCATTCTCCTTTTAAACATGAAGTAGACTAGTTGGGGGTTTCCTTTCATGTGACAGTGATGCAGAAACACCTCTCCTCACTTTGTTGTTTTCACAGAAATTGATTTGCAAGGGTTCAACTGCTAGATGACTTTTGCAGCTACACAGTACTTTAAGGAGGCATCAAGGTCTTCCTTCCTTCCTTCTCACCAATTAATAATAAATTAACTCAAGTAAGTCCCATACTAATTAAGCGCAGCTTCAAATAGTACCATTGACTCCTTGCTTGCTTCAGACTAAGACCATTTGTAGCTTATTTTACAGTTTAACGAAAAAAGTGCCTTCACTAGTAATGGAAGTTAGTTTGCAGTAGCTTAATACAGATTAAATTAAAAACCCCAATTATATGGAGACAAAGGGTGTGAGGGGAGAATTTCTGACAAGCACTTGTATAGAGTTTACAGACAGCTCAAGGTATTAAATGATGTTTTGCTAGTGCTTTTCAAAGTAACATGTTTATACCTGAAACAGTCTCTCAATTATATTTTAGTTTTCAGATTCACCATAACTTTTCAAAACCAATTCCAAAGCAAAGACCCCCTAAAATGCCCATGACACACTATCAATACCTCAGCTGAGAAATGAGAAGACCAAATAAAAAAAAAGAACTGCCCCGTTGAGGATATGCTTCTCTTAGCCAACCAGAATTTTCCCAGAAGTGATACTCAGAAATGGCAAGAAAATTTACAGTATCTCTATAAAAAAAAAATTTTACAGAAAACTGAGATTAAGTTTTCCAAGGGTAAAATAATCCACAAAAATGACAGAAAGCTTGAAATAGACCTTGTCTTTCAATTTACTTTGACAATTTAAAAACTGTCAAATTCTCATGTCAGACATGGAGTGCGCTTCTACAGGATATCTGAGATGAAAGTCTATTTTTTCCCCCTGGGAAGCGTATTTTTTCCAGCAGTTGATTAGCTTAACTGCATCCCCTTAATAAGCATGCACTCTCACACACACACACACCCCCCATGATAGATACTGAATCTGCTAAAATTTAGGCACTGAATGCCATGCCCAGCATATGCAATTTATAATACTGTTATCTTAAATTTTACTCTGCTGTGGTTTCGCAGCTTGACGTATATATAATAGATCCCAAAATTCAAATGGCTAGTTTAGGGATGATTATTCATGTCATTCTGTGAGATGCCTAAATAATAATAAATTTAGAAATAGAAATCAGAAAAATACACTTGGTAAAAATGTACCCCTATCAAAGCTTTATTTAATTTAAAGGTTCCCGGAAAGGTGCATTTTATTCCCGAAGTTCTTTGTATTAGCACATTGAATGCAAGCCTGTTAAGATGCCACCCAAAAATTTATAGGCTCTTTAGCATAATGCTGACAACAGTTTTCACGCGTGCAATGGAGACAACTGACTTCTCTGAAAATGAAAACTGCATGTTATTTATAAAAAAAAAGTGGTATATATAAAATGATTTGCCTTTACCAGAGGAAAAAAGCATAATAATTAAAAGCAAAAAACCCCACAGTAGTTTATATCTAGCACTCACTGCTTTGATCAACATATCTAAGTCTTTAGGTTCAAACGTGTCAGGATTCTGATGGTTCAGGTGCTCAAACTGTTTAAGGAGAGCCTGATGGTCTATGCCAGTGTCTGAAAGAGAAAGATAAAAATGTAAAACATTAAAATAAGTTTGAAATCAAGTGAGTCAGGAAGTTAAAAACTTTGATATGGGAGCTTGTGCCTTTTAAGTACCTGAGGCTCCCTAAGGACTGGATGATTTTTTTAACTGTTGGAGGAAACTATAGCAACACTTCCAAAGTTGCTTTTCCTGAAGGACATCGGCAAACTTGATAGCTGTTTGCACTATATTCCTTCTGATGTGTCAGTGTTGCATTGCACACAACAATTTAACATGCACACATTAATTAAGGCTTGTGCTTCAGCAAGGAAAAGGACAATCAACTTGGGCTTCACAAACTAAGAAAAGTATTTTATTCTCTTTTATATAAATGAGATAGTTGAAGTTATGTGCAGTATCAAAGCTAACAACTTGCATCTTTTTTCCTGAACTGGGAGAAGTCTGACTCTTCTATTGCATTGTACATTTTGCAAATGGCTTATATCTGGCCAAAGATGTATGTACAATATGTGTAGAATTGTATCAATCAGATAAGCAGATACTCATTTATGCAAAATAAGAAGTGCAAGACAGTGGACAGTCAGGTCCTGTGTCTTAAAAGCTGCAAACATTTCTCTCTTCCTTATGACAGGAATGGTACCCAACAGTATCAGTACACAATGCACTAACAACAAAACACATTTTTACAACAGGCTTTCCTAGCTGTTACCATGGTTTCTGACTGCTAATGCTAGATAACAATGCTATCTTAAGCAGCATACACTATGATATATGTATAACAATTTTGACAAGCTTTTACCAAATGGCTTAACAAAGCATATTTTATTTGTTTAAAAAAAATTGGGAAACAATTTTGAACATGTTGTTCTTTGGCCAGCTATTTGTTTTACACTCAAGGCTGTGTTTGTATTGTCACAAAACAACAAATGCTTACTGGGGCAGATTTCAACAGTCATTCCTCTCTAGTGAGATCGTAATTTCTGCTGAAATATATGAACCTTCACCTGTTTTTGAAACATTTTTAGAAGTGTAATAATAGGCTTAAAATAAAGCAAATCAAACAAACAAAAAAACCCCAGCCCCTAAATCCATTTTCCTCCATTTCTTGTATTTTGGGAAAAGACCCATTCTATTTGACAGTATTTACTTGTCACGTTACTGCATTATCTGTGACCCAACCCCTAACATTCAACTGTTCTGTAGTGATCAGTCTACCACGATCTTGCTGAAAATGTTTAAAAACATGTCTGGATTAGGACTGAATATATGCAGAATATAATCTCAAAACTGCTTGATTTTTAAAAAATCTGATCATCTGAGAGGGAAAAGAACGGGGGGGGGCTACGTGCTTTTTTTTTTCTTTTTTTAGATCAGATAGAAGACTAAGATATTAGTGGTGTTATAAGGGAAAAGATTAGCAGAACAAATAAAAGCAAATCAAACAGCTCTGCCTGCTGTTACTGTACAATGTTCTTTTCTACATGTTCCAAGATGTTGCCTAGGTGTACAGATGCAGCTGTATTTCATAGATAATTTGGCCATAGTTGTATGTGATGTGGAGTATTCACTGGCAGGACTGATTATAAATTTTACAAAACATTTTCCCACTCCTGATGTTTTCGTATCTTAGTAGTCATCTGAATATTCTGAACTGCAATAATCCGTTCTTATTTTTTCCCAAATGTAAGATCTCACACTTATGCTGTAACAGATCTGATCTGCCAGGGGCTAAAGCACACTCTACTAGTTACTCTTGATTTATGGAAGTAGAGAGGGCTAGAAGTAACCAGTCCATTAAACGACTAAAAAATTTAAAAATACACAAAATTACTACACAATTGGGTATTGTTAGCTGCAGTCAAATAGCTTACTGCGAGTGTCACCATGATGTCACTGGCCCACTTGCCTGCAACAGGAACATAAGACATGACTCTTGGCAGCTGAAGAGCTGTTGGAGGAAGAAGATGAACGTGGGGTCTGGCAGGTATGTGAGGCAATGCACTGGCTCCTGTGGATGATTTACTGCTGGCCTGCACTGCCTAGCTACCAGTCAACTGTACTCTCCAGACTAGAACTTTCATTAAAACAAAGCAAAGGACAGAAAGGTGATCTGACACCCTCAGCCAACTCTACGTTATTATTCATAAATTATACTATGGTAGCACCTAAAGACCTCACTGGCAAGGTATCTTTTTTTCCCAAAGTATTCTGATGCTTTCCTAACCCTAGTAACATCCCCATAAACATGTATTTGCACATGCTTGCTTCTTCAGTCTATGTGCCAGCTCTAAGTTTAGCTTAGCCAGAAGACAGATCCTCAGTTCTTGGGAGCATTTTAAATTGATGCATTACCTATTCAATTCAGTGTGATCCCTCCCCATAAATTGCAAACGTTTTTAATAAAAAAATACTCTACATAAGCTAATTAAGCCCCTTTTGTTAGAGTTTCTTTGTGAAAAAACAGCATTTCAGAAACAAGATGATATAGTCCATCATCAGGATCTTCATTTATGAGCAACTAATTCTTTTCAAAAGGAAACCACTAATGAGAAATTTACAGAATTAGTTCTAAATGTAAGCTTTAAAAATTATTCAGTAATAAGAAATAAAAAGGGATAGCACCATTTTCCACACAAACACACAGGAATCACTCATTAGAAATGTGTATACTTTATTTAAAAAATTGCCTGAGTTTGTATGATTTCATTAGCAATTAAGAAAATTCTACAGAGAATTTTTTTTACTCCAAATGTTTTTCTTTATTCAGTAGTTTAAAACGGCCCCCAAAATTAGAAGAATTATCTTCTAAATCAAAACGTTTAATGTTTGTTATAAATCTATACAGTAACTCTTACTGGTGGAAAGGGAACTTAAAAAGAGAAAAGGAAAACTTCCATGTTAGCTGACTCTAAAAAAATAAATTTGTTTTCTACTCCATAAAGACATGAAATGCTAGGTCATGTTGTATTCTTAAACCTAGTCCTACTGTATCACTAGTTCTCAGTGAATAATCTGTAGTCTACAAAAATACAAAAAGACGTTGAAAAAAATTAGAAATAACTGAAAAATCCACTGCCAAAATCAAATTTAGTTATTTATAAAACATTGATGGCTTTTCTCTTCTCCCCAGTTTCCTTTAAAGGTGGGTCTTTACTGGACATAGGCCAGCTCAGACAGGACACTCACTTTCAGCTTACAGTCATTGTTGACAACAAACAAAGCATAACTGATGGACTTTGGGCACCTTTCCAACACAACCCCACCTCTTAACTCACCTAGTTAAATTTTGTGTTCTTACCTTGAACAGAATCCATTTTAGCTTTAATTAACATTCTTAATCTCGCCACCTCTTGTCTTTTTAGTTCATCCAGCCGTGTTCTCACATGGTGGCTTACTAAATCAAGCTCTCTGCTTAGTTTTCCACTCTGTCAAAAAACAGAAGTTATGTATAAAAACTAGAAGAAAGTAGCCTTCAGGATTCCCATTAGACATGAGCTGCAGGACAGCAGACTAGTGGCAGTCTTTGGCAATACTGTAGCCCACAATATAAGAATCTCAATTTTTTTTCAAAGAGCAGATTCAAGTTTTTTTAAGCCTATGGCTATAGAAACAGGAATCCTAAAAGCTTTCTGAAAAGAGAATTTCTAAGTATCTTGCTCCTCCAAAGGGCAAAATCATGACCTTGAAGCAGCAATACCTAACAATGTTTAAGTGACAAATTTCTTGATCAAATTAGTTCAAAAGAACTGTGAGATGCACACAAAATGATGTGCTCTTCACCCACTTGATGACTGCTGTAAGACCTGAGAGGGTACAAGCACAGCAACAGCCACCAACATGTATTGCAAGAATATTCAACAGGATCTGGAAATGGATAGTAATCTTCAAGGGTTACACTAGATGTAGCACAGAAGAAAAAGGAGCCAAAAGCTGCCAATGGCAACATGAGGGATTAAAGGAAATGCAAAAGGCAGGTTCTCCTCTTTAGTTTCCTACCTGTCCCTTGCTGAATTTCTAGCTCATAAAAGGGAGTGCAGAACAGCCACCACCTACAGCCAGGAACTAAAGTTGAAAAGACAAGAATGCGGTGAGGTTTAGGAGAGAGTGCTTTGTGGATTCGCACAAAAGAAAGGACAGCAACGGAGAAAGCCAGAGTTCTATTTTATTCCTAAATACACTGACTTTACCTCTTGCACAACTCCTCAATTTCCCCAGACTTTAAAATCTGACTGCCTTGTCATTCTTTTCTATATCATCATACTCATTTGTGACATACTATCTTAACCTCAGAAGGCCAATATACATCTATGTTCAAAATGGTGTTCCAAATTACTTAGCAGGCAAGTGAGTGAGAGCTACGCTTGCAGCTGTTTTGATGTACAGGAAGGTTCACCTACCTGTACGAAGTCTGAAAGCAGCTTTTTAGTAGACAGGCAGAAACTATGCATTCAAATATAAGTTGTTGGGGGGGGGGGTTTATGCTACACTATGGGATATTTAACGAACAGAAGTGCTGCTGTCCCTTGACTAAAGACAAAGTTCTAGTTAACTCTTACTAGATTTTAGATATTAGGTATTTAACTCTTAATACCTAAGTAAATACAAAGGTGAGGAAATTTAAGCTCACAAAAATTGAGAGGAGTATGAAAAAAGAAAAAGGAAGAAAGAATACAACATACATGGGTCATGATTATGGATTTAGTTAACCTTAATTTAACTCCTTTTTTTGTACCTACCTTTATTTCCTCTATGTCAGCAGTCTGGAGTTTCTCTCTGAAATGCTTATCTGTTTCCAAGACATCTATTACTTGCCTGAGATATTCATCATAATAAAGTCCTGTATCCTTCAAAAAAAGAATGTGAAATTGAGAAAATAAACTACCAAACACTTCATTTTTTTAAAATACAGTGATTAAACTGAAACTTAAGTCTCAGCAACACAGGCATTATACTCTCTTACATAGCTTAGTTTTTTCTCATTTGCATCGTTGTCCTATAACAACTTATTCTCATGACTCATTTGTTTCAGCAACTGACAAGGAAGAGAAACGTGTTTAAGAATCCATGTAATACAGAAGCATCTGTCATGTTAATATAGTGTTGGTGGGTTTTTTAAACAGTGAAATTCATTCATTACTCTTCTATTTGAAACACTGAAATGGAATCACTGAGTGGAATTTCCTAAGCTACCACTCAGTTGCTTGAAAGAAGTCTCTGTGGAACATTAGCAATCCTTCCTATTGCAAATTGGTGAATTCCTTCCACGTGCCACCTCACTTTTAGCAGATCACAGGAAAAAAAATATAAAAAACAAATTTAAATGGAACCTTACCAAAGTAGATGGTAGACTGTATGAGAATACCAGCTAATATTAGTTTCCTTCCGGTAAAGAACATCTAAATTTCATGAAGGCAATCTGCTATAGCCAGATTACTAACAATTAGGAAAAAATACCTAATTAGATAAATTTCATTACACTTACTGGGTTTTCTACCTTCTCTCCTTCTACGTGGCCTTCTCCTTTGACTTTTGTCTTATCTATGTCTATAGGTACAGCTTCCGAGACCATTAGGAGACATGTCATCAGCAAAATACACTGTTGGGGCAGGACAGATAGCCACTTCATCTGAAATGAGACCAAGTTACAAAAATTAACATTAAAAATGTTACCATACCGTACTGATTAAAATATATTTCTGTTCCTATATAAATACCTCTAATAACCGACATCCCACATCTTCTATTCCTCTCAAAGAACACTAAAACTCGAAGAATTAAATATGGTTTTAATTTTTAAAAGTCATTATTACACAAGCAGATTTCCTCAGATTATCTTACAGTTCTGTGGCAAACCTAAATTGTACTGTAAATGGTGAGAGGTTTTTAACATGTTGAGGTATTATCAATAGCTCTGCATAACAGGTGGAACACTCAATGTTCATACATTGTTTAGGATGGCCAAGTCTTGCATAACTAATACTGATATGACGTTCCTACTCTGACCATGTCTTTGCTGAAATTATTGGCAAACTCCTGAAGATAATCATGGACACTGAATCAGATCTTAGAGTAGCAATACCAGTAGTTTTTGTTTCAGCAATGGAGTAGTTTGCCTAATCTGGAGTAGAGATCCCCTCCAAAGTTTATTTGCAGGAAAAATAATTTTAATCCGTGTTATACCCGTATTTCAAGTTGACAGAGATTCCTGAAAAAAGTGTTCACACTACCTGAAATTGTTGCTGAGGCATTAAGCCAGTTTCCCCTAGACTTTGTGTCTTATACGGGGCTAACTCGCACATAGTTTGATGAGCACTGAGCACTTTTGAGAGTTCTTGATCTCTGTATTTTCCCCCTCTGTCAAATTTGGTTAAAAATAGCTCAATTAATTCAGAAACTGGTAAAATGGAATATTTAAACAGCACAAGTACAGGAAATCCAGCTAGAAAAATAATGATGGTAATCCAGCATCTGACAGCAAAGTCAGGTTCTTGAGACAATTCAGCCTATGACAGTCCACTGTCTCTGGATATTCTATCAAAAGCTTAAGCAAACTCCAGTATTACATTAATAATATAAATCACCTCCTGGAAAGTGAAAGTTGCCAGTCAAGTACTGTCTAAAATTAGTTTAGATATGTCAAAGAAGAAGACATAATATTTAAGATACGTACAAACAAATCAAAATTGTACCTGGTACAAGGAGAATTTCTGTGGAAGTGCTGTAACTAGTCATGCAAGTAATTCTATTAAAAGTACTTATGTCCGCCAGCAGCAAACCTCTTTTTAGCAGGGTAGGAGGGACAAACTGATTACGGTGTCAATGCCAGTTTTCCTGACTACATGCTCTGGTACTTGACAGTGAAGCATTACTATTGCTTGGATTAAGCTGCCCCTTTATTAAGGCAATAAATGTAGATAACTGTACCTACTCAATATTAAACATTGTTGACACCCTTTATTCATACATTTATTAAGTTAAAAGAATGCACTCTTCTTAAGAAAAAAAGTGAGAAATGCACAGATGATGTGCAAAGATGTTCTTTCTTTTGTTGGGGATGAAGAAATAGCTGGAGATAAAAATACACCCATCTATCCATCTTTTGTTTTATATGTCAAAGGGTCAAGAATAACAAGAATTCTCTGAAAATGGTTTTTCTTAATCACATCTTCAGCAAAAAAAAGCCTAAATGGATTCTGCACAGTTATAGCAAATAACTGTTACTTTCATTTAAAAAACGACTAACATCTGATCATTACCAGATGGGATAGCAGGAGCCACTGTTGCTGCCATACTGAACGTATTGGATTCAGTGTCAGAATACTGTCAGAACACTACTGTCAGACCCACAACAGCAAGCCTGATACGCTTCTCTAGGTCATCCCTATAAAACAAACAACCACAGAACCAAAAAAATCCCAAACCCAGACTGATTTGCTGGAACTAGTAAATTAATTCCCACACGTGTACAGAAGCTGGTGGCTTGCAGGGACTATAGAACTGATGAATGAAGGAGTTAGTCATTCACTATCACTTTTAAAAATGCCCAAGTTCCGGTACTTCAGATGGTTTTACAGAATATTGTTGTATAAATGCTGTGCCTACGTTTGTGACTTCAACAGAATTTAATCTCAGGAAATGATAATAACTAACAAATACTAGGTTTTCATGTCTACTAATCTTGATGTAGATGCCAAGACTGAGTATTTTCCAGTACTATCTGAATGACTTTTTATAAACCAAATCACCAAGTTAATGGACTTGCCCAGAAGTCTCCCTGCCAGTCCTCATACTGGATCTTCAGGCCAGGCTAGGTTACTAGGAAGGATTAACAATGCTGCTGGGAGGTCCTGAACTAGAGCCATCAGTTGGAGTCTGTTAGTGACACAGCTCATTTTATCTATCAGTGGCATGGACAACATTAATAAGTCAATACATATTACGCAGGCCATCAGTTCTTCTAGCTGGCAGGCAACCATCACCCTACTGTCACTTAATTTTTTCTGTCTTGCATGGGCAACATCACCTAATGTCTGTCCTCTTTTTTCCAAAAGTAGATTGCCATGCCTGGTGTTAAAAGTCATTCTCTAAACACTGGTGTCTGTTATTTTAGGCATTTTGATATAGCTGTCAACATACAAACACAGCTAGATCACCATGTAGGCTTGAATACAACAAATGGAAAGTGGAAAGAACTTAACTTATGCAGCAGGTTGGACAGAAATAGAAAAACATGTTTCTGTAACCGACTACCTACAACATGACAAACATGGCAAGTAGTTCCACAGATAACACAGGCTGGGTGAACCACCTCTGCTCTGAACCTGACATCCATTTACATCATTCAATGACCCCCTAAGTTCTTGCATTTGAAGAGATGTAACAACTTCTTAACTATCAATTCCATACTACAGCTCACCAACCGTGATCATATACCAGTCCTCACTCTTCTAGCCTAAAGTGTGCTAGCTTACCTACTGACTCCTTTTCCAGAAGCTTTTCCAGACCTTTGATCATGCTTGTTAGTCTTCTCTGAAGCTTTTCCAGTCCTTTAATATCTGAATTGAAATAGAACAACCTTGGATGGCCTAGGCTATGCTACGGATTTTATCAGATCATTGTTTCTTAACAAGAAAGGTTTATAAATTCTATAGGTTGGTCTGAGAATATTTGCAAGGTGATACTTCACTTCCAAAGCAGATTGAGATACAGTTGTGAGGAAGCATCCCTTCCTTTTCAGATGAAAGAAACAGGAAAGAAAGTAAAAGTAAGGTCAACACTTGTTTCAGTGTCTATCACCTAAGTGTATTGAAAAAAAAATTAATAAGAGAGAACTGAACCTCAAAATCTACTTTGAGAGATTCTGGAGAAACAGCCTGGGCAATAACTTCTCTAAACACAGAGCACCACAGTCAAAAAATTTACAGGTAAAACAAAAATCCATCTTGCTGAAATTCTTGCAGAGTATGAACGAGGCAGCCTAGTAAGCTCGTAAGTGAAAGGCCCTAAGTACGCAGGAAGTCTAGGCAACAGATATGAAACAAAGCTAATAAAAACCAAGGGACTTATAAAGTATATGACTATAATAACTATACTCCTAGTATTTTTAGAATATTTTTTTTAAGTTATGTATGTTTGAAGTATTCATTTCAAGAAACTGTAGCTTCTGGCAATTTAAACAAAAACCAAACAACATTTGGATGCCTGATAAATCAGTAAGCATCTTCCCAACATTTTTATATCAGAATGTATATTTTCACATACACAAAATTATAGTAATAAAATTAATTTAATATTACCTTAAGCCACTCAAGTTATGTAAGGTATATAACCAGTGTTTTTGAAAATCATATATGGCTATTACTTGAGCACGCTCATTTCATGTAAAACCAACAGGTCATGTAGTGAAATCAACCATGGCAGGGAAGCCAGAAACTTTTGTGCCAGCCATAGTTTTGGCATAGATTCACTCTGCCTACAGCAAGTACTAAAAGCCAACACTTTCAACAATGACACCTGGTCTTTGACTCATTTTAAAGACATATATAATCTTTTTAAAACTGCTGACCTACAACTTCTAGTAATGTGAATAATTGTGGAGATGGGGATTGTTAGTTTATGGCGGGGGGAAGAAGGGAGGGGGGCACACCCCCATACTACTCAGGCAAACAGAAACCTAAAAAATCCATGCTGAACTGAAACAACTGAGACAGAAGCAACCATGTTGGTCTGCCAAACCTCGTATGAGGGAATACTAATCTCCAGCAAATTTGGGACGGGCACCTGAAGCCCTATCATCCTAAACTAAGCTCTGCCGGCTACTGCAGAGGTATCTACCAAAAGTCCTAATCAAACTAAGTACAATTGGATCTGCTGACTTTCTGTGGGATTTGTGCTCATGGGCAATTTGGATTCCCTTGGAAATAACAACCTTTATAATTACATGCTGTCATACATAATGAGAGAGACTGGATGATATCACAGTATGTTCTTCACATCTATTTGCTGTAATAAGCTGCTCTGTAAAGAAGGCTATCTACTGCCCACCGGGCATGTTTTGTTTCAGGTTGTGCACAGGGTGTTTTTATCGTAGCTCTTTCGATAGAACCGGCCAAAAAATCCACAAGTACCAGGAAGGATTAAAAGCAGAGAAGACCAAAACAGATAAGCAAAAATATCTCTATCATTGCAGCTGACTTTGCAGACTACTATGCTTAACACTGTATTTCCTGTAGCATTTTGAGGAACCCAACTGTTTACACAATCTGTGCTATAACAATTAAATTGGAAATATATGTATTAGAATAAAAAGTAATTACCTACTGCAGATAGAGTTACTGTATTTAGGTATCTACTATGGTCCAAGACCATATTCGGCCAAATTCCCCCAACAAATGCAGGTGACTAAGACATGCATCACCCTTTAGAGTGTGACAGTCACAACTGAGTCACTGAGCACATTCTTTTCTGACAGGTATTAGAAGAGAGAAAGCAGGCCTATTGAAAATTCTAATATTAATCAGCTGCAAGAAAAAACTCAGCATGATTCTCAACTTTGGCAACTAGAGGGAAGAGTGACAAGAGGCAGGATGAGAAGAAAACTGGGGTTTCAGTTTTTGTTCCACTAAACACTTTACTATTAACAGTTAATTCCACTCTCAGCCTGTTACCAAGCTACCTTCGAGAGTTCTTGACTTTTGAGAAACCCACTCCTGGATGCCTCTCCCTTCCAAAGCAATTTAGGGCAAATCTGTGTGTCTGACCCAGGGATGTAGTTTCTTCTGTAAGAACTAGGAGCTGCCAAGTGAACAGACAGTCATAGTGCTGCAGAAGAGGATCAACGTCAATTTGATCATTATCATCAGTGGCACATAATGCACTGTCAGCACACCTCCCCGTGCCCTGCCATGGGTGTGTCACTGGAGCCCAGCATTATTACTATTCTTCCTACTACTATATAGTGTCATAAAAATATAAATTGTTATGGATCTGCCCAGCTGACTAGTTACTTTTAAAGACAGATGGACAGAGCTAATGCTACAATTGCCACCTGGAAATTAAGTGATTTTAGTCAAAGACATGTAGCTCACCTAGATGAAAAGGTAGCACAACTCTGATCTGCTTGTATCAGAAATCAATCTCATCTTCCCTAGAGGGATAAACAAACATTTCTACTTATAATACATAAAGACAACTAATCACAAAAGTAGTGCTCTAGAACTGTCAAATACTGTAGTTTATAAACAGAGCCAACATCCTGAGCTTTCAGGGAAAATGAAAAATAAAAACCTCTCCAAGTATAAAGTATTTAAAAAAAACAGAGCGAGAGCCCAAAGTATGAGATAGTCAGCATGAAACAGAGCCACAAATGTACTTGCATGAACAGGAAAACACAATTGGAAAAGAAAAGAAGCAGGCTGTCTGCCAGCAACCTTGACGTTGATCTCACTGAAGTTAATCATAAATTCCTATCAACTTCAGTGGAACAGGATCGGACATTTGAATTATAAAGGGATCTGAAAGATAAGTACAAAATGCAGCTTCTAAAGTTTGTTCTAGCAACATTAACACAAGCGGCTAAACACAGCATTAGCATGCCTATCTTATACAACTGCCAGGTGTTTATAATATAAAACTGAAAATTTACTTTTCATTAACATAATACCTGTTTCCCAGAAAACAGCATAATTTGGTACTGATGTCTCCACCAGCTTCCTACCAAAGCGCAAGTCTTTTTAAAATAGTATCACCCAATGTCAAATTTTCTAAAACTGAGATAGGCAAGAACATGTAGTGATATCAGTGTATAATGCATAGTGTCTGCACATGTAGAGGCTCAGCAGATAATTATGAAGCATGACAGCACAATATTCTAGGTGTCATACTGCATGTCTGTACTTGCCAAATGCATGTGTATCATAATGGGCAATGTAAACATAAATTGACCCATAGAATACACAAATAAGCCTACCTATTTGTAAAATTTCACATACACCTCCTGTATCTGTTATGGAAGTGAAGAGATACAGTGTGGACATGCAGGATAGTCCCTATAGTCAAGACTGCACTGTGACTTCCTATTTTAATGCTGTACATTGGAAAGAGGAACAATCTTCATATGCAGGAAATAGATAAAATAGATCTACTAATCTTCACCTTTCTAAGAATATTCTAACCTCAGTACTAAAATGAGAGTATTACAAATATTATATCTGAACTATGTAAAGTACTCCTTCAGCGCTTTCAATCTTTTCACCTCTCTGAAATAGTGATATACCTGTCCCTATATCACAGTTTAAATTGAGAATGTTTAATTTTATGGGGGTTTCCATTTCTTTAAAAATTATTTGCAAAGATATTAATTGATTAGCCCTCAAAATCTTACAAAAAATAAATTAAATGTTTGAAATCAGGCAGAAAGAGATCATTCTTCTGCCATATTTTCTGTCTGGAAATCCCTGAAATATCAGTGTTGGTTCCTCCCTGTTCTTTCAGGAGGACTTGCTGCAAAGATGCTGTAAGCTATCATACCTTAACCAATGATGAAAAGTCATTGAGGCTCTTGTTAATGCATCTTCTTCACTATGTTAGGCCAATGAGTTAATCTGTTATTAGCATGCCTAAAATGTGGCAACAATTTTCAGAAGCAAGTGCAACATGCTAAGCTAAACCTCTGGTTGTGGTGAAGAAGCCTTTTCACTAACTTACCAGTCCTCCAGATACAGACTTCTCATTGAAGCCATGAGCAGAAAATGACATGGAAAGGGAAATGGCTACAATCTGCAATAGTTTTCCCTTTACAAGTTACCTTTCAAAATACAGACACCTGCATACTCTTCTTCCCAAATGAGAATTCATCATTTTAAAAGTTAATATGCAAGCATCATTTCTTCCTCTCTCATCTTTCAGTAAATGTCCCACCCACACAAGCAGCAACAGTTTTCCTCTCACTATCCTTCAAGCATTTTCTCCTCTTCTGTCAAAGCTGTCCATTAACCCCACGACTTGGATGTCACTTCTTTTTTTCTAGCCATCATTTAACAGGTTTCATCCTGGACATGCCGTCCTAACCTTTTGTTAGAGTACATCCGGCTCAGTTCTCTGCACTAGGAGACGTTCCTTATTTTTTCAGGAAGCATTTTAATACTGTACATAAAGAGTTGTATATAAACCAGTATGATTTAAGTACATAAAGGCACCAGAATCCTTTCCTCTCACGCTGTTCACTTTGCTTAAATTAATTTATTTTTACTTGTATTTGTTATATTTTTCTCACTGCACTTGATCTGCTTCATTCTCTTTACAGTTAAAAGTTGGCTGGTAGAACAGCTTCTTTTTTCAGCTTCTCAGAAAAGACAGCATGCCTCAACTGCGTGTAGTACAACATTTGCTGACAGAACCTTTTTTAAAAAAATACACTTCAGCTGCTCTATTAAATGAGTCACCCACATGCTGGGGGATACCATATAGTAACACAAACTATGAATTCTCAAGAGGGAAAGAAACAAGTACTATTTACAATGCAACTGTAACAGAAATAAAGATGGCACAGAAGCAAAACCTAGGGCTGCTGCTCCACATGCTTATCTCTGTCAAGTAAAGTTTGAAAAGGAAACTGTTTTTAATTCTTGCTGCAATGTTAATGGATCATTGTTTAAACACCTGTGCGCACACACAAACACACATGCACACAGTACTACCCGCCTCCAAGAAACTTCCCTATTATTGTTTCAGAAAAATTAATATCAGTGTCTACAAAGCTACCTTACTAACTGAAGAATGCTGACATATTAGTCTTGTTTTTAAAAGGAACTTGCATTTTATCAGTTCTTTCCAGTAAAGTTGGCTCAAAAGAAAATGATTTATGAAGCCAATACTCAAAGCAAACCTTGTACTGAGTTCAATGCATACTTGATAAAACCCTTACCAACTTCAAAAGCAAATAAAAAAAAAATTACCACTACAAATGTAGCTTCCTGTATTGTGCATCCAGTTCCCATACTGAACAAAACAGAACACCTGGAATCTCGCAAATTCATTTTGTATAACTGGGAACAGCAATTTTCAGTGCTGGTGTAAAAAGCAACCTTGTTTCACAGATGCTACTACATGCAACCAAAATATTTACTCAAACTCTAATCTCAAATCAAAAAGTATTTCAATTATTCTACTAATATGCATTTTGCTCTAGTCAGCAACAAATGGTGATGCTAAAGTAAACCCTGAATGCCCCAGAACTTCAAAGTACTTTTTTTTCCTCTTTGGAAAGAAAATAGCTAACAAGGATAAATCTAAATCTAATGATATGGAGCCAGATGTAAAAATATTTAGGCACTTAATGATAGCTGCGTAATGACACTTATTTCCAGAATTTGCATAATTTCTACTTGCTTAGGAATCCAAATATGTTTTATAAAGAATACAAAGCATGAGAAATGTATTCATTAAAAGGGTCTATATCTTTCCTGAATTACCTATGATGAATATTAATATATACAACTGAATATGATTCAAAAGGTTCTAATAAAATGCAGTTTCTTACATGATTTGACAGTTGGAAGAATGAATAGTACATAAGAACAAAACCTGTTGAAATTAACAATAATTTTGCCTCTGATTTCATCCAATTTGGCTTAAGTACCTGGCCATGTTTTTAGCTACATACAAGCGTATTCCTGTCCAGAAGGCTTGTGTCTCTTACTGCCTAACAAGAACTTCAGAAAGATCTCTTCTACTTACTGAGCAATCAAACAGACAAGAGCACAATACCTCACTAGATAAACACCTTCGTTGCACAGGAGCTCAAATAGAGGCAACACTGATATCGGCTTTTAACTTAACAGTAAAGGATTTTATCTTTCTCTTGTAAAGTGCATGTGTTTAGTCAGTATATCACTAAAAGTATCAGTCAATATTATTTCCACACCTCTGACATTTGAGTCAATATAATAATATTTCACATTTTTTATTATCTCAAAGAACTACAGCTCTCCCCTTCCATGATTACAATTTCAGTTATATACATATCGCTTGGGGGCGGCTTTTGACAGACGACCTTTAACTTGGCTTATGTGAACTGAAAGTTTATGTTCAGCAGCAGTACCATTACTACACAGCCAAGTTATGGAAACTTCTCCTTAGTCTTATCAAAATATAATTATTTTTGTTGTTGTTGCTTAGGTTTTATTTCTTGATGGGGTTTTCTAAATATAATGTCAGGTATCAAATAATGGTATCTCAAGCTGTATTATAGCATCAAGTCACAAGCAAATTTACATCGACGCCTACATTAGATGCCTTCGCATCCAATAGCTAATGGAAGTTTTAAGCAGACCCAACAGGCAATATTAATTTATAATTTTGTTGTCCCCTTTTTTTTAATGTTAATTATCTTGGTTAGAAGTGAATGAGGTACACAGAGCTCTAGTACAACACAGCTGTTCAAAGACAGAGTTATTACTTATATATAAGTAACTTTCTTATTCTAAAATAAAATACTGCCACCATCCCAAAGATTACAGTAGCAAGTAAATGGGAAAATATATAATCACAGTTTGGTGGTACTTTATGAAATCAAGGTTAATCATTTGTGGCCTGTAGTGGATGTTGCACTGTGACTACAAGATCATTGTGTAGCAGGTGACAGTAAAAGAAAAGTCCATCTTAAGTGCTCACAGGCGCTCACATGGGCTTCTCCTTAAACCCTTTGTGGATCTTAAACAGAAGCCCATAAAGGTTACAACAAAACTGGTTTCAAATAATCTGTGAGTGGCTCTGCACCTCCTATCCAGTCTTTAGAGTAGGAATCTTTCCCATGATGCTGTCTAGTTTGAGACAGGCAGTCACTTCAGAACTCAGGGTAGAGCTGCGCCAATACCGAGTCAACTACAGGACTTTTCTTTAGAGCAGGAGAAAACATGGCAAAAAAACCCCAAACCAAGCTCCACGATGACCTTGATGCCATGGCATACTGGTGCTTCGTTGTTACTGTGATGGTCTAATTTTGAAAGCGCTAGATGTTATTTCTCCACAGTAAATACTTACAACTCAAACAGCAGAGGCTTTTTCTCCTACAGGCTTACTAAAAAGCATTGCGGAACGCAAACTCTTTTGAAAAACACAGCCGTGTTCATTTCAACTAAAAAAGTTACCCCTCTACAAACATATTTCAACCTTTTCCTTCTCCAGAATACTTCCTGAGAACGGCGGCTAGCTAGAGTAAGCTTAAAGCAGTATTTTACCGAGCCCCTCCGGTTGCACTACGGTAAGCGTGAAGCAATATTTTACCCAGTTCCTCCAGCTGTGTTACAGTAAGCACAATACCGGAGAGCTATACCCTTTCTAGTGAAACCAGTCTAGCCTCCTGGGCAAAGCAGCCCAAGTTTTTCCTGCGGTTGTGCAATTCCCAGCCAGCCCAGCTGCCGCTGCTGCCGCCAGGTACGCACGGGTGCCTGCTGGCGCTGCGAAGCCAGGCGCTCCCGGGCCGTGCCGCGGGGCCGCGGGCGCGTTCCCGCTAAGGGCGGCGGGCGGGCCCGCACAGCGGGGCGGGCGGCAGGGCTGCCGGGCGGGGAGCTCCCCGGCGGGCGGCTCTGGGTCACCTCAGCCGCTCCCGCCCCCCTCCCCCGGGGCGGGCCGCTCTGGGTCCCCTCAGCCGTTCCCGCCCCCCCGCGGGCCGCTCTGAGTCCCCTCAGCCGCTCCCGCCAGACAGCCCCGAGCCCCGGCGGACGGCCCTCCCGCTCCCGCCCGCCACGGCCCCCCCGCGCACCACCGTTATTTCGCCTTCTCAAGTCTGACAGGAAGGAGAGCGCGTCCCCCCGCCGGCGGCGCCCAGCGTCTCTCTCCCTGACAGGAGCTGCCCCGCCGCCAGGCCTCCGACCAGCTCCGGGCCCGCGGGGGCCTCCCGCGGCCCCCCTCCACCACCGCCGGGTGGCACCGCCGCCCCGCAGGCGGCCTGGGACGGGCGATGCTACTACCTTTCCGTCCCGCTGCGGCGGGAGAGCAGCCGCTGCTTCTGAAGGGCGAGGTGTCTCCTGCGCGCGGGGATGAAGGGGGCGTCCCCTCGGGTTGTCCTCCTGAGGGGCAGCAGGGCACGGCAGGGCACGCTGCGGCGCGGTACGGTGCGGCGCGACAGCCCCACAGCACTCCGGCGGCCCCGGCTCCCGTTGCCATGGGGATGGGTCCCGCCCCTCATAGCGTAGGGATTGGTCGGGCCTGACCCACGCCTGGGAGTCGCGGAGGATTCTGATTGGGCGTCGCCAGCCGCCGAGGCGAGATTGCGCGAGAGGCCGTGCCGCCAGCGCGGCCGCCTGCGCCGAGGAGGTAACGTGGCGGTCGCTGTGGGGGCGGGCCCGGCCGCGCGCCGCTCGCGTCACGGGGGAGGCGGGAACGTACCTGCGCGGCGCTGAGGGGACCGGTACGGTGGGCGAGCTCTGGCCCCAAGCACGCCGATTCCTCTGCCCTAGCCCTGCCTCGGCCCCGGGCCGCCTCGGTTAGCGTTGGACCGTCCTGAGGGGAGCCCCGGGATGTGGGTTCCGCGGGCCTGGGCCACGGTGGCGATTTCTAGCCCCGTCCCCCGGCTATAGGCGCGAACGGAGCCGGCCCCGGCTACGCTGAGGGAAAAGGTGTTTGTTCGGGGTCGGAGGGGTGGCCGCAGCTCCAGCCGCTCCCGGTGACAGGAGCTACGGCTTTGGTAGCTCGTTTCTCTCACGTTTTAGGGTCCGTTCCCGCAGTGCCGCCAGTCCCGCGCACTGAGGCGAGGTGCTGTTTTACTACCGAGTTGCGCAAGCCTGGCTGCTAGCAAACACAGCTAGCGTGCCACAGCGCACATTTGCAACCTTCATCTGCAAGGTCTTACAGACGTTGCATGCAAAATCTTACCACGCTTTCCCAGCCCGAAGGGCAGGTCCATGTAGATGATTGGCTATACATTTGCATATTCATTGCCTCAGTAGCATGCTCTCTGAGAAAGGGTCTGTTAGCGGGCCTGGGTCTTTCCCTTTGGGGGTGTGATTTTTAGTAGAATAATGAGGATAGTTCACTTGTAGGTCAAAGCTAAGGACTGTAAGAGCAAATTAATCAGACTTTAATATAAACAAGGTAGTCTCAGTGCACAGGACTTTAATCACGAAAAGAGGATGTTTGTTTTGTCTCCCGAAGCTGACTCCTGCGATTCGAAGTCCCTTCGTTCATCAGTATCAGTCTTGACAACTCTAGAGGGTCAGCTGAACCTAACCTCTGTGCACCTATAGTTAAGCACTAAATCAGCCTTCAAAAATGCAGGAGTTTTAGACAACACTTGGGCCTCTGTAGGAACGCCGTGGCTTCCATTGGTACCTCTTGCAAAAACTCGGTCCTTGCACCAAGGGGCATTTTGTGCAAGCCTCTTGGTTGCAGTGAACTGTCACCATTACGTGTCCAATCATGAACCCATACATGAGAATTTGAAAATGCATTTTCAGACATCCTTCTCCAGGTTTGCTCCTTCTTCTTCCTAATTCTTTTTCACTTATTTGTGCCTTACTCTGTTCAGGCTTGGTTTTCCCTTCCTCTTGTAAACAGAGGAGAAAAAGGGAAAGAGGGTGGAGTGGTAGAGTCTTGGCCCCCATGCAGATTAAACAATTTAGGACACTTTTCAGCCTGCACATTTGTTTATGCTTGGTGTAAGCTTGGGGTTTGATTTGTGGATTTCCTTTCCCATACTGTTTCAAAGTGTGGTACCTGGTTTTTTGGACTAGTATCTTTTGTGCATTCTAGGTATTTATTCAGCACTAAAACTGCTCAGAAGTTATTCAGAAAAGTTATTTTTAGTGGATAAGTAAATACTAGCTGTAACAGTAGCAACTACAATACAGTACCTATAAAAATAATTCTGTAATAAGCATGGATTCTAGTTGAAACCTGTTAATGTGTTTCCATGCTATGAGCCTGTAGTCCTGTGTGAACAAATATGTATTGACATGTACAAATTCTTGAAAAACGTTTACCACTGTGCACTGTGTTTCTGTTATTCTGATTTACAAGATAAGTATCTATAAGTTGAGAGTTGTTTTTTTTTTAAAACTGTTCCAATAGTTTATGCAAATGAGAGGGGAAAATACATTATTGAGGGATTTGTGCAGTCTAGGCAAGATACTTGAAACTCCCATGGGGTTTTGAATGCTTAATTATATTGAGAATAGGAGTCCAAAGTGGTGTTTGAAATTGTAGCTTCTGGGTGATGCATGTGAAAGAAAAATGGGAATGTAAACTGTCTGTAATGACATCTGTAGTAATAGAAAGCTATTAAAATAATAGGCCTGACACTGATGGGAGCTTTCCCTGTCTCTCAAGGCTATACTGTTCAATACTATAAAATAATTTTCCTATACTGTTTTCACTTTAGAAACAGAGCTTTGTGGTAAGTTGGGTTTTTTTACTAGTTTGTAGACTATCATTTTTGGGACCTGGAAGCACTAGAATTTATTAAGCATAAATTTGTATGTACATGTCACTGATCAACTTATGGCAAAAAGCTAAATAGATGTTCTGATGGGAACTGTTAAAACAAACGTACAATGATGCCTAAAACTTCAGTTGAAAATGTGCCACAAATACATGCAAAAAAAACCTGTAAACTTGTGGCCCTGCATTTTATCAGGGTAAACCATGACGTTACACAAGGAGAGCCGGTTGGGACGGACTTTTTGACACGTCACAGGCTGCACAAGCATGACGTGCGTAGGCAGACCATGCTTTGCCTGCGTGGCAGTGACACAGTGTCCTCACCTACGCATTGTCGGGAGCGGGTTACGTGATAAGGCAGGAAAGAAAATCTCTAGCATGTTGGGTGGTGCTTGGCCATAAATGACTTGGCTGACCTTCTGGGAACATGATCGTTCTCACGTTTTGCACCGTAGTTTAATGTCATAGCCTACCTCACACTGCCATACTGTTTTGTCTTCTGTATTTGAACAGGTGTTTGCAAGGCTGCAGGATAGATCAATTTGCTGCTGGGTGTTTAAAATAAATGCTTTTTTTCTGCCTCTACTAGTAACAGTAAAGAAGGGGAGCATGGGGGAGATATGGAAATTATTTTAAGTATTAGATAAGTATTATCAAGAGGAAAAGCGTGGAGCTGTGCCCTTGATGCTAATGTTAACAGTGTTGTTTTCCCCAGTCAGACACATTCAAGCTCTTCAATGGCTGATCTAGAATATACAATGGTAAAAATGCCCATGGCCAGTTTATGCTCCAGCAGGGTGCTCAGGCAGTAGTGCAATTGTGGTACTGACACTGGTCAATACATGAGAAGTCCTGGCATGTCTGAATACAAGAAAATTCATCTTGGTGTAGATTAAAATACACTCACTTTAATGCAGTGGTAAGGTTTGTTCTGTTAGGATTTCCTGCTTTACTTCTAAAGCAGTTTTTAAATTTCTATCTAAATTTCTAAAGCAGCCTTTTCTTCTGTTGTAAGTTGCAAGATGGTGTTAACGCTTATTGAGATTGATTCTTCTTTTTCTAGCTCTTGCTGTTATTTTTTTTTCTTTCACTTAATTCCTTTGGGTTTATATGTTGTTGTTTTGGGTCTGTTTAGCTTAGATCTCCATAGGCTTTAGCCACACAGCTTCTGAAGTTGCTTAATTGCTGTTTTAGATGGTTTAGAAGTTGCCTTCTGGATTCTTAAATGTTACTACAGTTTCAACATGCAGGAAGCTGCAAGGTTTGAAAACTGCTGAGGATTTTAGTATTGCAATGGAAGCAGTTCCCTTAATCAGAAATTGAGAAAGACAGTTCTTAATACTGGACACAGCATGGCAGAGTGGAAGAAAGGACTGACTTTGTCCACCATGTTGTTACACTGTTCCAGTAGGTTAGTTGAAATAGGTGGGATTTCAAGAAGGCTCCTATATATCAGAATGCCCTTGATACTTTTTGCTGTTATTTTTATTTTGTGGAAAGTTATTGATATTAAAACTCCCATCAACAGAATTAAGTTAGATTGTCAAATGTCTCTGAAGCAGTAGTCCTAAACTCTGACTCCTAAATCCCCATCTTCTTTCTCCCTGCTCTGGGAAACAGTGATAGATGCTACTTTTGCCATTGAGAGCAGCAAACATTTCCTTAGAGTAAAAGTGGGTAGAAAGGCAAACTTATTAGCATTAGTTTGTGTTTTAACCAAAGAGTAAGCTGATAACTTCAAGGCTGGTGCTAAAATACTGACATACACCCCCCCACACCCCACACACTCCTGACTAGTTCTGTCCATCAGAAGAAGCAGTAGTGACAGAAGCTATATTATAACTTGTTTGAGTTTGGAAAAAAAACCCTAGAAATAAGAACTGAATTTATTCTCCATGCCTCTGTGGAAACGCATTTCTGGTATTGAAAAACTCATGCTTAACGAGCACAACGTGTGGTTTCCTGTGATGTGTACAAGTACCTGCTGGCCACACAACTGAGGCTTGCTGAAGTAACTTGCAGTGTTTCCCAACAGCAGTGAGTTAACAGACTTAACCACAGACCTGAAATGGAAATAAAATAGTGATCGTAAAGTTAAGAGTGTCATTGTTAAGTGCCTAATTTATTCAGTGTAGGAGGGCTGTTGACTTTGCATGAAAGTGGCAGGCAGGAACGCAATTAATTCACTGGTGAAACTCTTCTGTGGCTTATGTCTGCTTGAAGAGGCACTGATTTCAGAGGAGTTATTTGAGTTTCTGCTTAGCTTAGTGTATGGGCCATAAGTTTTCTTTCTCTGGCAGACCTCTGCCTGGAATCTTTCCCCAGTTTGAACAAGTACAGCTCATGTCCTCCCTGATTAATATTACTCTTATTTTTTACTTTGGTGTATATAAGCAGTTGGAAAGTCTTTATCCAAATGTAGTTATTGGTTCCAAGAGATTATCAGTTATGGCCATATCCTGGCTTTCAGGACACTGTTCTGTACCAGAGTTATATATTTTGTAGGCATTGTCTCTTCTAACAGGGTTAGGTTTTCTCTTAACAAAATTACTTCCTTCCACTTAAGCTCTGGTACAGGTATATTGACTAAAAAGGGGCTAGAGGAATTATGCTGTAATTTTAGCAAAAATTTTTTATTGCCTAGTCTGTCTTTTATGCAGTGAAGAATATTTGCCTAAAGTTTGCCAGATCTTCTGTTGTTAACTCATACATAGACTGTCTTACTCTAGTAGCTGATACATGGGACTGATCTATTATTTCTTGTACAACTGAGATGAATTTACAGAGGCAAGATACATGCTTCTGTTGTAGAATTGCAGGAGCATTGTATATTACTCTCAGCTAGTACAAGCCTTTCTAGGAAATGAAATTTAGAACAAAAGACTTTGTATAGAGCTAATCAAAATGTTGTAATTCAAAGCTGAAAATTGCAGTCACTTTTAAGAACCCCTTCCAGGCTGGGAGTAGGGAATATTTCTAACCTATTGTTTCATAATCGAAAAGTATGAATTTATTAATAAAGTTGCTGTGAATTAAACCACAGCATGCACTTACAGCATGACAGCTATTCTATGCTAAACTTGAGATACCTCACTCCTTAATAAAAAAATACAGTGACAATTTGTAGTTTTAGAAACAAATAACCAACTGCTGAAAGATAATAATAATTCCACACACACACCTTCTCGCAGGTCCCATGCTGTTGGTAAGACCTGCTCTTGGAGTAGAGATTTCTATCTTTGCTTTGACTATTTCAAGATTGTTTTCACCCTCTTTCAATTACAAATTTGTACCATAGCTTAGTTAGTTATGCTAGTTATTTTTCCTCTCTCCAAATACTATATGGCTATTTCATGTCAGGCTGGAACCTGCTTTAACTGATAGAGAACCTCTGGGTAGGGTGGATCCCTGGTTTTCTGGGGCTGTGCCTGTGTCCCCTCCCGTGATCTGGGGCACATCTGGCAGCATGACCACAGCTATGGGGTAGGATGGGTGCCTATTTGTGACTGGGAGTGCTTGCAGTTTGGTCTCTTGGTGGATCTGCTGCTGGTCATGTCATGTGATTAATTGGAACAAAAAACAAGATGTATTGTTCTGGTTAGTTGTTAGAGACTTCTTATTCCTGTTTTGGTGTTAGTCATCTATTCAATGCTACATAACCCTATTTGTTGCAACTCTTTACAAGAATTCCATTACACTAGTTAATTTGGCAAGATAAGGAAGAAAAAATCTATTGTCTTCTAATATTGGCCAAAACTCAAATTCTAGAGTAAAGATGAGTTACCAGTGTTACTGTAGCTATTTAAAATGTAGTAGTAGAAACTGCAGGTCACTTTTCTGTTAAGTACTGAGCAGCTGAGACATGGAACAAGTGAGCTCTTTGTGAAAGTTTGTAAGTCTAAAGCTATTCTATATAATCTCTCATCTTCTGCCTATCCTTTCTTGGGCATGTACCTACCGGGCTTTCTGCTGGAGTTTTTAGAGTGATGTATTAATTTTCAAGGCTGATTTTCTAATTTTTAAATTACAAAAAATATTTTTTCTTTTTTTGTATATTCTAAGTGAAAGGAAAAATAAAATATACTGTGAACTTAGAAAGTTGAGAGGGATGAGGATAAATAAATGTTTTCATAATAATAAAAAATTTTATTTACTGAATTTTAATAAGGTGGCTACCCTAGAACAAAGATAATAAAACTTAGTCTGATCAAAGAGGGTTCTCCTTCAGCTGGACATGTTTTATAAAGGTAAACATGCTTAATCAGATTCAGCTTTTAAATTCAGCAACTCTTAAACAGAAATTTATCAGCCAAATAACTTTATTTGGAAACAGGAATGTTTAGGCCTTGGTGCAGCAAAATATTTAACCACATGTTTAGGTTTATGCCCACTTCCTTTTGAGTATTTTTTTACATGTCTGTAAGATTCTATAAAATATATTTTTCTAAATGAGCAAGCCAGTGACTCAGGACTTCAGGTTAGAGATCGGAGATGGGAGGCTTCCTTGAACATTTCAGCTCTACACTGATTAAAAAAGGAAATAGACAGGTTTTATTCTGTAGGGGATGTTTATTTACATACACATTTACCAAAACCTGGTACAGATGCAGGGTGCTTAGAAACAAAAGAAGGAAATGTGGCTGGAGAAACAGGTGCAATCTTGCCTCCAAAATGCCTATAGTTAGAACTGAGGCAAGACCCATAATATATTCTCAAGGAAAGAACAGAGTAAATTGAGGAAGAAAGCCTAGTTAAAAAAAATGCAAGTTTCACTGTTTTGAAGGTATAGGTAAACATGAATACTGGTACAGGGCACAAGGATAATTTCAGACTTGAAGCAACGTGGAAAAGCCGCAAAGAGAAGACAGAAGAGGAACGATATCTTGCTTAAGAAGGAGGTAAGACATCTGAGTTGGTACAAGCTATTTTGGTATGCTCAACTGAAGAGAGGTTGGCTTGGAAATGAGATAATATTGAACTGCAAGAAAAAGAAGTAGTAAAAGATAGGGTGTGGTGGTTGCAGCAAGAAATGTATCAGAGCACTTTTTTGGTTTCTCATTTCCACTGATGGAAATATTTTAAAAAGTAGGAAAAAAAATGTGGTAAAAGATGTACAGTATATGTATATCACACATATCTCATGCGGAACAAGAAGTACCATAAACGTCTCATTAAAGGAAAATGTAACACTTTATTCCTGATGCAGTTTTTATTTGATTTCTTGTGTAAATCAGTATTTGATTCCAGATTTTTTTCAAGTCATCTCTAGTTTATATAATGCCATTGTCATCATAAGGCAGATGTGTAGCATCTGAGCATTAGGCAAAGGCTAAGTATCTACCAGATATTTACAAGATTGTGGTAGTAGTTTTAAAAAATGCCTGCTTTTTAACATTATATCTACTTCTGTCCTGTCATAATTGTGTGCGTGTGATTATCACTTGATTATTGCAGGGGGAAAAAAGGTGGGAGTCAACATGGGGTTTTTATTTTTGCAGTGTTTACATTTTTTGGTTTGTTTATTATTATTTTTTTATCAACCTTGGACTAATGAGGGGCAGGGCAGCAGAGACGTTTCTTAGAAATTTGTACCAGGCCTCCGTGCTTCAGTGTTACCATAAATGATCCCAAAGGAGGTACAAAATGATGTAAGTTTGCTGATGACAGGGAATTACTTAGAGAGTAATAAAATTTAAAGTTGACCTTTTACTGTAGATCTGCAGATACTTAGTAGTTGGGTGATAAAGCAGCAAATGATGTGTTAGTAAACTCATTTGCCTTGAAGAAAAGGCGGTCTTGTTTTCGTTTTTTTCCCACCCAAAATGGCAAGCTCCAGACTAGCTCTCTTTATTCCTGAGATTGTGGATATGTAATAAGAAAGTTCTGCGAAAACATCAGTGTAATACTCAGTGGTGGTTAAAATAGAAAGTGTCAGGTATAGTGGAATTCCTAGGCAAATGATAGCATAAAATGGAAAGGATTGTTGTATTACTGCATAAATCCATTGTACACTGGTATTGTAAATACAATATGCAGGTCTACTGTAATGTAATGAGTGGCATGCTGGAGGGAAATCAAAATGGTCACTATTTCTCATAACACGGGAAGAAAGCGATCAAATCAGGTGGCAGATTCAAGGGTAGATGCTAAATGTTGCTACTTGTCTTTCCTTGGTATTGCATGTTGCCATTTCTCAACTGTCTTCCGCTCTGTGAAATTATCCCACCTTTTGGGCTGGATTGCAAATCAGAGTTAAAGTATATGCTTTTTAACCACTTTATGGAGAAAGACGAGGTAGGGTATGATGTATATTTAAGAGATAAAAGTTCAGAGCACACTTCTCACTTTCCTATGCGTGTTGTCAAAAGTATGGTTCTGCTCTTTAGGCACTGTGGATGCAAAGTGCTATTACCTTGTATTGTCATGAATTGTGGGAACCAAGGTCTTCCTTTTCCTTGAGGTTTTTAAATTATGGTGCTTAGTTCCTGATGAGAATTTATCTTTAATTGCAAAAATTCATAGCTGAAGAATCACAGACTGGTCAGGGTTGGAAGGGAACTCTGGAGATCATCTAGTCCAACCCCCTGCTAAGGCAAGTCCAACCCCCTGCAAGTGGCACAGGATCTCATCCAGGTGGGTTTTAAGTGACTCTGAGAAGGAGACCCCACAGCCTCTCTGGTCAGCCCGTTCCAGTGCTCTGTCACCCTCAAGGTAAAGGAGTTCTGCCTCATATTCAGATGGGAGTTCCTATGTTGCAGGCTGTGCCCATTGCCCCTTGTCCTGTCACTGGGCACCGCTGCGAAGAGCCTGGCTCCGTCCTGTCGGCACTCGCCCTGGAGAGATGTGTGTGCATCGATGAGATCCCCTCTCAGCCTTCCCTTCCCCAGGCTGGGCAGGCCCAGCCCTCCCAGCCTGTCCCCATACGGGAGATGCTCCATCCCCTCATCATCTCTGCAGGCTCCGCTGGCCCCTCTCCAGCAGCTCCCTGTCCCTCTGGAGCTGGGGAGCCCAGCACTGGGCACAGCACCCCAGATGTGGCCTCACCAGGGCAGAGGGGGAGGAATCGCCTCCCTTGACCTGCCAGCCATGCTTCTCCTCATGCACCCCAGGGTCCCACTGGCCTTCTTGACCACAAGGGCACACTGCTGGCCCATGGGCAACTTGCTGAATAAATGATTAGTTGTTGTAGCAAGAAAAACCTCACAGGATGGGAGGGAAGGACCTGTGAGTGCAAGGTGCTGCAGCTGTATGACCAAGTGAGTGTGAGTGAGTACATGTGAGTGTGGGCATGAGATGGAGTTGGAGTCAGCATGTATGAGGAACTGGGCGTGGGAGTTGTGTGAGTGAATGTAAAGAGGTGTCACTGTGCATACATACTGGTGAGCGTGCAAGTGAGTGTGAGCGAGTATGCAGGTGAATAGGTGTATTAAGTGTTTTTCAGGAAGTACAGAAGTGGAGGATTTAAACCAGTATTTATGGCCTCTCGTTTTTGTCCTTCAAAGCGAGCTTTGAGGCAAGGTGGCTCTCACTCCCCAGTTCCCTGCCTGTCTGGACTCTGTTTTTCCCTGCTGCTTTTCCATGGGGAATGTGCTGAAGACCAAATTTTCCAGTGAAAAGGTAGAAAGAGCATTTCTGGTCTGGGAGCCATTTCCCCAGCCTTTCTAGATGGTCCACAGCATGAAGCACCCTTTTGTCCGCTGTTTGATCTGGTTATGCTGAAATGAAATATGCATGTTTGAGGACATCTGTAGAATAGTGCAGATAATATTTGCAGTTTTGGAAGTAAAACACATAAAACATATCTATGTGCTCATTGGAACAATGACTGATAGACTGGGTGTGTACTTGTTTCCTCACACTGAAAAAAAAAGGAATGGTATTTAGCAAAAAAGTATTGTTGGTGTCCTTGTTGGACCCCAGCGTTATCTTGTTCCTGAAAAACCTGCTGAGGAAACTTGACTGTTACAAGAATGGGAGGATATGGTTGCAAGTTGTGTACCATCCTGTGTTGCTTTGGACCCTGGCCATCAGGAAACATTTTGTCTACTACAGAGATGAAACACTTTCTCTTCAGTAGTAGTATTATGAGCAAGATGCGTAAATAATCTGTGGCAAGGGGCAGCTGTATTACAGAAAGGGAAATAATCCCAACTTTTCCTTTCTTTGATGAAATTTTAAAGAGATTTCCACAAAGGATGTGCCGGGGGCAATTTGCATGTTTAGTATTCACCTACATAAACCCTAGTTAAACATAAAAGTAGTTTAAAAGTTGTTTTACTCTGCTTCTGCACCCTTTATACTTTATTAACCATTGATCTTTATTCTTTGTCAATTCATGCATGTTTAATACTCATTGCAAATATTTTTCCTCATCTCCAAAAGTACTCACACAAGTAAGGCTGGGTGAGAATATTTGAAAGAGCATTGTTTGTAATTTTCTTGCCTCTGCTGAGCTGTCTCTAGATAATGGAAATACAGGCTTCTACCTACTGCAGGGGAATGGAAATAAATCGTAATGCAAGCTCTTTCAAAATAAATGACATATCCTGGAGTAGGAAAATTCACAGATCAGTATGACATTTTGCTGCATAGCTTGAGGTTTATTGCAAAAGATGGAATCTATATAGACATCTGCTTTGGTATTTAACTGGTAATTCTACTGAACATACATCTAATTTGGATGAAAAGTTATGTGGTTGACCTGAATGACTCAAGTCATGGGGGCAAAGCAGGAGAAGGACAGCTTGAAGCAAAGGGTACAGAAAACCTTGTGAAGAAAGAAAATCAAGATTGCTACATACTCCTGCAACTAGCACTTTTTAAGAATGTTCTTGACAGAAGCAGGAATTAAATAGTGAGATGAATATAACAATACCTTAAAAATAATTTCAGAAGACCAACATCAAATCAATTGTGCAACTAAATGGCCATCACAAGATAATCAGTTAGACACTGTTTCTTCTTACAGGCAGTTTTAATATGAAATATTTACTTACTCTGTAAAATAGGTAAATATTAAGCCAGGAGTTTCTGGGATGGTGAAGCTAAGGAGTTATTCTGTGTTGCGGACAACTGCTGCAGTGTAAATAAAAAACAGAAGCTTTGATTCCAAATCTGTTGATACAACTTAGAAGTGGGAGAACTGCCCTGTGAGCCAACACTTAAGAGCTTCCTAGAACTGGGTAGCCACATGCTGCCTACTTTTCTGCTGTTGATATTTCATTTAAGGTAGCTAATACTGCCTGCCTTTGTGGTACTTGCTGCAAGTGTTTTCAGCTGTGAAAGGTAGTGGAGGTGGAAATGTCTGAGACGGGCTGACCTATAAAATAGATCAGGACAACCAACAATTCTTCATCCAGACCTTACTTCCTTTGTTTACGTTGTCGCATCTTCTGGCTTCACTCCCACATCCTTCCATATATTACACCCTCCCCCAATAAAAATGTGATATTCAAGTGAAAGCTTTCATCAGTCTATCTGAAAGCACTCTGCAATTGTTCCTTATTTCACAAAACCACAGTTAGGTAACGTCCGTTTTGCGGGCTGGTGAACTGAAGCCAAGACAAACTGGTTTGCCTGAACAAATTGTGTCTGTTGGAAAAGCGTTATCAAACTCTTTTCTGTGAGCCTCAGGCTTCAGATGTATAATCTTGTAAGTGGTACAGGTTCAGTTGCCTCATTACCAGGGGGCTGGAAGGCTTGTCTCGCAACAAACCCTTTAAATCCTTCTCTGCACATCTGAGCCTCTCCCCAAATCTTGCACAGAGGGACATGTGGAGCCCTTGCAAATCCTCCTGAAGAGTCATCCTTCCCCAGCCTTCCCAACAAATCACAGGATCTCTGTGTTGAGTGGAATTGCTATACTCTCAGAGATAGAAACAAATATTGCTTCCTATGTTATTTTAAAAATTAATACTATTTTCTGAGGTTTTGAGGAATGTTACCAACTGAACAGACTGCACAAAACAATTTTTAGGTACTCAGAGTGTTAAGGCTTTATCATCTGGTCAAGGCAAAAATCCCTTCACGTTAATGACTGCAGACCTAGGGAGTGTTAAGGCTTTATCATCTGGTCAAGGCAAAAATCCCTTCACGTTAATGACTGCAGACCTAGGGTCCCTCACAGGACTCCAGTTTTGGGCAAGAATTGATGTCTTACATCAAAATATTCTGACTTCTGTACCACTAAGGGTTAATAGTAGCCTGCAATTAAGTTATTTAATCATTTAAAGATTTTCAAAACCAATGAAAATATCAGCACCAGAATTTTTTTAAAGCCTCATTTACAACAACAGCCCAAAATATTCCTTCCCAGTGCTTAATGATGACGGAGGGATATACAGTTTAAGCATGGGCTAAAAAAAAAAAAAAAGCTTTCAATACAAGCTCTACCTCTGTCATCACATCTCTGCCTTTTGCCATTAGGCAAGCAGTGTATTTATCTTCTAAGTCCTTTATTTGCAAAGGTGCTAGTCATGCTTTATTAGTACTTTCTAATCTCCATGTGTGCACTTAGTTGAGAGCATAATAACAACATTTGTACTTTGCTGTTGGACTAATGTTTTCTAGTAAGTTGCAGGGTCTTCAGTGATGTAAAAGTCTCGTTTGACCCTAAATGGCTTGGGCTAGGTTACTAAAATGCTAGGTGACCAAATAACCTAGCATGGTTATTTGAGCTTCCTTAACCTATATGCTTGTTTAAGAAAGGAAAAAAAGGAGAAGAAATACAGCAGTAGAAAAATACTGTTGGAGATTATTGCACTCAAAAAGGTTGGTGAATTCTCAGAATTGAGGTATCTGAAAAGAGACTGAAAAATTATGAATATTTTTGAAGTAATTTAGGGTTGAAAGGGACTTACTGGAAACAATCTAATAGTTATGGAAGAGCCTGTGGGAAGCTCAATACCCGAGTTCTGGTCATAACCACGTCTCACCATGTGGCCTGTTTTTCAGAGACTGAATATATTCTAGGGTTTGCTAAAAATCCCCTTTATTGCAGGGTCAGATGGAATCTTAACAAATTACATTATGATGCACAGTGTCGTGGAAACAGATAGTTTCAGCTTTTTCCTGTGGTTCATTCATTTGTTCTTTCTTTCTTTGAATGCAACATAATAATAGCTTTTGAGACTGCACATAACAGATTCCAAACTTCTGGGGAATGTTTTAGTTATTCATGAGATCAACCCTGTTAATTTTGGTGCAAATGGAAAATGAGTAAAGCTTAATTTCCACTAAAATCAGATTAAAGAAGGATTCTTCAAATGCCTTCAGTGTAAGCCCTGTGCAGCTGTCAGGCTATCTGTCCTGTTCTGTGGAAAACTGTGTGGTGACTGCAAAGCTTATGGAACTGTGATGTGAGAAAAATAAAGCACGTAGAAGTGGTATAATTGAGAATAAGATTTTTATGCTGTCTATTCTAAACTGTAGGGTTTGTGATAGCAATAATTTCAGAAAGAAAGCAAACCCACATCTGTTTCAAATCTGTATCTTCCCCTTTTAATGAAAGCTGTATGCATACTCAAAGATACCAAAGGAATTTGCTAAAAGGCTGGGAATGCTGCTTGTATTTTCAGCATTGAGAAAAGTTCACTTCTGTCTTTAGAACAAGCTATTAAAGCCTTTCTCAACCAAAGAGAGAGATCAGAGATGATCAGTATCACATGTTCTCTGCTGCTTCAGAAAAAGGTGGTAGCCAGGAACTATGTTTATTCATTGCATGGTAGGGCCATTTCTATAAGACTAGCATGTTCATCTTTATTCAGGTATTAAATCTCATGAAGACTACTTGGTTTTAGAAAAATTCTGGCTTTTCTGACTTAAATCTTGTGGATTTTCAAAGATTTTTAATATTAGATGGGAGATGGGCATTTTGCTTCATAATCTAATGACCACGTTAGAGTTGAACGTGTTTTTAATAATGTGAGACTAAGAACAGGGTGACCTTACTAACAGAGTACGAACAAATAGCTGGAGGACCTAGCTTTTCATTAGTTTGGTATTTTAATGCAGAGTCTCTCACAGGGCAAGGATTCAGCCAGGTACCTCTGGGGGATGCTGAAACATTGCAGGCAGATTTGTCCATAGGTTTTAGTGGGATGAAGCAAAGATAATTCTGGTCTTTTTACGCTATGCTTTCAGTGAAATCAGAGCAAAACTTCCATTGATTTAAATAGAAAACCAAGATCACACTTAATGCTACTATGATGTGATTCCTGACTTGGATGATGAATTTCTGCTCTTCCAAAAGACCATGCAGTACTCTAATGGAAGTAATATTTGCAGGCAACATAGCACAATTTAGTAATTTTTTTCTGAAAGGCTTGGATTTACTTGAAATGAGGTAGCTAAAATTTTTTCCATTAAGAAGTCTGAAAGAGTCTCTAGACCACTCTATACTTTCACCACACACACGCATGAATTTAAGTACTTGCTGCGCTGTGGCAAATTAGGTATGCTGTCATGGCCAGAATTAACCAACAGCACCACATTGAAGTGCTATTCCTTATATTCCATATCCTCCTTCATACCCTTCAGCTACTCTTGAGTATATTTCTCAAGCAAAAGACCATTACTATTTAGAACTTAATACTACATTTATATTTGGAAAATAAGTAATTTTCTTTAAATTGATACTGTGTTTGCAAATGCTTTGATACTGCCTGAGCTCTGCTCTTAATTAGGATGTGTGCTGTATTTCTGCATGGCCTGATGTGTCCCTGCTTCATTGCAGAGGGATGACTGTGGATCCAGAGGAGGTTTGCTGATGGGTGATTTCTCTGGCACCTTGGAAGATGCAAAGTGACGCTTCCAACATCCTCTGCATACCCACACTTGGGTGCATAAGCTGAATCCTGGCAGAGTTCCTGATACATTTGGTAGAATTATTTTGATGGATGAGGAGTATCCACAAAGACAGGGTTCATAATGAGGCCAGAACTGTGCAGTATGCTGATTAGCTGTCCTCCTCCTTGAAGTTCCTCAGTGAGCAGTGCCTACGTAGATACATACTACCTTTTTCCTCCCATGCACACAAGCTCTGCGTCAAGTTGTTTGAGTTGTGACACGTATTAATGCTGCTGGCTTCTTTCTGCTAGCGGCTGACTACTGCAATCCTATCTTGAAAAGTTTTCCACCAAACTCGGAGATCATTTTCATTAAAACAATATCTGGTTTTGTCCCTCAAGCATGGGTGTCTTTCTGCTTGTAAATGTAAACAGCAAAGGCATGCAATAAATCCCTTTGAATAATGTGCCAGTACTCTACTCTTACATAACTGTCATTCCTAAGTAGAAGATGCTTATTTACCAATTAAAGCATCTTGGTAAGGATTCTAGGCATTTTAAATTAATTCTGCTCCTTCCAGAACATCCATTAGATAAAATCTGTTGAATTTGAATCACTGACCCTTAACATGAAAACCGTTTTACAAATGTCCTCCAGGAAACGCATTGTGCGCTTAACTTCCCCTGTGAAAACTACAAAAAAATTGAATATGAAAATACAAGGATTAAGGGCCAGAGCCATGACAGAATTGGACTTAGAGTTATGGAAACTACCTCACTGAATGTACTTGATGGGATAATTTCAGCAATATACACTGTGTGACTACAAATAAATACATGACATAAGGTATTCTTCAATTTTTTTTTATAGTAGAGTATTTCCATTGACTTGCAATCCTTAAAGAACTGTGAAGTGTTACAGATGAATGTAGGGTTACTAGAAGAAGCTTCATGCAATTAGCTCGTACCAGAAAGGAAATACTAGATTTTGTTGGTGACAGCCTGGATCTTCCATGGAGCTGCAGAAATCTGGGCAGCGGGGGGAAGACCCTGTAGCCTCTTTCTTAGCAGCCTGCCAAAGAGATCGCTGTGGAAGTCTTGCTCTAGGTTTCCTATTGGTAGTGCTGGCTTTGTTTAATTTTAATTCTTCGATACAGGATAATTCAAGTAAGTAGTCAATATAAAGTTATATCATCCTTTGCCTTTGGGTGTCTGATTAAGCATGACTTCCTGTGATTGGGATTTTAAATACCCAAAGTCTTCCCAATTACCTCAATTACCTTTACCCAAGGAATGATTGCTATTTCCAGGTACGCATCCTGTTGCCTGCAGTTTCTCCCTCCGGTTTTTCTGGCATCACTCTTACATTAACAGCCCTTAACAAAGCGTGCTAGAGACTAACAACTATCCCACGGTACCTCCTGATTACATTGCAGCGCTGACACAGTTTCTGCATGCGTCTTCCAACTCTTCCACATTCCATTTTAGGAATGTTCAGAAACTGCATTTTGTTTAAGGCCTTCACATGATAGAAATCCTGCATATCCTATAGAACATATCCTATGAAAAAAAACATTTCTTATAATTTCTTTTCTGATTATATAAACCATCTGTAAAAGGAAGTTATATGAAAAAATAGGTAAAAAGCTATCATAAAGTATTTACAGTAAAATGAGTATTAAAATGTGTTAATTTTTTTCTGTTCTTCAGTGCCCTGTTCTAATAGCTCTTCTGGACATAATTTATTTCCAAAAAATAGGAGTAAATATGAAGAATCTTCTATGAATTTCAAGTGTATGCCCTGCATGCCATTTTGTAGAGAATGTTGCCTAAATTGTGTGGAACATCCTAAGTTTCTGTGCCAAGATCTGGGGTAGTACTTTGGCTTCTAGTACCTAAATTCCTATTTACTGAAAGAGGACCTGGATCCTGAGAAATTAACCCAAGAGAAAATTTTACTTGCACTTGAAACTATTGGCAGGTGTTTTTTTTGATTGCAAAGCAGAAATTTCTTGTGTTTGAGACTTAAATATGTAACTCATGTATATAGTCAGCTGAAATTAACTGTATAGATTTTGAGAGCTGTATGTTCTCTTGAGACATTACACATGCTGAAAACACATGTAAGGCATTGCATAACAGTGAAACAATAAAAACATAACCATGGCCTATTTTTCTTTTCTCTTCCATTCATTACAAACACTGATACCCCTTTTCTCCCTGAAAGAAATCCACAATGAAATATTAATAGCAACATACTGTTGAATAAACACCTGCAGGTGTAAGCAATGGCCATTTAAGCTTGAATAAACACTCAGAACAAGAGAGTATTAATAATAGTGCTCAAAATTACCAACAAAAGGCATTGTGAGGCTAATCTAGGAAATTATATTGAATTTTCAGAGAGTGTATTTTTGAGGAAGCAAAGCAATCTATTGCTTTATTTAGGTGTAAAAAAGAACCTGTCTCCCTCTGCTGGTTTTTAGAGAAAAAAAAAAAAAGTTTATAGACTAAAACTTCATAGCTGAAATTTTTATACAAATTACCAGATGTTCCAGAATTAGGGCTTAAAATTTGTTGCCTTTAAATACATAGGAGTCACCTGGAGGACATTAGAACTACCTTTCTTGATCAGCGGAGGATTGGTAGAGTTTTGTAGTATTTACTCTGTTTAGGCTAATAATTTCTCAGTATATTTAATATGATTTCTTTATATGTGCATCTTTAAGAAAATATAATTTAAACTTAATTTAACCTGTTTAGCCTTTAATTCAAACATCACTGACTCTTGTAGCTATCCTGAAGAGCAGCCTAATATTGGAGTCATAAATGTAGATGCATAATTTCCTTTCTGGCGTAGTCTGAGTTAGTGTACTTTAGAAACTCATACTCAAAAGAAGAAGGCTTGATTTGTACTATAAACTGCTCCGTAAACATAAGTCACAGGCCATAAGGCTTTTAAAGGCCACACACACAAGAATAGCTGCAGCGCTGAGCATAGCTCGCCAGTTATGACAACTGCATGAGGTTTCTTTGAATTGTGTGGGGACTGCGATGGTGACGCTGCCTGCTCTGGGGTGGCTGCTCAAACCTGGCCAAAATGCAGTGTTGCCTGCCCTGCCGAGCTGTGAGCCCCCCAGTGACATTCCCCCAGACCACTCCAAGAGGCCGTGAGACACCCACACGTGGTCTGTGCCAAGGAGAGTGTATGTATACACTTTTAAATGTCTATACCACAGCTCAAGATTGTTTGCCAACAAAAATCAAACTAAAGCCGTGTCTTGGCTGCAAACAAAACCTAGGGTTTTCTGTGCCAACTGTTGACATACAGACTTACTGGAGACAAGGCACTACCATTTTTTTCCTGAAAACTCAACTGTTTCCTTGCTGATAGTTTTCACAGATAAATTATGAATGACATAAGCATGATGGCTAAGAGAGAGAAGAACACTGGAGTGACATAAGAGAAGGACATAAAGTTTAATGAGGCCAAGAGACCCACTAACAAGAAAGACACAAGGGAATAAGGATGAGAAAGGTCATAAAAGTATGTACTCACAAAAGTATTTAAATAATATTACCAAAAAATCAGAGTTACATAATATAATAATATTGCCAAAAAGCAGGACAGGAGTGAACTTTGTGTTGTGATCCCCACCTCAATGAACAAACATTAGGGAGTTTCTGTGGAACAGACCTGCTACACAAAGTAAGTACCATGTTCTGGTACACATCATTGTATCTGCAAAGAGGTTTTTGTCCTTGGTACGATATGCTCCATCTTCCTATTGTTAAGAGGGAACACATTAGTCCTTTACTAATCCCTGTGCTTCTACTAGACAATTTCTCCTTCACAAAATGGATAGTCTAACAATAGACATCAAGTTTATTCCTTCCAATTAGTTAAAGGCAAGTAGCAGTTCCCATAGTTAAATTAAGGCATTCATCTGTTAAATTTGGAGGGCTTACATAAACGTGTTTTAGGCTGAGAAGAAAATTAAGGCAGTTTTGTTCTAAAAGTAATTTTGGGTTTGGTTTTTTTTTTGTTTGGTTCGTTAGGTTTGTTTTACTTCCCTTGTGCTATCTTCACCAAAACACATTTGTTATGCTTTCTTATGAGTAGCCATCCTTTTGATCTGGGTATATGCATCAAGCTTCCTTCTGTCCTAAGTATTGTTTTAAAAGGCATCTGCCAGCTGCAGTTTGTCATATTTCCAGTTAATACTAGAATCAGTACAGTTAGTTGAATAGGTTGATTTGATTTTTGCAAATGTGTTGGGATATTTTTGTGAAATTTGAGTGTTGGAGTAGTGAGCAGAGCACGCACTTTCTCCAAATCCTTGACCAAATTCTCTCATGTTTATTTTGCCTGCATTATACAATTTAAATTTTAATTTAAAATGTTGTTTAATAAAATTGTATGTATTTTTACTGTGCGTCTATCTGCAACACACTTTTTTTCTTTTGACAAGACAGCTTTACCAAGTGTCCCCTGAAAGCTCTCAGGGCAACTGTGGCATTTGCTCAGTGAATCACAGACGACATGTACAGTAGCAAGGTAGTGAGACTGTGACTGCTGAGACACACACCTTGTGCATTGATTTACATAGATATACTAATGACTTCCTGTATAAGAAATACTTCTAAACTGATGTAATGTTTTCCTGTGGGAATCTGTAACTTGTAATTATCCATTCATAAGCCAGTCTACAGGCGATGTCATTGTTTCCTTTCGTTGACTCAGCTATCTAGGGGGTAGTGTCATTTTCCCTAGAAGCTGGGCTTCCAATGCCAAGCAGTTATCTCTCTTGAAGCAAAACTATTTTGGCTGCCCAGCCATGGAGAATGTGCTACGTGGCATCTGATACACAAATACTATTTCTAAAACTGGCTGGTACTGCTGCTAGAGTGCACCCAATAATTGGTATATATGTAATGTGAATATAGCTGAGGAACAATGAGAGCAGAGGCAAAAGTACTGATGTGGAGTTGCTCTTCAGTGTAAGGGGTGAAAGCAAAGGAAGGAATAGCATATTCAGTTTGTATTCAGTGTGGTAAAAGGAAATAGGTACCTATTTAACTTGAAGTACCTTTAGAATATTTTGCAAAAATGAGATACTGCTAAAAAGGATTTTTGAATTATTACAATAAATGCAGAATAGCAGGAAAATGTTCTGACAAGAAGGAAATAAGTTCTAAGGAAAGGCACAGAAGTTTCTTACAGTTATCATGGTGCTGGTAGGCAGGCTTGATAATACTCTAAAATTCTGCACTGACCTGTAGAATGAACCAAATCATCTTTCCTATCTCAACTTTTATGATTCGTATTTGACCTGGTCATACTGTCATATACTATGTAATGTGATGGAGGTTGGTCAGATAGTCGTGATCTTGTTGCAATTGTTGGATGTGGTAGCCACCTTTTATTTAGACTGAACAGATACATGCTCCTTTGGTTAGTGATGGATGCAGCGTAGAGAAATAGTTGTCCCAGGACTAAACCCTGTGGCCAGTGAGTCAGTTGTAATCCAGAGCAGTTTAATGTGACCCGTGTGTGAGGTAGAAAGCAGCACAAACACCACAGGAACAGTTTTTGCACCAGGAGGTGCTGGTCTGTTAGGATACCAGTAAGAAAGGCACTCCGCCTCTCTAAAGTATCATTTAATCTGCTGTTTATTAGAGTCAGCCCTATGAAGAAAGAGAGGGTAGCATAGATAACCCTGCACCCCTATAGGTACTGGGAACCCTCAGTTGTGCAGCATCAAATGGGCGCAGCATACCCTGCAGACTTATCTGTAGAAAACAGTTCCCCATATCAGGCATTACAGGATTTTCTTACAAGAAAACAGTTCCGTTCATAATTTCTACTGCCAAAAGGAAAGAATGTACATGTGGGAACCTCTCCCTGCACTTCTAGAGAAAGGCGAGGGCACGCAGGTGGTGTAGTTGCTGATACCCAGTGGGAGCTGCCTCTCAGGCTCCTGTTAACAATGAGCTGCAAAGTTTGGCACAGCACAACGTGGGTCTGAAGGTCAGGCTGTACGGGCGGCATGGCACAGCCCAGGCCTCCATCTAATTGTTATGTGCGTCATCAACTCCTCCGCATATGGCACTCTCCAGCCTGTGATCACTACAGGAGCCCAACAGAAGAGGTGGCCAGGAGACATGATTGCCAGGACAAAGAATCTAAAATGCAATCTGTAAAGAAGGTGTATTTGACAGGTGGCCTGGAAGGAAACCTGGACCTTGAGAGCAAAGTAGATGTCATCTACTGATGCTCTGTTCTGTGTTCAAAAGTGGAGCAGAATTGGGTTATTGATTGGGTCAGTGCTGGAATGGCATTAGAGAGTTGATGCCTCCTCTTAAAACTGACAACCTGAGACATTCTTGATGGCTTAGATCACAGGAATGCTGGTAATTTTTTACATCCATGTAATTAAGAAGTCATGCCTGTGATGCTTCTACAGGGACACACTTTGTGTCAGCCTTCCAAGTCTCCGTATTGCTCTTGTTGAAGTCACCTGCAAGGGCTTTCATTGACTTCAGTGGTGCTAGGGCAAGATTTATCTGATGGAAAATGCTTAGATGCTAAAATGGTGGGGTAGATGCTAGTGGTGGGAAGGAAATTCTTTGCTGTGAGGGTGGCGAGGCACCAGCCCAGGCTGCCCAGAGCAGCTGTGGGTGCCCCATCCCTGGCAGTGTCCCAGGCCAGTCTGGACGGGGCTGGGGGCAACCTGGGCTGGTGGGAGGGGTCCCTGCCCGTGGCAGGGGGGTGGAGCTGGGTAACTTTTAAGGTCCCTTTAAACCCATTATTGTAAGGTTTATATATAACCACATAGAAAATATTGCTACCAGCAATGTATTTATGACTTTATTAATTCATTTATAGCATAGCTTCTAAACTGAAACTTTTTCATGTGTTTTCTATCCTCATTAATATGTCTCATTAAGCCTTTTGATTTTTTGGAACTTCAGTGTACTTAAGGTGCCAAACAAAATACCAATAGGCATAAACTCAATTAATTGATTATGTTAAATAGTATTCCCTGAATGAACGGACTATGAAGTTACTCTCTCTGGAATTTTCTTGCTTCTACATTAAAAAAGTATGGTAACTTTTAATTGCCTATGACAACTTTTAATTTGATCCTACGAGGCCCGTTGTCTAAACTTTGTTTAAACTCCCGCGTGCAGTACTGGGAGCATCCTGAAAGCGGGACATGCTTTGGAAGCTGTTGCCAGGGTCCAGCCGGCAGGCCCGCTCTTCGAGCCGTGCTGGTGGCTCGGGAGGGCCGGCGCAGCCGCAGGGATGTGCCGGCGGCCGGCGGAGCAGCTGCCGCGGTAGGCAGAGCCCCGTTCAGCCGAACGGTGCTGCAGACCCTGCGGCCGGCAGCGGGGCGCCTTTTGCGGCCAACGGGGCTCCCTTGGGCCGGGCCCTTCCCTGCGGCCGGCGGCTCGGCTCCCGGCTGCCAGACGGACATTGTCCTGGCCGTGCCGGGCGTTCGGAGGAAGATGGGGCGATAAGGGGAGGAAATGACGGAGAGTCGCCTCAGAGCCACCCAGCCCCGCTGGCGCGGCCGGAGGGGCCCAGCCGGCCCTTCCCCCGGCGGGTGTCCCCCCGCTGCCGACCGCGCTCCGCAGCGTGCCGCGCCGCGGGGCACGCAGGTGAAGGAGCCGGCCGCCGCCGGGGCAGGGCCGGAGTGGAGCCCCGCCCCCGCCGTCTCCTCGGGGCTTGGCCCCGCCCCCTGCCCCGCGCCAGCGCTGCGGGCCGGGGCCGGAAGTGAGCGCACGGCGACGGTTAAGCGGCGGGAGGGGGCTGCCTGCCGCGCGCTCCCGGTGGCGGCAGGAGGGCAGAAGGGACATGGCCACTGCGGTGGGGCGGCGGCGCTGCCAGGTAGGCGCGGGGGTCCCGCCGCTGGCTGTCGGGGCTCTGCTCCCTCCCCCGCTCCTGTCCTTCCCTGCCGGTACCCGCTCGCTCGCCTTTCCCACCCCGCTTCGGTCTCTCCCTCAGCCGCGACGCGATCCTCGGCCTCCGGGCGCCGCCGGCCTCGGTGCGGCTGCGGGCCCGGCCGCCGTTCTCCGCGCCGCCCGGGCCGCGGGGCGGGTGGGCTGCGGGGCCGGGGCCAGCGCTGCTCGCACGGCTCGTCCCGGCCCCTCGCGTCCGTGCGGGCTCCTGCGCGGCGGCGGCGGTGCTGCCCGCCCGGGGCGCCTCACCGGCCGGGCGGCGCGGCTCCTGAGGGGGCGGCCGCTCCCGCCCCGCAGTTCGCGGGCGGCGGGCCCTGCGCGGCAGGTCCTGTCACCGGGGGGGATTCGGGAGCCGTGGTGCCAGTCCGGTGCGGGGGGACCTGGGCCGTAGCCGCCGAGACCCGCCTTCCCGTGCTGTTTATCTGTCCCTCCGCTTCTCGGAGCGGGTGGCCGAGCCGGGCTCGGCGCGTTGCCGCGGTTCCCGGGAAGTTGGCTGTTTACAAAGCTGAGCCTGAAACAGCTCTGCCGTTTCCTCCGGGAGCTTTTCAGATACTGGTGGTAATTAATACACGGAAGTGGGGAGCTGGCTTACGGGGCACAACTTGGTTCAGTTTATTTATTCTGCAGCAATGTAATTAAAAAAAAAAAAGGTATATCAGCATCTTTGTTAGCGCAAGTAACCTCCCGCTAAGCAGTGCTGTTGCTGGGAAAGGAGATTATGCTAGTCAGATGCACTAAAAAAAAAAAAAGCTTAGCTTGGAAGAAAATAAAGGTTCTGATGCTTTTCCTCGCCGTCGCATTACTTGTTACAGATATGGTCTTAGAGCGTAGTGCAGTTCAGCAGGTTTGGGGTAGGGGAGAGATGCAGAGGTTTTAAATGACAACCTTGTGTGTTGAATGCAAATCTCTTTCCAAAGGGAACTGAAAACTCAAGAGAAAATATGTGACGTTTATAAAAGATGTTGTGCAATACCCACTTAAAATATAAACTGTGTTCAAGAGTAGTAGTGGTAGATGATTTATGAAGAAACCAAAGGGGAAGCAGAAATGGGGCAAGGGGAAGGAAAGCTGACAGACAAAATAACGTTGTTTTTCTGAGGTTTGAAGGTAGTTGTATTCATTCCCCCAACACTGAGGCTGGGCCTGGAAAAAGTTTTCTTTATGCATCTGGGGGGAAGAGAAGTTACTTAAATTGCATTTACCACATTTGTGGGAGGGGGAAAAAAGGGACTATAAGGCCCACAAAGTGAACTTTTGTTTTTCTAAACTGAAAGCAGATCGAAGCAAAACTACTAAGAAGAAATAGTCAATGAGTGAAAGTTGCATAAAAGATAAAGGCAGTGGGGGAGAGCACAGGGAGAAGCAACAAATGCTTCAAGTTAAATAGCCTTTTGTTCAGGGGGAGGGAGGGGGAACCTACAAATAAAACTAGTAATAAATTGGAGCCTTGTCTTAAATGTTGTGCAGTATTTGAAAGGTCCTTTTACATAAGGATGCTTGTTTACAAAAAATACATAGGAGGTCCCAAGAAATACTTAATTTTTTTGATTGATTAATAAAAATAGACTTGTCCTACTTAATTACAATGTAACAGTAATCCTAATTTGGATACTTGAAGTACCTCTTTCCTTACAGAATATTTCTGTCATCATTAAGAGCTCAAACGTAGAAGTTCATCAGTGTAGATAATCAGTGTATATACACCGATGATTGACTGATTTTTATCTTTTTTTTAGTTGCTCTCTATGTAGCAACAAAGAAAATTGAATGCCTTAAATGGAATATTAAACATTTCAAAATGTCAAGTAAAAATCTTTTCTGAATTTGTGAGCTTATGTTTCTTATTTCTCAAACTAAGTTGACTTGAAACTCCTGGTGTTTCTTACCCAGTGCTGCTATTGTATCTGCTGTCTAGCTGAAGAAATTAATTAAAACATTGCCTAAAAAAAAATGCTGAGATGATGTTTTGGGGTTGGTTTTTTGTTGTGTTAGGCTTTGATATGGGACCAAAACCAAGCCAGTATGGGGCTATCTAGAAAAATGAATGCTAGATTTGAATTTGAGAGCAGGATTGCATGTTGTTTGTCTTTAAATTATGTAACTATCTTAAGGCTATCTTATGGAAGCTTTAAAAATTGCGTGAATTAACATTCATAGGTTGGATGGTATAAGCTTAATGCTGACCAGGGCATGCAATGTAGTGTGTGTTTTAAGGTTAGCCTTCGTGACGTGCAGGTAATGATCTTCCATTTTGATTTTAGGAGTATTGCCTTTTAGTGTCTGTAGTTAGTGCAGAAATTATGGTGGTATTTATTTATTTAGGATACTTCAACAAACTAAAAAATGAGGGAGTAGAGCACAAAAGTAAATTGTTTGCTTTGTGGAAGTGTAACTGTAAACATATGCCTCTATGTTAAGTGGTAGAAGTGGACGTGGAATTACTTACCAGAACCAGAGTTAAGTTCTCATTAGTAGTGGTCAATAACATCAGCGTTTATCCAGCCCCTTTGTACATAAGAAGGTTGCTGTGATGTCAGTTTTTGCAGAAGAGTGCAGAAGTTGTTTCCAGACTGGACAAGTAAGTGAAGGAGGAAAAGTTTCAAGGTGTGCCAGTACTGATAAACTTTAGTTAACCTATAAAAGATCTAGAATAAAATGTCTTCCTCAAAGCTCACATTAAAAGGTTTTGAGAAATATTACTTTGGTCTATACCTTTGTAGGAATGCAGCCTGGAGTTATTTACTTAGAGTAAGTTTAGTTTGCTTCAAGTGGCAGTCACTGCAGAGTGCTTTCACTAAAGAAATTGGAGAGAGAAGGTATGTCTGCATATTTCATGTTACTTGTAATTTTCAGGTGTGTGGTATTAAAGTTGTAAACAAAACATCACTTAAAAAAACTAACCATAACTGGGAACTTGCAGTATGTAGTGTATGAGGACATCATGGTATTTGTGTAAAGAGTATGTCACTAGTTCAGATGACCTAGACAAAGTAATTCGGTTGATAACAAAATATTTGGTTGATACCGGGTTAGTTTATAGCTCATAGATTTCAATATTGTAGTTGATGTTAGTAGTTACAGGACACTTATCTGTTATCAATGACCTGTTCTTGATATGGTCTTCTACTTAGATCATAGTCACAGCAGAAAAGCAGAGGATGGTGACAGTGCTGAGTTACAAGGTCAGTGCTGAAAGCTTACATGATGAGTTCAGCCTGCAACTGGACAAACTACTGGAGGTAAAAAAAAAAAAATAATCTGTCAGGGGTCTTAATATTAGAGAAGTTACCTCAGGATTCAGGAAGTACTTGAGTGGCAAATGAGTGGAGACTAGAAGAGTATTTTGAGGAAGTGTCATTACATGCTTGCCTGAATTTCTGAACCTACCCTTAGAGACAAATTAAGGATGATGTGAAACTTTGGTCAGTCTGAGTCCAGCCATTCTGTCTTCTATCAATGTAGTGTTTAAAAAAAAAATCATCATTGAATCAATATATCTAATAAGCATTTAGTATTTTCTAATGTATAAAGCAAAAAGGTACGTGCGAACAGTGCATTTGCTCTATCAAATAATAAACAGTTCTGCTTAATGCTTTTGTAAATAATTAGGTTTGTGACTAAGAAGCATTTGCTGGTTATAACTGAAACTGCAAGTTTCCTGCCTGAGGGGGAGACCCATCTACTGAAGTAAGTGGTAGAAATAATTTGGCTACCACAGCAGAATTACATTTGGTTAGACTGCTAGGTTGATCCTGATACAGTGATAATGGAGTTAAATCTGGGACAGAGCTATGGTGACATGTTTGGTTTTTTTTTTCTCCCTATGCTACTAATTTTTTGGTTATGCTTTGTTGAAGGTGTATACTGTGCACTGCTGCACAGGGAATAGAATAGGATCTTTGTGAGAGAGGGTTGTTTTCATCTGCTTATGTTAATAGCCACTGTACGTTGCATCATTGACTTCCCGCATTTTTGAATGCTTTGTGACATTGGGAGGATATTTGCAGGGCTTACTTCTAGGGATATACCTTAAGAAAATTGGGGTTTTACTATGGTTCTCTATGATGTAGAATGTTATAAAACTATATGGGAAGTGTTTGAGCATCTCTCTTTATGTAATTAAAGCAGACAGCACAAATGTTTCTTCTTTTCTCTGTCCCCCCCTCCCCATGCTCTAGACGCTTTCTGTACTTTTGATTGAACTGGCTATGTAGCTTAAAATGTTGTCTGCCTTCTGCTTAGCATTACTGGTATTGGAATTAGTGGAACTAGTACAGATGGATGCTCTCGGTAATGTCATGCTCTGCTGTGGTCAGGCCTGCACTGTATGAATAACTAAAACTTTGTCTGCAGTGTTGCTGCCTGGATAAAACCCCAAGCACCCTTGTCACCTTCTCATAGCTGACCCTGCTTTGAGCAGGTAAAAGAACTAGAGACCCCCTGAGGCCCCTTCCACTCTTCATTGTTCCACAAAAATGATACTCGAGCGTAAAAATATCTTGCAAGTCATGGATTACTGCACAAATTGTTCAGCTGTGGAATCAAAATATTTGGGGCAGTGGCATTACTTAAAAAATAATAAAACCCCCAAACCCCAAACCAGGAGCAAATGCTGATACTTTGTGGAATATTTTGTACAGCAGGAGTGTTTTCAGGTGCTTTGAAAAGAGGGATTGGTGGAAAACTTCAGAGGTGGCTGAAAAGCAAGAGAATGAGTAAAAAGGTTTTGAAGGCAGGCTTCTGAAACAGGAGGAGTGGATATGAAAGCATTATTCTGTAAGGGGAAACATTGCAACAGATCTAAAATTCTTAGCCTTTGTCAAACAATGCTGGTAATAGGCTTGGCTGTAAGGCATGGAAAAAAAAGCCTTGGCCAAGTGCATCAGAACAGCCTGAGATGCCATCAGTTTCATTATTGCTTTTTCTGGTATCTGCATCCAGAAAGTACTGGGCAGGAGCAGAATTGCAGGTATGCTGTTGGAGAGCTAGGAGCAACATAGGGAGAGATACAGAGATGCACAAGTTGGTGAGTAGTTCTACAGCTGATAGAACTGATGTCAAGTTTCTGGTTGATTTGTGTCTTCAGCTGACTGGCTTTAAGGCTTTCTTGCCATGATTCAAGCATTTATAAAAATTATCCTGGTAGTAAATCTGTGGTGTCCAATAATATGAGCTCATGTTACTGGTTTCTTCTAGCTGTGACACCTGGTGTTCTTGGTGGTGTCAGGTTGCCTGCTTTTGGGAAACTTACATGGAATTTAGTTATCTTTAAGACCCCTGTTTCTTCAACAGAGTTAAATGAAGTGGTGATTGGGGTCAGAATTTCAGGAGAGGAGTATAACAGCACAAATACACTGAAGAAGCTTGCAAGTATACTGTACTAAATCTGTATGTATCCACATCTGCTGGTGGTGTGGCTTGCAGTGGCTAATGGTGCAAACAGCTGGTTCAAGAAGGGGAAGAGCACTTTGTGGCAGTGGAAAATACGTGATCTATAGGTAGCTGTAGCTGCCTACCCTGAGATTTGACTGGAACATCATGACAGGTGCTTTCACCCTTTGTCTCTCTTGGAGCATTGATCAAAAAGTCAAGGTTCTACGGTTAAAGTATGTTGTATCTATCATTGTCTTCTGCACAGTGTCCTGGATGAAAATTAAATGGAAGAGTTCAGAAGTGTTTTTATAAGCACCAAAGCAGTCAAGGCTGGATTTTTCAAGGGATTTGTTGCCAATTTTGAAAGACCTGCAAGCGTTCCTGGATGCTTCCTGTTCTACTGTTGAAAGCATCCTATTCTTACCTAGCTTGTCAAGAACAGAGGTTTTGAGAGGATTTTGAAGTTTCATTTACATCTGAAAAGTAGTTTCACAGGTAAGAGATGCGGTCACTGGTCTCAGTACAGATGTTCAGGTATTTGTGAGCTGAAGGATTTGAGCAAAACATAAATGAGTGCTGGTTCAGAGTTTGTGCTAAATTAAAAATTGTGCATGCATTTAAGCTACTGAAACTGTATTTGAAGATTTTGGAGATGTGACCCAAACCAAAATGCGTTCAATCTTTTCGTTAAACTGTGTTAATCTCCTCTGTAAGGGGGTGCTTTTCTTGCTAAGGAGTTTTCCTGCTGTGGCAAATGTCTTGCTATGAATTCCTTTCCAGATGATTAGTACTTTCCATAGTATATTACTGCTGCCTTTATTTGCGAAGTTTTCCCTGGTGTCCCATAAAACTGCTACCATCTCTGGTATGCAGGCAAGATTTGTTAATTCTTAAGTTAGCTATCATTTGATGTTAGGCAAATGCCTCAAATCTGATTTTTTTAGTTAAAGGCAAAGTATTCATGGAGTTATTGTGAAAATTACAGTAGCTAGAGCTTCCTCAAAACAAGTGTATGTCAGGGCATAACTTTATAAGGAATGCAGGAAATGGTCTGACTTGTTATCATTGCTTCTGTATTTAGTACTTGGTCTCTAGGGAATTTATGTGCACTGATTTTACGATAACTATGAAGTATTTCTTAAGAATTAACAAATAATACGTTCTGTGCTTGTTTAGCAGTAGAATTATAAATAGAATGTTAAAAGCCTTGGGTCTTTTCAAGAAGTTGTGCAATTCATTTTAAGTGGAAAAGAATGTCAACATGTATGTGAGCAGATGATGAGATTACCTGTGCTCAAAGTAACAGGATTTATTTCTGATAAAATCATCCCTTGATCATTAAAATAGGAAACTAATTTCAGTTTTAGGAATCTCTGTTCTGGTAGACATGTAATGTCCTATATTGATTCTCCTAATTTTTTTTACCAAAAACCTATGAATTCCTCAGAAGAAAATTTCTTCATGGTTTCAGCTTTATGTATTTGCTAGATTAGTGCACATGCAAGTATCTTTTTTTTTTTTTCGTAAGCCTCTCTAAGTGAAAATCTAGATTGAAATTTCTGTTCCATGTAGAGGCTTTGATCTGAAGGAGATGGTCAGACGTCTTGCTGTGCCTTGCTTCTTGACATTAATGAAGGTTTTTAATTGCATTTTAAACATTTTTTCAAGGAATGTTTTACTCCTTTGAAATAAAGTAACGAGCAGTACTCAAAATTACATAGCAATATACAGGTACTTGACTGAGCAAATCAACTTTGGACGCTAAACACATTTATTCAAAATTGCCACCAAGGAAGTGTTCCATGTAGGGTAACTCTGCTAGACTGGAGCCAGAGAAGGAGATCTGCAGACTTGTGTCTGATGACATCTGGTCAAATACTTAAAGAAAATACTGCTTAAAGTTGACTGAGTCTCACTGCAAGAGGCAGATCAGCTTTTGTAAAGGCTGTGGATAAATCAGGTGGTTGAGGTTTTTAGACATGATTTTAAAAGAACCACACAATATCAGTGAGTTACTGCTAGGGCAGTGTAAATACGGTGACTTTGTCTAAAGTATGAATTTGCCTATTTAATTTCAGATTTAGGTGGGAAGTGGTGTAGGAGATTGTTTTATCACTTGCAACTGAAGGTCTAACAGAAATTTGATTCTAATTTTCCTTAAAAAAAAAAAAAAAGCAGCATTTGAATGATTCTTTAAGTCTTTGGAAACAGAGTTGTGCTTTTGAAGGTGAACAGAGTGACAGTTGAAAACTAATTATTACTGTTACTTTAAATAGCGGGCAGCAGTTGAGATGAGAACAATCCTGACTCTTCAAGGATTACTTCTAGGTCTTCCGATGACCTCCAGTTGTTGCAAACTTTATGTGAATTCCTACGGTGGGCTCAGTAATGGCTCAGGTGTCTGGTTTTCATGTTTCTGGGATTTGAATCGAGACATACTCTCCCGAGTGTTAAAGAGGCGTTCCCTGCTGATAGATGGTCCAAATGGAATTTGCCCTTTTTTGTAAATGTTGGAGAAGTTTAATTTCGGCTTGCTCTCTGCCTTTGAACTTCGATGCCTAATAAGTCACAAGTTCAAAGTGAAGCTGAACTTATGTGGAAATGTTAACTGTTGTGGTGTAGTTAGCATTTAAAAGTAGGTCTGTCTTTATCTTAATCATGTGTATGCCTACGGAGCTTTTCTTCTGATGTTTTATTGTGTGAATTTACTGCTTAAACTGGCATGCGGGACAAAGTTTTCCTAAAACTATTTCAACTTTTTCAGACTTTTTTCAAACAGTCTGAAGTTAAAACCTGATTTTAAAACTGCAGTCTGCTTACAAAATTTGTCAGAAATGTATACATTGATTTAGTTTTAGAAGTTTCCCAAGGCCAGGGCTTAAATACAGCAATCAAATTAAGTGTATGTATGCTGATGAGACTCTTGCAAAAATAAAATTTGACTTTTATTAGTAGTGGTGGTTATGTGAATATTCCTCTTACTAGAGGTCACTGGATTTGTCAGTGCAAGTGTGCAGTCATACACTGACAAAAATGCAGTACTAACTTGAAATTGTACAATAAACAAGCAGTTATTGAGCGATTGGGATTCTCTAGATGTTATGAATGAATGTGCTGCAGTGGCTGTGAACCATGTCTGAGTGCTGAGGAATGTATGTTTATCTGCAGTCATGACTTTGTGGAACAGTAACCTCTTGTGAGTAGCAGACTGCTTGGCGAGTATGGAGATCAAAGCTGTCGATTGCAGCGGAAAAATAAGGTTTTCTACTTTTTTTTTTTTTTTAAGGAGCCAGAGTTGTTGTTATATATAGTTACTTTGAAGACCATGTGATCTTGCTATTTTTTTCCTTAAGAAAATTCACTTACCATTGTAACTATCAAGCAGCACCAGAATGCATTGATAATTTTCTTCAAAGTTGTAGCCCAGTTCTGAATAGTCTCAGAAAGTATGATCTTACTTTAGATTTGTGAATAAAATTTAGGGAGAAAAAACCCTGCTGCTATTTGGAATCCTTAGACAACAGCAAGACTATGAAAACTGCACTTACCTCATGCTGCTGTTTCTTAGAAAAGCCAAGTGGGAATTACTGGGAGGACTTCATAAGTCAGGATGTTCTTGCATTTGAAAATTTGACATGGCAATCTTAACCAGCCGTAAGTTAACAAAGAGATCAAAGCCTGCTTGGATATCTAGGTAGTTGGAGCAGTTGGTGTAAAGCATACTAGACTTCTCGTTAGGGTGTTATCTGTGGCTAGTAGGCTTAGACCAATTGCAAAATACTCAGTACATCTTTAGGAGAGTGTTTAGAATGACTGTCCTGCAAACAGGACAGTGAATAACCTAATGCTGTTGAAGACCACAGCTGTGCTGTAAACGGCACCAGGGATCTGCACTGTCTATAAAGGAACCCAGCGAAAAAAGTTTGGGGTTTGGTTGAGGGTTTTTTAATCAGTTCCCTGATTGGGTTCAACACTCAGCTTTGCAGATAGGCAGTAGGTGGGATAGGGCTTCTTCCTAATGGCAATATTTGCAGTTTTAATGAAAAACTCTGCAGTTTAGTATGTTATATGAAAAAGGATCTGTTGTTGGCTTTTTTCCATAGACTTTGTCTTTGTTGAATATAATTATCTCATGAAATGGGTACATTACCAACTTCCAAAGTTCCTCCTTAGGACTTTGTTCCCCAGGGCTTTATTTTGTGGCTTTAACGCTTTTATAGCTTTGTTAGTCTTTCACTGTTTTGGTCTTTATGAAGATACCCTCTTTCATTTAAATCTTGTCTTGGTACCTGTAATGTGAGTTCTGGTTTAATCTTGCTTTGTGAAGGGCTTCACCTGAATTTGTTTTCAGTGTCAGCTGAAATGTATAGAACCTCTTTTAAAGATGTCTGCCCTTCACAGTATAGTAAGCCACTAAAATGAGCTAGGTAAGACCAGCCAAGCTTTTGTTCTAAAGAATTTAAAGAATCTGCTGGAAATCTGGTAAGAATCTTGCTGTGAATTCACCACGTAGACAGGAGTACAGTCAGTTTGTTCAAAGCACATCTCTGGTTTGATTCAAGGGGGCGGGGGGGACCAAACCCAAAAAACCAAAACCCTTTTAAAGGGTGTGAATAGCAGGGAACATAAAGACAGAATCTTTTCTCAGCTATTTAAATTATTTGCTGCAGAGGCAACTTTTCTGATTTGTAGATTGTTGCATGACTTAAACCCATGATGGTTTACATCTCAAGGGCTCATCTAAGTTCAGTGAAACTGTGTTTTAATGAAGATTGCTGTTTATGTAAACCTCCTATGATTTTTATCTTGCTAGTTGATATATATACTGACTGTTGCTGGAAGACACCTTATCTCCTGTATTCAACTTTAACCTGGCTGTGTGTAAAAGCTGTAGAATAAAGTAGAAATAATATTGAAAAGTAACATAGTTCTTGTGGTAATCTCTTTAAAGATTATTTTAGTGAAGATGAATAGATATTGTGGTGAATATGGGAATTTGAATAATAGTACTGAGCACGAGATTGACATCTTAGATTTTTCCAATTTCTTGGTGCTGGCCTTTAGGCAAAAGTGACCTTTCACAGTTTCTTCCCTTATTGTGTGGTGAATGAGGCTTCCTTTAAGGGGCTATTAAAGGGATTCCTTAATAAGCAGCTGTACTTAAATCACTTATCTTGCTTGTTCAAAAAACAGCATTTCGTAAGCATTACTTTCTCTTGTTTAGAGGCAATGGTATCTTTCCAATGGAAGGGAGGGCCTTCAGCATCATTATGACCATCACAGTCATCGAATAGCAGTTTGATAGGCCTGTTGTTTTTGTAATAAATTGAAGTAACACTGGACGTTTTCTTGACAGTGTGCTTTATCAATGCTAGATATTTGTATAGTCTTTAGAATGATTTCTGCTTCTGATATTGAACCTGGCGAGATGGGCAGAACGGTTCAAATCTGTGAACAGTTAGGTATCTGAATGTTGCTTTTCTATGTCTTAGGTTTGGTGGTGCAAAAAGAAACCAGGTAATTATCTCCTGGTAGGTACTAGTAAGAAGAATAAATCGGTCTCGGTTAATTCAAAGGCTGTGAAAGTAATTGTGTTGCTTTTTTTTGTTTGTTTGTTTGATACCACCCACCCCACCCCTGGCCAAAAAAAGGTCTCTAAAATTTTAAAATGTCCTGGGTTTCTGGAGAACACGTGCAACCTTGTCAGTTGGTGACGTGTGACTGTGTAGTTCTCCCCATATGATCTCTTTTATGTGTTTCTAATGCTTCATTTCCTTTTCAGATCTGCTAAGTCTCTTCCGAAGCCAAGAGCAGACAACCAGTACAAGGGAAGTGTTGCTTCTTTAAGTGGATATCTGCTCTTGCGGTATGGCCCAGGTATCCAGTAGCAATGGATTTAAACAGCGCTCATCACCTTCTGTGGCAGCTGCAAGGTCAAAAGATGTGGACAAAGAGGAGGCATTGCAGATGGAAGCTGAGGCATTAGCTAAGATGCAGAAAGAAAGAGGTGTAGCTGGTAATAAACAAACTTTTCATTCTTTAAGTAGCACCAGACAAAAAGCACAGACTCATAGCAAACAGGACCATGATCTCATGGTGTTTCCAGAGTCTGATGCCAAGAGCATGGAAGATAAACTAAGTACTGTTGACATAGAGAAGCTTACGCATGCTGAACTAGAGAAACTGTTGCTGGATGACACTTTTGAATCTAGTAAAGTACCTACATTACCAGTAAGTCCTATTTTGAGCCCATCTGTGTCTTCACAATTTTATCTTGGGCCTATGAGTCAAAGAAGACAGTGGATGCCTGGGACACCAGCACCTGTGACATGCACTTTACCTCCTATTTACCCCTCAGCTTCTTACACAAAACAGACTGGTGTGTTTCAGAATGGATTCCATCCAAGTATGTCCTCCTATCACTCTAGAGAACCTATTTATCTTGGTCTTCCAAGGCAGTTGCAATACATTTCATACCCACCGGCAGCTATTACACCTTTCCATCCACAAGGAAGCCTACCTATATATCCTCCCGTACCAGTACTTACACCAGAAATGGCAAAGGTGTTTGACAAAATTGCAAGCACCTCAGAATTTCTGAAAAATGGGAAGTCAAGCACAGACTTGGAAGTGACTGCTATAAAGTCTGCAGTTTCTAACCTACCACCCTCGGAAAGCTGCAGGGATGTTAGTAAATTTGATTGGTTAGATTTGGATCCTCTAAGTAAACCGAAAGTGGATAGTGTGGAGACTTTAAATGTAGAGAATGATGGAGAGAGGGCTTTGAGTATGACTGCTGAAGATCCATGGGATGCTGTGCTGTTAGAAGAGAAGCTGTTAGTAACTTGTCATCTGGAAAGAAAAGTAAATGGGAAATCATCTGGAGCAACAGTTACGAGGAGCCAGTCCTTAAACATGCGAACAACTCAACTTGCAAAGCTACAGGGCCAAACATCACAGGTATGTAAATAATTATTTGTAAGTTGCAGTATAATAGTAAAGATTAATCACAGTGTTTAGAGACACTGTAAGGTCTGGATTTATTTATATATTTACTTGGCTTGAGCAGTGTCCAAATAGTGTGATGTTAATGGTGTATGTATGTATTAATGATACTCAGAAAATTGAACATTACTACTGAACTAAATCCCAAAATAACTCTAGTCTTGTGTAATCTTTCCACATTTACTGAGGAAGCTGGTGTTTTTCAGCACACCACAAACAAATGGAAATAATCATTAGAACAATTCAGTATTTAAATTATGTTGATAAACATTTAAATTAATGAGCAATTCCCATGATACTGCACCATAAAAAGATACAAAGTAAGACACTTAAAGCTTTATCTTGAGCAGCCTTGATCTCAGATTTTGGCAGGGGGGGAAGAAAGAAATTTTTTTTTGCCTTTTACTAGAATCTGTCAACTTTTTTTTATATATAAAAAAGTTAAAACAGAAAGATAAGTGGCATAGTGAAAACTATTTTCTGTACTCCCAGTATAACTTGCAGTCTTTCATAGGACCACTGCAACTTTTTCGTAGGTAGAAAGCTTTCTACCTGTGCAGGAGTGCTAGAGATCATGCAACTGAACATTTTGGTTATATTATCCTGGAAGGTTGGATGCCTGTCGGGTCAGAAACCCTGCACTTCTGTTCTGGAAGAAGGAAGACCATCTTTGTGTGATGTGATATTTTTATCAGGCAGGGCAAAAGGCTGACTTCTGTTCCAGGATCAGGATTACTTTCATAAAACTTTCAAGACAAAAATGTCAACAGAGGCTTTAGTTATGATGCTCATCATTTTTGTACATTGAGCACATGCAGTGTGTGTCAAAACTAAACCGTAAAGCAGATGATCAATACCGTCGCAATCTCATCTGGTTAATGATGCCCCCGTAAGTGCATCCTACCCTTTTCCAAGTCTTGTGAATGACTATGGATTATTTACCTATTCCTATCCTTTAAAATTCTTTCTGTGATAATTTCATCATAAACCAAGATGTTACATTTTTAAGTATTAGTCACGTCACTAGAAAGTGAATGTGAATACTTTTGTATTTTTATTTTTTGATAGGGAGAGTACAGAGACTGAAGAAGTCTTCAGTGGAAAAGTTAAAACCCTGGTAGGGGTGATAATCACAGGAAAAAAAGTATTTGTAGGAACTGGTCAGAAGGTAAAAGATCTGTTCGCCTTGGAGACTTTGGATGGCAGCTGTTTTGACTCTTAGGTGTTGTCTTTCTAGGTGTTTTAATAGGCCAGGGACATGCCATAAAAAACAACTGGTATCGGGCAAGGATGTTTTCCACATTGCTCCCTTAATTCTTCCTCCCCCAAGCTGAGCGAGGTTTTTTTTTTTTCTCAGAAAAAGGAATATTTTACTAGACTTTGGCTTAAAGAGCTGTCTAAATTGTTATTGAAGTGAAATTTTTGGCTCCTCTTCTGAAGGTTTTCCTGGTTTTTTTTCTGGGCTAGCTTTCAGATGCTGGCAAAAGTTTAATAGAAGGCCAGTGGCGAAGGACAAAAAACCCACATAAACCCAAAAAATCCCTTTACCTTTGTCTTTAAGGGATTGCATTTTTAACATACATGTGTGAAGATCTTTAGTTGAACTTGGATTTTATTTTTTCCACTCACTGCTGAGCTGTGATATGTGAACTTGGTTATTTCCTAGTATTTGGAAAGGTGTGTAAATTTGGGGTCTACAGCAGTTTGCTGCTTCAGTTTGTCATGCTATCTAGTGATGTGTTTGTAAGTTTTCCAGCGGTGTTTGGTTCGTTGTAATGAAACCATTAACTACAATAGCTAGATTATATTGGATCGGTGCTTCTGAGGTGGTGTCTGTAGAAAGTAGTATTTGACTGTTGCTGAATGAAGTATGTTTTTATAGATTCCAGGGTTTTTTTCAAGAATGCAGGATTTAAAAAGGTCTCTTCTGTTCATCAGGCCCAATCCCATGCTATTTGTGGATCACATGTTAACTGATTCATATAATACTTAAGCTCTGCCTTCACGTGGTGTTTTCCTCCTGCTATTTTTGACTGTTCTAGCCCCTCGCAGTCCTCATCAGTCATCTGATTTTCAGCAGAAATGCATTCCTAACTAGCTCTTACCAAATGTCCTTAACAGGATGGAACAGCAGGTATTTCAGATAAAGAACCCTTTTGATGTTCACCTCAACATGTTACAAGAGACACTGACTTTCTGTCAGGTTTTGTTGCAAGCTCTGTGTGATACTCTTTCCTGTCACTTTTTTTTTTGAAGATGACTTAAAAGAATTTTAGCGCTCTGTGTGAGAGCACAGTGTACCACGTGTGTGCCATGTACGGTGGCATTACTACACCCTCGTTACAGGTAGGGGTATTCTGCTTGATACAGTCTTACTGCATTTGCTTTATTCATGATGCGTTCACAACAGCACTTACTGATCCCGTAGTCAGTATTTCTGATTTTCTTAAGCCACCAGCTTTTTCAAACAAGTTCTTAATTTATAGCAGAGTCCTGCAGTGGATGCCCCATTGAAGGTTCAAGATCTACTTCTCGCTTGTGTTCCTCCAGTCTGTGGTTAACCAGTTTTGGCATAATACTCCAGTTCGAGTCTGGATTATAATACAAGACTGTAAATTATCACCAGGGTTATTTCTGCTGCTTGTGCCGTTATTAAAGAAGATAATAGGTAGATTTAAAGAGAGTCTTTCAAATGGATATCCTTTCAACATAACCTGTGGCTTCTGCTTTATCTTCTGTCCATCCTGTGCTGCTACTTTATTTTCTAGCTTAAATAATTTTCCATCTGGTGGTATAGTAGGAGCTGAGTTATGTAGCCTCTTTTTGACAGTTCGCTTGTATCTTATGCCATTTACCTACAGGTATGTATTTCCTTCAAAGTATGTAAGTCTTGCATCCTAACTAGTCTGGATCATTCTTTTCCCCCCTGAATAACCCAGTTTCACTGACCCTTTAAACAAAACTATTAGTAAAAAATCCTAGTCATATAGATTCTAACATACTCTATTTAATCTCTTGAATCAACAGATTGCTTTGAGTTTTGCCTCATATTTGATGAAGTATCTATATATTCAGTATTCCCCTTTAAACACTTCAGTGTTTGTGACTCTCCTATCTGAAAGCAGAGGCAAAGATCATCAGTTTGTCCTATTTTAGGTGGTGTTTTCTCTAGCTTTCCTCTCCACAGAGCTGAAGAGTCTTGTGGCCTTATGTACTGGTAGGATTTAATTTACTTAATTAACTTGACTTCTGGTAAATTACTGAGTTTGGTTTTTTTTTTATTGTTAAGAGTAATTGTTTTTGCAGGCTGTACTGAACTATTTATTTAGTTTGGCCTGAAGTCCTTTCTTAAAAGTTATTTCCTGCTTGACTGATAGCTTTTGTACCCCTTAGATTTGCTCATCTGGAAGTTAAAGAAATTCAAATCTTACTTGTTGTTCAAAACTCTAATCATCTGAGTACAGTGTATTTTAAGTAGATTTCTTAATTTGTCAAAGTTTATCCTCCTGAAATACTTCCAAAAAGTAATCAAAAATTAGTATTGAAATTAAACTATAAAAGCAAGAAGGAATTTAGTGTTCTTAATATTCCAGCAGGTAATTTCCAGCAATATATATGTGTAATAACATAGGTTTTTCTCCTTTGCCAAATATGACCCGAGGTCAACTATGGGTAACTAAATTAACCTTTTGTTTTTCTCCTTTGCTCATTACATTAGATTTTTTTTGGCAAAACTTACATGTATACAAATGGCCTGTAGTTCCCTAAACTTTGAATTTAACAGTAGAATAACCTGCAAATTTTGCTGTAAATAATTCAAAAGTGTCACGTAATGGCATAAAGTGGCAATGTTGCATCACTGGTGTGATTTTTAAGTAATCCCCTTGCTTTTATACTCTGGTTAGAGTTGCAGAGTACTTTGAGTACTTGATTGTAGTGTTACTTAAATTCAAAAAGAGTTCTTAAACAGAGAAAACTTAACATTTGTATAGCCACCTTCTTGATTTGAAATGATTGGGTTCTGTGTGGAGTGCTGACTAGTGGTTCATTGAATCCTTATCGGAGGTGTTTACCTTTGACTTGGTATGTTACCTTCCTGTTCCCTTGTATGATCTTTTTGTTTTGTTATTGTGTAATTGCTTGAAGAAGGCATGTACTAGGTACAATTGCACAGGTTTGTCAGCAAGTCTGGTGCAGTTGCCCAGAAGTATTTTTATGTTACAGAACTTGTCTGAAATGTTAGAATAAAAGAACCTTTCTAAGTTTTAGTCATTGTACGTGCCTCTGAGTCTCATTGCAGGTTTTGTGACTTCACAGCTTCCTGCTCCTAATGGCTAATCCCCAATTACATAGAATTTATCCTTTTGAACTGGTCATGAAACCAGTATTTTAGCTGAAATAACTAGGTTTAAATGAGATTCAAGTGGCAATTACAGGTTGCATATATTATCCCTTCCAAGTTTATGCTATACTGCTTGAACAATTTTGAGGAAAAAAAAAAATCCTAACAGAAAAAGACCTGATAGTCCTTAGCTCTGCATGTTACAATTTGACCCCTTTTCTGAGATGGTCTAATCTGACTATATTGTCTGATATGCTGTAATGAAATTAGATGCTTGGCTAACTTTGTCAGTTAATAATAAATAACCCACATAGTAGTTTTATTCATGTTTGAAATCGTAATGAATAGTAATGCTTTTCAGAAAAACCATAGGGCCATCTGCCTTTTTTCTTTTTTTTCTCCTTTTTTTTTTTTTTTTTTTTTCCCCCCCCTGGACCCATGGGTGGATGTATTAAAAATTTCTGTAAGCCTTGCAAAAAAGCACTGGGTGTAAAATGTAACTGGTCAGAAGTCTTTATCCTTTATGCACAGTGACCCTGGGTTGGATGTGAGCAAACTCTTCAGAATCTATTTATTCCAGGGAGCGTTTTGCTGGAGTTCCACAAATGCTTCGGTGGAGGCTGTTAGACTACAGATAATTGAGTTCCATCTCAGCCCCACTGGCTGCCCCAGCTGCTTTCTCCCTTTTGCTTACACTAGCATTTGTATGGCTGTATTTTGAATTGGATCGGAAACAGATACGGATTAAAAACTGCTGCAGGGTTTTTTATTTGTGGTTGGTTTTTTGTTTTTAAAGCTTACTAGATTTTTGTTACTTGAAACTGAAGTTCCTTAGCAATTGTTTCTTAGATGAGATGCTTCAAAGATGTGGTTTACATTTTTGGGAGCTGGCACGTGTGTACAGCATAAGGGATTAAAACAGCAGTAACTTGATACCATGAGATCGGTTCAGAGTTTAGTGTTCTGAACACTGCTTCCTTCCGGTGTACAATTTATCTTTTCCTGCTTTGTAGGAAAAGGTAGTCATGGGCAGAGCTGATGTGTAGCAGTTCTTTCTGGGACTGTACTGAAAGCTGAATCGCACAAGTGGCGGAAAAAACATTTGTTTGTCTTCCTCCTCTGGTTCAGCAAAATCTAGCCACGTTCTAATGCAACAGGTCACTGCTGGGAGCTTGGGAACTGTTATGTTTGCAACTTTGTTACCTGATAATGATGCTGTCAAACTACCTTCTGTAAAGGAGTCACTGGTCCGGCAAACCTTTACTGTTCAACTTAATTATATACATTTTTTTTCTCCTTATAGAAGTAGACCTAAAGCTAATAGTAAACTTCAGACTTCTGAAAAATCTATAGTCTACACGTGGCTTTGCTGGCTCTAGGAGTACATTTGCAGCTATTTAAATACTGTATTATCTTTGAGTTGCAGAAAGACAATGGGACCACTGGTATGCTGTCAGGAAACGTGCTTCTCCAAGAAATTGAAGGGCAGAATCAAGAACTGTCAGCTTTTTCTCAAGCAATTACAAAGTAAGAAATTACTGAACACAAATTAGCTTTCAGAAGGAAAAAGAAAAGCTAAGTAACTAATTCTCAGTTAGATTGACAGAGGCAGCTTTTTTTTTTTTTTTGCTTGATGGGGCAGGTTTCAGTATGTATCCTTTTCCCTTTTCTAATCCCAGTTTTTCCTGGATTTGTCTTGTTTTCTCAAAAATGCAACAGAATTGTTAAGGTGTTCAGTACTTTTGGATTATTATGTGTCATCTTTATTCTTTTGGTCCTGTAACTTTCCTCTCAGTCTTTTCCTTGTTTTTGTAATACTTTATCATCAAACTATTTTTTTCTGTGTAGTCTTCTGTCTTTTTTTAATACAATTTGTTTCGAAAGAATTTGAAGTCTTTCTTAGCTGATGCATCTCACTAAATCCTGTAACTTCAACTTTCTAACCCTTAAATGCTTTCATTATTTTGCTTTCACAACTGGAATTCTGTGAGAAATAAACTTGTTCCTGCTTTGTTCAGGTGGTGAAATTTCTCGACGGTCTTAGCAAATAAGATGGGACTTAATCAACCAGAATTCTCCTTTATTGTTTGGTTACTGCCATGACTTAATGAGTCTGTTTTTTTTTAAAAAAATATTTCTTCTGTTTTCCTAGAGAAGACAAACTAGGTGTCTTGCCTTTTTCCCTCCTCTCAAGATCAAAATCCAAGAAATAATGGGGGGAAATAGAGATCTTAAAATTTGAAGGATAGCAGCTACTTTTTAATACAGGAATGTTTACAAAATGGAAGGAAACTCCGTAAACCCAATGATAATTCTTATACCTGTGAAACTTACTGGTGAACAACATGTCAAAGCTCGCATAAAATAGGCTTGTTGCAACAGTTTATAGTTAGATCTGGTTGTTGCCCTTTCTTTCAAGACCCAGTGCTTAAAATGCTGATGAATTCTTGACTGGACAAGCGAGAGGGATTCCTTTTTTCTACTCATGCTGTTGTCGGTAATCAAGATGATGAAATAGGTGACCATTATAGATGAGTTCTGTTCTTAATCGCCTGTAATAATACTACAATATTGGCAGAAGGCTAAGATTAGATCATTTCATCCTTTTTAAATAGCAGCTATTAAAAACTAAAAGCCGGCATCAAAGTACTGCCTGTTCATTAGTAGGTGAATGTTTTATACTGATCATGTCCTAAATAAAAGCCCTTTCCTTAATTTAGGCCTCTTTCTTAACTTCTACTACTTGGAATAACTAACTTCTGTATAGTATCTAAGTTCAGATTAGACTTCCAAAAACTGAAATGTGTAAAGAGTTTTGTGGTCTTTTGTGCATAAAAGAAGTACTTTTTAAAAATTAATTTTTAGTAAATGCTGTGGATTAGCCTTTAGACCATTTTAGAGTGTAGCTTCTACAGAAGCTGGATGTGTCCTGTAAGCATTGACCTATTAAATATTTTAAGCTACATAGAAAATGTGTCTAACTATAAGCTAGGGTTTTTTTTCCTAACTAGTACTTGTGTAAATACTGTGGGCAGTGTTCTGTTGAGAGCAAAAAACTAAATGGTGTTTTGCACATACAATTTTGGTAAAAAGCTAGTCTTTACTGTTCTGGCTTGTGGTTATTACTGTGTTGTTTTGCTGTAGCCTCAGACTTATCCATTCCAGTGTTTCATAAACCTTCTCTACTTTCAGATTGAGGACCAAGTTTCCTTACACTAATCGGCAAACAAATCCAGGCTTTGTGCTGAGTCCAATCATGCTGCAAAGAAGTATAAGTGGGGAGAGTGCCAGTATCAAGGTTTCTATAGAAATTGAAGAATTCCAGCAACCAGTAACTTTTACGTGTGATGGTATGTTGCTGCTTTTTAAATTGGAGTTTGTTGTAAGGCTTAGAATGGTGGGTTAAGACTGTACGCTCAGTCTAGGCCAGCGGCTTTCAGGTTGTGTAATCCCCGGGGGCTCGGGTGCGTGGATTGCTTGTGGGGAATGGGGAAAAGGTAACTGAAGAAAGAACCGCATTCTGGGTCAGTGTCCATCAGAAGGTATTTGAAACTTTTTAAAAGAAGTGAAACACTTTTTTTTTTTTTTTTGTAAAAGGAAAGCTGAACAAACCAAAAGCACTATTCTATCCACAGCTGGAATGTTAAAACAGTTTTTTCAAGAGTTTGACCTACTTTATGGTAATTGAGGGGACAATGACACCAGGACTGAGACTATTAACTTTCAATTGAATTTTTTATTTCAACACTCTAACATGTGTTTAAACTCTTGCAAGCTATCTAAAAATTTGGACAAATCGCTGTTGGGAAGTATGAATAAACACTGAATTTACCTATTACTTCAATGTATGCTTATGAACACAAACACTAAACTAATACTGTTGTGATATGCCACAACTAGGTGGCCCAGTTCTGTGGGTAACTGGGAGTATTAGTTTGCGGTGGGACTCTTAGGTTTGTCTTGTTCTTGTACGTAAACTTATTCTTTGTGCAGTCAAGACTGCACAGCATATTTGTATTAAAGGCAGTAACTCTGGATGCTGCCAACTTGTGACAGTTCTTGGTGGTAAAATAACAGTTAGTTAATGTACCTCAGGAGCAACTTAGATTTTAGCCTCTATACTGTTGTGACCTCTTAGCCCTTGTGAGGGTTCCCATTCCCAGACCATGTCTGCTAGTAGTGGAGCTATGCTGTGGTGGTTTTTTATCATGTGGTTCCTTATCTGTTAACACTGTAGATGCTTTAGTCAGTTGTTCTCAAAAGCTAGGAAGTTGCTCTATTATGCTTAAACTAGCTGTTCTATTGGAAAAGCTCTCAGGGCACAAGAGTTTTCATTCGTGACTTAATACTCCTTCATTGGGAAATGAGGTGCACTGTAAGTGTAGCCTAGGAAGTGTTTTTGCTCTTAATCTGTAAGATGAAGATTATTTTCCTAATATTATAGGCTTAATCCTTGCCTACAAAAGGCTTTGGTAGCGTAAGTACAATGTTACGGCTTCAACCCTTAATTTCTAGAAGTTTTGTGAATACCTTGGAATGTGTTTTGCATTGTAGCCCCACGTATCTTATTCTTTGTGCTTTCTGCTTTCTTTCTGATGCTAAAACTAATCAAACTACTACTTTCACTGGCTATGGAAGACAAGTATCTGTAGTTCATACGTGACTAGTAATAGACATATTTAAAGTTACTCTCTTCCTTTAATTCCTTCTCTTCTTGATCAAATTGTTACATACCTTAACATTGTAATGCTAGAACTGCTTTAGTATGGCTTTCAGTCTTGCAGTTCAGAAGGAGCTGCAGCCTTCCAGAGTTCTGACAGGTCAACGTGTAGAAAGGGCCCAGAAGGGAAACAGATAAACTTTAGAGCTTATTTGGGTATACCTATTCATTTTGCACTTGTTCGTTAGACTTTACATAGAAGTACAAATCTACCTGAGCCATCGCTGCGTTGTCAGCAAGGAATGAATATCTTCCAACAAAACAGAGGGTGGGGAAAAGTTGGTAACATTATCTTTGTGTTACTTGACTAGGCTTTGCAGGGCTGAGACCTGTGCCGATGCAGCCTGTGACTGTAGCCTATAAACTGTTCCTGCATCTTTTTTCTCTATCAACCACCATATTTTCTGCTGAAAGTAGTACAGCAGTTTCACTGTAGATTAATAACTTAAATAGTCTCAATGAGTTAGTGTTTCTGAGTTCATAGTACTTATCGTTCCTTGTTCTTGAATTCCACATACTTGTTCTTCGTATGCCATCAAATACCTCGGTGCTTGTAATAATTAATCATCTGTTAATGAGATGAAGCACTTGTGTTACCTTGTGTTACCTTGCAGAAAATATTATTTTAGCATTATTTCTGTATACACCATGGTAGTAACATTTCTTTCTTAAAAGAAGAATTGGGGAAACTAGGAAGGTCCCTGGAGGGGAAAAACCCCACCCTGAAGGTACTGATGAAAAATTAAAATGCTTGTATACAGTGTTTTTTGCAGAATGTTGAGGCAATCTAGTGACATTGTTTGCGAATGTTTTAAAGTGGAAGATGAGAAACTAGGTAGGTGAGGGGTAGAGAACATTTTGTACTGAAAACATTGGTGTTAAAACATACCTCTGTATCTTTTTGTCAGTGACAGCTGGTGGCTGTAGGGGGATGGATTTTGGGTTTGGCTGGGATTATTTCTGTTGCTGTGTAGTTGCTGAACGGAGGAGAGACAGTTTTCAAAAAAATGCTTGGAGCCTGATGTGAAAGTACTGATAGTTAAGAGTTGCTTTTTGCAAAGGCTTGGTGATGCTTAGTGAGATCTGATCTGTACAGTGTGGAAACTGCCCTAGACAAATGGAAAGTAAAAGAAAGGATTATCAGTACGGTTTACCTCTGCTACAGCTGATACTTCCTCAGAAGCAGAGCAAATAGAGAAGTTCAATTTTCAGCTCTTCAGATGGTGATTTTTAAACTTTAAGCAGCTCCAGGGTCACTTACCTACTTGAAGTCTGTGCTAAATAAGCCAAATCTGTAATTAAAAAAGCTATTGTCATATAAAAACTCCTGGAAAACAAGACTGCAGGCTGTTTCTGTGCTTTTGGTCAAGTGACTGCAGTATATCGGTAATTTTTTAAAAAATACTGATTTCTTAAATTACAGGCAGGTTTTACAACAATGCCTTTCTTTGAGGAAAAAAAATTGAAGATCAAACTATGAAACTTAGGATATTATAGAAGCATAAGTCTTTACTACAAGTATAAAAATCATTAAATTACTAGTTTGAGTGAGCATAGGTTAATATAACTTGCTATAGATTTGTATTTTTAACTTTTAGACGTAATTTTTTTAAACAGTGAGTTCCCCTGTTGAGCTTATAATAATGCAGGCGCTTTGCTGGGTGCATGATGACTTGAATGAAGTGGACATTGGCAGCTATATCCTGAAAGTCTGTGGCCAGGAAGAAGTTTTACAGAAGTAAGCAAACTCTTTCTCATTAATACTTAATTTCATGCTTTTTCATGGCACAGTTACTGGGAAGTATATTTTTAACAAATAAATGTGTGAAAGCGGAGATGTTAAAAACATTGAGTCACACTTTACACAAAGATCAGAAGTCTTTAGAGTTGCTCTGGGATACAGCAAGTTAGAGTCTCAGCATCTTCCTAGAAATCTGTTCTAAGCTGACATTACTGTGTTGAATGCAGAGTTCTTTTAGATGCAGAATTCTAGAGCATTTCTGTAATGGATGTTGTAGTTTTTGGCTGCTCTTCAAATCCCAGCAACCAGGAAAAAAAAAACCTACTGATGAATTCTAATAATCTGGAATAATATGTGATTGTTTTGGTTTTTTTCCCCCAAAACTTAATGGTTTAGAAATCTGTATTAATTTTTTAGGTTAAAATATTTGGTGTCACCATTAGCCATGGTAGCTAAGAGCTGTAGCAAAAGTATAGGTATCTGTAATAGTGTATTAAAGCTTCTGCAGAAGTAAAAATCAGATCAAGAAGTATGGTACAGAGCTGGATTCACCATTTCCTTGTTTTGAGCCAACAGGTTGCCTTAAACATTTCATGTGAGTTTTTAAGAACACTGCATAGTTTTGGTGTAACTATAGCTTTCTTTGTTTAACAGTAAGCACTGTGTTGGAAGTCATGAATATATTCAGAACTGTCGGAAGTGGGATACAGAAATCAAACTGCAGCTCTTGACCCACAGTGTAATATGCAGAGATCTAGCACGAACAGTAAGTACAGCAGCAATGTAAATCTTCAAGAGGCTGGGAGTTTGCGTCAGAGTTGATGGATCTGAGGGTGTAAGCTCTTTGTGGTGTTAACAAAGCATTGGGTCTTCTTGGTGTTGGGAATTGTGTTCTTTACTGAGAGGAAATGACATACATACTGAATTTTTCCAAGGCAAATAATGTAAGTATGGGTAATATCTCTTTATTAGACTAAGTACTATAGCTGGAAGAAGTATGCAAGCGTTAGGACTAAACTTGAGGCCTGAGAGAAGCAACAAGTTTCAGAGTTAAATAGATGTTTTGAACAGTTTTTTTACTTTAATTGGATATGGCACTCAATTGCTGTTTCTTCCCTCAGTTCCAATGTGTACCTGTTTCGTAGGCTATTAATTAGTTCTTTTCCCCTTTGAAGAGTTCACCTCATATCTTTCATTACTAATGCCTGTGGAATAGAAGGGGAAACTTCTAAAACAGTATTACAAATTATAGAAAGGTGAGAACTGGACTTGATATCTCATATTTTATTGCAGGAAGATGATGACAGCACACCCATACATCTAACCAAACACCTCTACAAAGTAGAAAAGCCTTTCAGAGAACCTATTATAAGGTAATGTTATGTGGTTATTTTAGTAATCGAGCCCGCTGCTGAGTTTCTGACTGGGGTTATATTACACTCTTGCACTTGAGTTCAATAACTACTGTTTCTTGCAGGTCTTCTATTGAAGAGCTTCTTGATGTGTATCAGAAGCAAGTCAATATAGCTCTTAAAAATGAGGTAAGTCCTCGTAAATTATTGCTGAACTAAAAGTAGCATGAGAAAGTTTAATAATGAGATAGTTGGGGGGGGGGGGGGGGAAAGGCTTGCAGGTGTTCTTGGGAAAACTGATTTGAACAAGCTGTCAAATGTAAAATTGGAATAATGGATTTTTAGATTACTGCTCTTTTCTTGCTAACTGATGATTACTTTAATCATCACAATTCTTAATGTATCTTCCAAGTCCTGGGGGTGCAAAATAACCTTTTCCTCAAAAATGTTGGAAGAGATTAATTTAGGGGAATAAGCAAAATCCTGAATCATGACTGCACCCATTGTTGTGAGCCATGAATGAATATTAGTAACAGGAAAAAATCTACAAAAGTGAGCAGTAACAGTTGTGTTCAATGGGAGTTGAAACTGAAGCACGTTTGCAACATACAAGTAAGTGTTACACAAAGTGTAGTAACATCTCATTCTGCACTACTGGATTAATTTAAAATACACTGTCAAAACCATTGTCAATTTCAGTGTATGGCAGGTAGCTTAAAACAGCTTGCATGTCGAATAGTTGGGAATGATTTCCCAAGTGCTAGCTGAAAGTAACCTGCTTTACTCATTTCCAAAAGGAGAAGCTTAGCTCAGCTCCTGATAGTAAGGTAGCTAGGAGACTTGAATACTTCAACATCAGGTAGCTATGCTTCTTAGTTTCTCTAAGAACAGTCTTGAAAAGAATGACTTAATTACAATACTTTTCATTTCCACTACATAAGTTTACCTCTCCAGGAATGCAGGTCTGAACAAGCTGATGTCCCTGCTATTTATATATTCCCTTAACGCTCTTTAATTCCCTTGATGGTGATTCACCTTGTTGAAGGGTAGTTGTGAACACAGTCTTTGTAGAAGAGTAAGATGTTACTGCTCCTTGGTATGTGGTGCTTGTGTTGCTTGGGTCTTGCAGCTGCTTTAGCTTGTTTAACTGTGATTTCACAGGCCGAGGTGAGGAATGCAAAACACCTCAATTCAGACTTGATATTCTACTCTTTCTACAATCTTTCTGAGGGTGGGAGTTGTAACTTGTAGGTGATGATAATTAGGTCCAAGTATCAGCAGTTGCATTTCAAATTTCTTACTTCCTGAAGTGAGTTCCTGTGCGTATTCAGTAGCTGACACTTGCTAATCAGAGTGAGACAGGGTCATCTGTAAGTAACTTGCACACAGCCTTTGATTTCACATCACTGGACACTTGAATACTTATCTTTTGTCTGTTTATTGAGATTAATTTGAGAGCCTGTGAGGAAAATAGTGGTGGAAATTTTGCTTTTTGTGTGTCAAAACATCTGTTACCTTCAAAGTGTTAGCTTGGAAAGTATGGCTTAAATATTTACAATGTGTTCTGACTTCTGTGGTTATTTTCTTACCAGACAAAGTTAATTGTTGCCAGGTAACTCCCAATACAAAAATGTTTTGATTCAAATGGCTGCTTTGCTATGCACTTCTAAGAAGGTCATGAGACTTATATCTGGGGAGGGTGGGGTTTGGGAATCGGTTTACATTTTGCTGTGAGGGTTTTACACTAATCCTTCTTTACTTGTTTCTTTCACAATGACTTATAAGCACTTACAACCCTATACATTAAGCCTCTAAAAAGTAGTTATTTTGAAGCAAGTATTTTCATTTTCTACATGTGGTCTTTAAAACTGGATGAAGCCTTTTGCTTCTATTAAAAACCCGAAACCCAAGAAACCTAGGATATGATAGTTTTAAGTTGCTTTTCCTCTACTTGAAGAGGAGGAGGAAGGGAATATTAGAAGCATATTGTTTGTTGTGGTGTTGGGTTTTTTTGTATTTAGTAGCCTACCAGCATTTTCATTTTCTGATAGGAAGCAGATCTGTTCCTTCCAAAAAAAATTCCTTTGAAGTGTGCAAACTCCCCTTCCTTTTCCAAGGTGACAGTCTGCAATTGCTTCATCTGGAAGAACCGTTTAAATACTATGTAAGGCAAAAGTTGCAACAAACTTCTTAGAAAAGTAAATTTCAGTAAAAAAGATGAGTTCCATTATGGAAGCTGTACTGTAGTGTAACTGTAACTTGAACCTAATGTCTTTTTTGAAGAGGGATGAAATTGAAACACTGCTTCTCTTGCATTCCTTTCTCACACTAATTGAATATTATTTTTTTTTAAGTACATGTTCTTTTTTACACCATGAGGGAATTTGAGCTTAGTATCTAATTAGAAAATACTTGTCTGCCAACAGCTTAGTAGAAAAATGGTTGGAAACTGCCTAATGTTTCTTGGGACCCCATGCTAGAACCCGTGCTACTAGGCTTTTGGTGTTGATAACTGAGCTATAAGGAAGCTCTCAATACTGAGATTTTTGTTTAATCAAATTGTTATACTGTAGTTTAATTGAGTTATGCATTTCATAATGAAATTTTCTTGGCAATTCATTAAGCAAATGTAAAATTAAAGGAATACTGAGTTTCACAATTATGATCAGATCAACCTGTTCTGTTGTACATTCCTTATTAGAACCAGCATAAAGCAGTAGATCATGTAATTAAGACTGTCAGAAAAATCTGTTCCACATTGGATTGTGTAGAGACTCCTGCAATAACGGAATCGGTAAAGAAGCTAAGGAGGGCTGTTAATCTTCCAAGGACTAAAAATGCCGAGGTAAACTCTCATACTCTAAATTGTTTTCTGAGGTATGCTTTGTAACACTGGCAAATAGTATTTCATAATCTTTGGTGGTTGCAAATACCAGCAACAGTTCTGTCAGGGTTATATGGGTTTTTTTTATTTTACCTGATAACCTTCCATATATTTTAACATCTCTTTGCTGTTAAGGTGTTAATGGCTTGCTTTTGGAATCCTTTCCTGAATAGTGACTTTTTAAAACTAGTTCTAAAACACTTTTTTCCAGTTCTGTAATTACAGACCTGTGTCACAGCAGATGCTGCTAAATCTGACTGAGGGAAATGAACAGTTACCTTATGTCCTCTAAAATCAGTGCAGTTGTGCTTAAAGAAGGGATTCACATCATGTATTTTCTGTGTAGTATTTGTGAATAGCAGTAGCATCTTAAAAGTCTTAACAGTTCATGCTTCTGTGTTCCTGAGCATATGGACAAAAATAAAATCTCTTAAACAGATCAGATCTTGATGATCAAAATGAACAGTTCACTTGAGGAGAGCTGGTCTCAAGTCACGTTGCCAAAAACAGTTGTTAAATGGAGAAGTGTGCAAACAAAGTTAAATGGTGTTACGGTGCTATTTCTGTTGTCCTACAGCCTTATTAGGGTGGTGATTCATAGGCTGTTCTACTCACTTTGGCTTCATCAGTTCAGTGATATATTTGTAATACTGAGCAGGAGTCTTGCAAAATGCACAGATCAAATAAATAGTTGTCACAAGAACTAAAGTCCTTGCAGGGAAATGCAGAAGACATATTAGGAAAACAACAAAATACAAGATGTTAAATATTTCTTCAATGTTTCATAGGAGAAAACTGTAGAAATGATTATATTGTAGTGTAAAAAAACTTTCAAAGATGATGCTGCTCCAGTAGGATATGTATGGAGGCATATAAGATTGTTTTCAAAAATGAAATTGCTGTGAGGATTGGAGCCAGTTGCATCTAGACTTTATGTAAGATATTGCTAGATTTCATTTTTAAAATTTTTAAGTAATTGTTTTGTAGTTGGAAGATGTGGCCAAAAAGCTAAACAAAACAAAAGATTGTCCAGTAGAAAATTAAAAATATAGTGCTGTTTCAACAGTTTTCGCACGCATCCTGTCATGCTAAAGTATTTTTACTACTTGACATGTATGGTGGACACGTGACAGTTTTTTCTCAAAGGGGAAAGTGATGTGATTCCCACCCCCTGCCAAGTTTCTCCATCTTTTCTATAAGAATATGAAATTTTTTGTTAGTTAAAACTTAATTTTAACAAGATGCTCAATTAATACACTAAAAGAGAGGATTAATTCTTCTGCAGCAGTTGTGGCAAACCTCTTATACTTTCTCCGAAGTATTAGGAATTCACTGGGTTTTGGTTTTGAATCACAAACTTTGTTTTCATGAAAAGCTTTAGTCTTACCAGAAGTTTGATTGGGTGTGAAACCCTTCCTTACTACGAAGGGAGTAAATTCCTATGATTTGTCACCGGTTGGCTTCAACAGTGTCCTTGTTGAGACTAGACACTGCAGTAATACTGTATCATGTTTAGACTTCAATTTTAGCAGACCAAGAAGCAGACATAGCAGATAGTACAAAGTAACAGTACTTACAGTACTTCGGTTTTCTCAGTTGTTTAACACTTTCTCTTATTCAATAAATATATTCTTACTCTGCCTACAAAAGATACCTTAACAAATGCCACAAAACAGCTGCTCAGACTGAAATTACCAGGTAACTGAGCTAACAGCTTCTGCTTTCATCTGTAACAGTCCTGAGTTTTCTCTCTACTTGGAGAAGCTAGAGTATCCTGAGCAATATTCCAATATACTGTGTCTTAAGAGTTCATGAAGGGGGTCAAAACAGTTGTGACTTGACAAAACATGAGCTTTTGAACATGGTGAACGGTTGCTGCATGATGTAGAAATTGCAATGCTGTACGTTTACTCAAAGCTCCTCAAGAGTTAAGATTATAATTCAGCCTAATTCAGCTGTCTTGTAGCTTCTGTACAAGATACTTAAGACAGATGGAAAATTAGTATGGGTTTCTCAGTATTGACACTTGCTCTAACTTTACTGTATAGGTATCCTTAAAACGCGGTGATGACACTAGCAAGAGCTCATCTGGTGAGTAAAGTTCTTAAAATTTATTTAAAATCTGCTTTCAGGTGGCTGCTTTAGGAAGATATGAATTAAAGATAAATTATAATTTAGTTTCACTGCAGCCTGAAAACCCTCTGAAAGTGAGTATAGACCAGTTAACAAGAGCAGTTGAGGCCCTTCTGCAACTCCACGTGAATTCATGTAGCAGTTCTGCAGCAATTTCTTCAAAAGATAGTAAGAGTACCAAGGAAGCATGGACTGCCACAGAACATCTCCAGTTCACAATATTTGCTGCTCATGGAATTTCTCCTGGTTGGGTATCAAAGTGAGTAATTTATTAATTGTAAAATTCATCCTTTTATATATTTTTTTTTGTTTAATTTATTTTCTTTTTCTTGTCTAGTTACGAGAAATACTACTTGATTTGTTCTCTGACCCATAATGGAAAAGATCTGTTCAAGCCTATCCAGTCCAAGAAGGTTGGCACATACAAGAACTTCTTCTACTTGATTAAATGGGATGAACTGTAAGTGACTTCAGCGTACTAAAACTCAGTAAAGTATTTTGGTTTAGCTTGTACCTTCCTAGCTAGCTGCTGAATACATTCAAGCAACCCTTACAACTGCTTCCATCTGAAGTGTTGAAAGAACAATGTTTGAGACTGACTGATAAAAATCAGAAATATTTTTCCAAACGGTATTTCTCTACTCACTTTTAAAGTGGGAATGGAAACACTGGACAAGTGCCCTGTGCTAATGTGTTAGTAGTATACAATTAGAAGGAGATGCAAAGGTCATAGCATTTGTTGTAGTAGCAACAGCTTGTGCTGCTTAAAGAAGGATGACTAAAGCTTGCTTATGAGCGGTGCTTAAATTATGTAAGTGCAGAGGAGAAGCAACTCACTAACATGTATGTTGAATCATTTTTTATTTCAAAGACATGGTAACAACTTCGTATCTCAATTGGAAGGTCTAATTTAGGAATATTTCTATAGAGAGAGCAAGTGCATAAATGCTTAAGAGTACCTGTCTGTAGCATACGGGAATGTCTGGTTTGAGCTACTAAACTTCAGTTTCTCTTTATGGGGCAGGGGGAGAAGGTAGAAGGGAAGAAAGAAGGGCATGCGGAGGATAAATAGGGAGAGGATGGCAGATGATAACTGCTAACTGGGAGGGGTAAATATTTTTCATTACCTGTGCACAGCTTACTCTTTCCCACTTCATCGCTGTTGGGTGGCCTGTCATAACTGGAGCTTCCGGTGAGCTCTGTGTTACTCTGTATCTGTGTTCCTGGCTGTTTTTAAAGGTCAGAGACCGACCCTGGGGAATACCCTGAAAGTGTGCAGTGACAAATTGTTTCAGACCAGGAATGAGAGTTCCAGGTTCTAGAATACCTTCGGAGGGTATTCAAACTACTTTAGGTTTTTTTCTGATGATGATGCAGGGGATTAATGGTCCGATCTTTTGCTGGCAAGTACTAGTGTATTACAGTGGAAGATGTGTTAGATTGCTTATAAGCTGCTTAATATACTTGTGGTGTTTTATAGTGTAACTGGCTTAGTAATATGCTGTTGTAACTTTTAGAATGATATTTTGACACGTTAAGGAAAAATCAAGCTTAAAGAATGTTTGAAGCAATAAAAATAGTTTAAACAAAAATTTGAGTTTAAATTGCTCAGTGAGGTCTATACTCCTCAGCTGCTTTCTTTATGGGTGCTGGTTTTGTATCATTTGAATTTAGCTTTCAGTAGTTCTTAATAGATTACTTTTTTTTTTTATGTGGTTGGGGAACTTGTCAGCTGGCTGTTTAAATGAGAGAGATTAGGAGGCAGCTAACATGGAGTTGTGTGTGTCCTAGTGAGTAGAGTGGGAAGACTGGTTATGCTGGACAGTACGGTTCTGTGTGAGGAATGTGATTTAATAGACAAAGATTAAAAAGGGTTGCTCCAAATCCGGTTACAGTGCAGAAGTGTAATTTAGCAGGTTTTGCAACCTGATATAGGAGATAAAGTGAGAGTGTATTAGGATCGCATGTAATGCTTGTTCTTCAATGTTAAGTAACTCTTTGAAAGAAAGAGGCATCAACGGATTATATGGATAAACCTGTAATTTACTAACAACTGTCTTTCCTCTGACTGACTTTTAATACTTTTATTTTGCAGAATAATTTTCCCCATCCAAATTTCACAGCTGCCTTTAGAATCAGTCTTATGTCTGACTTTGTTTGGAATCCTAAATCAAAGTAGTGGGAGTTCTCCTGACTCAAATAAGCAGAGAAAGGGCCCAGAAATTTTGGGTCAGGTTTCTCTACCTCTTTTTGATTTTAGGCGGTAAGTATCCAAAATATATGGGTAAGACTATTAATATGATTTACTCCATATAAAGTTTACTCCACTCCCACAATAATAGTAACCGTTTCTCTGCCATTGAATGTAGTAGCCATGTAAGAATTGTAAACTATATTGCTACAGAAATAATGCATTGAATTAAATAGGGTACAAAACATGGTCCTGTGTCGCAGTATTTCCATCTAACTAGCTGAAAAATTTACCTGCTGGAGGAAGCTGAATATTGCTTGGATCAAAGTGGTTTTATTTGCTGGGAATGTACATAGCAACATGGGCCAAAAGAGGTCATGGTATTACCAGCTGTTTGTAACTATGCAGCAGTTCAGTGTGTAAGCATAACTCAAGCTGTCCTTTAAGGAGTCCACTGACATTCACGTGTTGCCCTGTAAGTCATATGCAGGGAAAGTATGTGCCGGTGTCGCTGTACTGTATGTATAGTCTCCCCTCTAGTAAAGGAGTATGGTCTTGGTAGGTGGCATTTCATGAGTTCTGACACCTGATGAGAAGACCTAAGAGTATGTTATACTGCCTGGAGGCAGTTCAGTCGGTATTCATATATATTTTAGCAGATAAGTGTTAAGAGCCAGTTCTCAGCCAACTTACGAGCCACGGTGATAGAAAATGCAACTTGCGAAAGAGTTTGCAGCAAGCCTTGGTTTCAGCAGGAGTAGTGTCTAGTGCAACATGAAATGGAACAGAATTCTTAAGAGCAGGTAAACAATGCATTACGCTTCCAGCGTGTCACTGGGAAAGAACCACTTAAGTTCCTAAATCTGGTAATATGGCAGCAAAATATAAGCTACCAAGAGAATAAAAATACTGTTAATAGATGTTTTTTTAAGATATAGGTATATTTTCATAGATAAGAAAAATAAGCAGTTTCTTCCATCAACATGTTTTTGAGTAATAGAGAACTTGGGATATGCTGAAGTTAGTCTTTTTGATTCAGGGCTGGATTTAATTTAAAAAAAAAAAATAATGAAAATAAAGGGATAATTAACAACTGTTAACAACTTAGGATGTATTTCAAGTTTGAACTAGCCTTCCTTCAAGTACAACTACTGGATCCTGTTATACCTTTTTCACTAAGAATGAAAACCCTACTATAACTCTCCTCAGTGAAGTGTTCCTGGATTTGTTCTAGTTGTCTTGTCCTTGAAATGTTTTTTATGAGGTGTATTCCGGAATGTTTATCACTTCAGTAGCTATTCCAGCAAAACATAAACCAATGGATTTGAACCGCAGATGCCAGAATTAGGCATGATATTGCGCAAATGATGACACAATTGCAAAACAGCTTCAGGATTTATGCTTAAGATTTCAGATTTATATATGCTTCTAACTCCTAGGTCTTATTGGAAGCTTAAGTTATCTAATTGTCAACCAAGGCTGCAGAAAGACAACCAGGTTTTTCCTGGACTGTTACTTTGATGTATTGCTTACATCTGTTCCATGTGGGCTTCTGTTCTCTGGTACTAATATGGCTCTACTTGTTCTGCTTCCTCTTTTTATGGTGACAATTGCAACAGCTTGAGGGTGCTTAAAGAGTTTTTAGACTCTCTTGCGTTGCAAAGATGGCCGGCAGCTGCTTTGTCTCCACTGAAACTTGGTTTTATTTTCATGAATGATGCTTATTTCAGCCCTCTGCTAAAATGTATTTCAGACTCTCATATAAATACCACATTTCACAGTATTTGATTGAAAACATAGCTTTTGCTTTGATTTGAATTGCAAATTCATCTTGTCTTCATGCTGTGTGGTGTTCTCATAGCAGTTAGTTTGGGGAGAAAACTGTATTTTCTGTTTGTGCAGAGCACTACAATAGAATGCGTTGTGCCAGAGTTTACTGAATGGCTTGTATGTGACAGCTGTAGAGCTGCTAGTGGTCTCATCCACTTACAGTCTACATGAATTAAATTCAGACCTAGGTTATTAAAGATACTAGCGAAATATTCTAGTTAAATTTGAGAATGGCATCACTAGCAGGCAGGAGCTAAAACTTGTAGCGAACTAAAACACAGGAAGAAAAAAGTGATGGATGTGCTTTGGAAGAATCCATAGTCAAGTGAAAATCTCTTCAGACGAAGAGTGTGTGTGGGTAGCTTAAAATATCTTTGCTTGCGGATGAAACAGAAGCTGTGGCATGTACATTAAACTGGAGAATTATTAAAATGTAACCAAATAGCTTGTTCTTTTTAGTGACATGATTAAGTAATTTTTACTGGCATCATAAGCTCCCAGTTAGTCAATATTTACATATAAAGAATTGTTCTTTTTCTGAAACACATATAAACCCAAAAGCATTTTTCAAAATGTATTTAAGGTTTGGCCTTCAACCAGTCTTTTGAGACCGTATTTTGATTTTTAAAGACTAATAACATTTTCTGTACCTAACATTTAGCCCTTAACTGATTTATGAAGTATCCTTAGTTGTGCATTACTACAGTTGGAAATGGTATTAATATTGGGAATAGACTGGCAAATACAAACACTTTTAGATTCTGAAAGTACGTATCAGATGGTGATGTCTATAATATTCCGATGCTGGTGTCTCTTTGAGAATGTAGGAAGGTGTGTGTTCAGCTCATTCCTCAGAGACAAAAGTGTTATTTCTCTCCTGTAAGAAATAGGGAGCACTTAATTTAGTTGGGTCATCTGTGTCAGCACTTTGCCTTTTCCACCTAGAAGTTGTATGCAATGCTTTAAAGGACTTACAGTCCAGAAGACATCCAGTGAAAAAGAAATAAATTGACAGTTGATGATTTTAGCACCCTTTTTTTAAGCTCCAAACTGTATTGGCTAGTGCAGTTTGATTTCCTGTGTTCTTTTCTGAAGATGGATGTTGAAATAGTTGTCGTAAGATGAATTCTTATCTCTGCAGTAGAAACACACACAGTTTGAAGTGCCTTCCTATACCACACTAATACTTTGGAATTGTTTCCTTGTAGTGACTGTTGATCTTCTCCAGATAGTATTTTAATAATTTCTTGTTGAAGCAAACGGATTGTGATGCTAACTACATGCTGCTTTTTCTCAGGTTGTTAACTTGTGGGACAAAGCTTTTGCAACTGTGGACCTCATCACATCCGCGTCTTGTGTCGGGGATGGCCAGTAAGAAAGGAAATACGGAAAGAATAGTTTTGCAGGTTAGGTATAATTCTGACTTTATCTGGCTACGTTTTGTTTGAATATTGTAACTTGTAACTCCTACGTGAGTGGTAATAGATTTAATTAATGTTTTGGGGAGAGTGTAAATATTGCTAAGTCATATTTGAAAGCCAGTATAGAATGGTGATTACTCAACATAAAGGACAAAATTGTGGAAAGCTGCTCTAAGTGTATACAAACCAGTTACTGAATCGTTATCTGGAGTAAGAGACATTGGCAGTGCCTTGGTAGTACACGGTGTCGCTACTGGGAGAGAACATCTTTGAAAAGCAGTTTATTGAAAAGTATGCTGAGATGGGAGATGTCTAGACCCAAACAACAGTAATTCCAGTTTCTTTACAGAACATAAGCACCCCTCATTCTAAATTTTCTCTCCAAAGACCTTGTTAGGCATGGCCTAGCAGTCCCAAAACATGGTTGGAGCTGGTGGTTGAGTTCAAACTACTGGTGCAGATTTTAATCGTTCCGTGATCAGTCTCCACTCTAAGCATCCTCGTTGCACTTTTGAGGAGTACTCCAACTGCTGGATTGTGCAACAACACAACTGTCATATGTTTAAGGACCATAGTTATGTAGAAGAGTTGAGGTGGGAAAAAAATAAGCAGGAAACAGTAACTGTTACACATGTAGAACTAAAGATTTCAGGTGCCTAAATAACTGTGGTTAGTGGAAGTGTGAGCTTTCTGTACTGTTCTGAGGAACTTGCATTATGTTCGGGTTTTTTTTCAGATTGATTTCCCATCCCATGCTTTTGATATTGAATATAAAATTCCTCAAGCAGCAAAGACCACTGTGCATCATACCATAGAAACATTAGAAAAACCACTGAGAGAACGTCTCCTTACCATTCTCTCTAAGGATAATACCATTGGGTATGTACATCTCCTTCTAGCTATGGTCTTTTTGTACATGACAATTTGTGGCTAGGGTATGGAATGCTTATTTATTCTTAAATTTCCTTAATATAGTTGCAGTAGAATTTGAAGACATATAGAGAACTAAAGCAAGAGATTGAATTAAACTTGCAAAATAACAGTGCTGACTCTAATGAATTTACTTTCTATGGTGTCACAGTACTCTCCTTCTACAAGATTGCTACCTTTTGGCTGCCTGTTACATATGCCTATATCTGCTTGGCAGGTTTTCAGTTACAGGGAGCAGTGGCAGCTTCAGCAGTAGGTGTTTGTATGCCATCTGGCAGGCTTTCCCACTCATCTGCACCAAACTAACATTAACGTTTTGGTTTATTTCAGATTATACTAAAACTGTTGGGGTTTTTTTCCTGCCCAAATTATAACTCTGAACAACTGTTTCTGTAATGTTTGGGTCTTCATTCTGCTTCTTGTTTTGACTTTTGTGGAGGAAATAGCCATTTTAATTTCATGCCATTTTGCATGTTAAATTATCTGTATGTATACAATGACCAGTAGCATGGGTATTATTCAGGTGACTGTCTGTAGTGTGTGTTATAAACTGAAATGTTTTTGTCTGCAGGCTATCAAAAGAAGACAAAGAATTTTTGTGGGAGAAGAGACATTACTGTCATAGTCATACTAGTAGCCTACCAAAAATACTGGTTAGTGCCCCTCACTGGGACTGGGCAAGTCTTCCAGAAATATATTCGCTACTTCACCAGTGGCCTCCTTTATCACCCTTGGCTGCACTGGAACTACTTGATTCAAAGTAAGAAAAACAATGTAAATAAGTTCTGTCTGTGTGTTGTGCATTAAATAACTCTTCTTCAGTGAAAGATTCTGAGTGCCATTGCTGTGGAAAATATTTTTTTAATTTCTTGTAGCAATAGCTATATTTTCTCAGTTTTGAAGAACGTGTGCTTACTTTATTCATGTAGGCTTAACCAAATCATTTAGTGAATAGCAATAGTGATTAGGATTCTGAGATCTAATTTGCAACAGGTTAGCAAGCTGTACAGCCAAGTTATTGAGAAGTTTTGAGAGATAACTATGCTTGTCCTAAACACACACGTTTGCATCTTAGTTAATGAAGGGCTTCAAATTTATAGGTCCTTTATTGAGCTGTTACAGAAAAATCAATATTAAGTCTTTATCTAGCTGATATAAAAAAAAAATAATTCTACATGAACAGAATAAACTTCATGTGGATTTGTGGTGACTCTAGGTTTGCTGACCAGGAAGTACGAAATACAGCTGTGAATTGGATAGAGACATTAAGTGATGATGAGTTAACAGATTTCCTCCCTCAGTTCGTACAGGTAAGACTTTCTGCCTACACTGATGTTTGAATTTTTTTCTTTTGTTTTGAAAACCCAAAGAAATGGCTGATTACTAGCAGCAGAAGTGCAATTGCATGCCTCTCCGCTTAATGACCTTAATGCATAGTAGGAAAAGCAATTTGGATAAATAATAGTTTTGTGACTGTCATGGATTTGTGGTGATTCTGTCTGTGCATTAGTCATAAAATCTCAGCCTTCATCTAGAACTAAATCCAGAACCAATTTATTTCATTTTCTTTGTATTTAGGCATTGAAGTATGAAACCTACCTTGACAGTGCTCTTGTCAAATTTCTTTTGGCTCGGGCATTGGGAAGCATTCGAATAGCACACTATCTATACTGGTAAGGTGTTCTTTGTTCTGTTGCTTATGTAATGTGTTTACTGTAGGATTACTGTTTCCAGAAAAGATATTCTTATGTCATAGTTCATAACAATGAATGCTATGAATGGAGAGTATACAAAATATATATCCTGTTGGGTTTTTCATGAAAAAAAACCCCAGTACCTCCATGAGATGCAAATTTCTTGCCTCTTATATCCTGTATATCAGTAACTTCAGACGTATGTAGTACTGATTCATAAAAATACTCAAATATCTTAATATTGCATTGTTTGTAGTAGTTTCCTTAGGAAAATCTAACTTAAATTCTTTATTTCAGGCTTCTTAAGGATACACTGTACGATACAAAGTTTGGTGTAAGGTATGAGCAAATTCTTGGAGCTTTTCTTTCCATCTGTGGAAAAAGGCTGAGGGAAGAGCTGGAGAAGCAGACCAGACTGGTGCAGCTTTTTGGAATGGTGGCAGAAAGAGTAAAGCAAACTAGTGGATCTGCTCGGCAGGTGTGTATATATTTTTCATATTCTTTAGGAAGATTAGACCGAGTATAACCTCAAAACAATTCACTTAATTGCCTTTTTAATATAAGATCAATAAAATGTTATGTATAATATATAGGAAGAACTATTGCTCTGCATTTTAACATTAATGGCTTAATGAAAGTGATGTTCATCAAATTTGTCATCTAAAACATAAGATTGTGTGAAGTGAAAGGGTAAGAAAGGATGGTTTCTGTGTACAATAAACTGGAATTGGATTTAAACCTGTTATGCAAAAGAATAGGATATCTATTTATATGCTAGTGGTATGAACTTACAGTTTGATACTATGATGCTATCATCCGATTCAGTAAAAAAAAAAATAAACCCAAACCATACCCCACAAACTTGTGTGATTAGTGTTGTACTACTAGGCTTATGTATTTTACCTGCTGGTTTAGCTATTAAAATGTCTAACGTTCCTTTTGACACAGAGGGGTTAAAACACTCTCTTAAGAGTAGCTTTGTCCAGAAGTTTTCTGTAGGTGCTTCAGTTAGTCAACTGAGTTTTTTTTTTTTTTTTCCTGCAGGCTGCCTTGCAAAATGGTATGGAACGTGTGCAGTTATTTTTCTTGAAGAACAAATGCCGTCTGCCTCTCAATCCCAGTCTTGTGGCAAAAGAGTTAAATATTAAGGTACTGCACATTCAGAGTTTCAAAACTTATTTGTAAAAATTATGTATAGGCAAAGTTTTTGTGAATAGAAAAAAATCAGTTGAGGTGCTTGAAAGCTGTTTATGCTGGGTGTGAGGGGGGATATTAAAAATTCTGATTGAACAAGGGCAGTGAAATTACCTTATCCCAGATAAAATTTATACAAACACTTGGGTAAAACCAGTGAAGGTACTTGTTATAAAAGTATATATCTGTAATAACTTACTAGGTCTTCAGACCCTGTCTCTTCTGAGACCAACAATCCTGATTATAGTGAAGCAGGGGACTGTTCAAAGGGCATGAAAAAGCCCTGTTTGTGGTAGCAATCAGAAGAGAAAATGGAGCAAGGCTGTCAGGTTCAAGCAATGAGTAGATAATGTGAAAGAGGTGAAACTACCTGTTACTGGTTGTGTCCAAGAGATGCACTAAATCAAAGGAGGCAGACAGCTTTGCTTGACTGTGAAGGTTCAGCAAATAATAATGTAGGAGAAGCAGGTAAATTATTTTTCCAGAACACTGCAAGGTTTGACAATATCTGCTCAACCACAGTCTTGATTATATCATCATGCATGACTGAGAACCTAAAGGCCTGTAAACACTGGATTTAATCCTCTGTGGAGAGAGTTCATCTTGCTTTCCTTCTCTGCTGTAACTATTAAATCATGTGTGTGCACTTGAAAATAGATAAATGAGAAAATACTGTGAAACATGCAAATACTTGGGTTTTTTATATTCTCTAGGTTTCAAAAAAAGCTGCTGATAAGACTGAATAAACCCTAGATAAATATCTTTCCTTCAAAATGTATAAAAGATCACTGTGCAACACTATTGGCTTTGGTACAATAATTCAACAAATAACAGCCAAAGGGCTCTTTATTCAAAGGAAGCATGTATTTGCCACAATTGCAATGTTAAAGTCTGAATAGACACATTGTGTGTCAAACCTGCTTGCTGTCAGAATGTCTTGTTTTCTGGTCTAGCAGGAATAGTCCTTCTTGAATATTAATACTAAATCTACTTGTAGGCATGTTCTTTCTTCAGCTCCAATGCAGTACCACTGAAAGTTGCACTGATAAATGCAGACCCTCTGGGAGAAGAAATTAATGTGATGTTTAAGGTAGGCTTTACATATGTATTGGAGAAAAAAGTTTAATGATAATTGATACCAGTGAAGTAGTGATTAACTTTAGCATAGACCACTATGCTTAGTTTTCTTGTGAGTTTGCTCCTGTGCATCTAGAATCCATTGTCTGTAGAGGCTGTTAAATGTGAAAGTAAGTCTACCACATGTGAAAGCTTCAATGTAGCCTGGCTTTCTTTTTAAGTGCGTAGCTATGAAGAACTAAGTAGCATAATATATCTCTTCATGGAAATATAAAGCGATTAAAATCTGTGAAGTTTAGTTTTGATGAAAGTATATTATGTCTCTAACTTTTATTTTTCCATTTAAGGTTGGGGAAGATCTGAGACAAGATATGTTGGCTTTACAAATGATTAAGATTATGGATAAGATTTGGCTGCAGGAGGGACTGGATCTCCGGATGGTTATCTTCAAGTGTCTCTCAACTGGAAAAGACAGAGGTGCGCAACCAGATGCTGCCTCTAGTCTTTGCTCCCCCACCTCAATTTCTCATTACACTGGCAGAAAAATTTGTGTCGAGGCAGGCCCCAGAAACAGTGGAAGGCCAAAAGCCTTCCATGCAAGGAGCTTCAGAACGCAAGAGTGTAGCAAGTTCAAGTGTTCTGCATTTCCTGGTGGCTGAGTTGTATTTAAATTTGTTTCTTCTCTTGAGCCTTAAGATTCTCATGTGTTCTGTTGTCTGTGAACAGTGGTGCAAACATAAATATAATGATAAAAGCTAAGGCTTCTCTTGATGCCCTTATTGCAACACAAGAAAATAATGGTGCCATAGCAGAAAATGTAGTTACGGTGAAAAAGTATTCAAGACAAAACTGAAATACTAAGGTATTTGGAATCTTCTGCAATTGAGTCAGAGATGTACACTCATCCGTGTACTGAAACGTGCAAAAAGTGGGGGCATTGTAAATTTTTCCACATGCGCTGTTGCCTAGAATTGGTGTCATATGCTGGAAAAGGTTCTTTGGTAATATGAGGCTGTCTTCTAGGCTTGAAACTATGTCACAAATTCTTAAAGTTGAGTGTAAATACCGCCGTGCACCTTGAACGTGCTTTTTGCTAGTTTTCACTGATTCTCTAGAATGAGTCAATAGGAACCACAAGATCTTTAAGAAGATAAAAAATTTAAGTATTTCTTCAGTCAGGTTTTAGAACAGCATGATGAAAACTCTTCAGTATGTGGAAAAGGTGGAAATTCAGTTTTGCCAGACTAAGCAAAAGACTTCTATTTATGTAAGCCTTGCCTTTTAGAGAAACAGATGGCTTTTCTTCCTACTTTGAACAATGACTTAATTGCATAGCATGTTTCTTTTTTTGTTGCTGCTAATACTAGTATTCCTAAAGTACCTGAAGGATTAAAGTGGGGAAAAAAAAAAAATCAGTAGCTCTTGCCAAGCTAGAAGTAAAATTCTATTAAATGTTTTCCCTTTATGATTTAGCTGTGCAAATGTTTCTAGTAAATGGGTCTCCTAAATAAGGCCAGATGTAAAGCTCGCTGCCTTATTTCTGGAGCAACAGTGTGGTCTGTTTCAACACCTGACAGCAGTTAAGTTACTAGATGATTTGTGTGTCAGTGTATGAGAAATCTCAGCATCAAAATGTTTTGCAGTTATTGCTTACAGACCAATACTACTTTATGTAGTGGAAGGTAATTATTCAGAGTTTTAACTTGTGTATTCTAGCAACCATAACTAATGGTAGGAAAATAAGCCTAACTTGGATCTTTACATGCGTTTCATGCTATGCTTTGTAATGTAGTTTGTGGAAATGCCCGGTAGACTAATAGCACTATTTTATGCCTAACTGGGTTTTGAAAGAAGCTAGTCTAAGATAAGAAAATCCATCACTGTTAAAGTTTCTACTAAATAATGAAAATGTAGTACAACTTAAGGAGATATTTAAATACGCTTTGTGGTCTTTCATATGAAGGCATGGTAGAGCTTGTTCCTGCTTCGGATACACTTAGGAAAATTCAAGTGGAATATGGAGTGACAGGTTCATTTAAAGACAAACCTCTGGCAGAATGGTTGCGAAAGTATAATCCTACCGAAGAGGAATATGAAAAGGTAACTTTTTTCAGTAGTATTCTTTTTTGAGAATCTTTTTAAAAAAGGGGTTAAATGCCATCCTAAGGAAGAATGAAATTCTTACTCCAGATGTTTTATTGAAACTTTTGTATCTTTGGGAAACTTCTGTTCCTATTCTTGAAAAAGAGCAAATAAAAATCCCTTCTATAACTAAAAAGGAGCCAGATGGGTTCTCAGGACTCTCATCAGAAGTTTTTATTAGATGTAGTAAAAATGTACTTCAAATTTAAGATAGAGAGGAATGGTGGCTGCTCTTAATTGTGGTTTAGGAGCAGCAGCCTCTTCTTTTACAAGCATATGGGCTTCTTTTGGCTACAAATTAACACACTGGAAAAATCAGTCTTGTGCCCTTTTCTCTGCTAACATTCATTTCTCTTCGGTCTTCAACAAGAAGACTAATTTCTGTTGTTTATTTTCTATTATTTAAAAAAAAAAAACCAACCTTTTTTGCTGGGGAATTTGATACCTGAAGATTTCTGCAAAGCTATCTGAAGAATACCGTTTGGAAAAAAAGCATATTTTAGGGCCTGTCTTGTCTGGCTTGGATTGCACACTTGTCAAGATTGACTGTTGAATGTGTGAATGCTGTTTTTCCCACTGATTTTATGTCAATTCACTTCTCTCTCTCTCTCTCTCTCTCTCTCTCTTCCCCACCAGGCTTCGGAAAACTTCATTTACTCCTGTGCAGGATGCTGTGTAGCTACTTATGTATTGGGGATTTGTGACCGCCACAATGATAACATAATGCTCCGAAACACAGGGCATATGTTTCACATTGACTTTGGAAAATTTTTGGGCCATGCGCAGATGTTTGGTAGCTTTAAAAGGTATTTTCTATAGCTAAGTAATGTAGAGAATGAAGTGACTTTTCATATGTTTTTGTAAGTATAATTCTAATTTATAATTCCTATTATCTGCTGTTCTTGTTATGAAGCCAATATCTTCCAACGTAACCACAGTTTCCAGAATGCATTCGAACTTAACTGTATAGAATTAATTTTGAAAACGTTCCAGTTTCCTACCCATTTCCATATTCTGATAATTGGAACTGTTTTAAGATAAAGCACGTAGGCATATAGCTTTCAAATAAAATTACTGTTCTAGGTACTGGTAGTTCTAAATAAGGAATTTGGTCTCTTAAACATCATTTAACTTCACTGCTTCCAAACTGCACTCATTCCTTTAGAAATTTGTTTTATACACACTTGGCAAATCTCAATGGGAGTTTCCTTACAGTAGTTACGAAAGCAAAGTATTTTGGTACAGGAAAAGATGAAAAGATTAATATAAGTTTTTATTGATATGTGGGAGCCTTGTATCTTAACAAATGTTGGTGTCATATTTTTCCAGGAATGTTGGCTAAAACTGTAATACAGTTTCACTTTTTCAGCTACATTTATGCCATTATGTATTGCATGCTAGTTAGGTAAACTTTCTAAATGAATGAGAAATTGAGTGCCAGGACTTTTACGTTTTCTGAATATCTGAGTATCTCAATGTGAAACAAATGAGAACAGGTGCTGGCTCATAAAAGCAGTAGTGAATGTCAGTGTTACAGAAAAAAGTGAACAGCAGGTTTGTATTTGCTACCCCTCTGTGTAGGGGAAGATAATCTAGGATACAGGATATTTTAGTAGTGATATATTAGTGATAATATAGTTACTACACTTGGTTTAGTGTGTTATGGCTTCCAGAAATGAGGTGTGGAAGGCACTGTAAGGTAACCTGACTTCCAGGTGTGGCTGCAGATCTGCTGTAGGTCCGGTACCATGTGAATGTGCTGGCGATCTGAGATAGCACTAAGGAAGAGCTGAACCCAACCCAAAAAAGTAAAATGGCATTAATGAATCATTTAATATCATTACCTTGGGGTGGGGGTGGAGGGGGAGCAAGAAGCACGTGACAGCGAATAGACCTTGTACTTAACTCCTGAATTCTGTGCCTTTTGAACAGGGATCGAGCTCCTTTTGTGCTAACATCGGATATGGCTTATGTCATTAATGGTGGTGAAAAACCCACTATCCGCTTTCAGTTGTTTGTGGATCTCTGTTGTCAGGCTTACAATTTGATAAGAAAACATGCAAGCCTCTTCCTTAACCTACTCTCATTGGTAATAATTTTATTAAATTCAATTGAAACTTGATAGATCTGTCATGTTGGGTTGTACTAAATGCTATGCTTATGTTGCAGAAACCTTAATGCATGCTTTTAAAAAATCAGATCTACTTTATAGGGAGGTTGTATTTAGAGGGGGTTACAAACTTTTTTAACTACCTGCCTGTTTCCTGAAAATCAAAAACTAAGACTGCAAAGTGTTTAACTGCTTTTAATGTACCCGAAATGGTGAATAACTGCTGATTATAAGTAACCATTGGCTATTGCTGTTAGCATTTAGAAGTTCAGTGCAGCTTCAAATGAATCTAAGGGTCTAAGTTTTAATCATTTCAATGTTAACTCATATTGGGTTTTTTGCATTAAAACTGTAAATTTTAATTTCTTGCAGATGCTTTCTTCTGGGTTACCAGAACTAAGTGGGGTTCAGGACTTGAAGTATGTCCAGGATGCTCTCCAGCCCCAAACAACAGATGCAGAAGCTACCATTTTCTTTACAAGGTACTGGATGAGTGAAAAGTGTCTATTTTGTTGGACTAAAATGTCCGCTATCTTCCTCTTAATGGGAGCTTTCTGCTATGAAAAAATGTATGAGGATGTTCACAAACACGTCTGTAGAATCTGAATAGTTATGCTGTACAATCATAAAACATGTTAATCAATGAACTATATAAATAAGATCGGTTTCATGTAAGGTTAATATTTGTGCTAAAATTGCCTTTAAAAGCAACATGGTGTAAAAAAACTTGTTTGAGATATGGAGAGTAGATATTCTGGCTGTGTTGAGACTTGCATTTTGAATACAGGCTAAATTGGTTAATAGCAGTGTGTATGATCGGAACCTTGTAAAGTACTGTAAAGAAGTTCTCTCTTCCAATAAGTGTGTTTGCATACTGGGGAGGGAGGGGATGATGCTCCTGTGTAGTAAGTGGGGGTTTGTATATAGTGTAACTGAGTTGTTCCTATGTGTTACAAAATGTGGAGTTATACTTCATTTTAAACATACAGGGGAAACTGCAGTAATATGCCTGCAATTTTAGAGTCAGTCATCATAGTCATGGAATGGTTTGGGTTGGAAGAAACTTCAAAAAAATCTAGTCTAGCCCCCCTGCAATGAGCAGGGACATCTTCAGCTGAGCAGGTTGCTCGGAGCTCTGTCCAGCCTTGAATGTTTCCAGGGATGGGGCATCTACCACCTCTCCAGGCAGCCTATGCCAGTGTTTCACCACCCTAATTGTAAAATGTCTCTTCTTTATATCTAGTCTGAATCTCTTCTCTGTTAGTTTAAAACCATTGCCCCGTACGTACCACAACGGGCCCCGATAAGTCTGTCCCCAGCTTTCTCAGAAGCCTACTTTAAGTATTAAAAGGCTGCTATGAGGTTTCCCTGGAGCCTTCTCTTCTCTAGGCTGTACAACCCCAGCTCTCTCAGCCTGCCCTCACAAGTAAGCTGTGCCAGTCCCCTCTAGTTATTTTTGTGGCCCTCCTCTAGGCCTGCTCTAGCAGGCCCATGTCTTCCCTGTACTGAGGGCTCCGAAGCTTGACACGGTACTTCCAGGTTTTTTATGAACCCTGGAAAGCCTTCACTGCTTGAAAAATGACAAATTCCAGAGTTTGGATACAGAATCTTCTATTAAATGTTGATAGGAAAAAACTGTTTCTCTGTCAGTAAGAAATTTAAGTTTTGTTTTTCTCAGACTTAAGTCTGATTCATTGACAGAACCACTTTTCTGTGTTTTGACGGTATTTTTTCTTTTCTAGGTTGATTGAATCCAGTCTGGGAAGTGTTGCCACAAAGTTTAATTTCTTCATTCACAATTTGGCCCAGCTGCGTTTCTCAGGTCTACCTTCTAATGATGAAGCCATCCTCTCATTTTCTGCTAAAACATATTCTCTTAAACAAGATGGCAGAATCAAACAAGTGTCTGTGTTTACATATCAGAAGAGATACAACCCAGATAAACATTATGTAAGTGTGTGGAATCTTTCTGCACTCAGTGAAGACACTGTGCATTTTTTTCCAGCCAGATATGTTCTCCTTGTCGTAAGATCAGTACTTAATCACAGAGATTTAGTCCAGGGGAAGCTTGCCATGTTCAGCCTTAAGTAGCTGGCTTTGAGGTAGACAACTAGATTCTCTTTATTGACAGATATTTAGTAAATACAGATGTATAAATTTACTAGTTCAGTGAGGGATTAATCCTTAAGGTCAGATTTAGGGTGAGCTGAAGAGTTCTCTGAAGTCTTGACTGCACTGACTACAGCGAGAGCCTAGAAACCTACACCAGTGTTGACACCCCAAGACTGAGCCCTACTGTGGATGACTTAAAAGTAAAATCAAAACTCATAATTGAACTCTTGTTCTTGCTGGGAACGGGCAGCTTGCTTCCTGGCGAAGAACAGGAGTTGTATTGGCTCTGGCTGGGATCGAGTTATCTTTCTTCACAGTGGTCCACACAGTGCTGGTTTGGATGTTTAACTGAAACTGTGTCAGTAAGACACAGTTAGCTTGGCTGTTGCTTGTGCGGTGTCAAGGCTTTCTCATTTTCTACCATTTCGGCCCTGTTTTCCCCCTCTGCTCCCTGCAGTGTGTAGGCTGTGGGTGCGTGAGGAGTTGGGAAGAGACACAGCAGGGATAGCTGACCCAAACTAGCCAGAGATACCCCATAGCGTATAGTGTTGTGCTCAGCAATAAAAACTGGGGGTAGAGGAAGAAAGTGGGGGATAGGAGGGTGTTGTCTTCCAAGGTGGCTGTTGCCTGGGGACTAGCTGGGCATGGATCTGCTTGTAGGAGGTGGTGAGAGATTGTCTTTGCATCACCTCCCCTCCCAAGGACTGTCTTCATCTCAACCCACGGGTGTTCTCACTTTTGCTCCTTATTTCTGTCCCATTGGTGAGGGGGTGGGAGTGAGTAAGCGGCTGCGTGGGTGTTTAGCTGCTGGCCAGGGTCCACCAGCCACAGGAGTGCTAGAGTACAGGCTGGTCGTTTTAGCATCTGATAATAGTCTTCAGAATGAAGACACTTCTGAAGAAGGATCTAGAAGGAAGCAGAAAGGACAGAACTAGTACTGGTGGAGATGATTTATAAAAGATGGGGATCTGAGTCATGCTTACATAATTACCATTCTGTAAAATGGCTCCTTCCTGAGTAGAAGCCATTAAGTCAAACACTCTATGGCTTTGTTCTGACCTTCCATTAAAGTTGTATTTGCTCTGCCTAAGTAAAAGCATCATTTGGTGTATTCATGTACCTACACTTCTAGTCAGTCTTACTAGGGGCAGCAAGCATTACAGTGCTGTTAGACCTGGGTTACACGGTAGGACTTGTATTAATATTTGTGTATGTGTAACAATGGTCTAATATTTTTTTTACTTCTGTACCACTATTTGTTGGCCTTGAGTAGTCAGCTCAAGCTGTGTTTTCCTCAAGTTGTTTAAAAAGTAAGCTAGACTGATACATGCAAAATGTACATCTCTTTCTAAGTTTTATTTGCTGTAAATGTCTTAATCTAGTAAGACACGAGCTAGAGATGGTAGAACAAAGTTGAATAAAGCTAGAAGTGAAGAGCAGCTTTGTACTGAATTGCTGTTGAGTCCTCCTGGTGGAAGCCAAAACAGCCTCTTATCTTCCAGAAAGTGTTAAAAAGATGTAATCGTCTTCTGTCTAGACTGTTAAACATATACTTTAAAAACACAGGCAACCAGGAAGAGGTTTAACTCATTTGCCCATTAAATGAGTCCACTGGATTGAGTTTTCCATGCAGTTTCTTAACCTTCCTTTCCCTTTCATAATAATGTGAATAATTGCATCCTGTGACTGTACCCAGTATTTTTAAAAATTCTTTTTCTATAATGCAGTACACTTACACCCGCCTACCAAATTACCACCTTAAAAGCAGAATCCTTTAGAATCTTCAGAGAATTAGACTGAAAAAAATTAGGCATTCGTTTCCTCCATAGTCCACACTTGAAAAGTTTTGTGGTAGCTCTGGCCCTACAGATACATGGCTAGATGTAATCCCACACTAATGGGTTAAATTTTTTATGCCTGCTATGTGGTGTGAACTTACAATGAGGCTTAAAAGGGAGAATGCAGACAACTTAGCGTTAACTGCCTTTATCCCCCTGTCAGATGTGTATCTACTTTATGAGAAGATCTCGTGATGGTACTTTGCACGACGGTAAGGCTAGTTAGAATTTTAACTCTGCTATAAGAAGCAAATGCTGTTAATGGGATATATATGTTGGAGAAGGACTGCCATAGTAGAAAGAGTTAATTGTGAAGAAAATTACATTGTTAAGTCAGTTCTATAAATACTGTCACTACTTTTATCTTTGTGTTTTTGTGTTTTGGGCAGATCTACGTAGTGAGAGTTTTGAGAGAAGGGCAAGTTGAGCCAACATTTGTCTTCCGAACATTTGATGAGTTCCAGGAGCTCCACAACAAACTTGGCATTCTCTTTCCTCTCTGGAAGTTACCAGGGTATGTTCCTAACTCACTCATCGCTGTTACAATGGAAGCAACAAAACTGTTTCCAACTGGGTGGAGGAAGAAATAGCTTGAAATGGAGACAAAACTGCTGATGGGCAAACTAGATGTCAAAGTTGGCAATTCAGGGAAAGAACTGTTTTGTCTAAGTTCTAAGGAGGAGAGTCAGAGGAACAACTTGGTGTCTTTAGTCTTGTGTGTTGTATCACGGGAAACAACTGTCTGTAAATTTTTCCTTGCTTCTCTGTGATGTTGTTACTTATTAGTGTGCTGTGTTTCCACTCATGTTTGACATAAAAAAAAAAAAAAAAAAAGCATGTCAGCCCTTCAGGATGGAAATGACAATAAAATCTAGCTGTACGTACTTGAGATAAATTAACTGAAAACTCTTTACCTTGTTCTTCCCTTGCAGCTTTCCCAATAAGATGGTTCTGGGAAGAACACATATAAAAGATGTAGCAGCTAAAAGAAAAGTGGAGCTCAACAGCTACATACAGAGTCTGATGAACAGTTCTTCAGAGGTGGCAGAAGTGAGTTCAAATAACCTAAACAAATTCAACGCAAGTTTTCAGATTTTGGTGCTTGTTAACACTTAAACTAATATGTAATGTTGCTTCCAAACTTAGTGTGATCTTCTTTATACATTTTTCCATCCATTACTTCGTGATGAGAAAGTGGAAGGAATAGATGGAATAGCCAGACCTACAGGTAGGTAATGTTTTTTGGGGATATTTATAAATTGGATGACTATAGTATGACAGCTTTGCAATATGATATTTTTTAAGTAATTTTTAAATTAACTGTAGTGTTCTTTCATTGAAAACTTTGCATCCCTGTTTTTCCAAATGTTGCTGTGTACAGTATCAAGGAAATAAAAAAACATACCAAAAATTGCACGGTATTATGGTCATAATGTGATCACTTGGGCTTGCTTATGGCTTGACTGAATTATTCGAGTTTTTACTCTAAATGTTCAAGTTAGTTTTTACATAAGAATGGAAAAATCTTTAAAAACTATAGCCTTGCCTTCTTATTAGGGAACCAGAAATAAAATCAGAAACTGAAGTTGGTCGCAAGGCTTGTATGTTTTTTCCCCGTATATAATAAGTAAGTGTAGTACTGATGAAAACATACGAATATTACAGAGGAAATAATTGTGTACTTTTTCAGATGTAAGTCCATCAAGTCCTACCTCAGGCAAAGTGGGAGGAGAAGTGAAGCTATCCATATCATATAGAAATAGCACTCTGTTTATCATGGTGATGCACATTAAAGACCTGGTAAGTAGAGATACTGAGCTCACTGCCAAAAAGTGTTTCCATTCTGTCCATTACAGTCTTGACTCTGATCCAGGAATGTGAAACTTTGTTCCTCCAAATTTTCCAACTGCTTATTTAAGTGCTGCCTTTGGTTAGCTTGATTGAGAAGTCTAGATACTCAAAAGTAAATATTCAAATAGGTATGCACTAAAAAGTTTTCGAAAACTTGTTTTGTTTTTGGATTGTAGGTTACAGAAGATGGTGCAGATCCAAATCCCTATGTAAAAACATACTTACTTCCCGATACACACAAGACGTCCAAACGCAAAACCAAAATCTCCCGGAAGACAAGAAATCCAACTTTCAATGAAATGGCAAGTTAATTTGTGCAGTAACTCCCTATGGTTTGCTATTGTCTTTTAGTCAAAGTAGTAATTAAAACATTGTCTAAAAAATCTACAAAGATATATAAATGGGAAAGGAATTTGTTTGAAACAATTTGCCTTGTTTAAAAAAAAAACAAAAACAAAACAAAACAAAAAACCAAACACAAACCAAAAAACCCCAACCAAACAAAAAAACCCTAAAGCAACTGAGTAGATAAATGTACTATTACAAGTAAGCAGAAATTTCTTAGACTGACTCCTCAGAGTAATGGGGAGGAGGAAAAGAATCTTAAGACTAAAGATCCCCCTGCCCTGGATTCACTGATTCATCACGTGAAGAAGAATGAATTCAGAAGTCTCGGCATGTAAACAGTACTTCCATCTGAAAATACTGGTCCTTTTTAAACAATGTTGGGAGCACAAAATAAAATAGGAACGTGCTTCAGCCCATCCTCTGAGAAGTGGACATAGTGAATGGTCATAATGTGTAGTTAAAACATCTGTCAGTGGTTAGGCAGGCAGAAGAAAGGGTGGTCTATGTAACTTTGTTTGGATAACCAAAAAATTCTTCTTACCTCCTAGCTTGTGTACAGTGGATACAGCATGGAGACTCTGAAACAGAGAGAACTTCAGTTAAGTGTGCTCAGTGCAGAATCGTTACGTGAGAACTTTTTCTTGGGTGGAATTACACTCTCGCTAAAGGACTTCAATTTGAGCAAGGAGACTATTAACTGGTATCGACTAACTGCTGTACCCTATCTGTGAACTCATTTCTATGCCTGAGTGAGACCAGAACAGTTGTATTCACTTGTCCTTTGTGCATCTTCCTACTCAAAGATGACTTGCACGTCTGAAGAGACTCTGCATTTCAACAGATATGTTGGACCAACATTCATGTAGCCTAATTTGGAGGATTTCTAGAAAACCTGGTTTATGCTTATGCAACATTATCAAAGCATCATTGTAAATGTTTAAGGGTTGCAGTTAAAAGGAGGAGTTTTTAAACCATCCATGGAAATGAAATGAACAGTTTGACCATGCTGGTTGGTTAAACCTTAACTTAATCCTTAGGCCTGTGGATATAGTGCATTTTTGCTTCTAATTTTTGTTACCTGTGTGTCATCCATGGCATGATGCTGGAGAACATAAAAGAAATGATATATTTTAGGACTACAGTCCCACTACTAACTAGACATCACAGAAACAATGATGGGTAAAACTTTAGTGACTTCATGCATACCTATAGAAATGAAGGTGGAAGGGCTGGAGAAATTCCTTAGCATTGCATTTAATCCCAGTTCATTCTTCTCTAAGACTTACTGGAGTGCGTGCCAATAATGGAAGTTGTAAATAATGGTGCCTTATAATTCAAATGCTTCTCTTTTACCTCATTTCTGGTATTTAAATATGTATACATGTGAACTTTCAGCTCCTTAAAAAGGGGGAAAGTTCTCATATTTGATACATTGCAGGTCCTACTGGAAGTATTTTCCTGAGATGTGCTACTTAAAAATAACATCACTTACAACTGATCATCATAGTTAGTGCAACTTAGAAATTTTTTTCTACGCATGGTCTCAGAAATTGAGTGAAGACTGGTTGAATGTGGTGCCGTAGGAAATGGGCCCAGCTTTTCAGTGTTTTGAATTGTCTTGATTTCTAGAATTTCTAAATACTGTAGTGATTAAATGTGGAACAGATTCAAACACTAAATCCACAGTGGCATTGGCACCTGTACCGCCAGGTGAAGGATGGGCTCTAGTTAAAAAGCGTAACTGCTGGATGAATTGCAGGCCAAAAATGAGTTGCAGTAACAGCTTTGAGAGAGGAACTTGGTCACTTCTTTTAACAGCTCACAGCAATACTGTTTCTCACTCCCAGTAAGAATTAATTCCAACTACAAATACTTTTATTCCAAGGAACATTAGATTGGAACTATTTTGTGACGGTGGAGTACAAGTGTCACTATCGCCTCTTAATACCACTGGTTACTTAATTGGGTGTTTCTGCACTACAGCCATACCCTTTTTATTCACCTTAGTGTTTGGAATGATCATTTCTGTCTAAACAAAGCTATGGAGTTGCACACTTCTTTTTAGTACTAAATCTTGAAGCAAGACAACAGCCTATCACCACTGACTGGGACTAGCGTGAATTTTTTTTTCAAGTAAAATATGCAACTATGAATGAAGACGCAATATGGGGAAAGCCTTTGATGTACCCAACACTAAAAACCTATTTCATAATCTAGTTTTTTCCTTTCCCTGCTACTGACCAATCTCCCTTCACTACAGAAGAGAGAAGTAAACTTGAATCTCCTGGTGCCTAAAATATTCATGGTCCAATTTTATAAGAGTTATTACAATTAAGAATATCCTGAATGTTAGAAACTGGGTTGATACTAATGGGCGCTAACACATCCCAGTTTTATTAGGCATCTTGCTAATTAGGCCTATTTTTCATTTAGTATATAGACTGTAAATAAATTATATAACTTACCAGATATATTTCCTGCTTACTTGACGCTTTTGAGACTTACTCCATTCCATCATTAGAATCACAAGTCACTTCAACACAGGAAAGTAGACTACTGTTTTTGTGAAACGTTCCATTGTGAAATAAAATGAAAGCAATATGTACTGCCTTTTTTGCAGTTTGCTATTAAAGCACAGTGTCTTACAGCACAAAATACTAAAGTAATTTAAAAAAGAATATTTGCAGTTTTAACAGTTGTCTGGACTCTGAAGAAAATGTATAGTACTGTATTATTGTTAGCACATGTCCTGACTTCTGATTTAATCTTCTTCATAGCTTAACTCATTTTGTGCCTTTCCCTTCCTTTCCAAAGTAGTCACTGGCTGAAGCTTTTTCTGGTCATGGATTTTTGTCTGTGGGATCTGGCCTTGGCTGCTCCTCCCACACAGAGGAACAGCACCAACCTTGTACCTCTTAGCAGTGTTCTCAATTAAGAAAGAAAAGTGATTGTTGCAATAAGATTTTAATGTACTATATTAAAAAAAAAAAAAGGATGTGAAAGAGGAAAGTACTCACTTGGGGTGAAATTTACCAGTACACTAAGTAGCTGTAGCTTGAAAATGTAGTTTTAACAGCTTTTTGTATATTCTTTAATGAAAAGAAAAAAAAAAAATTCTTTATGCAATGTATGACCTGCAGCCAGAACTACAGCTGTCTAGTCAGACCTTGTTTTGGTATTTCAGAGTTAACAGCTTGTGCTTAGACCTCTTCCTTTTCCCTATTAACCTGGAACTTTGCACTGAAATTTTTATTACTGCCTTTTTACTATCTACAGCTACCTGTCTCTGGATGCACGTGCGCTCTTTTATCGAAAGTCCTTTTCTCTATTTTTACAACTCGGGTTGTGTGGAACCTGCCTTCTCTTACGCGGACACTGTGACTGAGGTAGTGCTAGAGGTGATGAAATTCAGTGAGAGCAAATGGTTTGCCTCCCTTTGTCTGGGTATGTCAGAACCAAATACTTTAAATAAATGAGCTCCTTAGTAAAGGTGTACAGTATCGCCCTCCGTCGTGCCCGTGCCGAGCGGGTTTAATGTGACTCCGTAACTGTCCTGTAAGTATATTAAACACTATTCTCAGAAAAAAAAAATAAAAAATAGAGTGCTGGTCTTCACTGCCCGCCGGGCCTGGCTTGGCCGGGCCAGCCGCCGTTCCTCCCCTCACGCCGCCCAGGGACGGGGGCGCTGCTCCCGCCGGGCCTTGGGCGCCGTGCCCACCCGCGCCACTGATTGGCTGGCGGGCGCGGGGCGGGGCGGGACGAGGTGCTGCCCTGCCCTTTCCTGCGGAAGCGAGGCGGGAAGTGCCGCTGTCTCGCGTCGCTCCTTCTTCTCAGCCGCCGCCATCATGGGTCGCATGCACGCTCCCGGGTAAGCGGCTGCGGCGTGGGGCGGCTGGGAGCTGTTGCGGGTGGCTGAAAGGGCGCCGCGGACGGGTGTGAGAGCAGAAGGGCCGCCGTGGGGGCGGTGGGGCACGTGTGGGGATGGGGTAGGAGGGCTGGGGGCTGTCAGGGTATGGCGGCGGGGGGAGGGAAGGCCGGGCCCGGCGCTGAGGCGCGGGCTGCCTCGGCGGGCCCCGGGCACGGGGGTGCTCGTTGTGCTTGGGCTGCTGCTTCCGGAGCCGCGCTGGTGTGGCCTGCCGTGGCGGCGGCACTGGGCCCAGGCCGTGGAGGGCCCCGCGGGAGGGGCTGGCAGCAGGCCGCCGTGCGGCGGGGGCAGGGCGGCGGTGGAGCTTGCCGGGCCGCGCTCAGCGTGTCATCTGCTTCTTCCCCACAGCAAGGGCCTGTCCCAGTCAGCCCTGCCCTACAGGCGCAGCGTGCCCACGGTGAGTACCTTCGCCGGGCCGCGGCCCTGCGGCCTGCCGGGCGGGCTCCGTCTCTCCTCCGGCCGCTTAGCAGGGCCCACGCAATGAAAGAAAACCAAGGGAGCCGCAGTATTTCGTGTGATCCTTTTTAAATCGTGCTTGATGAAATCTTTAGGATACTGAGGAAGAAAGTGTCGTTTCCTGACCGGGTGACTTCGTGGGCAAAAACGTCTCTTTCTTTTCTTTTCTTTTTTTTTTTTTCCACTCTTTGTTCCTCCCTTTTAAAGTGTTGCTTTGGTTTCTTTTAGTCTGTATGCTGATAACTTCTAGATATTCAATTACTTTCACTCGAGTTTGGTCTTTGCCATCGTGGAGTAAACCGACTGTTTCTGAACCATTAGTAGCAGTGTTTTGTTGGTCAGAGCACTAGCTCAATTTCAGTCTGCCCTTAGTTCATTTAGGGTGCTTCCACTTAAAAAGGTTTACCTGTCAGCTAAATGAGCAGCTGCTTTGCCAGAGGATGTCTTCTTGGAGGATCTGTTTGTTGGCCGAAAGATCTAATTTGTGGTGCACGTGGAAAAGCACCTACTGAAACATGGTTAAATGAAAACTTGAAATTAAAGCACGAAGAATGAAAAAAAAAAACTAAAGTAAGATAACGTGAAGCTGCTTGAAGTACTGCTGATGGCTAAACAGTTTAATAACCATTAGAATGCTCAAATGCTGTATTTGTTTTTTAAAAGCCCTGTGGGTTTTCTGCTTAGTTTCATTTGTGTTCTGTTCTGAATTATAATCTATAGAGCACTTTCAAATATATTTTTTCTGTGCTTTTCAATTTCGTACTTTGATGGTATTAAAAAGGAAAAAAAATTAGGAGCTTTTGTAGCTCATGCAGAGTCAGGATTACCTGCCTTGTTGGTACTGACTTCCACTTAATAATCACAGAAGCAATAGCTCTGTTGGCACATGCTTCTGTTTAACATAGAAGTAATAAAAAAGGCACTGCCCTGTCTTGAGTAGATATATTCATTTCATTTTTGAATTAATTTGCTTACTTAAAATCTGATTTTCACTGATCTCTGTAGGTGCTTTACTAAGAGATGGCTAAATGGTTCTCGATTTCACCTTTATGTCAAAGGAGTTAAGGAGTTCCTTCCCAGTGGCAGTGGTTTTTTTTGCTTCTGTAAATTTGTATGTGTGTTTCAGGTGTGGCAGTTAAAGTGATGATAAACCAGCTAGTTGGAGTTGGGGTGTTTTAAACGGAGACTTTGTTTATTCATCTCTGCCTTCCCCCACCATATTTCACTAGGGTTGTACGTTCACGATATGTGAAGAGTTTCTTTATCATTAGAATTACAATTTCAGTTTTTGATTGTTTTTTCAAGCATTAAAAAGCATCTATTTCAACCATTTATAAAAAGCTTTGACATAGCTTGTCTGTTCCTCTGTATTAAGCACTGTTTATCAGTTGTAGCTGTGTTTTTTTCCCAATTTTCTTTAGTGGCTGAAACTTACTTCTGATGATGTAAAGGAACAGATCTACAAGCTAGCTAAAAAAGGCCTGACCCCCTCGCAAATCGGTAAGTTTTATGGATCAGTCTTAAATAGAGACAAAAAATATTTTTCTGACTGTAATAATGCAGTTGCTCCTTCAACCTGCATAGGATGACATGCTAAGAAAATACTGGTTTTCTGATGTACTGATGTATTCACTGTGTGGATACCACTAAAAATGTAATATGTCTCATTTTTGCAAAAAGCTTATTTGGTGAAGTAGTTGAAGTTTTTTGTGTGGTTTTTTTTTTTTTTCAAGCAGAAAATGTAAAGCATCTGTTTACTCTTATAACCTGTCCTTAGGAATGGCCACTAGTCCACCCAGTTTGTTGGAGAAAAACTTGACATCTCATCTTAAAATACCAGTACCTGTGTTTAGGAGCTTACTGAGCCAGGCACTGGAGCTGCATAATAGACTACTTCTCACTAGTTTGGACTCCTCTGGAGCTTTGCTTAAGTGTGTCTGTGCTACAAATTTATGTAGTCTTAAGATATGCAGTGTAATTGAGTGCTATATGAATGTTTTTAATTTTACTTTATTTATTAATGATCTCTGTGGTATAGTATGGGTTTTTTAGAGTAAAGATGTCTATGGCATCTTTGTTAAGTATGGAGAAGAGGGTGGTTGAATACCTAGCTTTAATAAGTCCTGTTGAAAATTTCTCAGTAATAATGTAATACTTACCGTGTTACCTGCCTAAATGTGATAGGTGGCTTGGTTTTCGGTTAATTGCTATCTGATGAAGTGTTTCAGCTTCTCTAAGTTGTGTTTTGCTCACATGCTATCCACCATTTATTTGTTCATGGCTTCCAGCAGAAAGGTATTTTAATTTAAAGAAGTCCTTTTGGATAGCTTGTAACTGTAAGGTTGGTTTCACTAGATTTGTGTAAGATGTTTGGGGTTTTTTCAGTGTGAGATGTAAACATTTGTTTCAGGTGTCATCCTGAGGGATTCTCATGGTGTTGCCCAGGTTCGCTTTGTAACTGGCAACAAAATTTTGAGAATCCTTAAATCGAAGGGACTGGCCCCAGACCTTCCAGAGGATCTTTATCACTTGATCAAGAAAGCTGTTGCTGTGCGTAAACATCTTGAGAGAAACAGAAAGGTGAGTGCTAATTTAAGCAGATAGCACTATGTTTGTTTTTTCATATAATACAGTAGTTTATTTACTACTTAACAAAGCAAAGGCTTTTGGTGTGCTCCCTGTTAGCCACCCCCTTTGAGTAAACTTAGTGGTTCGGGGAGTCATTTTGATGAAGGAGAATGGTCTTTGTCTGTGAAAAGGATCTTAAAAGCATTGCTTAAACCAGGTATTTCTGGTCCTGTTCTGATTTTTACTAGCTTCATCAGACTTTGGTAATGGGCATGTGGAGTTTGTAGCAGTAGCTGTGGATGTTTTACTTTAATAAAGCTCATATGAATTGTGTGTCATTGAGAAGTGAAAAGTAGTGCTTCTTTGTAATGTAGCTTTCTCTTCCAGGATAAAGATGCCAAGTTCCGCCTGATTCTGATTGAGAGCAGAATCCATAGGTTGGCTCGCTACTACAAAACCAAGAGAGTGCTGCCACCCAACTGGAAGTAGTAAGTCTTCTTTTATGTTACTGTTTTCACTGAAGTCTTGTAGGTTTTGTAAGCCATATGCTGGGGCTGTGAGTCAAAGGATCATTGTGGTCACTGTATGTGTATGTAAACCAGGCAGCAATGAATAGATATTTTCATAAATATTTACTGTTTAATTAATGAGAATTTAGCCAACATAGGAGAATGCCCTAGCTTCTCTTCTTCTGAAAAGACTCGGGTACAGTTAGCCAGGTTTTTGAATATGCTGTTTTATACTGTTAAACCAGTATTTTTATTTTAAAAGGAAGAATGAATTCTTTATGCCACAGAATTTAAACAGGTAGTCATTTACTTCAGAACTGGTAGTTAAAGCTTTGAACTGAAGCAGTATTTTTGACAACTAGTTTGAAAAACCGCCTCTGCAATTAATGTTCTCTCTTTCTCTCTCTTTGTCTTTTTAGTGAATCATCGACAGCTTCTGCCCTGGTCGCATAAGAGCTGGCTATGTGACTAACTGAAAAAATAAATTTTCATTAACTAAGATTGTGTTGTCTCGGTTGGTGTCATCTTAAACTAGAAACTTCTGCTTGTTTAAAGAAGCTGCATGTAAATGGGAAGTTTTCAGGGTGGAGCAGCCACGTGGCCATGATTTCCATATTGCTGTCCTATAGTATTAAATGTAGGCAGTGGTTGCTGGCGTTCTAGGGCAGCTGTACAGTTTGTGTCTGTACTTAAACTGGTTTTTGTGATCTGATAGTCTCGGGTTGGTGAAGTGACCTAGTCATTCACAGCAGATATTTTTTATTCATGTGGGGCTGTGCCTCTGTGTATCCTGTAGGAAGAAAACAATGACAGGAGGAAGAATTGGGAAATGAGGAAATGCAGGAAGGATTATGCAGGAGTAGGGCGTGGGGAGGGAAACAAAATTGGAGAGGTTCATCAATTCGTTGCAGGTTAATATGGATCTGTTCCTTGTGCGGAAAGTTTAAGTAGACCTCAGCCTGTTCCTGACAGTAACTCTGGCTGTCATTTGTAAGTAATTTTAAGAATACTCTGAGATTTGGGTAAATAAGGACAGCAGTTTAGCTCTTCTCAGGTGTTCTGTCTTTACAGAGGTAGTTTACCTTAAACAGAAAGGGCTATTGTATAGTCACTTGCTGAGGTTGTGCCTCCCAAGTTCTAAATAGCTTTGACCTTAAGGGTCATCTTTCTGCTGGAGAAATGTGGAGAACAGACTAACAATACTTTTTCCTCTTTTAGGAGAAGATTGCAAATGTAGTTACTCTGAGCTGTTGTGGCTGTTGCTTCTAAGTTTTGGTGCATTGCTTAACTTTTGCCATATTAAAAAATGAAGTAAATTCAGATAAGCCCTAACATTTTTGTAAAGTGTAGTAACCATAACCAGTGGAACCTGGTAACTTCTGGATTTAACTTTGCAGAAAGATGGATTCCTCTGCCCTGATGATGAAGCTAAATACAGACTTCTGATTAAGCGGGTTTTTTTAAAAACAAAATCATGGCATTCCAGTTGAACTCTAAAATGCTGCTGTCTGGTCGGTCTTAAAAACTAAATTACCAGCTTCCGTATGCTGTCAAAATCCTGGCTTTTGTTTCTGAAAGCTTGTGGTGTTGCCAGGCTATATGGGAGGTAGGTGCAATAAACCACTCTCATGGTAATTTAAAACAAACAAAAAAAATTTTTCTGACTCTTTCGGGTTGGAGGTATTGCCAGCTGAAAAGCACTTGGAGACTTAACAGTACTCGGAAATAGCTGCATGTAAATAATGAAAGTACCAGCAGATGGCACTTCGAAACAGTAGTGGTTTTAAGGAGTCACATACTGCCGCTAGTGCCACCTAGATCAAGTGTCAAGGCTGGTGGTCTGACCCGGTGAACAGATGCTGTATTTAGAATTGTAGAACTACTAGGTATGGTACAATGGGTGTGAGCACAGGTGGAACTTGCGCAGTTTTTCTGCTCTGTGCTGCTGAGGTTTCTGTGTGAACACATTCGGTGCTTGTGTTTTCTGGCACTGGGTAGCTGGAGGGGCTGACAGCCGGCCGTGCTGTATGTGGGTGGCAGTTCGGTCACCCAGTGGTGCTGAAAGCTGCTGACCTTGCCAGAAGAAGAGGTAGGGGGGACTGGGGGTGTTGCAGTGATGGGGACTGTGTCAGGAATGGAGGAGAGGGGAGGGTACAGTGTACTTAACTGCCTTGTGTACTTCCAGGAATGAAAATTACCCAGGGACAGATCCTTGGCTTGCAGTAAGATCAGATCCAGGTGTTGAAGGAACTCCTGAGGACAGAGAGAGGGAGGTACACCGTATTTGCTGCCTGTAGAATTTGGCACTCTCTTGTCAAACAGTGGTAATGCTGTTGTGACTGTACCGTTACACGCGTACATTTCTGCTACTTAACATTGCTAAAGGTTCCCTATTTTCTGTAAGTCATATAGACTAGCTTAAGTAAGATGTCCGTTCTCATTAGGATTTCAGTCCCTTACCGCTTTGATTGCTGGAAGAGCTGCACCATCAATCCCGTTCGCCCCAGGGCGTGCAGGTTGTCTGCTTGTGGGAACGGTAGAGCCAAGGCACTGGCAGGGGTGAATCTTCCCTGGGGAGCAGACCCCTGTGAAGCACGATACCGAGTGAGGCTTTGGGAGGATGTGGACCTACCGCGTGTGTCTGAAGAGCGGAGTATGGGACCAGCAGGAACGTGGTCCTGTGGAAGTGTCGGGTAGGTTTATTACCTGGGGCTGTGGTACAGGACTGCCTGGGTGAAACACTGTCAGGTAGGTTCTGAAGTCCCCGACCGTGTTTGCCGAGAAGCAGGGCTGCCCCGGGCAGCTCAGGGCTTGCAGTCCGCAGCTGCCCACGTACAGCAGAGGTCAGGGCTGCCCGGGAGAGTTAGCAGAGTCTTTCCTGCTGCTCTGGGTAGAGGTAGTGTAACTGCTCCTAGGTGGAGAGATGCGATAATGAGAATAAATCCAGATCTTCAAATAGTTGCCCAAAATGAATTCTTTTTATGAAGCAGCACAAACTGCCCTGTGGTTATCTGCAGGCAGCACCCTGCCTCCCCTCTCCCCCGCAGTCTGGGCTGTTCTGCAGGCTTTGGGCCCCACTGCCCTCTTGCTTTCTCCTGTCATAATGTGTTGTTATGGCTCCTTTTGCCTTGACTTACCCTTCAGAAGCTATGTTTCTGTTTCTGCCTCATTCCCAGCGGCCATTTGTGAATTTGAAATTTGGTATGAATCTGACCAATGGTTTGGGGTTTTTTTCCCCCCTATCCCAGTGTGAGCTTTTTCCTGCATTGTGCCAGGGCATGCATCAGAAAGGAGCTGACGGACCCGCCCCACGTCCAGCTCTCTTGGCCCCTCCGGCACGGTGAAGCCTGCCCTTCCTTCACAGGGGTGCAGGCACTCTGCCTCCACAGCTAGCCATGGTACGTGGGGGCCCCCTCAGCAGCTGCCTGGCCGTGCTGGGCTTTGCTGCTCCATACCAGGCTCGCGTGGCGAGTTTGCTTCACAAAAGCCTCCCCCCAGACTTCAGTCCTTGCCAGCTCTGCAGCTCTCCCAAGGCTGTGGGCTGTGTGGCAGAGGCTCTGCCCTTTGGCTCTGGGTTTGAAGGCTGGCTGCCGAGGTGCCCTTTCCTCTTGCAGAGCCCCTGGTAGCTGTGGTTGTCTGCCATTCCCCGGGAAGGTTTGTCGTAGGGTTTTAAAAACAGTGATGATGATTCTTGCAGTCAGTCACTGCTGGGTCACTGAGGGTAGTAAGGAGAGAACTGGATTACTTCAGGTCTGAAGAATAGAGTTCTCTGTTGGACGTGGCACAGGGAGATGGGACAAGAGCATTCTTTGCGTTTCAGGCTGGTTTTTCCACACAGATTCCCAGCCCTCTCTAATCCATGTTTTTATTCTCAGAAGCATGATGGTCTTCACTCTCTTGCCTTTCTTTGACCTTGGCCTGCACCTTCTCCCTGCCTCCCCTTCCATGTTTCTGAGCTCCGTTTGCCCCTGATGCTTCTGGCTATGTGGCAGAGTTCCTGTTGAGGGAATTTGCCCCTTTTTTTGCAAATCAGTCGAGCCAATGTTCTTCTGTTCCTTTAGGTGACACGAGTTTAGCTTACCCTAACCCGAGTCAGCTAGGGCATCATTCAGATGTATGAAGACGACTTTGTGTTTTCTTCACTTCTGCAGTTCATCCTGGAATGTTAAGTCCAGAAAGGTGAGTCTTTATTCCTGTGGTTAAATCAATAGGTAATTAATGCCAGGCACAGTTTCTACCTTCATTTTTAGGACAGAGTTTGAGAAGTGACTGTTAAGTATGGGAAAGATTAACCCTGACAGGGATTTAAGGGAAAGCTTTGATTCGGTCATGTCTGGAGGATGCCTTGGGTGCTAGGTATCTGCTCCTTCTGAAGGATTTTGTGGCGTGTGACTGCTTCCCTTGTGCAGGCAAATCATCTTTTAGCTCTGAATTTTTCAAATTGACTTTTCCTGTTCAGAAGTACTTCTTGTGAAAAATAAGAAAATGCTGATAATTTGTTTCAAGTAAGGAAACTTAAACACCAGTTGTACAGCTGGTAAGTCATTACCACTGCTGGAAACCATGCATTTCTCTAGCTGAAAAGGGCAAAAAAAAGTCAATCAAGCTATAGTAATAACCATTAGAAAAACAAGAAATTATTTGGATTTATAGCTGTACAGCTGCAAGTATATGCTCTTTTGCTTTTTCTGGAAAACGGCTTCTGAAGTGTGTTTTCAGTTGCATTTTCTGCCAGTAAACTTAACTTTGAGTTTTCAACTCAAAATCATTGCATGCAAGTTAATCCCAAATAGCAAAATGTGAATGAAACATGCACTCTCGATTTTTCTGAGCGAAGGTTTTGTCACTTTCTCCCACTGTTTTCAGTGTCACTTACAGACCATGAAAAGCAACGTAGTTAGAAAGCACTGCACGTGTTTCTTGGGACTCAAGGGCCGGTTTCTTTCCCCGTCCCCATTTAAATGAAGAGCGGTAGGGCCTGCTGAATTCACCAGAGCAGGTCTGGTACTCCTGCAGCTCTGCGATAGCTGGTGTTTCTGGCTTAGGCTAATGCTGCCTCACGTTCACACAGATGTTTTGTTTCCTTTTCAATGCTGGGATCAAACCAGTGAAAAAATGTGCGCTGTTGCTGGGAAGTCCCTTCAATAACTCTGCAGCATTTGCATAACAATCCGCTGTGCTGCCCTAGTAACCTCCCTCCCCGGCACATATCTTGGCAGTAGGAAATGGTTCAACAATGTTCACTGCACAAATGGCATGTCTGTGAATGTCCTTTTCTTGCTTCCCAAGGATTTCTGGCCGAACCTGCGTTTAGATAAATTAAGTTCCCTCTTTGCTCCCAACCCTCCTCTGTTTTGGGGGGTAAATTTTACTTCTGGTTAGAAATTTATAACCCTTGTAATGAACAGTGTTGCTGACTAGTGTGAGTGCCTTCCTGTCACCACAGGATTTATTAAACACAAACCAGCACAGATGCAGTAACTAGAGCTGAATCGATAGAAAAGGTTAACGTTTAATGGCATAGCAATGCGTATTGGATATGACAATGAACGGTGGCATTGTCCTGCGGGGCTTGGTCACTAGAGAGTAAGTACTGGCAGTCAATTTCTGGAGGCTTGCTTGGTGCTTAGTACAAAAGGAGGTGAAGTACAGCCTGTGACATCAGCCCAGGAGCTTGAGATACTGTGTGGCAAGTAATTAATGTTGGCTGTGCCTGAGGCAAGAGGTGTACCGACATTAAAAGATCACCTGAGTTTTCTAGCGAGTGCTGGTTTTACAGGCTAATATTTTATTCCCTTTGAGGCTGCTCACTCAAGACCCCTTTTCAGGTCAGAATTCTCCTTCTTCAGAGCCAGGAAGGGGCTTTCAAGTTTAGTGCAGCTGTCAGGGATCAATCTCTTTTACAGCTCCTTCAAGTTCTTTATGATGCAGATGAATAATTTCCGTAGATCCTGAGCCCTGTGTTATGCCAGAGTGGGAAGAGGGTGGCTGGTGTTTTGAACTGTAGAAGCTGTTGACTGACTGGGTGAAATAACCAGTGACAGCCATTAAAAATTAATCAGGTTAAATGAACTTGGGAAGGATCCAGGTCTCAGAGGATCAGTTCTGATGGCAAAAGCATTTGAGATCTGCAAGAAAACAGGTGGAAGCATCTCTCATTATAATACGTGTTAGTGGGCACTGGGGCACACCAAAAGCTGCTGTAAAATACAGGCTGTAAAAGAACTTGTTTCCTTGTGAGGTTTTTTCTTTCGTTTGTTTTTCTTTGTTGTTGTTGTTCTTGCTGTTTTTATGAAAAAAAGTAACATCTTCATTTTCCTTAAAATGAAGTCCATCCCATCTTGCTCAGCTCTGCTGGTCTTGGCAAAACTAGGACTATAAATTGGTAAATTTTCAGAAACTGCTGATAAAGTAATACTTATCTTTTGAATCAGATCTTCCATTTACAGCTCAAACTCATGCTACAGATACTCCTGATAATGACCTTAGCAGTAGAATCTGATCTGGATTCTCTTTTTTATTATTATTCTGCGATTAAGCCACACCGTATCTGCAAAGCAATACAAGAATAATATTTAAAAGCAGTATTTAGCTAGTTTCAATCAAGTTAGGCTCTCAAACATATGATTAACAAAAAAAGCCCTTACTAACAAATAACATTCCTGTAATGTGCAAGGAGGTGACTTTCAGTGGCCCCAAATTTCAAGTAGTATTACACTTGGGAGTGTTGTGTAATGACCTAGGAGCAGGCAGTTGCTGGAGAAAGTGTTTAGCTTTCTGGAATTCACTAAAGGTTAAGTGTTGTAAATTTGATGCTGCAGGAACACCACTGATGTCTAGCTCTCCCATAGTACTTTTGACCCATAAATGTCAGCGGTTTGTGTGAGAATAGACTATAACCCCACCCTTTCCAGGGTGGTGGAGGCATAAAGCAGGGAAACAGCTTGCCTGGGGCAGTAGGAGAGCTAGGTATGGAGCTCTGATGTCCTAAATCCCAGCCCCTCCTCCTAACACAGTTACACTTTAAACAAAGGTGGATGTTTATATGTAAATGGTAGATGTGGGGAGTGGTGCAGAGTGGAGGAGGGAGGCAGTTTGCAGAAGCATCTGGGGACACAGACCGGGGTACCATAGTGTGACTCGTAGTGGACAACAGTGGGCAGTTACTTTAATCCCTCTTTGCTCTGGTGTATGTGCAAGGTTGAGAGTGGAAGGAACAAAATTCCCCAGCTGCCTCCTGTCCTGAGCGGGGAGTGGGCTGGGCCCGTCTTCCTTCCTTGGTAGAGTGTTGGGGAAATGGAGCCAGACTCTGTCTCGGAGTTTCTGCTCTTGTGGGGCACGTAACTCTGTACTCCTACCAGTTCAGAGCAGGTTGTGATGTGGTCTGATGTCATCTTCTCTTACTCTGTATGGCAATTTTGGAAATAGCAAAGGAGGATATAAAAAGCAGGAAAAGTTAGGTGCTCAGCAATGTTGTACAGTCAAGATGCTGTCACTTCTCAATTTTGAAACTAATTGACTTACGAGTTACGTGGTAAAAAAACTGCACAATAATCCCTTCAATTTAGCTGCCTAATAGACAGGATTCTTAAATTCAATATAGCTGCATAATATACAGGGTTCTTAAATTACCTTACCATAGGTAAAGCCTATATTTCAGTGATCCCTGGAATCGTCTTCCCCTTTTAGCCAACATCGTACCTTCTGCACCTGTGTGATGGAATTCTAAGGGTCGCACATTGGTCTAGTACGAAACTCTGTTTTGGATAAGGATTCCTGTCAGCCTTGCTTCTGGTCTGATCCAGAGATCAACCTAATAGGGTCGAATCTGAGCAGTTTAATGAAACTGTTATTTAAGCAAAGCAATCATGTCCTGCTGCAGTGTTGTTTGGTATTAAACAGCAATTAGATTTGTCTCCCCGACAAAATTGAAAAGCTCATCTGAAAGCAACTGTAATCGGAAATGTCATACTGCAGATACTGATCATAGATATGATTTAACAAAACACAGGCTTTGGCTTCATTTCATCACAATGACGGATAATCCCATGGCATACAGCAGTTTAGTACTGTTTATGTAGCTTGCAGTTTAGGTTCAGAGTATTCCTTTCACTGGCGTGTACACGCTTGTGTTTTTCTTTTACTCTCGTATGTGCCACATGATCAACATCAGTGTTAAACTGGAGTATTCTGCCCGTGTCACTCAGTTGTGTCAAGTAAAATGGCATTTGGGATGATGAGGTTTACCCAAAGTGGTACTTGCTATAACAGCACACCATTGAACTCCAGTCTGAGCTTTTTGCAACGGCTCGCTCGGCGGGTGCACAAGAAATGAAGCAGCAGTTTCAGAAAGCTGCAGTGGTGGTGGTGAGCCATGCAAGAGTCAACACTGACAATAAAGCAGACCTGCTGAAGTAGTGATTAGGGGGGTGTTTACACAGACTGTAGAGGTATATAGCTGGATTTGCCTGCAGGAGAACTTTCACAAGAGATAACTTTGTGGATTGCACCAAGCTCCATCTCCTGGACTCATGCAAATTTGCAAGAATTTTTGGTTAAAAAAAGAAAAAAAAAACCCAACAAACAACTAGAGCATATTGCATGTGTGTCAGCCAGTCTTAAAATGCAGAACTTTGATTAGGCAGAATACTCTGAGTAATAAGCCTTCCTCCATGTATCCTGACCTTTAATCCTCTAACATTTGAGTTAAAAAGATGTTAACAGTGAAAGAAGGCAAGCTCTGTTAGCAACAGAGCAGGTACAAGCAGCTGATGTATGTAAAAGAGCTGGCTATCAGTATATTTTTAGTCTTAACGTTTATTTTCATGTGGGCTGGGGGATTGTAGGAGATTCCCTCTTGCTGTATATTTTTGATGGGAAGCTATGGCTGCTGTGAAGAAGCGTTAGGTGTACTGTTGTCCTGGAGGTCTGCAGCATTAGCATCATTCCACATTTTTATGTCCACAAAAAAAGTAACAGACCATGGGTTAGATTGTGCTTGTATTTCAAGCAGTGATTTATTTTCCGCTCCCTGGTCCCCGAGTACTCCTGCGCTTGAAGTGCAGAGACACAGGGAGTATGCTGAAGTGCCTGGAGTCCTGATGTGCGTTACCTGAAGCCTTCTCTGAGCTGTGCCAGATGGGTAGCTGGATAGATAGTCTGAGTGCTGCCTCTTCCATCGCTTCCCTTCCGAGGCAGCGTATGCTGGTGGTCTGCTGAAGACACCTCATTCCCAGGTTGAAAGCCTTTGTCAGAAGAAGCGGTGCCTGGCTCTGGATTACTTCTCCCCAGCGTGTGCTGAAAGGTGCCCCACCTGATTACTGCGCTTCCCATGTCTGGTGGGCGCATTGAGCCCCCTGCATCATTCGTACGCGCAGCGTCCTGTTTAGACGTGGTTCTGTTTGCTGGAGTCCACTGGAGATAGAAGTTAAGGGCCAGCTTAAACAGAAACCTTCCACCTGTTTGAGTTGCAGGCATTGCCGGGAAGTCTGCGTCTGCTCTGCTTTCAAACAAGGGACCGCTATCCTTTTTGATACAGGACACAACGAACTACAGGCATCTCTCTCTGTGGAGGAGGAAGGGAAAACGGATTTGCCACCCAGCTTTTTGCCTCCGTTTCCCAGGCAGGGGAGTGGGCTGCTTCCAGCTATCTGTGTCCAGGCTGGCTCCTGGTGACGGGGAACCTTCTCAGTTCCATGGCTCGAGAAAAGCCAAACGTCATACGTGTTGCTGCCGGCTTTGGCTTGCTCCAGGGGTGAAGATCATGTGAAGAAGCAAATCTCTGTACCTGTGCACTTTGGATATGTTCCCTGTCCCTCGGGTGCAGTGCTGTTTTCTGTTAACTGATCCTGTTCTCTGTGCACTTTGGATACGTTCCCTGTCCAGCAGGTGTAGGGCAGTTTTCTGTTAACTGATCCTGTTCTCCCCGCTCCTGCCGCTGGCATCTTTGGCACCCTTGTTTGCTGTCACCCTGCAGGCAGGATGCAAAATTCTCTCCTTAGGATGCAGTTTAGTACTTGAGCAACGTTGGTGTATTAGCTTGCTACTGCTGAAAGTGCAATCCAGTCTATAATTACTATTGCAGCTCAGCCTGCAGACGCTAGATCTGACATAAGGGAAGGAGGGAAGGAGTGGGAGGCAGAAGAGGATTCCTTTCAGCGCGCAGCTCTGTTAAATGCTCTTTACTGACATGCCGACTGCAGAGTTCAGCGTTGCCTGGCAGCTGGCTCAAAGCAGCACAGAAGTGAGCGGGTGCGCAGGTCACACAACTCGCTCTGTGCTGGAGGAGCCTGGCACATGGGCGTGCTATCAGTCCGTGCATGGCTGCTGTCAGCAACCCAGCGAATCTGGGAAACTGCGTGAGATGAGGAGTTCTGGTCCCGGTAGAGGAGGCTGCTGCCACCAATGCCTTTTCTGGGAGACTCTTCCCCTCCCTGCTGTGTGCCCCACATAAGTCCGTGATAAAAAGGGGAAAGGCCAAGAGAAAGGAACTGCGTCCAGGAGACATCACCCTGGTAGAGTGGTTTTTCCCTTTTTATCGCTGTTCAGATGTTTCCTCCCTCAGTCTTGGATCGCTCTGAGTGCTTTTCTTGTGTTAGAGGTAGCTCTGCCTCTTTACCCTTCAGGGTGATTGAACAGTCACTGGTTTTGTTTTTAATTTTTTCCTCCTCTTTGTCTTTCAAATGTCTACCAAGCCATTGTCATCTTTAGAATTAATATTTACAAACCATTGCTCTTTTATATTTCGCACTTGCTACAAGGCAACATCCAGATTGCACTGTACTCTATGGAGAATTATGAGTGTCTTCGGTAGGGCTGCAGTTTCTGTTCTTACTAAAATAACTCTCATAACAAAGACATCTTTCTTCAAAGTAGCTTCCTTCAATTACACATACACACACACCTCTTTTTTTTTCTTTGCTAATGTTAATAATTCAGTATGTGGAAGTGAAGCCTTAAAAGGGAAACAAACACTTTGTGTCCTGACCAGTAAGATGGACCTTTTTGAGTTCAGATTCCCTTGATAAATGCAGTCCATGGTTTGTTGGTGGGCTGTGGTGTGGCCTGAATAACTCTGGAGCATTAAATGCAGCTGTATCATGCTGCCTTAGGAAACCTGGGAGAGGACAGTTCTGTGTGTCAAGGGCCAGGCTTTTAAGCAGTTTGTCCTAACTTTTTTCCATTCCCTTGGAAAAGCCTTTTACTACTGCAGCGTATATGATAATGCCGGCTTTTCCTGTTAAGTAAAGAGTTCTTAGGGAAGGCAATGGGAGCGGTAGGTTTTGCAGAACAGTAATTACTCCAGGCTTCAATACCAGGAACCTTTTGACCTAACAGCCGCGCAGGCGGAATCTGTCGTGTTGAATCCCTCATTCCCCATCCATCCCTGGGAGGCCGCGGAGGTGTCCTGTTCTCTGGTCTGAGGCAAAGGGCTTCCGGATACTTATATATAAACAAGGTCCAAAAGGTAAAATTCATGCGGCACTTCATCTTGAATTATGCATTGAACCTGTTCAGGAATTACTTTCAGACTTCGAGGAAAAGTCGTGAGGGTTAAAAGGCAGGGCTGGGATTAGGTGCTGTTTGAGCACTGCCTCTGCCCCGCCTTGCAGCTTTGCCTGGAGCTGGTTGTTAATTGCCAAGCCTTTGAAAACAATTTTACATTTTGGCTCTGTGTTTTTGTTTCCTCAAGGCCAGCTCTGCCAAAATAGCCCCATTTAACCATTGTTTTGCTTTTAGACCAAATGATCCATACAGGTGTGGGTAGCCAGTGGCTTTGTTTCTGGTTGTTAAAAGCAGGCTGTTTGGTTAGCCAGGATTCTTGATTTCTTCATCAATTCTGGGTGTAAAAGTACAGGCACAAAAATGCAGAGTATTAACGAAGAGTCTTTTGGCCTTATTATTTAGCTTGTCCTTGGATTGGCCCACTCCTCATTACTACCCGGTTACTATTGCTATTATTCTTGTTTAATGAGATAATCCAAATAATCTCATTTCAGTTTCACAGATCATTAGATCCAACACACTTATTAATAAGGCGTTTGTGAGCATTTTATGTCCACTCAGCTGTCTGAATATTTTGTAGCTGGATATGTTTCCTCACAGTATTAACACTTGTCACTATATATTGTCTAACCAGCTGCTGCTTTTTTGTTAATTGCAGCAATAAAAATGTCGTACGCCTTGGGCAGAGGTGTTGACTGTGCTAGCGAAGAGTGGCTCTCACAAGAAGAGAGCTGCCACAGTCTCCCCCCCTAGAAAGGGTCACCTTCCCCGTGCCGGCAGGAACGGGTGGCAGATGCGGGGCTACTTCGCTCCACTGGTGGTAGGATGAGAGCGAGCAGGGACGTTCTCCCGCCGGCTTCCCAATGACAGTCAAAGGCAAGGAAGCCCTAGGGGGACCATCTCGCTCCTTGCTTCCCAGTCGTTTTAGCCAGTGTATTTACCCATGCAGCCAATTATGTGTTCCTTCAGAGCTCTCCCCGGAGTGTGCCAGTCACAGATGCGTGCCCCATGCCTCGTTGGCTGTTTTAAAGTTCCTGGCTGGTGAGATGTGCCTCTGAAGCAGGGAGTGCGGCTCAGGTACATCTGGCAGGACGGCAGGGAGTGCAGGTGTGCCCATGGTTGGAGTATCTGCACTGTCCTGTTACCCCACGTCTCCTGTCGATACCAGTACCTCTGTGTGCTGTCTTAACACTGTGGCTTGGATTCTGCTTTTGCTTAGAGCTAGTAGAGAGGTCCTTGGATAGCTACGTTTGCTGTGCCGTGTTATTTAAACCAAAGAATTGAAATAAACAGGTGTGTGTGGCTGTGCTTTTGTGGCAACGATGAAAAAAACTCCAGATTTTACGCACACATATAGAATTAAATACAAAGAGTAACAAATGCTTTGCTGCTTTCGATAGAGTGAACCTATAGCTCTGGAGGATGTGTGCTTTTCTAGTTGTATCAGTTGGCTACTAAGTGTGACAGTCCTGGTGCTGAAACTGTTGTGCTTTGTCACTGGTTTGAAGACAGGCGTATGCTGCTGGCTCTGACCAGCGATCAAACCATGAAATGACAAAAGCTAAAGGGTTAGAAAAATCAACGCTGTTTCATCATTAGACAAACTGGCGTGGGCTGTCCGAGTAGCTGAGGTTGCCATCCACCCTGTGAGACCCTGCTCCCTGCCGTGTCACCCACGTGTGCCTGTGGTATAAATGGAAGGAGCTGCTAGAAACAACGGTGGGCTGGATGGAGGCTTTGCCCTGGCAAACCATGCACAGCATGCAGGCCACGGCCTATAGTTCTTCTAAAGCTGAAACTTGCTGTACAGGTAAGATCCAAAAAAATGCTGTATTGAACAGCTAACAAATTGTCAGTGTCCAGTGCAGCTGTTTTTCACGGGGGGGAAACAACTCCATCTGCTCCACTGTGATCACTGGGGGCTTGTCTTCACCACTGCAGCACTTTGAAGTTCAGCTCAAAGCCTGGCCTCTAATGTAGCCTGTGTTCACATGCAGAAGTCTTTAGGCTGATTAAGTGTAAGGAAATGTGCCTTGAGGCTTGCTTAATGCTGCAGCAGGGACAACACAGGCTGTGGATTCCTTATTTGATACCAGCCCTGCTTAAGCAGGATTTAGCATCCTCCTCCTCAGGCCCTTTTTCCCACCCTTCTGCTCCCTCATCTGTTGTGCTGCCGAGGTTACTGGTGCAGCGGGACGGTGAGCTGGAGTGAGTGGCAATGTAGTTTGAGAAGGAAAAAAAAAATGAAATCATAGAAGAAGTTGGGGGTTTATTTGGTTGATTTTTAGAAGGTTTTAAAACTCTTTGATCTGGTGTACTGTGGTGCTGCACAAACAGTTATGTCAGAGCGGAGCAAAGGTAGGAGCAAACGGGGATTACACAAGGCTTGTTTTCGTGTTCCGTGGCAGGGCCAGTGACAGCAGTGAGCTAATACCATCTGCGTGTGCGTTACAGTGCTGTCACCTCAGTTATGCCAAAGCAGCTGGCTGCAGGGCTGCACTCAGAGTCACTTGGAGCAGCTTCCCGGCACAACGGCTGCCTGTGCTGTGAAAACCTCCACGTGAACAGCCCCACTGCACGGTGCAGCCCCAGCGGGGGTTCTAACGCTCCTTACATACTCACTTGAAGAGCAGAGAATGAGCTTAAGGGTGGATAATCCAAGCTAACACTGCAGTGAAAACAAGTCCCTTACCTCAAATATCACTAAACACTCTTCTGCCCTCCCAAACCTTCACTGTCCTTTAGCAGCGGTCACTGTTCGCCTGGCACAGACTACAGCAGGGAAAATTAATTACTCTCTAATGACAAGCCTCCTCTCAGACACTGGCCTGTTCTGTGTAAATGGATGGCAATCTGTAGCCTATCAACAGCCCGTCTCCTTTGGGGAAACAGCCTTGCAGGTCTCCAGTTCCCCCTTACTCTACTGACTATTGGCTTCTCTTCCGACCTCAAGATCTACTGCATTGCTGCATTTTTTTTTTTTCTCTTTAATTAATTTCTTTCAGCTTTGTCAGGATACAGGGTAATTAAATGCTTCAGTATCTTGTCATAAAAATGCCACTTTTCAGAGGAATTGTCTTAATGAGCCTGTTTTTCAGCACAGCAGAGGCTCATCTATTAGTCCAGTGTATATTTTTAGAGTGTGGCATTAGTCAGAAAAGCCCATTAGATCGTTATACAAGTGGCTGAATCAGCAAACCGTATGTGCTGCTATCCTGTCAAAGCAATAACGTTAACATTATCAAAGTGATTAAAAGCCATTCATTCATTTTGCTTCTGAGTTGACAAGTTCATTCCTGTAGAGGCATACAGTATGAAGCTGTAAGAAAGGAAATCTAAAAGCTCATCATATTGCTCAACCTAAAGATCTACCAGTGTGTGACAGATGCAATCAAAACATGACAATTGAGTGAAATATCGGACGCCTGTGTACTGTCATACGGCAGGTTGTCACTGGCAAAGCAAAATCAGTCTTAGCCTGGGACCCTTTTTTAAGGATGTGCATCTTTAGGCGATGAGTTTGGAAAGCTGTGTACGCTTGGAGGGGGCAGGGTTTCCGTGAGAGACATTGTCCTTCGACTGGGTCACCTTCCCGGAGCTTCAGAGCAAGGGTAGTGCTGCTGGTCTTTCCTTGCGGGGGTTCACGGGGTGTGTTTGGCCAGTGAGTTCCCTGGCTCTTCAGTCCCCCGTGGTAGCTGTTGAGGGCTGGGTACTGTCGTTGCGGTTCTTGGCCTTGGCAGCGGGTGTCTGTTGGTGTTACACAGAGCAGAAGTTACGGGAAGGATAAACAAGCACTGACATTGCTGTCATGACCTTACCAGAAAAGCTGAGTGGACAGAAAGGTTCAATTCCTAGGGGCTGCCCAGGGGAAACTGCCCAATTAACTTGCTTGCCAAAGGTGCAGAGTATGCAAATCCTTTCTATGGATAGGGCGTGGTTGTAGAATGCCCGAAAGCTGGAAGAGCAGTCTTTGAGCATGAGACCGGAGTGACAAAATACCTGTTGGCCAGAGCAGCAGGTTTGCACGGGAGAGGGCCCTGTTTTCCATTAACAAATGTAAAGCAGCTTTGAATTCTGCAAGTCAAATTGTGCATTCAGGAGGGCAAAGGCAGAGGACGGGAAGGGCAAGCCATTGCGCAGTAAAAATCCAACACCTGCTTCTACTGGTGATCCCACCTACCCACATCTGATCAGTACATGAATGTATGGAATGGCATTAAAGCCCCCAAACCAATAATGATCCCGTGAGTTATCACACTGGAGCACATATGCTTGGCTGACTCTTCCCCCCTTGTGGATTGCCTTAGTTCTGCTGATGCCAGCGTGGCCCTTTATTAGGGATTCACCTTGGTGCCACGAGTCTGCTGCAGTGGAGTGTCACCAGCACTGCGTGTCTGTTTGAAATGAATGTCTTGTGATTATAGCTATAATCACGTGTCAGACTTCTATGTGGTGTGTGTTTGTGCATGCGTGTTCGAGGGATATTTGCCCTTTTAATGGCTGTTGTGCATGCTGTGCACAAGGCATTCTTTTCCTGCCATGATGAAGAAAACCGTTATTGGGGGGTGTGTGTGTGAGATTTTTAATGTGCAAAGGAAAAAAGTAGCAAACCTGCTGGCTGCTGTTTATCCAGGGAAGAATTGCTCCATTCGGGCATCAGTGGTATTCTCAGAGCCCCTGAAGATAAAAATCCATAGAAACTGGGGGTGATTTAGATGCTTTCGATACCTAACTATGAATGGCAACCTGGGAATCTCTTTCCCATTTGTAGGCATGTACTTTTTAGTCACTCGGCCACGGAGGAGTCCTGCTTATTGAATTTGTGTCCTCATTGATACTCTTCAAATCGAGAAAATTAATGCTTAAAGCTGTTTACTATCTCCACTAGCTTGCTAGTATGAATCATGCCTGTGAAACAATAATTTTTACTGATTTTGAGGAAAAAAACACAGCAGTGGCTGACTTACAAATAAAAGGTGAATTCAAACCATCAGATAACTGTGAGGAGTAAATGATAGAAGCAATGATGTTTTGTTTTGAGGAGTGAGATTTGAATTTCTGAAAGGGATTTGAAAATGTGCAGAATGGTTGTTAGGTTTGATTTGATGAATGTATCTCAGTAGAAGAGATTGGAAAAGAGAATTGCAATAGTAGCATGTTCTGTGCAAAACCTTGGCATTGATACAGACATGGGGATGAACACCTGAATATTTCATGTCTGAGAAGGCAAACCTAATAATCTGTTGTTGCTTTTTTTTTTCTCTTCTATCTATCAAAAACCTGCGCATCCATTTTTATTGGTGATTTGCTTTGTATATACCCTTTGCCAACTGGATTGTATTACAGCTAAGCTGTGGTACCTAGAGCACAGATCAATATTTCACTTTAAGTGTCTGCCACAAGAGAGCAGTGTTGGTGTAATAAGCTAGGAGAGGATGCCTCTGGTAGCTTAATTCTTCCATCAAAATATACACTGAAATACTGTAAGAGAAATTAAAATACAGCACAGGAACTCTTCTGGGATCTTAGCAGGATTAAGGGATAAAAATAGTAAATGGTGCCTAATTTCAGGTATTGGGTTTCAAGTTTCTTCGAGACATAATTGATATGACCGTGGAACCTTTGCAAAATTTCAAGGAGTTTATATAAATTTCATCACGCTACTGATAAAGGTGCTTGTCCCCATACTGGCTGCTGTAAGTCTATTGAAATTAGCACCAATGCACTGGTCCGCCTGAGAGTATAATCTGGAGATGCATGTGCATTTGTGTATGGTACAGCCAGTCCGTCAGGTCTGCAGGAACCAGCTTCACTGAGGCTCCTCCAGGCTCTTCCGAGCTGGGTCTAAACGCTGTGGAGTTGCAGGCTGGAGTTCTCTGGGGATAAGGTGTATGTGGACTGAGCTCATCAGCACCCAGAGTTTGCTTCATTTTTACCCATGTAACTCAACCTGCTGAGTTGCATGCTGTCAGAGGAGCTCCAAACTACTGCTCCGCTGCAGATGCCCAGATCCCAATTATACCAGACAATTAGAACTGTCCTAGTAGAGTCACTGCTCCCTAGTCTTTCCTGGCCGGACACCAGGGTTACAGCAGTACTTGAAAGATATTACTGCCAATTTCTCCTCCCCCAAAATTTTTAAACTTTTATTCGGAGAAAATAGAATGGATTAGCTTGGAAGTAATTAACCTTAACTTGTGTGCGCTTTCTTAATGAAAATCTGTTTCAATCTTACAAAAAACCCCTACATTCAGATCTTGATCAAAATGACTCCTTGTCACTGAAATGTATTAAAAATCTCTTATCAACAAAATCTGATGCTAAATTTTTTAAAGCATGTGCCTGATAGTTCCTGACTTGCAAGCCTGGACTCTTGATTTTAAAACTGCCACTTCGCTTGGTGCAGTCAATGATCTGTTTCCACGCGACAGAAAACTTGCTATCTAAAATGACAAGGCAAGTATGTGTCAAAATGAGATCCAACAGAAGCCAGGCTTAGGCCTAAGAAAGCAGCGTGGATTGCTTTGAAGACGAGATGTGTTTAAAGGAGGAATGGATGTAAATGGAGAGAAGTTGCTAGGAAAAATAAAAAAAGGATGAAAAACGATCCAGTCATGGAGCAATGTTTTAAGCTTGAAAGAAGTGGAAGAGATATAGTAGACTGTGTTATCTCCTGGTACAACAAAATGCTGAAGTTGGCAGAAATAGACCAGCAGATAATTTGATCCATTTGGAGCAGACCAAGAAAAAGCAGTTGGGTGAGAGAAGAGAAAATGATGGGAGAGCATGGCTGTACTATGTCAGGGTGTAGTGGACTAGACAGGTCGCTGGCCTGTCTCCAAATACCTGCTACCGGCTGCTTAGGACGGGGTAGCAGCAATGCGATGTGACAAGTTTGATTACTCTCCTCCTGCTCTACCTTCAGTTTACCTGAGTTTTTAGAAGACAAATAGGGAGAAGGGGACACAGCATGCAGTATCTTGTAGGTGAGAATGAGCTCTGGGCTAGTGTGTATCTGAACTGATTAGCCAAATTAATGCACTTGCTAGAGTAGCCAAAACCGAGCTTTGTTTTCACTAAAAATAGTCGTCTTATCTAAATATGCCATGTATCTACTATGCCTTCCACTTCCGAAATCTTATTGCAGCTGCAGTGTCCTGCATCCTAAATTTAGAACCATTCATCCTACTGAATTTTCCAGTACAGTAGATGGATGCAGCAGCTTTTTTAGAAACTAAAAATTAGAAAATGGTGAGAATAAAATAATGCAGAGCCACCAGACTGAAATACCTGTGCTTAATCTTTGGTAGCTATTACTGTCTTTAGTTCAGTTCTTATTTTACAGTAATGATTATACAAAATACATAGGGATTTTACAGTGTCTGGATTATCAGTGATGGTTCTGCTTTTTTCTAGCATACTGACAAGTGTCCTTGACACCCGTTTTTTAAAACAGTGTATTTGACTGTAGTCTGTGGGTCACGCAGAACATGAACTGTACTGGCTGCTTATTGCTGTAAGTGAAGTTTGAATGTGAAATAGATGCCTAATATGCAGCAAGATGAGAGCAAGGGTTTCCAGAGCTTTATAGATCTGTGGCTTTTCATAAACCTGCACAAATAGAGACTGTTTGGGATTTGGTTGGCTTTGGTTTTTTTACAGGTACATGCAGAAACAAGGTCACAGAATCTTTTCTTCTACTCATGTAGTTTTCAGCACAACAGCTCCTATAGTATCTAATAGCCAATATATTTTTATACTTTAGGACTTCCTAGAATACCTTTGACTAAGTCCAGGTTTAATAAAATAGCATACACTTTTAATTTTGTTTCGGTTATTAAATGGTTGCAAACTCCTCCCTTTGTATTCCATCTAATCAAAATTTCTTTAAGAGATTAAACAAACCTATTGACAGAGTAGATGAGTGAGCCTTTATGTTTAGATTAAGCCTCTATGTTTAGATTAGTTAGAAGGGTGCTCACTGGCTAATGAACTGAGCAGAGTCCTTGATACATCCTGAATTGCTGTTAGATCCAGTAAAATGCATACGAACTGTTGAGTTTGTCCTAATGTTTTGCCGGTTCTTTCCTGATTATCACCTTAAACATTTGGTAGTGTTACGTATGAGTGTAAAGTATGAGTTTATAGAAGAAATTTGCTTTTTCATATCTGGCTAAGGAGGCAAAGAGCTCGAGGGACTTGTAGATTAACAGTAAAGCTACCAATTTCCCATAATCTTTACAGCTGTTTCCCTCTTGGAAACTCTATAAACTCTGGATAGTGAGAATCAAGTTCTTAAGCTGATTCCTAAGGTGACTTAGGACATAAAAATCCTATGAATGGTACAGGGGAAAGAAAAAAGGTATTTTCTGACAGTTTGAACATCAAAATGCAGCCCCTCGTGGTGGCCAAGCCAAAGGAGCCTTTAGACTTGGCTATGTGGAGTGAGCAGTGCTCAAAGTGGATTTCATGCTCACCCGTCCTCCTTTGTGTCGCTGAAAAGGGAGGCTCCTGCCCGATGCGGGGCAGCGGGACTTGGATGCCGTTCCCAAAGTGAGCTGGCTGTGAGACTGCTGCTCTCCCCGTGCTGCCTGCTCTCAGGCAGAGACAATTTTGTTGTCATTTGCAATTTCAGCGCTTTTCAGAGAGCTGCAAATCCCTTGTAGAAAAGTCATTGTCATAAAAGTAATTTTTGCAGGGAACGGTTGTACGAGCTCGCAGGTGGGTTGCTGTTTTAGTCAGCTGGGATTGTGTGGGGCTCCTGCAACAGCTGGTTTGTGTGTGAAGTCTTTTTAAAATTCAGATTTGATATAATTTTTTAAATATTTCTTCTTTCTTATTGTTCCATTAGGATAAGAAGAAATAGAGGGAGAGCTGGACTGAGCATCTTCCCTAGGAAGTAATGAATTTTGCATTTTAAGCCAAGCTGTTCTCCTCAGAACTGGATTTGATGATGATGTGCTTTCTGAGGCACCAGATGGGTTTGATGCCTATCTGAACTTTGTCATTATCTTCGAAGTCTCCAGGTGTAACCTCTGACCCTTCTCCTGGGCATTTCTTTGCCGACAAACCTGAAATCCCAGTTGTCAGCTACCTGACCCAGGCTGCTTTCAGTTCCGATTCCTTAGCTTTCTGGTGAGACAGTAAAACCTAGGTCCATTTTGCTGTTTTCTGTTGAGAAGGGCACGGTGCCATTTTCCAACAATTTGGCATTCTCAGCAAGTTCTGTTTTGTAATCACCCAGCCTAACATTCTGGAAAACAGATTTGGTCATTTCTTGCTTAAAAAGCAACTCTACAAAGTGCTTGCCACAATTACCTCAAGCAGCTCTGTGGCGGTTTCACAGTTATGGCAATCATTAGGAATGTTCATTATTTCGTTCTTTATCTTACTTGTGTTTAGTCAGACATTAAATACACATGGCGCTCTGAAAGTGCAGCTCTTTGTGCACTGTGTGACCCCATACCTGGACCTTTAATCAGGCTGTGGGAGTGCGCTTGTATCGTGCTTCCTGAGATGAAGAATAGGGCTCTGTAAGAGAAAGTGACTCAGGATCAAAGATTAATAATCACCCTTTCGTTGTTGCTTTTGCCATTTGTCCATTTCAGAATAAAAGGCTTAGGATTCAAGGGGAGGGAAGGCAGAATTTCAGGCAGTGATTTATTCCTTACTGTATTTTTAGATTTGTTTAAGTATTTTAGTCAAAAAGCTAGAGGTTGCTCGAATAGGAACTGTGGGATGTCTGCGCGCAGCTGGCTCCGAGGGAGCCGTCCATTTGCAGCAGAAACGTTCTTGCTCCTAAAGGCAGGTCCAGAGCTGAACTTTTGCAAAGGTCTGAGGTGGGCTTTGGTTCAGATTTCTCACCAGTTATTATTTGGTATCGCAGCAGCAACGGGCCCCTGCTGAGATCAGAGCTTCCTTTTGCAAAGTAGTTCATATAAATTAAGAGACAGATTCACAATATGAAGAAAAAGGGCAGAACAAGAGTGCAAGAAAGGAAACATTATTTTCCTTTGTATATTTGTAAGATGACAACTGAGTCTGAAAGTTCATGAAATATTTGGGAACTGAACTCAGATGTCCCCAGGCCAGCGTTCAATCATAAGATATCTTTCCTGTGTTTTGTATATTTACTGCATGGTTGGGATGAGAGTAGAGCAAAATAAACTCTGGAGCTACTTTGCGTGTGTTTGGCAGCTCTTTCACGAGCTTCCTTCGATACGTGCTTCTCTTTACCCTTGGTCCCGGTTCCCATACACTGGAATTTCACTGCTGCAAAATTTCAGTGCTGCAGTAACAAAGATGTTCTGAAAAATGACAAGTGACAGGTAAAGCAAAGGTCCCTGCCTGGCCTTTCTCCCTGCCAGAATCTGCCATTTTTGTCTGCAAGTAAAACAGAAACCTGAGGGGTTTTGTTAAACTTTGCTTTCTGCTGTGTTAGAGTAGTTCTTAGAGAGTAATTTTGGCTGTTAACTTTGTGGAATGTAGTCCTGCACTGGATATTGCTAGTTTTCATGCTTTATTATGTATTTCATACCCTTCTCCCCCCTCGCCCCTCTTCTTTCTTAGTGGCACTGAGTCATGTGATCAGGCCAGGCTGCCAGATTTTGTCTGAAAATGAAATGCTTCCAGTTCTCACCAGGGTGGCTAGAGACCCGAGAGCATGAACCCAGGGCCTGGAAAACAGAACGCCCAGAAAACAAAGAATCCCAGGTATTTATATTTTTAATCAAAAGATTTCTTAAATTATTATTGTTGCTTGTAGGGACTGACCCAAGTTTGAATATGCAGGGTTGGTACTACTGCATTGTATATCCCATCTCAAAGCAATGCCCAAAATACAGTGACGTGCACCGGGCTGTGACACCTTCATTTCATGATGACACTGGGGGCATTGGGCTTTGCCAGCAAATGCCCTTGACATGAAGTTCTCCACCACGGGGCCCCAATCTCCTCTAGCAGCTTGTCCTTCATGCAAGCCCAGGCAGGTGGGAGGAGGAGCAGGAGAGATGGTAGGAGCAGCCTGGCTGTGGTATCTTTACTCCCCTGTGCACAACTGCTACAGCCGAACTGCAAATTGGATCAGCTGTAGGGGGTGAAACTTTGGCTAGACCAGAGCACGGTGTTTGTATAACAGCGAAGGAAAGCTGTGAAGGAGTGTGCTCAGGGAGCAGATGCAGGCTGTGTGTCTTGCCAAGGCAGTGGAAATATCTTTTTTTCCTAGATGTCTTTTTAGTCGAGTAATAAAGGCAACCTCAGGCAAATGGGTTCTGTTTCCATTCATCTAACATACATATTTTAAGACTTACTCTTGTGGGAAGTTTTACCTGCCTTAATAATGTCTCTTTTATTGTTGTCTTTGTCTTCTGTGTCCCCTGCCACTGAGCGCGGCGTGCCAGGATAATGGGAATTGGGGCACGGATCACATCACAGATATCAGTGGGAATTATGTTCACGCATCACAGGGAAAACTTCACAATGTTAGAAACAAAGATATTCTTGATCTCCAGTACATAAAAGATGCATTGTATTTAATTTATGTGGTCATCGCGCGTTGTTCTCACATCCTCACAGTATCAGTGAGGGATAAACTCTTCTTTCAAATTTACCAGACTAAAACCACGGTAGCTGTGCTGAAGGTGTACAAAACTTGACCTAGAAAACCTGCTAGTGTTGTGTCTCCATCAGCGCAGTATATAATGTGAATGCCGTATACTACAAGAGCTATAGGGTAACCGCCTTGCAACAGGGGAACTTTGCTTAGAAAAGCTTTAGAAAATACTAGTTTTTTCTCCCGCTGTGTAAGAGTTTCCCAGGGGCTAGCATCATGGATCGTTACAGAATATACTGAATGCATCTCATGTAGGCCAGCAGGTAAACTGGCTTAATTTCAGTAGATTGGCTTGGATAAGCAAGAACAGCAGGCAGTATCCTTTGCTAACCTTGGAACTGATTAGTATGGAAACGATGTATTCATCTCAGAAGGTGCCTGGTGACCCCAAATGAATTCACACCATCACCATTAAGTAGAAATGTGGACTGAGCTGCGTCCTATGATTGAAGCAAGGAAGAATCATGGGCTGGTGTTTGTAAAGGACAAAATATTTGCTGTGGGTGGACAAAAGGGCTTAGGTGGCCTTGATAATGTAGAATATTACGATATCAAGATGATATCTACATTAAGAAAGATCTGGGAGAGACATTTTGGGGTAGTCACAGGTAGGCTTACTCAGACATACCATTGATTGTCCCTCTAGTTTTACATACATTCACCAAACCCAGACTTTGTATGACCTCTTCCTCTGACGTGGCGACACAGTCTCTGCAGTTAGAGAACATGATGATGACATCTTCTGAACAGGACACCTCAGCAAGCCCTGCCCCCTTCGCCAGGGCTTTCAAGGAGATGCAGTCTGCCTGCCTGCCTTCTGCAGTGTTTGCTGGAGGAGCCAGCCATGTTCCAGTCCTGCTAATGTCTTTTTAAATGTGATGCACTAAGCTTTGAAAGGTAGAAGACTCAGCACTGCACAGGTGGAAGACTATAGCAGAAGGAGAGCTGGGGACTTCGTACTGGGCACCATCAGGACAGATACCCCAGAGCAGTCTTCTCCCAGGCCCAGGTGCCAGCACTCTTTGGCCGCTTGTAGACACAGACGAGTCAGACCTATATAATGAGCTCTAGTGGCATGTTCACGTTGAGTTCTGCAGAGGGATGAACTTTGATGGGCTCCTAAAGTGATGGTAAAGGTCCACATGTGAAACAGGTACACCGGCAACTTGCGCTGTTGCCTAGACAGCTTGTTTCACTGAGAGGGAGGATGTTTTTCTGATGACAACAGGAGCTCTGTATCACCAGTAGATCTGCATGCACACTAGAAGTGTTTTGCTGTGGCCGTTTCCTGGATGAGCGAAGTGGTTTGTTGCACCGAAAGCCTTGAACCTCCTTGTCTCACAGCACGCAGTATTTTATTTTTCCAGCAACTTTTTTTACGAGTATGTCTGCACAGCAGCCATCAGCTGCCTGGCGCTGATCTCACCTCTGCCTTTCTCAGTCAGAGGAGTCTCTTGTCTGCATCAAATCTGCTTCACAAGGCAAAACTACTGCTTGGTCATGGCAAGGAGTCTGCAGACTGTGGCTGAGAACAGACCTGTGCCTTTGACTAGGACACTAGCTCCTGGGTAGTTAATGCCCACGATAAAAAGCTGTTGGCTAGTGGTGATGTACATTAGTGAGACTGCACCGTAAGCTTTAGCTTCACTGCACACCGCTACTTTATATTATTCTGTTTCCATAAGGCCCGGTGGTGCAATAAATCCACATTCTTTAGTCATCTGATCTGCACGCCAAGTTTTTTCACATAAAGTCCATTTTCCATTGGCTCGTTAGAAGCTGCACTTCAAAACCTACTTGTTATAGGGAAAGAGGGTGTAAAAATTAGAACTAGTAGAAAGTCAGGCATTCTGGGCTCTGCTCTATAAGGATCAGTGTGTTCCTTTAAAAACAGATATTGTGAACTCTGGGCATAGGAAACTGGGAAAAACGCCAGTACAGGATAGAATGAAGATTAATGTGGGCAGCTCCTAGGCAAGTTTTCCACATTTCCTTTACAGGATGTCAATATGCTAAGATTATTTATGAATTTATTTAGGATATTATTATAAAGGTTGCCAATAAAGACTCTCCTTCTTAACATAAACTGTAGCAGCGCTTATGTTTCAGCGTGAGGCTTCTCCTGCACAGAGCTGCTACTGTGCTGAGCGGTGTTCATGTGAAGAGAATACATTTCTGCAGGGATTATGCTGAAATTGCCCAACTTGTTTCCCTTCAGGCTTAAGCAAGATTTAAATTTTGGCTTGTGGATGTGAAAAATAAACACATCGATTTGCTGAATTGCTTCCTGTTCCCAGGAAACATTTTCAAATAAAGATGAAATTCTTTTAACACTCTTTTGCTCGCACTCCTAAATTTAGGGGTGAGCTCCTATGAACAGAGACAAATCTGCCACATTACGATAAATATTAGCACCTCACATGTACCATGTCCCAGTTTTCCACAGATGCTCCAGTTTTTCCATTGTAGCCAATTATGTTTGAAATGAGCGATTTGTCCCAGTTTCACTAAAATAACACATTACATTTATGAAGTGCCTATTATCTCCAGTTCTTCCTGCATTTTACAAATGACAAAAATATCTCTTAATACTTGTGCAAGCTGGTGGGAGATGGAGGTGGCAATTGGAAATAGAATTACAAAGGCAGTAATACCGATAAGAAAAAACAAAGCATGGTACTTGGAACTGTTAGAATTAATGAAAAAGTTTGAATCTACTTGCACTTTATAGTGTCTGAGATCAAATACTGAGTCAACGTCTAGAAGAGCAGAAAATGTTAAGATTCTTTCTTTACATTTCTGTCACAAATACCTTTGATTTTAGGACAAAACACCCAACGAGTGTTGCCAGGATTCCCTGTGGATTTCTATTACGTCTCCTAGTAAAAATCCATTGTTCTAATGCTTCTGAACTATGGGATTTCTTCACTTTTGGTCGATTTTATCAGCTTAATAAGAAAGCTACTGTTCTCTCTTTATTTGGCAGACTCTGTCTGCCAAACGAAAGTTCCTCACAAATTAATTAAAGATTATTTCCTGCTTTGCCTGGCATTCCTCAGTAATAATGCCATTTTTTTCAGAATTCATGCATGACCTTCTCAGTGAAGCTCTGTTGTGCAAAAAAAACCCCAAAAGCTTGTCGTAAGTGTATCTTTGCCTCAGTGCTATTCAACACAACACAGTTCCATTTCTTACTTTCTTTATTCATTGGTGGGACAGGATTATGCTTAATCCCCTCAACAGCCTCATATTTGTGATGTGCTGGCATCTTTCCTATGTATTATGCTCTGTCAGTTATTGCAGAGGCTATTAGAGAGATGTGTATAGGACGTTTCAAATTGTTGAGCTGGCAAATGTTTACTCCAAGTGGCTTTTGATTCTTAGGGAAATTCCAAGAGGATTTGAATTGGTCCTTTGCTGTTTGCTTTGCATGTTAATTTTTTGTCATTTTTTTTGGCAGGGGTATGCTAAATATTTATGTCAATGAAACTGTTAGATGAAAAATGCCACCAAATGCAAATCAAAGTGTTTTACAAAGCAATTTTAGTAAAGCCCAAACAAACTTCACAAATAATCCACAGTGTAACCATTCTTTTATAGCTGAATTTCTCTCCTACCCACATAGGAACAGTGTTATCCCACTTCAGAGACACTAGCAATTGTAGGTGGCCGTAGTGCAGCTATGAAAGTTGCACCTAATTCTTTTCAACTTGAGATTTGAAATTTTGGCAGAAATGACAGGGCAAGTTGCAGAAAGGCAGCAAGGAGGTGAGTTCCCTTTTCAGTGGAAACAGCAGAAATATTACTTGTTCACAGTGGGTAACTTCTCCCCACCTTGCAGAATTTCCCAAGTCTCCAAGCAGGTTTTTAGGATGTGGGAAACCATTGCTTCTCAGAATGAATGCACTATTCTCTTCCCTCTTCCACCTCCAGGGCTGTGGAATACAGTTAGAGCTCAGCAAATATTGTGCAGCTCTTCCCTGGGAATCTGCCAGATCCCGTTTCCTACAAAGGTTGGGTTCATGTTATACCCTCTGCTGCACAATCTGCATATTGCTCCTTGGCTCACAGGTTCTGCACTGTTCTGTGTCTACCCCTGGGTCCCGAGAGCCACCAAAACCTGGGTGAAGTGGACTTCCACCAAATGGGTTTTGGTTTGAAGAACTGGAGGTAGAAGGAAGGGAAGTCAGTCAAAAGAGTCAGCCAGGGCATTGGCCTTACATACACCCAGGAGGCTGCATTTGCTTCTGAATGGTAACTCACATTTTAGGTAAGTTACTTTCCGTCTCTTTTCTTGCTTTTTGTCTAGCTTGTCTTTTTAAAGGCATATACTCTTCCAAATAGGAATGATCTCAGCACGTTTTCATGGCACATTGTCAGTGGCACCTTGGTTACAGTTAAGGTGTCTGGTTACTGTAGTACCACAAGCAATAGCCTGCTCAGTCTCCCTGCTGCTAGGAATTGCTAATCCTGAAAAGATTATCTTCCTTCTCTCTCTTTTTCCAAGGTTGCTATGTATCTTGGAAATGGAGTGGGGAAGGACAAGGGTTGCTTTTTAAATCTTTTCCATTTTGTCTTTCTTGCTCTGTAATATGTTCTTATTCTCCGTGGCAAAGGAGCCATTATGTGGCAGTGACCGCCCTGGCTCTGCTGGATCATGCACTTCTCTCCGGGAGCTTCAGCAATCCAGCCACGGCAGCCGCGTAGGAGCACGTGTGTTGGCTAATGTATAACTAACCTCTTTCTGCTGTTGTTCTTTCTGAGGTTCAGCTCTTTTTCTGCAGGACTTTCGTGCTTTCATTTTCTTTTTTACTTTGAAATCTAGGACCTCTTGGATCATTGCATCCAGCCTACTGCTATCACAGGTACAAAGCATTCAGTCTCTTTCCTAAACCTGCCAAGTTCTGACTTAAAACCAGTTACAATTACTCCCACTGGAATGCTGTTATAAAACCAGCATATCTCACATTTGTGGGTATTATTAGTTTGCGCTGGTGCAGCCAGGATAGAAGAGGGCCATACTGAAGACACACCATGTGACAGAGGGATGTTCTTCTGCTGGGTTTATTTCCCTGCTGGGTTCCTGAAAGCCATAAAGTCAGCCAACAAAGTGTTCTGTAATATTACCGATGTAGACATATAGGAAAAGATGCAGAATTTTTTTCACATTCTTTAGCTGACATGCTGTGTCATCAAAGCTTTGTAGAATGGACCGAGCCTTATCTGCAGGTAACAATTGTACCATTTTGCAACTGTATTGTTTTTGGAGGCTTCTTCAAAGTATAGATCAAGTCTGAAGGCAGGATTTACTTCAGGTCAGCTAAGGGGATAAGGCAGGAGAGAATTTAGGTCACTGGCAGGTGGAAAGAGAAATATTTGAGTGCCTCAGGTCACCTGCAAGGACTGAGAAATGCCACACAAGGGGCCTGGGGAAAGAACAGCAGGTTTTGTCACTTGCAGGTAAAGTAGAGATGCTTCTTAGCCCTCAGATCTTTTCCCCGTTGCTATGCTGCTGGCATGGGCACGCTGACCAAATGGGAAGGGTAACAAGTTGCAACTGTGCCCTTGGCTTGCCTCAGCTGTAGATTGTGTTGCAGTCATAACCAGATCCTCCTTGGTCGTGTGCCTCTGCTCTTGGTAAAAACAATACATCTGTTTTTTTAGACTGTCTTAAATAATTTGACATGCTCCCACAGGAGGAGGATACCACTTCACCAAGTGAGCTGCTGTACAGATTTAGTTACATTGATATTTCTTTATGTGAACAAAGATTTGGTAGATACTTAAGCTTAAAATTTTCTAGAAAACATTGACTGGCCTTTGGTATGCACCTGAATTTTCTTGTTCCTTGAAGAAGCCTTTCAAAGCTCATCGCTTCAGGGAATGGGAAAGCAGGAAGCTGATCAACAAGAGTTTTCTGACATTGATTTGCTGCCATTTAGATGACAGCTACTTTCACTGAGAGACTCTCCTGCAACAGCTCAAAAGCAGGTGCTAGGAGTGGTGTTCCTGCTTAGGCAAATGTGAAAACAAGAGAACTTTCAAATTGTAGAACAAATTCAGGACATGTAAAACTAGAAAAATTCAAAGAATTTTGAAAATCTGCCTGAATCCTCCTCCTTTTAGGGAGGAGCTGCATTTGCCATCCTGCCCCCCCCCCCTTCTTGTCTGAAAGCACTTTCCTCGCTTTTCACTATGTACCTGCCCTTTGCTCTAGAATATGAGGCACCCCTTGTGAGACATGATTACAGGTATTTGCACTTGTTGTGCCAACATATATCACATTGAGCGCTAGGGACAGCTAAGCTTGTGTCTCAATTTGAGGAAACTGCATCTTTAAAGTCACCCACAAGAATGAACCCTGGATACAGAACCCACAGCACATGCTGGTACCAGAAAAAGCCTTCAATCACCAGAGGTGCTAGGCGTGCCCAAAATAACGAGGAATTTAACGGAGTAATTTTTAAGGCATGCAAAATAGGTGTGAAGTTCCAAAATTCCTCCCCCATGCACTTGATACCTCTGCCAGCCATGACCAATGTTTTGAAAGACGCATGGCACTGATTTTCTTGTGGGAGAACAGAAATAAGTCACTGAGTCCTTTCCTATACTGGGAGACAATTCAGACTGTGAGCCCCTGATGCTATTGGCACGTGTGTGCACACCTTGTGTTACCTGGGTGAACGTCCTCGTTGACTTCAAAGGCTGAATCTATGTAAAGTTAAGCATGCACTATAGCGTTCTCCAGGACTGGACGTAATTTTGGTTCTCCTAACTCTAGAAAGACTAATCGTGCTGTCTGTACAGCAGATGAGATAAACTACACATCGACTTGTTGAAGTCAGGATGAAAAGAAAAAGAACTTCAGGGAAACTCGGGCTTTTATTATTTCCCCCCCTCCAGCACTGACTAGTGTTGAATTGGTTAACTCCCTGTGGTTTGATCGCTCTGTGAACTCAGGTCAGTAATGTGGTTAATTAATATTACTTAGAAGGGTTTGAGACTTATTAATATTACTTGGAAGGGTGGAACGTGCTGTGTGTTACATGCTACTGCAACTAGTAATACTAAACACATGTATTCTGAACAGGTTCCCGACAAACCGTTGCCTTGCATTTAAACAGATAGATCGGTCACATCTTTGTGTCTCTGCCTATCCATCTCACCACTCTGATGTTCTCCACAGAGTTTCTGCAGGCTTCCAAAATATTTTAAAAGATGAGATTTTAATGCAAATTCCCAATCCCCAAGGAATTAAAGTGAAGGTGGTAGTTATTTTTTAATTCACAACTCATTTGTCTAGAATACTTTGAATTCATGATTTTCTGTAAAATGTCACACATGCTTTAATATGCATTTGCAGTGTAATTGAACATTAAGTATTCACAAGAAATTGTGTGTTTGTCACAGCTGTGGTAAAGCAGCAACGATACAGCTGAGAACCGTATTGGGCTGTTACAGTAATTTATCCTGGGTATTTGGAATGCTGGAGTATATTGGTTCTCTGGATGCATGGCTTTTATTCTGGACTGATGCAAAATCAATTACAATTCCTGATGTTGTATGCACAGCTGTTTTCCCTTGAGGAAAAAGAGAATCCCACTGGGGCAAAAACTTAAAAAGAACACTGAAAGGTCAGGGAATTGGCACTTGTGTTTGCAAGAACCTGAATAACTTCACAAGCAGAACAAGAATCCAAACCTTAAATGGTCCAATTGCAAAAACCAGTAACTCCAAGAGGAAATCATTAGACATGACCTTTTTGCAAACAGGAATTAATAAAATGTAATCTTAGGCTACAACACATTTTAATTAACTTAATGCCTCTTTCTGATAGATGCTAGTTTCTATAAATATTATCTGCATATACAGTACTGCTAAGGAAACTGGTATAATCTGAAACTCCTGTCATGGTTCTCCTGGGCAAGTTTTTTGCTATTTCTTACTTTTCCTTCCTCACAGAATGCAGGCTCCACACTGACCCCTGGTTATTAGATTATATTTTAGCCAAACTAGTTACTATACCTAGCTAATGAGGAAAAATGACTTGGCTTTTCAATAACAAGAATGTAACAATAATTTGTATCCCTCTCTGCCCATGAGGCTGCCATGAACCATTGACAGCTTTATTTTTTTTGCTACATTGGCATTGATGCATGTAATATAAACTGCACCCTCTCCCTTGTCCAAAGATGCAGTGGAGGCCACGTATGAGGAAAGGAAGAGCCACTGTAGAAACAGCCACCATTTACAGGTGTGGGAGAGATCAACTAAGGGGCAGAAAGGTGTAAGATGTTAAAAGCCAAGGTTTTGCCTTTCCTGACTTCTCATTTATTGTAGGCAGCAAGATCTAGAAATAAGGCGGGCAACAGTTAGTTAACACGGGAAGCAGGACTACTTAATTCCACAGTCTTTAGTGTGCCTGACATTCCTCTTTTCATACTAAAACCTGGTCTTATAACGTCTTGGATTTTCTCTAGAATTAGTGGAATTTTCACCATCACTAATGTTGCATCAGTTTTTATCATTAGTGATAATGCAACTATCACAGTGCAAAGGATGAAAAAAAATCAGAGTTTAAGCAAATTACCATTTTGGAAATCTTTTTTTTTTTCCCCCGGATAGACATTTAACTAGTTAAAGAAGCATACAGTGTCTTTAACAGATGCAGTGGTCTTGCAACAACGGGCAAGAGAATCACATCACCAAGCAGAGAGCACATGGCAACATGAGATCATCTTGTTTGCTGCTTCTGCTTATAGAAGTCCGTTGTGTGTCATTTTAGAAATCTGTATTTCAGAAAAGTAATCTTCCAAGGAGAAACATGGCCATGCAGGGAACAACAGGTGACTTCAACAGGGTGCTAGTGTGGTAAAGATGGGCTGAAAGAGCTCAACACTCCTGGCATTCCAGCACCCTCTCCTTGATGTTAGTGATAATGATAAAAGTGCTTGAAATCACAGAACACAGAGATCTTGTCCATAAGGTGTCATAAGGATATAGGACACAGGGATAAGGACCATGTCAGTAAGAGAGCTTTCATTTTTCAGAAGTGAAAAAAAGCTGTTTCCAAAGGGAGTGCTATTACTACTTAGTCTTATTTATTTGTTCTCTGAGATGTTCTTTGAGATGTCACACAGGATCGCCCCATATGGGGAAAATAAGGGTGAAATGGGGTGAAAATAAGAGAAGAGACAAAGTTACACAACTTTTCCTTTCTCTCTGCACTTCAGAGTGGATTCAGAGGGAAGGAAGCACACTTAGCCTTTCAACTGGATAGGACATTAACAGGGGGCTTTCCTAACTGGTGAAGTAATACACCCTTCAAATGCACATGTTGATGAGCTTTAGTGGCTTTTTTGAACCAGTAATCTACACTACTTCATTCATTGTAAATGGCATAATGTTTTGCATTTAGAGTGTGCATTTCAGCCAGAGCTTTACAAATACTCATTAAGCCCCGAAACACTGCTCTGGAATAGATGAATAAATTATATGGGGAAAGTAATCATTAGAAACAGTGTTGTTTTGTCGAATGGTGTACAGTTTTCATGTAACCAAGGACTTAAGTGCAGCAAGTCCTTGACACCTATTTTCACTTTCCTATATGAATATTCATTTAGCTTAAGTTAACATTTCATCCCCAGATCTTATCGGAATTAAAATTCACCCTCCTCTAATGGAAACTGTGCTGTTTCACTGCTACGCACAATGGCTGGCATCAAATAAAATTGTTCTTTGTTCCAAAACTATGGTTAGAATTCAGTGGTTAATCAGATGCTGATAGCAAACACTCACGGTTTCCTTTATATCCATGTGATGATACAAAAGACAATTGAGAAGTGGCTAAAGTAAGGTTCACGATTCACTCCTGATATTCCAGGCACATTGGGCTCTGTCAATATACCAATATATCGCTTGTCATTATATGTTGCCCTACTTTGAGTTGTGTTTCTTTCCCCTAGAGCAGAACAGTTGTGCACTGAATTCTATTATAGTCACATCTTAAATATGCGTATCTTACATATATCTATATATATTACACTTGGCTAGTACTACATTTTGTTCTTAAAATCCCTCTGGAATGTTAAAAACAAAAGAAAGGATGCTTCCAGGGACATATGGTGGATTATTAAACAGTTTCTTCTAAAAATCCAGCCTGAATCTCATCCACTTTGTTAATCTCCAGATGTTTCTCATTACATTAGCATCAGCTTAAATGAAACAAGTTTAGTCAGGGTGCTCATATTAATAAAAAAAATAGCCATAATAGTATCATTTTGGTAATTTTCTCAGTGAAGCTAATATTCGAATGGCTGGACTTGTAGGTGCACTTGCAGGTCTTATTACATTGGAACTTAGATGTTCACAGAACCAAGGGTAAAAGCCTGCAATATCCTAACTCATCTTGTAAGTGCTTTATGAACTGTATGTACAATACCTATTTATCTTCATCTTGATTTATTTATAAGAAACAATCTTAGAAAAGTAAATTTTCTCAAAACAACTACCATTGAAAATTGCAAAGCTGATTTCCCATGTACCGAACTAATTCTGTTCCAGAGTGTATATGACAATACATCAATACCATCAGCTGTTTTTTCAGCACTCCAGAAGGACGAACATGACAAAAAGTGGATTTTTTCATGTGATTTTATCTGATTTGCTTTAGCAGCAACAACCCTAAAAGCAGGGTTAATTGGAATAATGACCTTTGATTGAGACATTTCTTGGGAAACTCACCAGAAAGTGGAGAGAATGGCCAGAAGTGAAAATGCTAGCTCATTATCAATCTCTGGAAATGCCTCAGGCCACCACTGCTACTACTACAGCAAAGCTGCATCCTCCACTAGGGAATTAGCACATTCCCTCCAGGTTTGCATATAATGGAAGTAGTTGTGATAATTTCTCAAAAAAGTCTTTGTTTTCACCATGCTTTTGCCAAACCTGAGCCAGAAATGTGTCATTTAAGGAGTCATTTATGTATTTAAAAAATGAGTATACTGCTTTTGCACTGTTGCCATGGGACAGCTATAGCAGGAAATGAGCAAAACACCCACATAATTATTGTTGACAGGATACAGTTCCAATTTTATCAAGTGTAACCCCTATGTGATATGTTGTTAAGGCAGTCATCAACATCTCAGTGAATGAAATACTGATTTGAGAAATATGCAGTGCCCAAAAGAAACATAGAAAGGATATGCTTGAAAAACAGAATGTGAAAGGCATCTCCTTGATTGAGATGATATGGGAGTAATTATCGGTAAGTCTCTGAAGAACAATTAGAGTTGTTTTTTATTAAATTTTCACATTATGATTCACATTGAAACTGAATGAATCAATATTTAAATCCAGATTACAGTGATCTAATAAGGTATTGAGAAAGATGATACTTTACAAAACAGTCTGTGGAAAAACTATAGAGGGCTGAGAAAAAGCCATAGATTTATCATTTTCAAACTGCCTTGCTTTTGTTCCTTTTTTGTATTTAATCTACTTAGCTACTATTTAAATTAGGTTTCAGAGGGCTCTGTAATTAGGAAGTGGGATATAATTCATCATTTGTAAAGACTGAATCCATTAGGTATCTAAATAATAAAACTTATTTACAACAGTGTTTTTAACAGCCTTAGAGAGTTTTAACCATTAATCAATAACAATGGAGAGATGTCAATGTATAAAACTGAATCAGGTATAATATTCCAGTCTGATAAATATCAGGCTATAACTTGCTGAAATACATAATTCTCTTTCCTTAATTGCAGGGTTACTTACTTCACTGATTAAAAGGAAATCTATTTCAGGTGGGCTTTATTGTGAGTAGTAACAAATCTATTTAAAAGATACATGGAATAGCCCTACTCCCTCAAGAAAGGAAGTCTCAAATAAGAATATAATTTTTTGAAAGGTAATACTGCAGTAAATGAAGGTTTCATTTCCTTTAATTTATATTAAATAATGAAACTCACTAGACATCTTTTTTGTAAGAATCGTGTCTGTATCGCTTATCCATTTCAACATGCATATATTAAAAAGCAGGAATGAAAAGGTGTGACACATGTATAAGTGCATTAATTTACTGAACAATGTTTTGCACCCTGCTGCTCACCTTTTTAGTGGTAAAGTAAGCTGAGGCACCGAGTCTTATTGTGGTATTTTCTGTGGAAGTCCACCTACACAGGCTCTAGAGGAATGAAGAACAGATGAGGGTTAAAAAAAGCATCTTTTCTTTAATACCTTGATTCAGTCCAGTCAGATTCAAGAGCTTGTCTCAAGAACTTGCAGAAGGTTCTTCTTTTTGTATCTGTAAGTTACTTATGCTATTATTAGAAATTGCTCTCCAGGTTTGTGCAATTGTGAGCTGGGTTGCCAGCATCAGCACGTGGCCTTGCTACTTTGGGATCTGAACAGATGTCTTTAGACAGCACAGCACCGTGCTGGGGAAAATGTCCTCTCTCAAACCTTTGCTAACCTCCCAAACTGCTCCTAGGACTCCCTCGGGATGCGCACCCCAGCAGTTCCCACAGAGCAGCCTGAGGCGGGAGCTGCATTACAGGAGCCTGGTGTGTGTGCCCAGCAGGCAGGGAGGCTCAGCTGTAATCTTCCTTCCCAGGGCTGGCTCCCATCCCTGGGAATCCACCTGCCTGCCCGGGATTTGGGGATTGCGGGTGGAGGATGGTGCAGCCAGGCAGCAATGCTAGCCTCAGACCTGTGAGAAGCCTTTGGGCAGTGCTGCCCGAAGGCCAATTTGTAACACCAAAGTAACAGCCACACATCTGCATCCCATCCATCTTTTTGAGGAATAGGAGTAACTATTCAGCCCCATTATATCTGAGATTGAACTGACTTGCACACTGAGAGGCACTGGTCATGCTGATGGTTTACTGCAGGAAGGGAAGATTACTAAGAGAACAAGACAATAAAAAGGGAACATTAATTTCACAGCCCGCAAGGATCCTATGGCTGAACTCATATCAGAAGTTAAGGCAGAACTGGTATAGTGACAATTTCACTTATCCTGAATTTGTAACTTACAGATTTATTTTTTCTTTTTCTGGGAGAGCAATGATCTTTTCTTTCTACTTTTGTTGTATGTGATTATTTATTTATTTTCCTCCTTAAACCAGGCAAAGAAAGTTTTATTTCTGTGTCACCCTGTTTTGGGCTAGGGGGAGATTCAATTAGGTGAGGATATGCAGGAGGATATTTATGGAAGCCTGCAATATTTGGGGATGAGTGGGAAAGATTAATGATATTGCTTAGATATTTTTTTTCTTTTTTGTTTAAAGTATGCTTTTCTGTTACTATAGCTACTGGCCATGTCATGCTCACATACAGATGCTTTATCACGTTGTCTTTAGAAACTGACTGATTGCTGTTGCAAAGCATCAAAACCAGTAGCGGAGGGGATGCAGATGTATAGCAGGAGATTGGAAAACCATGGAAGGACCTGAGTCCAGCATAGGAAGAGGCAAAAACAGATGTGGAGGACTGGAAAGAAGGCACACTTGCTAGGGTTGTAGCAGAAAGCAGGAAGAAACAGGAAAGAAGTAGGATACTGAAAACCTACTCTGAGGTATGTACACTTCATGTTACCAAAAAAATCGAGGAGCCTGGTTAACCCTCAGTTATCTCCTTCTGGAGACAAGCAGATAACCAAAATCTTTGCCTCTTCTGCATAGGAGTCTTTGAAAGAAGAACTGGGAGACCACAGTGCAAAGAGGTTGCTCTGCCTGGCACAAGCTTATTTAGGAAGAGGGCTGAAACCTCGGTGAGTTATAAGCCTGCTGAGAAAATCACATCTCTGAAAAGACAGGGCAGAAGATGCTAAAATTTAATCTTGGCTGGCTTTTTGTGTGGGGATTGTTATTAAGGGGACTCCAGGGTGAAGTTTTGGGCTTTGCAAAGCCAACAAGGTACAAACTTCAGGAGGAGCCTGGATAGCGAACTCAGGGGTCTTTAATTTCTTTAGAAAAAATGACTACGTGAAGATTATTGGGAATATGTGACATTCTGTTTGCCCTGAGTGCAGTATGTAGTTGCAAAAAAAAAGGCAAATACAGTAATGGCAGTTGCCAGAGGTGCTGGAAAAGGGTAATACCAGTCATGGGCTATTACACAGGACAGTGCACTCAACACTGGGGAAAAAAGCTTTGATGGGAATACAGAAGTGAGACATCTCATGTTGGGGAAAGGAGTAAAGTGCATAATCTGTGAGGAAACCTCAGAGAATTCAACAGTTTGATTTAAAAATTTAACGCTTTTAAAATTTTAAAAATTTTAAAGGTCAGAGATGTCAATCTTGCCATTTGTCCCGTTTCTTAAAAAAGCATCTCCTCTTCATATTCAGGTGCCCATGGCTATGGGGTGACAGCGAGCCCGTTTGTGTTCATAAACATGGGACTGACTTCAAGTGTCTGCCTTAAAACAAACCAAATGTTGATAGTCACAGGTACATAAATGTTGAAGAATTGAAGAAACAATGAGGGTTTCTCGGTGATACCAGGCCTACAGCGTCCTTGGCCAAAAAAGTAGGATAAAGAACTTCAGCTGTTCATTATAAAAATCTTAGTTAAATTTCTGGAAATGATCCTGTAAGTAATTCTGGCACATAATTGGTTTTTTTGTATTTCTCCCTTCTACAAATAACTTGAACGCCATGCAGCCATTTAACTCTTGTGTTTAGAATGTTTAGAATGATGAAATGTGTAATGATAAAATTATAACTATTTGTTATTTAGTTTAATTACTGATTACCAAATATGTCTTAGGATAAGGATTCTAGGTGTTAGGTAAGTAAATCATTGGGACTTTGTGAAATGCGAAAGAGAAAAAGAGAAGCAGCGATAGGACTGTGTTAAATATAGTAATCATAAAAGCTTGTGTGACAGAAAATTGTAAATTGATGTAGTCATTAGGAAATGTATTCATACATTTTTGCTTTTGCATGCATTTTTGTGCATTTCGGGGACAAGCTTGACTTGATTCCTGAAATATAAATCTGTAGGGCAATAGGATATTCAGGTGAGAGAGGTAATTGCATATATTCAGATATTAGCATCTAAAAGGTAAATCAGTAGGGTATCTTTAAAAAAGAAGGAGATTTATAAGGAAAATAAAATTGTTTTGAAGATATCTTCCGGCTTACACAAAAGGTACTTTCAGCATAAACACATTTTTAAATATTGACAGTAGTTTGGAAAAGAAAAGCTTTTAACTAAAGATAATTACCATTTTTCTTACTCCTAGAAGAGTTCAGCATGTTTTGGAAGGAGAAGTCTGGATTTGTTATGCAGCACGAGCGTTGCCTTCTCAATGTCATTTTCCCATCTGTCTTGCTCAGCAGTGTTAACAGTCTCAGCTGATCCGTGTGTGCACTCATCAGTCAGATCATACTGCATAGTGATACATTTAGCCTGAAAACTATTCTTGTACAATGTCTGCCATGCTCCATATCTTCCTCAAAGGAACTGTGGATACAATTTGAACTTGTTTATATTCTTTCCAGTGGCCAGGAAAATGAATAATTCCTTTTTCCGTATTTGGAATTCCCTCAACAATAGATTTACCATTATTTAATCCTTCTTACTTTATGAGCTATATTTATCTCTGTACTCATAGAATTCTGTTGCCTGACACTAGATCCATGGAAATTTAGGGAAACGTCTCAATCTATTGCAAGAGAAATAGGCTTTAGAAATCTTATTTCGTCTAAACTTTGCCATTACTTTCCCCACAGCATAAATAGCCCTGTGCACAAAATGCAAGATACGTTTCATTTCATGTCAGTGCTTATTAATTAAAAGATAAACCACAATCTCTTGTGACAATACCTTTCCTGTTCTATTCCAGGTTTATTTGGCATTGCAAGCAGTATGTATTAATACTGTCCTGGAAAGTACTTAGGCTGGAAATGGGTCCGGTCTTGCAGATGGGTTGCCTAACTTTTGTACGTATCTTCTGACTCCTGCCACCGTTCTTTGTGTCTAGCTCTCCTGATTTCTGAGGACTGTGTGGTTCAACTGAAAACATTCCAGATCAGGAACGAGCATGTGCTCTATATTTAGTCATGTCATCAGCAGCACCATTGTGCAAATTGCTTATCTTTCTTAACTACAGCAAGGATTGTCCTTCCTCCTCCTGTACGTAACAGACATCTTTACATTCAAATGGTTGCGACATACTCTTTCTGTGAGCTAGACAGCCATTTGATAATAGTGCCTTTTAGTAGGTATCAGGTGATGACAATTTTTGACGTCCACCTATTTCCAAAAATCTCAACATTTTGAAATAGCTTCTGTTTCCATAGAAATGTAGGCTGAAGGGGACTGTGAGAGATCATCTGTTCATAGCTCCTGCTCTGAGACAAAATAAGTACACTTAGAATCTCCCTGACAGAAGTTTTGTCTGGGCCAACCTTTAGAAATTGGTGAAGGGAATACCACGACATTCCTACTTAAGTCTCTTTTACCACTACTTACCTTTTGGAAAATTTCTGTGTAGTATCTATGTTCAAATTTATCTTCGCATAAATCAGGCTGATTTCTTTTCACCCTGAAATGGATGAACATGGCATAAAATTGATTGGTATGTATTAAAAACTATAAACTGTATTTTCATTTTGAAAGAATACAACAAGATCTTTTTGTTATCTTCTTTGCTTTGCCCAGCCAGTAAGGTCATATTTGTTCTTTCTTTTCCTTGAATATTTTAAATTTGTCCTCTTCTTGTTGTAAACAATTTTTGGACCTCAAAGTTAAAAAAAACCCCACAAATCAAAATCCTTCTGCATGTTTGCTCTATTTCTTTGTAGTGTTCCTTTATTGTACAGCATGACATAGGCTCTAGCTGCGCATGGCCATTTTTTGTTTTTCAGGTTACTGAAGAATCCTGTTGATGTCACTATTTTTGTTCTGCACTGAGATACTGGCATTAGGTAATCAATTACATACATTATCTTCTTTTCTTTAAAATTCCTTTTGAAGAGAAGCTACCCAGAAGTGTCCTACTAAATGTCTGAAGTCTACCATTTTTGTGGGTTCAAACTTGCAGCAAGTTTGGGGACCACAGCATGTCTCCTTGAGCTACCCAGGGACAAAGGAATTTATTATTCTTACTGTGCTATTTTTGGAATCATTAATAGTGTTCTCTTGAGATGGCTTTTTCCCTGGAAGTTCAACAGTGAAAGTTGTTTTCCCTAATTTGAACAAATACAGCATGTCTAGTCCTTGGTGAAGTTCCTCCATTGTCTGAAGAAGTGTTGCAGTTTTGGAGAAATGGCATCTGAATTTTTCCTGGAATGTGAATTTGCCTAATTTCTCCAAGATCTCTTTCATATTTCCCCTATTGTCCGATTAACATATTCTTCTACTTGTAAGAATCAGTGTTTTGATTTCTCATCTCTTAAGCACTTGCTACATGGGAATCTCACTGCACAATCTTGAAGAACTGTTCGGTTGCACAACCTATGTTTGAATGTAATCAGAAAAAGAATTGGGCAAACTGATCCCAAATTGTCTCATGAATTAATCTGTCTCACCGTAAAACCTTTTGTGATTTTAATTCTCAGCTGTTCTGAGCATAGCTGGTAAATCGTGCTAAAAGGCATATTACAGATTTTGCATTATGGCTTATGAGCATTCTTAACCAGGATTTAATAATTTAGGTTCGTTGCTCCTCAAACACTCTGCCTGCCTGGCCTCACACCTTTTGTAGGCAGTGCTTGTCCTTTAAAAAATGTACAGGCCACAACGAAAAAGTTGTAACTAGCAGGTTTTTCTATGCATTGTATCTCACTGCAGTTAAGTTTCCTGAAACAGCAGCAGCTTTTGACCTTTAAGACCATCAAATTCAATTTTATTCAATTCTCAGAAAAACAGGGAATAGATCATTAGAGTACACAGCAGCCTGAAATCCAGCTGTGATTCTGTAACCTCCTAGACACTGAATCTAGTTGTGACTGATGGAAATTGTACCTTAATATTTTTGTTGGAAATTCTTATATAATATCTTCATTATTATTTCCAGATTCCTACTCCATGTTTTGTTGAAAAGTTATAGTATACACATGTAAATGTGCAGGGAAACATGCAGACCAGAATGGGGCAAGGGATGGTGGTGTGTGCAATAAAAGTACAAAAAAAGGAAATGAGAAGATTTGGGTGTTGGCACTGACAGGGTGAGGCTGGGTTGTAAGGGTGAGGGCTGAAAAGAAAGGGATGAGGTAGCAAGGATGTTCATATTCAGTTGTTTGATTTTATTCTGGAAATAGCGAAGTGTAGATACAGATTTTGGCATACTTTAAAATATATCACTGTTCTCCCAAGGCAGAAGAAACTTAACGAAGTCATCCAAAAAAGTGCTCCCAGGGGATGCAGACAGAGCAAGTAATGCTAGCAATGCATTTATACACAGCTGCCAAACGTGGGTTCAAACTTGCAGTATCCAGGGACCTCAGCACGTCTCCTTGAATTACCCAGTTATCAACAAAGGGAGCCTTAAATCTCCTAGCTTTTATTAGACCCTTAATCTTGTTGAATAGCATATTTCACTTTCTGTAGCCAAGTGCCTGATACTGTGGCCTGAAACTCCTAACTTAACCCCAGATGGCTTCTTCCAGATACTGCCTTCAGAGAGCAATGAATGACGTCTAGTAGAAAATAAAAGTGGATGAGATCAGCCAGGGAGGACTGGAACCAGAGCTCAAGCACCAGCTGTATGCAGGGAAAAAAAAAAAGTATCAGAAGATACTGGTAATCTTACTAATGAATGATGTCTGGAGGCATTCTTCCATCAGGGCTGTAAATCACAAACCTACCTCTTGATGAGGCAAATGTAAGTCAGCTTGTAAACCTTTATGAATTTAAAGTTTTCATCTTGATCTTACTTTGAGAAGTCTGCAAGTTACTGTAATACACCATGCTTTTTCAATAATGCATTTATCCAAAATTAATAGATGTACGTGATAATGTGCTAATGCTGCAGGCACATGAGGCATTAAGTCAAGATTGGTCACATGACAAGGGTGATCAAGTGAAATGGAGCTTCCAACTTGAAGTAATGAAAGTATTTTCACCACAAGAACATGGCAAGGAGTTGCTAAGAGAGGCTGTGGCATTTCTGTCCCTGGAGGTTTTCAGATCCTTACCAGGAGAAAGCCCTGAGCCACCTGGCCTAAATTCAGTGCTGACCCTGCAGGAGGTTGCGCAGGATGACCACCTTCTCCTTCATTGCAAGAACTGAGGAGAATCAATGAAATAGGAGCAGGGTTCAAAACGAACAAAAGGAGGTGATTATTAATACACAGTTCAGTTAAGATGAGCATTAGGAGCACTCTGCTACTGGCTGTTTTGGATGATAGAAGTTATGTGGGCTGTAGTCTGGACGGGTTCACAGAAGAGATCCATTGGGAATTACATAATGGAAACAATGTCTTGCTCAAGAGCCTCTGAGCACACAGCCTCTGAAGGCAAGCAGTAGATGTAGACACCAGAGTTAAGGGAAGAAGGGAAGAAGCTGGGTAGGTGCATGACTGTCTCTTGCACTCTTTCCTGGCACCTGGTCTTGTCAATATCCGAGACAAAATACTAGGCTAAACAGACTTTTAGTTTGACCTAGTACAGATGTTTTTAGGACCCAAAATCCACAACACAGTAATGTTTATTCAATTAAGTTACTATTCACTGTAAGTGGAGACTGTCTTGTCACAGTGGTCTAGTGGCTAAAGTGTGGTGGAGTTACAAGCTAACATCAATGAGTTCATACAGCTGACAGCATGAAAGATGTGCTTCACAGCATCACAGTAAATTCACCTCTCCAGAGCAAGGGTTTGTCTTATCTCTTCTGCACAGATCTAAACATGCAATGATACTAAGCAACTTGTGTTTGATTTACTTTGTAACTGCATGAGAACTGACCTTATTGTGGGTTCTGTGATAACTCACATCTAATCACAACATTACCAGAATAACTCAAAATTGTTAGGATTTCAAAGAAAAGCAGCTCACAAGTTTAAGTTTTAGAAATTTTAATCAAAATTCTGGCAGGATAAAGGCTAGAAGATGCTCTCTCCTGCTTTTTAATTACGGATAAACTAAAAATCTGTGAATTGTTGGAAGATGACAGTACTGAGAAAGAACCTTTGATGGTGTGATGTCAAGGGAATTAGTCTATAGAAGTTAGGAATATTTCTGCAGGTATAAGACTCTTCTAGGCTTTACAAAACTCCCACCAAACTCTCGATTTTGCCAATCTTCCTCAGAGAAACCTTCCTCCTATCTGCAGGGCAGGTCTGCAGGGGACGAGGAGGGAGAGAGAGAGAGAAAGCGGGGGGAGGGAGGGGTGAGAACTTCGCGTGGGAGGAACCCCATGCTTTCTCATCTGCAACTGAAATCAAACCACTTCCCGACATTTAGCCTGTAATGTGTTCCACAGCAATGACCATTTGTGGTCTAGTATACTGTCATCTTCTCCAACATGGCCAACAAGGGAGCCCCACACAATGCCACCCTGATGCACCATACCTGCACTTTGTTGTCTGAAACTCCCTGTGAAATAGAGCAGTCCTTTCTCTTCCCATTGCTGACACGTTTCATGCCTCCTCCTTTCTTCTGATGATGTCTTTTGGTTATTTAGAAGAAGAAAAAGTATACATGTGATATTTCCCCTGTACTGCAGCACCCTCCCTGCTGCGTGGGTTCTCCCTCTCCCTCACCGCCATGCTCTCAAGTCTCCTCTGGTTTTCTTTACTCACCTGTCCCAGTCAAGCCTACCTACTCTTTCCCACCCCTCTTTGCAACTTGTCTTCCCCTGTTTAACGCAATCCTTCTATCCCAAGCTCGCAAACATCCCACTTCCCGCCTTTTTGATCCTTCTCTCCCCCCAGTATCAGAACAGCAAAGAACCCACAGAGCCGTGCTTGGCTCCACCACCGCTGCCCTCGCTGGAGGAAGTGGGTGCAGATCTCCCCTCCCTGACCCTGCCTTGGCATCCTCACCACCCTCACCGCGGTTACCACCACGGCCAAGGTGCAGGCCGGGCTCCTCGCCTGGGAGCCCCCCTGGCTCTGCTGGCTGGTGCTGAGGCCCAGACGAAGAAGCGCCAGGGTGCTGCAGCAGCCTGGCCAGCGCAGGCCTGTCCTGTCCCACCTGCTGTCCCCGAACCGTGCTCCCATGGGCCCATGGCCTGGCCCGCAGCCCTTCGCTCCTTTGCTGGAGCTTCCTGCAGACCAGCACCAGCAGAGATCCCTGTGCCACCGCTCTGGGCTGGGAGCGAGGGATGCGCAACGGCAATCCACCCAGCAGGCTCTCTCCTGTTACCGCTCCCTCCTTTCTAGGTCATTGATGAACATGGGCACCGGCACGGGTCCCTTGCGACACTGGTGGCAGCTCTGCTTTGTGGACTGACTGTGACTGACGCTCCACTGTCTTCTCACCTTGCAGCGATCGCCCCCGCACCCGAGGTGCGAGGTCCCCGCGGCCCTTCTCCCCTCACGCTGCACCCCGGGACAGGCTGGGAGCCAGGTGCCGGCACCCCCGTGCTCACCCTGCTGCCCCGGGCTGCCGGCTGGCCGGGGGTCCGAGCCCGGCGCCGGAGCGCGGCCCGGCCACAGCGCCGAGCGCCTCAGGGGGGGCGCGGCCCCCAGCCCGCCCCGCGGCCGCTCCCGTTCCCGCCCGCGCCACCGCCCCAGAGCCCCCCCCGCCGCCCTGTGAGGCGGAGGCGGCCGCGGGGGGCCGCTGCTCCGCCGGGGCGTGAGGGGACGGGGCCAGCAGCCCCCGCGGGGCCGGGCGGGCGCGGGGACAAAGCCGGCCGGCGCCGCCCGAGGCTGCCGCCTTCGCTTCGCCCTCGCTTCCCCGGGGCAGGCGCCGGCCTCCCGAGGGGCGGGAGGTGTCGCCCCTCACCCGCGCCGGGGCGCCGCGCCTCCGGCGGCCGCAGTGGCGCTGCCGAGCAGGGCCGGGCGCTGGGCGCCGAGCGCCGGCCGCCCGCCCGCCCGCACCCCCTCCCCGGCCGGCTGGCTGGCTGGCTGCGCGCACGGCGAACATGGCGGCGGCGGTGGGGCGGGACACTCTACCTGAGCACTGGTCCTACGGCGTCTGCAAGGACGGGCGAGTCTTCTTCATCGAGTAAGGAGGTGCCGGGGGGAAGGGGCGCGGGGGCGGGGGTGGCCCCGCTCCCGCTCGCCCGCCGTCGCTAACAGGTGCATGTTTTCCGCTTCCCTCTCGCAGCGACCTGACCCGCAGCACCACTTGGCTGCACCCGCGCACCGGGGAGCCCGTCAACTCCGGCCACATGATCCGCTCAGGTGGGTGCTGGCCGGGCCGCCCTCCCGCCGGGCACCGCTAACGGTGGCGCCGCGCCCCCTCCTCACCCCCCCCGCCCCCCCCCCCGCGGGCGGTGAGGCGTCTCAGGGGCGCGGGCGAAGTTCTCACCCCTTCCTCCCCGCTTTCTCTCTCTCTCTCTCCCTCCCCGTCCCCTGCAGACCTGCCCCGCGGATGGGAGGAGGGCTTCTCCGAGGAGGGCGCCAGCTACTTCATCGAGTGAGTACTGCCCGGCCCCGGCCCCTGCCCGCCCGCGGGGCCGCCTCAGGCGGAGCGGAGGGCGCCGGGCCTTCCCACCCCGGCTCCCCTCCCCAGCCCGCCGCGTCCGCCGCCTAATTAATGATCAACGTGAGGGAAAGTGACGACGAGGTGTGCGGTGGCGGGGGAAAGTTGGCCGGCGGGATGCGGGCTGTGCAGCGCCGTGCCGCGCCGCGCTGTGCCGCGCCGCGCTCTCCCGGCGGCGGGCAACAGGTCTCCCCCAGCGGCTCCGTTCTTCGCTGGCTGTTTTTGTGCTGGGTCCCCCGCCCTCCTGGTATGCAAAGTGCGGTTTGTGGCAGGTGGAGCGTTGCATTGCCGAGCGCCGGTCATGGATGAAGGTGGATCGTTGTGTTTTGTTTTGGTTTTATATGTTTATTTTAAACGGCTCGTGGCTGTGGATGCGGCACCGGGAAGTTTTGCAAGCGAAAGGCTTTAGGGGTTTCTTCCCAGAGACGGGGCTGAACAGATGAACTTTTGTGGCCACCATCGTGTCTTTTCATGCAGCATATCTTGCTCAGAGAATGGTTAAAAAGTTGAGATGTGCCTCCTTTAAGGCACTTGTATTCCGTGAGATGAAAGCCTGTTGTAGTCAAATCAGGTAATTAACAGACCTTCTTCCAAGCATCGCATGTATAAGGCTTTTACAAATGTAAAAACTGATGTAAAAAGTAGAGATGTAATCAAATCAGTACAACTCAGGTATACCTTGGATATAGGCTTGTGTGTCACTTGTGGTGTCTTTGAATTTTCCATTGGAAATGGATGCATGACAAATGCAATGAAACTAACAGAAAAAGATTGGAAAACACTCATGCTATCTAACTCATCAGTGCTGGGCTGGCATGGTTAAGCCAGGTCATTGAGTACAGTCACCTACAGGTGCTGACAGCTGTGTCACAAATACGTAGTTTTGAAACACTTGCAGAGTGTACCCCAAAACCTTTGACAAACTTGAGTTTTTTAGTTAAGATCAAACTTCAAAACTATACTGGGCCAGATGAAGGAGGAATTGACTGAAGGCATCATAAATACCTCATGTGCTAGGATGTTTGTTAGATAAAATTCCAGATGATCCTAAAATGTCCTTTTTTTTTCCCCTACAAAGGAGAAAAAAAGGCTGTCAACCCTTTTTGGCTGAGCCAGAGAATTCCTTACAGTGTTGGACTGGGCAGTGAGTTTAGCCCTCAACTCGTGAACCAGAGGTAGCAGGAAGGCACTGGAGCAGCCACCCTTTAACTGTGGCCAGTGCCTTGAAAGAAAGGAATAAAAGTTCTGGTTACATAGGAGGCCGATGGAACTCTAAAATAGGATAGCTGTACAGTCTCTAAATGGAATGTAAACAGATCCTTTGCACAGATATATCAACACAAGCTTCTTTCTTCTTCGTAGGAATACATTTATTTGTTTTTCTGTCCTTTCCAGAAGCTTACTAGTATGATTCTAAAACTGCTTGAATTCCTTGTCCCAGCTGCTCTGTTTGGAAGTTCATTCTTGTGTCTTGTTTGTCAGGCAATTACAAAACTTAATTTCTGATCCATTAAATTACAGTTGTGTGCAGTGCATTGTTGTAACTTGTGCTAATAGCATTCTTTATCATGGACCGGAATTGCTGCAGGAAATGAAATGTGGATATGGAATCGAGTGTGTATTTTACAGAGCAATTGGATAAAATCGACCATCTTCAGCCAAGCAAAGTTTTTTAAGCAACAACAGTAATTTTTTGACATAAATCTGTTCAGCTGTACTGCTTCAGACCAAAGATTCACCTGTATCCAGTATCCTCTTCAGCGGTGATACTTCCCCCAGCGCTGCTCTAGCCTCTCTATTTTCAGTTCAGAGGCTTCCTGAGCCAAGTGGAATTTCTCAGGTTTTCTTCCAAGAACTTACTGACCTCTCCTTGTGCTCACATAAACATCAGCATCCTTAGATGAGGATTTTCATACCTCACTGCTTTGTTCATTCCTCCTATGCTGATTCCACGTGATGAGTTCTCAGCTTACAGAAAAGGTTACTGGTCCCTAAATGCATAATTTCACATGTTGTACTACTAAATTCCATTTTCTGGCATTCCAGCTCTCAAAAACCATGAGCTCTCCTGTATAATTACCCAGTCCTCTTCGTACTGGTGACAGTTTTCAGTCTGGTGTCATCCACAGAAATTTCATGAGCACATTGTCCCTCCTTGGCCAATTTGTTGAAGGGTGTCAGGAGGAATGATACAAGTAACCCTTCTCTCTTATGATAATTTCCACTGTTAATGCACCTGTTGTAGTTTTTGCTCTTTGGTCAATTTCTTTATGTATCTTGTAAGTCTTATTTCTATTTTAAATATTATTGAAGTATTTTTTAAAATTAAAATATTACTAAGTAGTATTTCCGTTTAAAATATTTTAATGTATGACACGGTATCAGACATTTTATTTAAATGTGTATAGGCTGACTACACTTACATAACTGATTTCTGGTATTAGAGAAAACATTACATGTGAGCAGTCTTTGACTTCAGCTAATCGTATGTCCATTTACTTCCATGTCTTTATTACTTCCTTCAATACTATGGACAGTCTTGAAGCATCATATAGTAAACCAAAGATCTGTAAGCAGGTCAAGCTTAATTTCAAAACCAGGTAAGCTCTTTTTCCCCTTTCCAGATACCAGGAGTTTGAAAATTTCCAGAACTCCAGTTCTGTTGGATAGAAGCTTTCAAAATCTATGTGCTCTGGTTTATAATGTTTTTTGTGTATCAGTGCTGTGCTATGGTTAAGCAGCTGCCCTTTAGTTTAAGGGGGACATGGTTATTTACTTGAGAAGTTTTTCTGAAATCACATCCCCTCTTAGTCTTGTTTTGCTCCGCTAAATAGGCAGAGTTCTTTGTCCAGCCCTTTAAAAAGGGTGGTCTGTCTGATTATCCTGTAGTTCTTCTCTGCACCTCTTGCGATATGAAGTCATCTTTCCTGCATGTGAGTTAACGGAACGGAGTGAGTTATGCTGGAATGAGCTTTTTGAGACACTCAAACAACAAAAGGGCTTTCTTGGCTCTAAAAATTTCCCAGCTTTCTGCATTTTAGGTTGTTTGCCTATTTGGGGAAGACACCCACGCTGACAACACATGTAAATGCTGCCAATTGACTGATACATTCAGATCTTTCTTTTCTGTTACTGCTTTAATTTCCAAGAGTGTAACTTATACTAGGAAGCCATGTGTGAAGCTACATTCCAGTTCTTCCCATTTATGCATGTTCAAGTCTTCCTGGATGATTTTCTCTGTTTTGATTATTCTTGAGGTTTTCTTGGTAGTGGCAAATCCTATTACCACAGTGTTGGCTTTTATGATAAAACCACTAAATGAAACATTAGACACACGATGTACAAACTTTTTCGGGGTTCCATGTAGTAGTTTTGGCAAAATCTGGGTTTTTCTTTTGTGGCTTATTTGCAACTTAAATAGCTTGTCCTAATGAGAAAACGGGATAGCTTTTTATACCATTTTATAGCTTTCCACATACATAGCCTCGGCATCTTTGTTACTCTTGATCAAAGAAAGACATGGCATGATCAGCTATACTCAATCTAGATACCAGTTATGAAAGGCTGCAATTTGGTCATCACTGCTTGTGAACTGTTAGACTTTTTTCATTAATGTGACTTTATTTTCTCTTATCTTCAAGTGACAAAAATGTGTAAAACCAGCAATTTAACTTTTTTCTTAAAACCAAAAAACCCTGAGTGTTCAATTTGGTATGCCAACCTTTGTTCTATTTTAAGAGGAACATCGATTCAGGCGTGGTCGCAGGACTAGATGTTTCTTTGTCTAACAGCATCATGGATGTTGTGTTTTCTGACTTCGAGTGCTGAGGATAGCTCACACCACTCTTTCCCGTCTCTTTTTTTTTGCTTGTTTCCTCTGCTGATGTTTTTGAAATGTGTTTGTTGAGTTTTATGTTAGAAAAGGTTGCAGAATGGTTGTTGCTGCTGAGTGTATGTGGAATTGAATAAGGACTTGCTCTGGTTTGTTTCTGGTAGTTGGGTTGCTGATGTGAAGTGGTAACTGGTTGCAGCGTCTCTTTTTGGGGAAGGAGATTTGACATGCAGCCAAGAGACTGATGGAAAACCAGTGCATGTATGCATTATAATCCACCCTTTTGTTACCTTTTGCTGCTTATCTTTTTCTGATCATCCAAAAGACTGAGGGAAGTTGGAAAGCTGGAATGCTTTTTTTGTTACCTTCTTATAGCTTTGAAAGATTGAGACGGGTATTTGTGTGAAAGGATCCATTCTTCCAGTATTAGATACCTAACCGACTTGTATTAAAGTATGCTAAAAAAAGTGTACTGGTGCTGTAGAGGCTGTTTTAGACCGCTGCGGTAATATTTTACATCTGAAAGGTAGTATTGTATTCAAATTCTAGTCTAAAATTAAGAACAAAAAAGTGGAAATCAGCACTTAGGTATCTGAAGCTTACCCTGTGTTTGTTTGTTTGTTTATTTTTTTTTTTTATGATATCAGTTTTTAGTCCAACTTGGCCTCTTCAGTTAACAGTGGATGTACAAGAAACAAAACTTAATGAAATCACGATTGTTCATAGCAGTAGTCTGTAAACTGCAACTGTTATTCTTTAATTCTTTTATTTAGCTTTTACTGTATGTAGGAAGTACGCATGGTATGTATTTCAAGTATGTGGAAATAGTAAACTAGCGAAGAGCACCAAACTGAAGTCTGCCTTGGTAACTTTGGTTCTCCTGTGCCAAACGTGTATGCTCAGATATCATGTCACTGAACACCATACCAGAGCTCAAATTTACCCAGTGTGGGCTATAGAGGATACCCAATTAATGATTATTTAATCAGAGAAGTCCAAAGGAGAAGAGACCATCTGGATTATTTAGTTTAGTCCTTTCAATTATCTGATAAAATTGTTTTATAATCTCATTAAGAAACTTAATCAACAAGTTTCTTCTGCCCTGCAGAAATTCCTGTCTTCTCCGCTACTCCTAGTAGGATGTTGAAGATTGTTTCTTTTTAGTGGCTGTTTAGGTGAGCTAAAGTACTGCTTACTCTGTGTGTTTTGTGTCCTGCTATAAATGCAAATTACTATTATTTTTTTTCTTGCTCTGTTTACCATGATGGTTATTGCTGTAGAAGCAAAAGATTTTGGAGCACTTAACCACTGTAAGGAGTAGTGATGTCCCTCATGATGACATCTTCGATATAGATGTTCTTTATGGTTCCTGAACTGGTGCTTAGATAAAAGATGTCAAGTAGTGTATAAGTAAGTATATGAACCAAGATGAAACCCACCTGTGAGGAGGTGGCCTGCGGAGTACTTCCCTCTGCCATTGCTGAGTATAACCAGTTTGTGTGGAGTTCCTGAAGTGGAATAAAAATTATGTAGCTGGAACCACATGAGAACTTCACCAACCAAAAGTGAAGATGTTTACACTGTCGCTAGCAAATTTGTGGATAGTCTCTGGCAAAATGAAAGGATGTAAAATGTCATGGAGAGACTTTCAGGGAAGGAAACGTGGACTTGTTCCACGGCAGCGGGTAAAGCTCTAGTTTGGATCAATCTGGAGGCACCACATGAAGTAGTCTGTGGGTTATGACTGGTTACTAGAATTTCATCAGGAGTCGCCCTTGAGGGGACTAGAATTCACTGAGGTAATTTGGGCAGGTGGAAAAGCAGACATGAAATTGAGAGGTGGAAGAGAAGCGCTGGAGTTGGTTTTTGTGCTGCAATCTGAGGGCTGGGAAGCTGTCCCAGCCTGCAGTTCTGCAGGAGCCAGAGGTGGTCTGGAGCGGCCTCTACTGGCTCGCTGGCAGGAAGGGAAAAGCTGCCAGGATGGGAGTGAAGCGGTGTTGGTGCTTTTTGTTCCTATTTTTAATTTCTTGTAAGAAAGCATTCCCGTTTTGGCAGCTTCTATGAGTTTCTCTGTATCTCCTCTCTTGTCCGTTGTTCTCCTGCTCTGAGCGTGATCAGACAGCCTGTTTAATAAAATAAAAGCTGGGAATATTGGGCCTGCTGGGTAGTTACAGTAGCTGTTTCATTCAAGTTGAGGAAATAATTAAGTGTCCTTTTTTGGTGACAGTTAAAATGAGAGATCAATTGTTAAAGAGTGAAATAAACACAGATAGATTTGTACTCGGGCAGAGATTGCTGACAATTGCAGGCAGCAGAAGTACTTTGTAGTTTAGCTCCCAGAAAGCCAGAAGAGGATACATTCATGCTGCCTGAATTTCAGAGTGCCCTCTGGAAGATCAGGCTTGGAGCTCTGCATAAGGCAAATGCCACATGTGGTTTGATTCAGCGATGTACATGAATGAAAAGGAACATTATGGAATGAAGAGGAACATGGTGTGCATTCCTTAGGTGAAGGAGGGGTGTATAAGAGGTGGTGCTGGGTTTTGGTTTTGCCTTTGTATTATTTTTTTTTAGCAAGGCTGCATCAAAAAGTATGCAGCTTGGATTGTGAATCCTTGTTCGCCTTTTTTCCGAAATACAGACTTGCTGGAAAACTGATCACTGACTGCCTGAGGAGCAAGGATAACAGATACTTAAAGCGTAGTTTCCATTAACTTGAGATGTTGTTTTGGGTGTTGAAGTCTTCTGAAAATCAAAGTTGTCTGGGAAACAGGGCAACATTCTGTTGTTCTGGTTGGGGTTATATGGCTTCCTTGCATTGTAGCCCAGAAACAAAGGTGTGAATTGGTTCTTCAGAACTGCTAGCATCCGTATTTCATTCAGTATGTAATCTAGCTTCTTTAACATGAATCTGCCAGAAAAACTTCATTCATTCAGCCTCTTTCTTGAAGTATTCCACTTCTGCATTCATGGAATCTCTGTGCAGGTAAACGTGCATATGTTTTAGGAAGCTGCATTTTGCAGCAAGTGTTTCAATATTTCTAAAAGTCTGTTCAAAATGTAAAGATTAAAAATAAATGCAGTTGGACTGTAGGTATTGATATAGTCTTGAAAATAGTTTTCATAATCTTGTATTACATTTCAGACTGCTTTTAGAAGTGTGCAGTATGCCTACCACATCAGATGAGGAAATAGATAAGCTATTCAACACTTCGAATGGTACAGGTTAAATGTACTGCTTCAGTATTGTAGTGCTGCATCCCTGCAAAGACCAGCTTGAATAATGTGGTGCCACATTTACTTAATATCTGATTCGATCTGGTATGAGTGTACATTCTGATTTACTGTTAAATCTAATTTGTTTTGTCTTTGCCTCCTAGATGTGCTTTTTAAAAAAGCTTTTTTATGACCTTGGCTTGCGTAATGGTAAAGGATGGGGATAAAACCTCATTTTATTTGTAGTTTGTCTTTTCCTGCAGCATTATTAGGTGGTTTTACAAGGTCTGCTCTGGGATACTGTCTTTAGAAGCAGAACTTTTAATTGAAAAGCAGATTTGTAATTAAAGATGTTAAAATCCAAGAAAAAGCTGGTTAAGAGCCCAACCCTTTTCTTTTTGATTGCCTGCCATGTAGTACTTGGCAAGAACGTCACTGACTTGTCTAGACAGGTACAAAAGCTTGTTACCAATATGTAGTAGGTATGTGCTTTTCTGCCTGAAGTTTTCTGTTTAAACCCTTGTTTTCCGTATTGCTTATCTGTGTCTTTAAAGGATTTATCTTTAGTTTAATAAAAAGTACAACCAAAACCACCAAAACTTTTAAAATGAGATCTGGATACACTGTTGAAACAAAGCATTTGAGTAATAGCTGGATTTTATTTACCATTCTTTGTCAAGTGAGGACTTTTAATACATTTTTATTTACTTCCTAGAGTCCAAATATCCTTTACTAAGTGCAGAGTACTGAGCATTTTGAAAATACATGTCGATTCTGCAACACGCAGGTGACTTTTTTTCGGGGAGCTTTGTATAGACTGACTGTCAAAGATGACTAAACAGAAAAGCTGCTGTTATTTTTTATGTTGTTTCATCTGAAAAAATATAATTATTGGCTTCTTGTAAGCTGCATGTTTGTTTCAAAATGTCATAGTGAATGTTGTCTACCTGGACCTTAGTAAAGCCTTCAGCACTGTCTCCCACAGCATCTCCTGGAGAAAGCGGCTGCCCACGGCTGGGAGGGGTGTGCTCTGCGCTGGGCTGGAAGCTGGCTGGACACCGAGCCCAGAGCGCGGCGGGGAATGGAGTTACACCCCGCTGGCACCGGGCACAAGCGGCGTCCCCAGGGCTCGGTGCTGGGGCCGGTCCTGCTTAATGCCTTTATCGATGATCTGGGCGAGGGGATCGAGTGCTCCCTCGGTACCTTTGCAGATGACACCAAGTTGGGGGATGTGTTGATCTGCCAGAGGGCAGGCAGGCTCTGCAGGGGGGTCTGGGCAGGCTGGGCCGATGGGCCAAGGCCAATAGTATGGGGTTCAACCAGGAGAAGTGCCAAGTCCTGCACTTCGGTCACAGCAACCCCACACAGCGCTACAGGCTTGGGGCAGAGTGGCTGGGAAGCTGCCTGGTGGGAAAGGACCTGGGGGTGCTGGCTGGTGGCCAGCTGAACATGAATGAGCCCAGGTGGCCAAGAAGGCCAGCAGCATCCTGGCTTGTAACAGAAACAGTGTGGCCAGCAGGACAAGGGAGGCGATCGTGCCTCTCTACTTAATCCTGGGTTCAGTTTTGGGCCCCTCACTCCAGGAGGGACGTAGAGGTGCTGCAGCGTGTCCAGAGACGGGCAACGGAGCTGGGGAAGGGGCAGGAGCACAAGTCCTGTGAGGAGCGGCTGAGGGAACTGGGGGTGTTGAGTCTGGAGAGGAGGAGGCTTGGGGGTACCCTATTGCTCTCTACAGCTACCTGGCAGGGCTGCAGGCAGGTGGGGGTTGGTTTCTCCTCCCAGATAACAAGTGACAGGACAAGAGGGGAGGTTTAGATCGGGTGTTAGGAACAGTTTTTTCACTGAAAGGGTGATCAAGCACTGGAACAGGCTGCCCAGGGAGGGGGAGGAATCGCCATCCATGGAGGTGTTTAGAAAACATAGATGCAGTGCTCAGGGTCGCAGTTTAGGGATGGACTTGGCAGCCCTGGGTTAACAGTTGGACTTGAGAATCTCAAAGGTCTTTTCCAATCTGATTCTATGATAAGGTACGAAAATATGCTAGAAAGACATTCAAACATAATAGCCAGTGTTTGCTGTTCAGGAGCTGTCATATTGATGCAGAGTAGCCCCGGCTTAGAGATTTACAAATAATATGGATTTTTAAACTCTGGTAGTTTCCATGTCCCTTACTGAGCAATTTGAAATACTGCAAGAATATTATTGGTTTTGCCAGGTCATTCAGAGAATTTCAATAGAAGTATCTTCAAGTTTTGTATGAGATTTAAATAAACCTTGTACCTGATTGGTTTCTGCACAGCAAGGAAACATTCACTCCTGTATACTGACTACAGCAAGGAATCATAGAATCATTTCGGTTGGAAAAGAGCCTTAAGATCATAGAGTCCAACCATAAAGTGAACACTGCCAAGTCCACCTCTAAACCATGTCCCTAAGTGCCAGTTAAGTTAGATACCTCCAAGGATGGGGAATCAACGACTTTCCTGGGCAGCCTGTTCCAGTGCTTAACAACCCTTTAGGTGAAGAAATTTTTCCTAATATGCGATCTAAACTTTTCCTGGCACAACTTCAGGCTGTTTCCTCTCATCTTGTTGCTTGCTACTTGTTTAGAAGAGGCTAACCCCCACCTTGCTACAACCTCTTTTCAGGTAGCTGTAGAGAGCGATCAGCCACCCCCTGAGCCTCCGTTTCTCCAGGCTAAACACCCCCAGTTCCTTCAGCCACACCTCGTAGAACTCGTTCTCAGGACCCTTCAGCTTCCTTGCTCTTCTTTGGACATGGAAGATGGGGTCTCAGTTGTGACTTTCCCTTGGGATGGCTGCAGAGTTAGTAGCTGAGCTGCAGTTGCAGTGTCTGAGCCAGAGGTTCCCCGGGGGCTTGCTGTGCAGGCAGCCCCCTAGCCCTGCGCCCCACTTGGCAGTGGAGGACCAAGGGGCAGGGTGTGCCACATGCCAGGCCCAGCAGCTAGTCCATGGGGTCGTACTGGGCAGGCAGAATCTGTGCTCATCGTTCCAGTTCTAATGATAATAATAGTAAAATACATGCCCCAAACAGTGGAAGTTTGTGGAAGCAGTGTTTAAACTAAGTTTGCTTAAATAAGATACCCATGGTTAGGAGAAGAGAAGGAAAGATGTGAAATAATTTTGGAAATGTAGGCAAGTAGCAAATTGAAAGCCTTTTCATGTGGATTTTGGATGTGTCTATGTGTTCACAAATTAGAAAAGAGATAAAGCATTTTGAACAGTTGGCAGCATGGACTTGAAAAAGCCAGAAGCAGTGTTCATGTTGGATACTATGGACTGTTTCAAACACAGTTTTGGGGGGATTTACAGTAGCCCCCCACAAATCTACGTCCTCTTGCTGCAACTTCTGCAGCGTCAGTATTGCTTATAAGGAAGCTCACAGTTTTTTATTTTTTTGACTGACCAGATGCAGCAGTCGGCTATCGTGCCTGAAATTCTTGTCCTTTCACTGGTCAAACCTGTGGTTCTGGGACCGTAGGCATAGCTGGGTGGTGAGGTGCTTGGAAGGCTGGACATAAAGACAAGCAGGCAAGGCTCAAGAAGTGACCGATGGAGCTATATGTATTGGCCATCTCTGGGGAGAATAAATTCTTGAGTGAGCGGTGCACAGGATGTAAAATTTAGTGATGTGGGAGGGTTGGAAAGCATTGGTTTAAACTAGTTGCAAATCAAGTATTAAATGGTGTTGATAAGTAAGATGTGCTGAAGACAGAAACCAAGGAGGCAAATCAAAGTTTCTGTATATGGATAATGTGACTTTTCCCTCACTAGAAAAGTAGCAGTCCAAGAGAAGGGAGCTACAGGAGTCCAATTTTTGTGCAGCTCATCTTTCTCGTTGGATCTAATAGCTCATTGATACTTGAAGGGGTGTCTCTCAAATATAGCAGTTTGAGGGGTGTCTCTGATTACCAGCGTGCTGGTTGTTCCTGTGTCACTGTGGCTGACAGAGAGCAGAAGCTTAAAAAAACTGGTTTGTAGAAGTCGGATTGTGTTGCTTGAAATCTTAAAAAGTAGTAGCTGTAGATTGTGTTTTTAAGTAATGAGTGGTAAGGCTACAAGAAGTTTTGAATTATTGATGTACAGAACAGAGTTTTGTTTGTGTAGGGAGATGAGAAGACTTGCAAATTTATGTTTAGGCTGTCATACAGCTATTTCCTGAGTGGTTCTGTAACTATGATGAGGTACATTGTAAATAGACCTGCTACTTTTATTTTTTTTTTTGTATGTGGGAATAGAAAGGAAGTGAATTTTTATAGGTAATGGTCTGCTAGTCAATAATATGTTTGTTTCCTTTAGAAAGAAAATTTCGGGTTATTTATTTCTGATTAATTTTAAGATTTCTGTAATTAGAAGCACAATAAGAGATTCTATTAATGAGCTGGATAAACTGTGGTAATTCCAAATGAGTTAAAGCAGATGGAGTCAGTTTAAGAGTAGTTCAGCGTCAATAGTTTTGTTTTCCCTAGAATGATATATTAACTTTATTTCCTTTCATCTCATCTTCCAGGAATTCCATTAATGATAACATGTTTTCTGCTGTTACCAAGTCTGTATAATCGTTTTGGGTGAAACTGAATTAGAGAAACATGCTGAAAATGCTGTTCTGGGTGAATTCTGGCATTTGTAAAACATGTAGGTGAAAATATAAAATAAATTGAGCATGATTGTATGTTCAGTTGATTTAGCAAAGTTCTTAAGTATTCTGTCACAAGGTTTCTTGGTTCTGCAATAGTACAGAAATCTCAGAGATCGTTGTCCTCTGCAAATATATTAAAAATTCTACTGTATTATTCAGTTCTGTGTTTTATTCGACTCAGCAGCTTCCATGCCAATTAATTTGACATTCCATTTATTTTGGCTACTGAAGTTTGTACTGAAAATGCTAAATTGCAGTATGAGACTTCTGTACCAGGGAGTTGAGTAGAAATATGAGGGAGGTATGAATTCAGAGTGCTATGGTCTGTGAAGAGTGCCCATGTGAAAAATCAGAGTGGAGGAGTAGTGTTAGCAAAGCCCTAATGTTCTCAGTTGATTTGAAGGTAGCATGCTTGTTTCACAGTTGCGTTGTGACTTTCTTCAGTCTTGAGCTCTATTTCAAAAGCTATGAAAAATGTTTAGGAAACATCTGAACCTGCCATTTAGGAATGGATTATTGTAAGAAAAACCAGCCGTCCTGGAAGCTTTTAACAATTTGTGAGGCAAAGAAAACAATTTTGGTCTAATAATCAAAAAAATTACTTTTTGCGGGGAAGCAGAGAGAAGTTGGCATTAGCTGGAGAGTCAGTAGAAGTTACTGTTAGTTGAACTGCTGTCTTCAAGAACAAAATTACTTCTATTTATGAATTATACGCTGCTTGACCATTGAAGTACTTTTGCTTACTTGTAGTTGTTTTTATAATGTTCTGGATTTTTCTGAATTTGCTGTATTAAAGCCTTCAGTAGATATTTCGTGCTGCACCAGTGTTTCCAGGAATTAATGTTTGGTGACCTCGAGCAGAGGTCACAAAGCAACTTAAATTTGGACAGTAAATATGTGGGTCCCACTCATATTTCACGTCTGAAGTTAGCTATAATAAAATGTCTCTTATTAGTACGTGATAAAAATGGATTTTTTAAAATTTCATGATAAACTTTTTTATGAGTGCTTCAGATAATTTTAAATAGTAAATCTTGATTTCATTTTCTATTTTCAAGCTTGTTTTAATCTAGAACCATGTAAATTTGTTCTTCCATTCCTAGCAGGTCATAAATGCAGAAAGAAAAAGGAGCTTAAGTGTGTTCCTGGTAGTTTTTCTTCACTTCTGATGTAACTGTTGACTGAATTAGTTGAATAAGAGGAAATATTTTCTCTGTGCCTGCCCAGAAGCTAAAACATTAAACTTCTGGAAGTAGTTTAGATGCACAAGAATCACTTTATCACCATATATTATAGGCAGATTAAATTAACAAGGGTGATGTTAAAATAATGGAGTTTCTGATATGATAGGAAAGGTTGTGTCAAATTGCATTTATGTTAAAATACGTTTATAATGATGTGGCTAACGGCTTCTCCCCTTCCCCTGTAAAAAGTATTCTTGAAGCTCAAGCAGGGCAAAGACTGTCTAGTGAAAGCTTTTTTTGTATCTCATGCTGGATACATAAATTTGAGAGGCAAGCGCTTGCCATCTTCATAAAACAACGTTATAAATGTGCTGCTTCTTGAGGCAAATGGCTTTGAGAAAATATTTTTTGTATTGGATATTTTTCTTGATGCTAGGAAAAAAAAAGTTCTATCTCTTTTTCAAAAGCTTTGGAAAATGGTAGGAGCAGTTCTGTCATAAGTCTTTCCTGGAATTTATGCAGTTTCAGCTGTTAAAAGGTCATTCAGAGATTTGCAGTACATTTTAGGTTGTAGAGGTGGTTCTGTTAATTTTCCTTCATTTTTAAAGTGTGGACCTTTACCGTTGATTGGGGTAAAGACTCTTCACTAGCTTGATATTCAAATAGACTAGGGTAACTCCTACAGTGAAGTTTTAAATTTATTTTTTGACCTTTTAAGGTGGCTAATCATGAGGATGGCTACTGTCTTGTGACAGGTCTAACAATTAGAGGAAGGAGTTTGTGCTTAATCTGAAATAGGGCAGGAGAGGAATGTCCTTTAAAGCTTTCTAGCTCTTAGATTGATGCTCCCACCCCACCCCCCACAATGTTGAAAACAGTTTCTACAGGGCATGAAAAACAGGTTTTAGAGATGTTGTGTTTTGGAAAGCAGCGATTTGAGTGCTTGGAAGAAAGGCAGACCAACCCACTCAAATGGGCTACTGCATAGGATGTAATTAATCATAATGTGGATTTTAAATTTTTTTTTTTTTGTATGGGCTTCTCCTGTAGATTGCCTGCTAAAGAAGCTTATCTTAAATGTCACAGCTGCCTTTTTAAGGTTGACTTGTATAAGGATATCCTGTATCGTACATTGTCTTAATTGCTCAGAGTAGGTACAAACAGCTAAGGGATCTACAGCAGCTGAATGACCTGCCTTCCTTACACAACTGATACTATGATGGTGTAGATACTGTAACCGATGGGAAGTGCCCCCAGTTTCAAGAAAACTGAGATACCTGTGACCTGCGTAATCAGTACCATTTGTTTAAACACGCATACAGTGAAGTGAATTTGTAAATGACAGACCTTCTTAGCATTCAGCTGCTCAAGGATTATGAGGAGTTGTTTCCTGTAGAGGTTGGGAAATGGAGTTAACCTGCCTGAATGGGTAGGCTGGTGCTCTGGAGAGGAGGCTTGCTGAGTCAGGGTGGGTGGGTACACAGACTTAGAATTTCCTTCCAGAGTCAGAAGACAGAGACCAAGAGAGCTGCAGACGTACTGGGACAGCACTCAGGTTAGTGATCTGGGCTAGATGATGGAGAGAGGAATTTTTGTTATAATATGCCTGATATGCCTGAGGAAGGCTGGTTGAGGAGGAAGCCTCACAAGGCTGTGTACTACTCATCGGAGACTTGTCTTCCAGTCTTAGGTGTGGCTTGACAGCTGTTCTAAGGTAATAAGGAAACTTAGTGATTTCTTTTTCTCTTCTTTCCCAAGCCATACCGCTCCTTTTATATGGGTGTATACACATACACATGTTTTTCTTATATTCTGCAGGCAGTGGAGGACAACATACAACTGTGTGAAAGCTTTGATAGGTTGGGATCTTGACCAGGTAACTCGTTTTGTAGATCTTCCTAAGGCTTGGTTTTACCCCGTCTCTGAGAGTTAATTTTTCCTTTTAGGTAGCAAGACCAGGATGTAGAAAATAAGACAGAGGCCGGGATAACTCTGTAAGGAAATACTGATTTATTGGTTTGAAAAGGGATGAAAAACTTGGTTGTACTTGGAAAGGGCTGTCTGATTGTTAGTGGAAGGACGCAGCTTAATGACTCTTGATTCTCTTGTTTTTGAGAATCTTTACTGGAAATGCTGCGTGAGCAAAATGATCAAAAATCTCTTAAATCCTACTGATTTCCCATGTTGTCATGCTGGGTTGGCAAACTGTCAGCATAATCCTGTGTGGTTTCTGAACTGTCTGAGTAGCTTTGCAGCATGGCTAACAGGGCTTTGTCCCGAGGAATCTGCTCTTATGTTCAGTGTCAGTGATGTGTGTGTTTCCATGACCATCGCGTAGTGTTCTGTAGTCTGGGGGGCCCAGACTGCTACAAAAATATGGGCTGCAAATATGTGCATCTGATTCTTCACAGGAAGACTTGCATCTCAGCTACGTACAAATGAAGTGTAGAGAAAAAGCTGAGTGACGCTGGTCAAAAAGGATTTATTTTTAAAGTTTGCATCTGTGCTCTTACAGATGAAATGACACAGTGATTTCACTAAGGATTAAATGATAACTTCATTTTAAAAGGCATTGTTTTTATAACAGGTATTTTAAAAATATTTCTTGGAACTAGAAACTGCAATTGAAAACTTTGAAATTGCCTTTGTATAAACCAAACGGATGGTTACTGTCTGAAAAGAAAAAGTTTCAGATACTCAAATAAATAAAACATTTTGTTATTTTCTAAGGTTGTCTGAGTATTCCAACTGAAATTTTGGGCTTGACTGAGGCTTTTTATAACAGGTTGTGAAAATGTTGTGTGGGGTTTTTTTTCTAGATTTGAATTATTGCACTGAGGTAAAAATACTGGTTGAATGTTTTCCTGTTTGACTAAAATGTGTGCGTTTTTTTTTTTGTCTTAGAATTAACACTTACAGACTTGGCTGTTGGCTGCCGCTGCGCAGTGCTGTGTGTGCCACTACAGCTGGATGTGAGCGCTTGTAGTGAGCAGGCACTAGTGATGCATCACCACGTTCTGGACTGTTGCAGATTAATTGGCAGCTGAAATACGGTATTCCTGTGCTTACAAACAATGGTTTCCTCCCTTGAGCTGTGTTGTGAAAAAACAAGAGTAACACCTTTATAGCAGGCTGTTTACGCAGGACGAAGGGAACAAGCTGCTGGTGATGATCTTCGTGAATAAGCTGGCAGGCCGCCAAGCAGGCGGAATTGCCATCGGTTAGGAAAATGCAATCGAGAGTGAGCTGTTAAAGAATGTGCTCTTAACTGTGCTGTATTGTAGATGCAAGATGGGAGACACCCCCCTGCATCGCTGGGCATCAGGGTTTTAGTGCCTGTTGAGGTTTGGCTTCAGTTGAAAGGCTTTCTTAGTGGTTTTTTTTTTTTTTGGTTTTCTTGCAAATGAACGGCTATGTTAATGCCATTGTGGCAGGCTAAGAGTTAAAAAGCAGCAAAAATAAAACCTGTGTGAGAAGCCCTCACAGTCCTGTTTCTCTAAACAGAAAAATTCATAGTGTGCTAGCTTTGCTCCATGGGTGAACATATCAGCTGGGTAGTTGACTGTGGACTGCAGGATTGCAGTTGTCTGGATTGCTCCTCTTTATGTTCAGTGGTACATCTCTGAGAGTTCGTAGTCTGTGGGGATGAGACTGAGGCAGCCTTGCAAGTTGTTGCCTATTGTTGGAGATGTTGAAGTGCATGGATACTTTCCCAGTGAAATTGTTTTTATACATATTATGTAATAAAAGATTTTGAACAGCACAAAGATTCTCCTTTCGGGATTCTGCCAAAGTGACAGTGCTCAGTTCCTGGGTCAGCTTTCCCCAGGAATTTGGTTATGCTTAGATTTACAGGAGGGACTAGATGTTCTCACTGCTTAGACTAACACTCAAAAACAAGGAAAAAGAACCACATAGCGAAACCGGGTTCAAGCGTTTTTACAACCGCTGATGAATGTCTGCAGTTTTAGTTTAGTTTATTATGTGCTTTCCTATCTCATTTTAATTTCAAAATAAGCCCTGAGTAATACATTCTTGTTTTAAAATTTAAGTTGAAAGAATGGAAGGCAGGCTCTGCAGGGTCCTGCTGTGCCACAAGAGGGCATTTTTGGTACCAACTCTGCAACTAGTAAGGAATAAATGTGCTTTTAAGTGTCTCACTTCGGATGAATTAATCTTGAGAAACAGAATTGAAATGATCCGTATTTTCTCCAAGCTCCTTAGTTCCGTAAATAAGAAATAATATTTTGAGATCTTTGTTTTCCTAGTTAACGTGGAATTGTTGAATGATTTTTGTAATTACATAAAGCCTGAAATTCAAAGTAGAATTGTGTTAGACTCAGAATTTTGTGCCTGGTGAAGTTTATTTAAATGATCTGCCTGGTATTGATTACAAGAAGTTAAGTTGGAGGTTGAAGAAAATATGCTAGAACTGTTCGTTTTAGGACCAGTAACTTAGAATAATGGGGTTCAGCGTGGAAGATTGTGATCATAAGAACAGTATATCCTTTTGTTCTGTTTATATGGAATACGAGACTAACAAAACTAGAGGGAATGTACTGTGAATACAGCAACATAAAGTACTTCAAATAACGCAAGGTATCGCTGTGCTAACATCTCACAGAGTTTGCATTTTATCACTGAAGATCGGTAATAGTGTAAATGGGAGGGAAAAATTGTGCGTCCTAAGTTTGACTTGCTGTTTAAAGCGGAGATGCCCACCCTCTGCGGTGGAGTGAGCCAGAGTTTCTTTCAGTAAGCCCTAGAAGAGCTCTGCCTGCTGCTTCCTCCCAGTGCATGAGGATGTCTGCCTGGGATTGCTTCATCGTGTGCTTGGGACATGCGTGTGCCAGCTACTTGTGAGTGCATAGCCTTTTAGCAGCACGGAGGCCTCCTCCAGCATGTGCTCTTCTCAGGTGAGAGGATACATTCATGCATTTCGGTTGTTGATCTTGATTCCCAAACCTGTCAGGTGATAAGGGGGATCTTTACTCGTAAAAGGGTTGCAGGAGCAGAGTGCCAGAAGAGTTTATCCAAGTTGAAATACATTTGGTTTCGAGCATTCCTTGGGAAATATGGCCGCAAGGAACAGCCTATAAACCAGATGAATTGTTCTGGCAGGTTTGGTTGTTACGCCAGCTCAACTAATCTTCAGGGGCTTTCCGATCTCTCCGAACACAAAATGTAATTGTGGTAGGATTTTGTTTGTTTCTTTTTTTAAAAATGTGGCAATTGCTTATGCTCTTGCGTTGGTGGACCAAATTTAGGATGAAGACAGCAGCAAATACCAGAAAAACAACATTGAGAATTTGGAAAGTTGACACAAAAATTCTATCTGCAACAAAATTTGACCAGATTGTTTTACTATAATTTTTGCTCCACCAAATTCACATTTAAAATAAAAACAATTAAGTTATTTCTTTAATAAAGAACCCATGCATTATTAGCTTCAAAGATAATATCAGGTCTCTGGCCATAAAAACTTAAGTTATTTAGATACCTTTAGCTTTATTTACTTCAGGCACTTGGCATTTTTTGCTGTGGTGTTAATATTCCAAAATATTCTAATCCATAAATTAAACTTGTGCTGAAATTGTGCCTTTAAAAGTCAGCAGTGTGCTCTGCATCAGAAAAACAGACAACTGTGGGTTTGTCATTTGGTGCTGCAGCATCTCTGTGTGATTATTCAAAGGATGGTTGAAGCCTACTGAATACTTCTGTGGAGGGGTTTGGTGGCACCAGTAATTTTTGTACATCAGTTAAATAATGTGGATGCTTATTTTTAATAATGCTGTTCACTTAGATTTGACATGGTTCGTTATGAAAAACATTAGCTCTTGTGCTGATGTAGTTTTCTATTGGGAGGTTTTTTAATTGTGCTGTGTATTTTTCCTGAAATCTATGTGCTTTTGTATGTGATGTGCCTGTTTTTGTGGCTTGCTTGCCAATAATCGGGTTTAATTCATTGCTTGGTTTGGTTTTGGGTGTGTTCGTTGTTCGTTGTGGTGTGGTTTTTTTTTTTCCTTTAAAAGAGAATCTACATTATTGGCTCTTTTAAATATATTAAAAAATAAGTTTGTGAAAATACTGTTGTAATGCACGTGCTTTGAAAGAGGAAGTAGCAAACTGAATACATCTGACAGAAAGGATAACCTTAACATACTTTGTTTTAAAACTGGATTCTGCAGTGCTCCTCTGTCTTCTAACAACTTTAGTTGGAGGCTGTTAAATAATTTTAATATTTCTGCAATGAGAACGTGCATATGCTGGTAACTCCTATTGTTTACCTTTAAGGAACAGTGGTTTAGTCATTGGAAGGAGTTTATTAACACTAGGATGGCAATTAAAAACATTTTACCTATTTATTTTTAAAAACCTTTTAAGCTTATTTTTGTATAGAAATGCAAAAAAACCTAGTTCCAAACTAAAGCTCTATTCTTTTCACGGTGTTAGGAGTGACAATCAGAAATGTAGAAAGCTGCTGGATATTTGGGTTTATATGTGCTTTTAGAGAGACTGTTGAACGAGTAAAGGCTAAGTATTACAGTCTTTGGCTAGCCCTCTTGGATTCTTAAAGCATGTTCATATAAGAAGTACTGTCATAATTGGCACCGAGTAATTATTGTTTTGAAAGCCTTAATTGAGGCTTGACTTGGATTACTCATGGAATCTCTGTTGTTTTCCTGTATGAATTCTGCTATAAATTGTGCTAAGCTGCAGGGGAAGCTGGTAGAAGTCCAAAGACAGACACCTATGCAACAGATGTACTTGCCCGCAGATACGTACATGACTTGGAACTCATACCGCCAGTAAAACACTTTTCAAAAACCCTTCTGTTCTAAATCCAGAGTCTGGGAAGTATGACAAGTTGTGCTAGCTGTATTTGAAAACAAACATACCCTCCCTCATCCCACACATGCACGTGTAGAAATGACAGAACAACATTTGCATCAGCATAGAACTACAGAGCTTGTATCCATACACGTGAGGAAAAAAACCATGCTGGAGTTGTGGAAAATTAAGACATTAAATGTCTTGTCAGAAGTCATGTTTTGGATGGTAAGTTTTACAAAGACGTTGCTAGTATAGTAAATATTTCCAGTGGAGACTTATCCAGCAAATCAAGCAGTAGATTCCAGGGAAGTTCCATTAAAACTTCATTGTTACTTCAAACTGGTAAAGCTCTTGGATAATACAATAAAGGGCCTGTTGTAGTGTAAAGTATTTGCAGTCAGCCTTATTCAGACAAGACAATGATAGCTTTTGTTCATGTGTGTAATGTAAATGGCACTTTTCAAGTAATGGTATTTAGCTTCTGGTGCCTTCAGAATGGCTTTGGAAAATAATATCTTCAGCTAAGATGATTGATTATTGAATAGATTGGACTTTATAGGCTGGATATTTTTCATAACAGTTTTCTAATGTAACATGGTAACTTCTTTAGAAAAATACTTGTTTCAAACATTTTAAATCATACCTGCTTTTTATGTTTTCGAACTGTTAGCAGTGAATGGTGTGTTTATGTGCTGCCCAGGAAATTTTTACTTTCTGCAATTTGTAATGGGGGAGGGAAAGAGTTAGTGACAGGATATGTACAGAATGTGAATGACTGTTCCTAAACATAATGTTTGGAGATGAGCTTTTCCAAGAAGTTGTTGGGAGATTGTTTGGCTGTATACTGGTCTACAAATGAGTAAACCTTAGTCTCCCACTTTACTTCTCTGATTACTGTATTACTTGGTGTGGAAAAAATACAGTAATGATCAAAACAAACAATATAGTGTTACAGGATATAACTACAGCGTGTCTCCTTTGTGGTTTAAAGCCAGGGCCAAATCCTGGGAAAAATGAAATTTCTTTAGCAGTTAATGTTCAAAATTGTCACCCGTGTTGAGGCATTTGTTTAGGACTTTTTTTTTTAAAGCTAACTAATGAAATTAGATGATAGATTGTGTGTTCACAATTTTGAGTCTTGCTAGAGTTGGGCTTCTGCAGTGCTTAGATCAAATTTGTATAGCTGAACTACTCAAAGTAAGAAAGTAGTTATTGCTGTTTATTTCTGAAGACTAAGATATATGTTTCTTAGGTAAATAGATCCTAGTCTAAAACTTTGTAGAAGGACAGTATGTTAGTTTTGTATACATATATTTAGTTTTAGGTAGAAGACTTAGGTAAATCATCTTGCCATGGTTTGGATTAGTATGCCTTGTGTAAATTTATTATATGCAATATAAATTTTTTGTTGCTGTCAGAAAGTGACAAGATGTGTGTGTTTGTCCTGTCTTACCTCTTTTATGTTGCTTTGTGCATGAGGGTTTGCTAGGTCTGTGTAATTGTTACAGTAGCTGAGATTCTGTGTGACCGTAAATTCAGTTGCATCATGTGAATATAATTAACTCATTATGTGTGCTTCAGAGGTTCCATTCAGTTATCAGGGTTGTAATCAGCTGAAAAAGTAGTGGAGATATTGTATTCATCAGCCACGCAGAAGAAATGTAGGAATGTCTAAACAGTGGTCTGATTTGTGTCGGGAATTGCAGGACCTCAGTGGCCAGCATCCAGTAGCCCCCCAGGACAAGAAAGCTGAGAATCTAGCAAAGACGGGAAAGGTGTCAGTAAGCCAGAACGGCACTGACTGTGACTGTGCATGGAAGGAAACACACAGGAGAATGTTCCAGTGTAAGGGAGTAGGATGTTTTTTAGCATTTCTTCGTATTAATTCTGTAGCTGTGGATGTGCTGGCTGCTCTCCCAAAGTGGTTGCTGAAGTGCTCGTCTCTCTGAATAGAAGTTGGCAGTTGGAGAACCTTGTATCTTGATTGTAACCAAAGTGCTGAATTTAAAACCACACTTTTAAGATCCTACCTCCCTTCCCTCCAGCGAGTCCTTCTTGTATTGGATGTTTTGCCAGAATGTGTCTCATCCGCTGTGATGGGCTTTCTACCAAATTACCCATAAATAGTGAATATTAACAAATGTATGTAAAGATAGGAAGCAAAAATTGTCTAGGGAATGGGGAAAACTTTGAAGATCCAAATGTTTACTTACACACTAATCAGTTAGCACACTTAGATGATCTGCTGGGTGATAATTAAAGGCTTTATTCTGCCATCCTTAAATCTTATGCCTTGACATTTTCTAGAAACTGTTCCTGTGCTGAAACCACAGTATCTGTCTCTATCTTTCCCTTTTATAGGAGCTTTTAACAATAACCTTTCAATTAAGGTGAGTGTGCGTGCAGCTGTGAGGAGTATTCATAAGTGAAATTATAATGGGTGCAAAATGAAGAATGCTAAATAATAGGTCACTCAAATGAGTCTACAGAAAAAGCTAAATGTCTTGAAAATTAATGTGGTTACACTGTCATAAAACCTGGACTTGTTACAGATTCTTTTTTTTTGTGTTGTTACATTCCTGACATATGTTTCTCCTGCAGGTTAACTTTTTCTTAAGCATGCTAGGGAATATATAAAAACTGGGAAAGCCCGGCTGTCAAAGTTCTGCATTTAAAACAGGGTATTTTTATAAAGGAAAAGTGATTTCTGTCTATATAGAAAATGTCATGCTTTAATACAGCCACCATTTTGATGAGTTAAGCTTTCGGGCTATGTGGAAATTATAGCAAACCCTGTGGCTGCCGGTATAGTTCTGGATTTTTGTAAAGGTCCGCAATAAGCGCAATAAAGGAGAGAAAGGTATTTGGGGAGCTGTCTCAAAACCGGTGTTTTTCTGTTATTAACAGAGCTTTGGGCAGTTTTTATTCATGCTTGTTATATGTTTGTATACATCGCTGTTGGAAAAATAAAGTGAAAATGGAAGGTAAGTAGGCAGAGTATTTGTTATTCTTTATTTCTTTATTGTTGGGTCCCTGCCCCCCCCCCCCCTCAAATTCCTTTTCTCCCTCTCACCCCCAGATTTTTTGATTAATAATGTTTTTAAAAGTGTCATTCAAAACTAGTTATGTTTAGTCATCTTTTCCTTCAGTGTGGTGATTAAATGTTGTGGGGTTTGGTTTGTGATCGTTGGGGTTTTTTCAACTTTGAAGTTTGAACCAATGCCTCTAAATATTCTAGGTGACTTTGTTATAGATAGAATCAAATAGTCAAATTATAATTCAGTGTACTCTCCCCATGTGTACTTGGAAGTTACACAATGTGTAATGTCTTCCTTTTTTATATCCTTTCCAAACTGGAGTCTTGCTATACATGACTACTGTACTGCCTGCTGATCTAGCACAAGCTGCAGTACTCCCTTAGAAAATAGATAAGTGGTCATTGGCTAGACTTTCTTGTGATACCAATTTAACCATTTAAATGAGTTTTCAGATTTGGCATAGATTAGTTGTCCACTTCCTTTATGTTCTTGGATGTTCCTACCGTAATCTGATCCTGAAGGCTCTAGTCTAAAATTTATTCTCTTTAGTATCTCTCTATTCTCATTTCTGTAAACCCCTTCCCAGGCACCATTTTGTTTGCAAAATATGCTGCCATAGCACTTCCTGAACAGCATTACACATATAATTTTTAAATATTTTTTTTGGTACTATATATGCAAGTTTTATGAGAGAAGAACTTCCAGCTATTCAGTGAGTGTTGCATAGTTGTATGTGAATCAGAAGAAATACTGTGTGACTTGAGGGAAATCCACAGTGTGCTGATCTTGGATGAAGAACAATAGCTATTGATCTAATAAATTACTTTGTTAATTAATATTGTAGTTTCTAAATCTTTTCAGTACAGTCTGAGAAAACCCAGAAGAATTGACAGAATACTTATATACATAAATATATATAATATGTATATAAATACAAGTGTACATATGTACATCTATATAAAACCAAATAATCCAGTTAATTTACATTTTTAATATGAGACAATGCCAAATTTGTCTTATCCATTACCAAGTTTTGCATTGAGATAATATTTTTACACTAGAGTTCATTAATACACGTCTTAAATAATTTAAATGCTTTTAAATTGTACTGTGGTTTAACATCAAGAAGCAAAGTGTTCGTGATGAATTAAGTAGGATCAGGTTTAACCGTGCTTCTTAATTGTTGAATGTTACTTTAGTAGAAGTATCGTTTTGGTTCTGCCTTTTGGCATCTCATTCCTTACGCAATTTTATTTACTAATATTGTGTTTTAGGACTGCTCAGTATTTTTTCAGTGAGTAGTTTCTAGAGTTGTTTTCAGCACTCTCGGTAAAGACATGTTCTTACTATTTTTATGGGGTTTCTTACCCCATAAGAGGGGAAAGAGGGATTGTCCTAGGGATGTCCAGGAGCTGTGTATCCTGACACAACCATGAGAGCGTAGCTGCCAAAAGGGTAAGTGTGTAAAACAAAATGTCTCTCTTCTGAAAGCTGTGCCACTGCCAACACCCTTGGTGTTGCAGGGGCTCGGTTATTTTATGATTGCCCTTAACAAGATCAACCAAATCTGTGATGCAGTATGCTCACCCATGGCTTTTCTTTGGGAATTTAATGCCTGTCTTGTGTATTTGGTACGGTCTTGAAGCCATTAGCTGGAAATCAGACAGATTTACATCCTGTCTGGCTGTAGGTATCTGTAACATAGATGACACCTGAGGAAGTAACTTTTCAGGTTCATTTTTAGGTAGCAGAGGAAAGGCATTTCTAGAGCAACTTCATCTATTTCAAAACTGTAATCTGAAATAGATCAGGTGAATTGTTCCCCCATATTGCTTTTCTTTCCAATGTGAAGTCCAGTGGACTGCAATGCAATGACAAGCTCAGCAACTTATGTTTAGTGGTATATGGAGTAAATCCTACACCATGTCTTATGTGGAAACTTACTATGCAGCTGGTACCTGGTTGATGGTAGATCTTTCAAGACTGGAAAAGTCACTTACCTGTGTAGCTGCTCTCAGTAAAGAGCTTTTCTTAAATACTTTCAGCAAAGATCTAAAATTAATAGCTGCCAATTTCTGGGCGTGTTGATTTAGCTCCAGAGAGGAGAACTTTCTCCATGTTAGACAGTGTTTTCAGCTTTCTGCTAGTCTGGGACTGATGCAATAACAAGTATTTGTAAAAGAGAACAGTAGTGTTGTCTTTGTTTAGAACTGATGGAAGGATTTCGAAGTGGAGAGTTGCTTCTGTGTTGTAACATTTTGTGGTTTTTCTTACTTAGTTGAGATTCTGGGATTAATCAAAGTTTTTGTTCTAAATAGAGTCAGAGCACAGATTCAGATATCTTGCTGTTTTTCAGTGTTCAGTTTGGCTCTAAAATGTATTCTGCCTGCATGTAATTAAGCTGTTCCACAGAGTCCCTAGTTTTGCTACTCATTTGTGACAATGGCCGTTGTGAGCTTTGAAATTCCAAACGGCTAACAAAATACTGTCAGCAGGAGCATCTGAAGTGAAAGACAGACAACTAGAATGACTGAAGTCAGAAAATACATGAATAAAGCATTAAGGGTACTGCAGTACCTGCTTTGAAAGTTATATTATTGAAAAACTGCTCTCCATTTTTTCCTTCAATAGGTGTCTTTGTTTACCTTTTTTCAGATTATAGAATGTATAGGGAGAAGAACTAAGACTTTTGAAAACAACTGACCTTGGGTAGTTTTATACTTTAGATTTCTGTTCGGTACCATTTCCCAAGTCCCCTCCCCTCACCCCCGTCATAGGCATATGCATTGTGTATTCTGAGAAGTTTTAAATGGTGCCCTGAAGAGTTCCTTGTTGCTTCTTAAAACTTGGAAGGAATTTCTTTCTTAGGTCCCTATTTTTATTAGAGGGGTGTTTTGTGCCTGGTTGAAGTAGTTGCCACCAGACAGAGAGGGGGCTACTTGCATCCCATGTGTGGGGGTGAAAGAGCCTAAGGAATTAACACACACCTGTTTCTGAGCATTTCTGTAGAAACAAAGGACAAGAAAAGTAAATTACGTGCCTTCACCCATTTATGTCATTAAAGGTCTGATCCGAAGCTTGCTGATTTTGGTGAGTTTTGGATTACTGAATGGCTGAGTTAGAGGCCAATTAATTCAACTTCTGGACTTTCATTAGAAGAAGAAGGTGTGAAGTCCAATTCTGATTGCTATGGATGAGAACACAAATTGACTAGCTATGTAGTTTCATGAGGGGGTTAGATTAATCTAAAAATTAGCTGTCAATGAAAGGGATGCTCACATTTCCACTGTATCTTTCCTTTGCAGCCCTTTCATGACCAGTCCTGGAACACTTGGTTAGCAGCTTGACTGATGCCCCAGTTCACATCTTTGATCTAGCTGAAAACACGTTCTATGGGACTCTGATTTCAGCTGAGTAACTTGCCCCTCACCTCACTGCATGGCTGCACAAGCACCAGCGCTGGTGCAGAGGAAGCACTGGGAAGGCAGGAGGTGGGACTGTTCCTTTCAGTAGCGATGGGTTCTTAGCTGGACTTAAGCTCCTTAGAAAATTATGCTTTCAGTGGAACTGCATGGAAGATGAGAATTAAGTAGAGTGCATCTTAAAGATTTAGACCTCCCAAGAGACTAGACATTCCTTGAGATTTGGCAGTCGTCCTTAAAGAGTTTGGTTTATATGCTTCCCAGCTGAAGTAATTAATCTTATTTTACTTTTTATTTAACATTCATTTTCTTAAATACCTCGGACCTAAGTTTTGCTTTTTATGCCTGTCACATCACTGAGCAGAACTAAAATAGCTCCAGTTAAATGAAACCCATGTATAATTGAAATTAGATTTACCTGAAAGCTTACCTTGGATTTCATGTGAACTTTGAAATTAGGTTACTCTGCTAAAAATCGTTTGACAGAGATAGGAAAAATTAACAAATTGCTGAACAACATCTGTGTTTAAGCTTTATTGGGAGAACATTAAGCTTTTGTTTTCAAAAATGGACACTACAAATGCTTACAGACAATAATGTATTGTGGTGTTTTCAATACTGATAGGCACGCTTTTAACATAGTTTAGGCTTTCAAGTACCCTTTAGGGAGGCTGAGTGTCATGTAAGGATATGCAGACATCCAGGCTAGACCATTGGTATGTTCTGATACATATTTACGGTACCTAGACTTTTCTGGGAACATGTGATAGTGCTTGGCACTTGGTTTGTTTTGCTACCCTTTGAGATAGGAAAACTGAGTAAATTTCCTTTTCAAGAATTTTGCAAAATACCGAGCCATTGTTCTGGTGCATGGAGAGTTACTTTTGTTAAAAAGAAATTGGTATTTTTGTCCTTTTATTTTTTCCAAACATGGAATACAAAGGAACGTTCAAATCTACAGCTGTGGTGGGAGGATGTGGTTTCTGCAGGGACACCACGTACATTCCATCTCATGGAATGCACTTGATGTGACATTTAACAAAATGTGTCGCTTAACAGCTTCGAGAAAGGCCAGCTTAACTGTAAAGACATATGTGATGGGAGACCTTCCTGCAAGATGGCATGCCTTTCCTACGGTTCAACAGAAGACCATTAATGCCAAGGTAAAGAATAGGATTGTGCTGCTCTGGAGGGTGGTCTCAAAAGTATTTGTGGCTTAAACCAAATTACAGGAGGCAGGCTTCTCTGTATCCCAGAAAGCAGGAGGATCACCTGACCATATATAGTTCCTGGTGAGCAAATTGAAATGATTAATTTGGATAAGTAAGATGAACTGTTTATTGTTCTTCAGATGTTTATGTACTCCTGTTGAAAACTGCAGCTGATCTGCAATCTTCTACTGTCTGCTTTTTATGCTAATATGGTGTTACTTGCAAAGGTCTAGGAAGGCAGCCTGTCCCTGGGTTTATTGATCTTTGTGGTATTGACTAGCTGCAAAATAGTTTCCACAGATGGCAAAACAAACTCATATTTCTGACTTGAGGTGGTGAGTTTGGATGTTGTCCTACTTTTATTTTCATGAAATCCAGCAAAGAGCATAGGAATTGTGAGTTGGTTTGGGGTGTTTTGTTTTGTTGTTTGGTATTTTGTTGTTGCTGTTTTACAACAAACTTTGCCAAAATATTTGTGAAGCCCTAAGAGTTGTATTTGACAAGTGTGTCTATCTTTGAACTTTTGGGAGGGGGAGAGTTGGTAACAGTAACTTTATCTCCAGAAAGAAACTATAAGGATAGAATGTGGTGGTGATTATGGCGTGTAATCAGGGAGAAAATTATAAATTTAAACTCTAGTGTATCAGTTTTCAGGATTTCTAAATAACAGAATACTGTTTTACATAAGATTAAATTCTTTATAGGACTGATGGATTTTGTAAAGATCTGCCTGTCATACACTGTTTTCTGCACTTCATTACTGGAAATATCAGCTTGTATTTAATGCAAGGTGACAATTATTTTAGGTGTCTCTATTTTGATGGGAGGGCTGGAATTTTCGTTATTACAAAAAAAGTTCAGGAAGAATGTAATAAAATCACAGACGCAAATAAGATAATCAACTTTAAACAAAATCTACAGAAATTGCAGTCAGGGAAAGTATAAAAATTGATGTTTAAAAGTATGTTTTAAAGAATACAGGTTTAAGCCAAGAAAATTTCCTGATGAATCTGTAGAATACAGTGGCGTATGGCTATATCTAGGGCTCATGAGTATTCCTGAGACACTGGGAAAACAGCAATACTGAAATAAAATGTAATAAAAAAACTTACCCAAGCCTGGTTTTAGAGGATCATAATATATTTTAAAAGTAGAAATAACTTGTAGATCTTCAGACTTAAATGTGCTCAATGTTTGTACCTCTGTCAGATAGGCAATGAGCATCGATGGTGTAATTTTACATTTCTGTCTTTGTTAAAGCTTCATCGTTATTCCGAGTGGGAACACTCAGCTTCTTGAAAATAGTGGACGTGTGCTTGGTGTTCAGGAGAGTGCAGCTGAGGTGCCGAAGGAGCTCTGTGTGTGAGGAGGGTCTTTTGGTGAACCACAGAAGCTGAACCTCATTGAAACTGATTTTTGTCAGACCTGTTTCCAGGTAATAGGGACAAGGAACTTCTAGTCGGCAAAGTATGTTGAGGCTCCCATAATTGTTTTTGTCAGCCTGTGCTTTTCTGTGAGAGCATGTCAGTCCTTGTTAGGGAACCAGCTTATTTTGATACACTAGTTCATGGTTTTGAGACCAGGGCTATCTGTTTCTTTTCCCCTGCTTTCCTGGTACTGCTTGTTCTAGAAAACTTAAAGGTGTATAATAATCTCTTGGCATAGATTCTGTCTTCATTGTTTTCTGCATTTCCCTGTTATGATGTAGTGGAGACGTCAAGATCTAGAATGAAAATGGTGTCATAAATAAATTGTGTTCAACTTTTTCACCTGGACCCGTAGGTCCCTTTGTACAAAGCTGTTTTCTAGTCAGTTAGCCACCAGCCTTTGCTGCTGTGTAGGCTTGTGCCATCCCAGGTGCATGAGCCTGCCATCCGTCTTTGTGGAACATCATGAGGTTTCTGTCAGCATATTTCTCCAGGTTGTCAAAAGCTCTTCAAAAAATGGCAGCTCTGCCCTCCAGTCTGGTGTGGTTTAAAACTGTCTTTTTTAGGTAATTTAGAAGGTTTATTAAGCATGGCTTTCGGTCAGCTTTTGCATTGGTTTCCTCTTCAGTTTTGTGTTGTGAAGAATGGCTGTAGGAAAGTATGATAAATCAGTAGCCTTGAAGGCAAGCCTGAATTTTAGCACTTTACTACACAAAGTGCTTATCTATTCTGTATCAGTTTGTTTATGTAATATAGTACAAAGAGGAAAGTTTGTAAATTTGACATGGAAGATGAATGCTTGGCGTATAGGATTTTTTTTGTGTGTATGCATTCAGAGAATGGTAGAAGGCTCTGTAAGAGAGATGTTGGTTGAAATCTTCATTGTTTATTATGCTTTTCTGTGTATGAGCTAAAATATTTGTAAGTAAATATTTAAACTGTCCAAAAAATGGTTTGGGTTTTTTTTTTTCAGTCAAACCACTGTTACTGAAGAATTCCATTACTGTCAGTGACGCTATGGCAAAACTTGAAGCCAAGTTACAGTCAAGTTAGAAATGCCAGTGCAGGCATCTGTGATTGTCTTGCTCTAATTCTTCTTCACTACTTCGCTGTGCTTGGCTCAACTGGTTGGTGGTGTTTGTGTGTGTGTGTTTTGATCTTCATTGTGAAGGACTCTGACAGCTTTTTGAGAAAATCACCCAACAGCCTTTGCTTGTGCATGGAATTTGCTTGAATGGATGTTTTTTGCGCTGCTTATGCCTACACTTTAGATGGCTTGCTTATTTTTAAGAGGCTATGTAGTATATTAGAAGAATGGAAATGGGGGATAGATGAGACAGTTGAGAAATAGCGAAGGCAAAGAATTACACTTGTTCTTATTTAAATTCCTTCTGAGCTACAGTCTCTACAAGGTCAAATTTTGAGGTTTTGTTGGGGGGGAGGTAAAAGAACAAAGGACGTGGTTATGGTGTAAGAGTTATGAAAAACCTCTCAGTAAAATGCGGGGGAAAAAGCATTTATTTTTTTTTTTAATAGTGTATTTGTGAACCTTATTATAATTTATCTGTGGAACACAGTGGAACGCCTGGAATCTGTACTTCTCATGCAGAATTGCTTAACATTATCTAGATTTATTGGACTCTTTATTTATATCCACATATTTGTATCTGTTTCCTGAGCTTCTTCAGGGCCTATTTTTCCTCTCTCACACTATGAATGTCAGGAACACCTTTATAAGATGAAAGCAGGCATTCTTAAGTCATATACATGATTCCAGGAGCTGCAGTCTTAAAGATGCTAAATACCAGCTCAGTTTGCAAATGGCAGCTCTTAACTGCCTGCCAGAACCTTTTAGTTGGATTGAGGGTAAGGCTGGCCCAAAATACTGGAAATGTGTATCCCTGATTAATGCCACTGGACAGTCCTCTTGGTGTAGTGTGAATGAGCGAGTGCCTCTCAGCCAAATAGGTTCTAGTTTGATGGTTTTTGTCAGCTCTTTGAAGGCCAAGTCTGGTACTTGTGTTGGATTGGTTAGAAATCTATTCATGTTCCATTTAACATAATATTTATTTCTAGCATAGGTAAGAGCTTGGTGAGTCTATCCTCTTTTTCCCCCCCGACTTTTGACAAATGCACACATAAAACCTGTGCATGTCAAGGAGTGTGCTCAGGTGCTTTGGGGCTTGAAGGGGCTGTGTAAACACTGCTCTCTACCATTCAAGTAGAGCATTCACAGGCCTTTACTGATCATCCAGGAAAGCTGATTCTTCACTGTGAGAACAATTAAACGCTGGAGTAGGTTTCTTAGAGGAGGGATGGAATCTTCCTTGCTGGAAGTATTCAAGACTCAGTTTGAATGACACTGGTTCATGTAGTATAAGGCCTTGCTTTCAGCAGAGTGTTGGGCCAGATGATTGCCTGAAAACCCTTCCAGTCTAGGCTTTTCTATGTCTCTGATTCTTCACTGGGAAAGGATAAGGTTTATACACCAAAGTCTGCCTCAGATTAGTTTGGGACAATATTTTGGGTATTGAGGGTTGTCCTCTTACGGATGAAGCAGGGATTTGTTCCTTTCTCTAGATTTAGTTTGATCTTTTGAATCTTTTAACATCCTTCTCTCAGCAGATCAGGCATCCTGGCTGTGTGGGTTGAACTGCAACAAAATGGGTTTTATACTTTTGGGATAATCTAATAATTCCAGTGGAAGCTGGGATTCCTGATGTTCTGGTCTTAAGATCATATCAGAAGAAGGTATATTCTTAATGAAATTGTGTGTGATAGCTGAGGCCCTACTTTGCCAGCAAGAATAAAATACCCAGCTTCCAATGCCCTTGTCATTCATCTGGTTGGAGGGGAGGAAGGACGAGATTCCAGTACTGTTGCTGGAACCAGGCTGATGGAGGCAGGAATTCAGTTTCCTTTGCCAGACTGAAGACATCACGGATAGAAGATGATTAGCACTTGGTGAGTTTTTACTAGATAACCTCATGCATGTTAATTAAAAAAAAAAAACAAATAAAATCCTAGCTGAGGAAGACATCATTGTTTGTCTGAGACATCCAACTGGACAGATGTCAAACTTTCCTGATCCAAGAAGGATGCATTGCCCAATTAGAGCTTTATGTGTAAGTAGCTTTATGTGTAAATAAGTTGTGGCCATACAGTAATTGTTTTCAGAATGTAATATTTTATTTTTTTTTAGGTGTTACATAATGTAATGCCTTCTTGACATGGGAAAACTATTTTTTTTCAGCCAACTAAAATGTGACTTGGAAGTTTTAAGTTTAAGAATGTGCTGACCTCTGCAATAATGGTTCTTCGCTGTTGTTTGATGCTTGTTTAAAGGGCAGAAAAAAGAGGGGGGGGAAGTAGACTTAAGTGTTTGTTTGCGTAGTATCTTAGCATGGCAAACTCATAATAGACTATCTTACAGCATGCTACAGATCAAAGACTTCTTTTGAATATTCTTGATTCAGAAGTTTTGAAGTTCACAAGTAGGTGTTTGCACAATTGGAGAAGTTTCATGGCTTCAGAGATATAGTAGAAACTAAAATATTTATTGATATTTCCAAGCAGCCATGAATTCTTTGCCTGAACAGTGTTATGAAATACGAGTAAATTATATGAATTAACTTTTGGTTTTAATTTTTGCAGACAATAAACTGGTGTCTGCAAGCAGGTATTGATGCAATCATGTCTTCTAATTTTCAGGACATCATTTAAGTTATCTCATGGACTGATTAATCTCCATCTGGGTTTTTTATGTTTGTTTGGGATTTTTTTCTTCCTTTTTCATGTACCAATCAGATTTTGTTAGAAACAAAGAAATCTTGGGAACTTAGTTTAAGTTCTGACTTGTATTAACTAGTGGCAATCTGGTATCTGTTGGTCTCCTGCCATTCCTGTTGTTTGATGAAGGCAACTTTCCCTGCCCTGGTATTTGTATGACTGGTTGGTTTGTTTGTTTTTAAGCAGAGCAGTCCTACACCCTACAAAATAAAGGTTTGAATAAGCTTCAAGTCAATGCATGCCTACACTCTGCAGTGGATGGGACCCAAGGCCCAGCTCGAATACCTGTATAGCACAGCACAACTCGGAGGTGTTAGTTTTCAGCCAAAAGCAGTGTAGTCATGTCTGCATGGTGATATGCCTGGGCTATCAGATATCTCCTAGTGTTCTGTCTTCAGTTAGTCTGGTTCAGGCACTAGTTTGGCTTGCTTTAGCTCAAGTTTCTCCACTTGTGCTACATTTTACAAAGTAGATGTGCCCTAGCTTGTTCTAAATGACAGAGTACTTGATGTGTCCTGATCTCTTCCCCAGATACAGAAACTCCTTTTTACATGCACCTATTTGATGTTTTCTACATACGGTTTATTTAGAATGGTGCATGATACTCTTGATAAAGTCTTGCTGAAACACTTACGGTTAAAGACTGCCTAAAATGTTTCCTTATCTCCTCTGGAAATACCTGTCATGATGTATCCTGGCATTGAATTTTTTCTTTTTCACTGCCATGTAACAGTTGTGGCTTATGCTGGGGTACCTCCCACTTACCAATCAGTTTACTGTTGGACATACATTATGCATTATCTCTGCATTTCTGTACTTTCAGTTGTTAGGTCATGCTTTGGATCTAATTTTGAATGTCATATTTCCCTTGCTTTTTAAAACTTCAAATGTTTTTGTTTACTTAACCTTGTGTTCAACTAATTGTCTTCTAAATATGAAACCTTTTGTCTGATAATTGAAAAAAATTTCTTCAGGCTATATTTATTGCAGTTACATCTCTGTAAAAAATTGTATTTTCTGCTAATCTCTTAACAATGAGAGGCAAGACTAGAGGAAAAAAACTTCTTTTAAGTTGGTTGTAGGCTCTTCTGTCACAATATGGCCATGAATATTTCATTATATGTTTGAAGAAGAGCCTTGCTGAAAATGGTAGAAGTTGTGGTTTCCAACTACATCTGGGTCATTCTTTCATATAATTCAATTGACCTCATCATGTTTCTTGATTTAAGCTACCATTACTTAGAGGAGCAAAAAGCTGTAAATTCATATAGGACTCCTATTATTATGTTGTTGCTGTTTTATAATAATAGACAGAAATGTACATACCAGCAGCAGAGCCTTGAGTTTAGGCTGTGATTTTTAAACCTAGTAACTTACCTTTTAGATGGGAACTTGACTGTTGCTTCTGCTGAATCTATTCTGTTTATTGCTACTGGTAATGAGGCAATCCTCTTCTGAAGCTCCAGCTGTTCCCAGTCTTTGTTGCTCATTTGAAAAACCCTGTTAGCTGAGGAAATGTGGTAAAGCTCTTTTTCTGGCTTGGCCAGAATAGGTGTACTCTAAGGGTGTATGGAGAGGAAAATGGGAAGTTTCTAGAGGAATCCTATTTCTGTTAGAAGCCATAAATATTTGGGAAACAGGCTTTCATTGTAAAGCTGCTTTTTCTTTGATGTGGTAAATGTTTGTATGCAGTGAGTGTATCTCTTAAAAAAAAAAGAGATGCTGCTGGTTTGTTTTAATCTTTTTATTGTAAACCCTCAAATTAAGATATGGTCAGCCTTTTCAGTCAGGGTAATCTGAGTCTGATTTTTGGTGTTAACCGCTCTCCTTACTACAGCGGAGATAAAACTGCCAAGACATAAAAAGAGATGGTTAAGGGAAAGCTTAACTACAGCCAAAAAACCTTCACTGCTGCTTTTGGCTGCTGTGTCTGTGTGCGAGCGTGTTTGTTTGCTCTGTCCAGGAATGCCAAGGCGTGTGAAGTGCCAAGTCGTACAGGCTGTGGTATTGCTACTTGTGCTGGGAGTTAAACTTCTAGAATGAATGCATCCGTTCTGTGTTTTGTGGATTAGAAACACATTTCACTTCTGTTTCTTCCAGCTTTTATCAAACGTAGACTAATTTTATTTTTTTTTTCTTTTTCCTTTCCTTCTGAATGTTTGTTCTTTGAGTCCTTAACATGTAGAAATAGGGTGAGTGGCAGTTTATCTTCAGTTTGATGGGGTCTCAAGGTTGCTTCCTTTAAGCAGTTAGCAGTTAACCAGAGGTGGTGTAAAACTACAAATTGGTAAGGTTTTTAGGTATATCTAAGCACAGCAAGCCAGTAATATAAAAATAAAATTAATAATATTTAAACTCTTTGTAGGTGTTCTGAGAAATACCTGGGGCCTTAGTGCATTTGAAATCTGCTGTAAACAGAAAATTTGAAGTTGAGCAGGAGGTTGAGGTGGTCACTCATTCTTACTTGTCTGTCTTTTCACCTCCAGGAGTTCCTGTCCCCTTGGATCAGCCAGCATTACTGTGTGTATCGTGTCTCCTTACCCTGGTGTCTCACAGTTATCTGGGTTACTTTATATACTCTACAGCACGGCTTTAAAAAACTTAAGATTAGTTTGATAGAACTGGGTTAAGGATCAACTATGTGTGCAGTTACGGTGGCTGATCTGAGCGAGACATTGACTGACCTTTTGAAATAGGAGGTGAACTTTTGGCAGTAGTACCCTCAGCAATGCCTTGCTTGCAGCACAGCCTGAAAAGAGTGAATTGCACTAGTAACAGCCTTTTAAAAAAGTCTTTCCAAGCATGGTAACTTTTAATCTCAAACCTATTCTTAATCACCACAGACTTAATTGATATAATTCATTTATAAGCTGAAATCAATGCAGATTTTGAACTAAATTAATTTCACGCCTTAGGAAAGTATACAACTGGCTATAAATCTTTGTGATTTATATACTGTGGAAGGTAAATAAGATAAAACACAAGATTTTTCAGAATCCTGGCCGGTTTTGAAATCACTCTTGCTTCCGAGAAAATAATGGGGCCTTTGAATTCACGGTATTGTCCTCTTTCAATGCAGAAACATTAAAAGCAAACAGAACTTGATGGAAGATAATTCTTCAGAAGAACTTCATAGATCTTGATTGACACCTCAACTTAGTGATTCATGCAAATGCATGGATGGTGCAGTTGTCATAGACTTTAAAATAGAATATACAAATGATGCAGAATCTAATGGAGCATATGTGGTACATGCATAAAATTATATATCACTTGTCAAAATGTAGGGGTAGTACCTCTTCTTTCTTGATTTAATTATAGGTGTGAAGTAGAGTAATACTGCTATGGAATTCTTGTGACTAAATAAGAATACTGTAAAGTAGTGTAGAAATGTCAATGGGAAGAGGGAGAAAATTAAAAGTAGTGAACACTGTTTCTAGAATGGTTGAGATCGCACTGTTTTTTATGAGTAGGAATGTGTATTGTCACTTAGTACTTCATCAGAATGGCTTATGCTGCCATCATGAGGGAATTTTATTACAAGTAGCTGCTTCTACACTATGGTACTTGTTCATCATTTAAACAATTCTAAGCTAAGATTATTGAAGTTCCTTTTAGATTTTCTTGACTATGGCTACAGAACGAATAACATATTTTTGATAATTAAATTAGTAAAAAAAAAAAAAAGTCTTTAAAAATCTTTGAAGCACAAGCATTTGGAAATAATGTGAAGTGTAAAAGTGAATCTGGGTAGGTCTGGTGTTCAGGTTTCTGGGCTTTTGATGATCTTTATTTTTTTTAAGGAAATCCAGTGAAGCCTGCAGTGTACTTAGCTTCTGAAATTTTGAATTTAAAACCACAGGACATCTGTAGTCTACTAGATCCTTATTATGCATCATGTATGGTGTGACGTTTATGATGCATGTTTAGGCTGAACAAACACTTGGAAACTTCTGTAATGGAATTGCAGTGCTTTTCTCTATCTTAGATGGCAAAATTAATCTGTTGGAACATACGTAAACTGGGAGTGGCTTTGACATTTTAGGATGTCAGATCAGGAGTACATCTGAATTTCAAGTGTCATGTATGGTCTTAGAGGGTAGTTTCACACAGTCTCTGGTATTCCAGCTGTAATTTCTTTATAGCACCAAACATATAATGCGTGAGGGAGAATGTTTTCTTAGTTTAGAGAAATCCATTGGAGGGGTTTTTTGTGTCTTTAAATACTTCTAGAGCCATTCTAATTTTAATCTGAGCTTCTTACAAAATTACCTTTTTTGTGCCAAAAGCTTAAACCTTAGGAAAGTCGTTTGCACAGCTTCACATAGGTTCAAAATATCTCTCTATGCAGAAAAGCTGCTTAGCATATTGATACTTCCCTGGGTCTATTCCATTTTATATGACATATCAAAACTGGAAAACCGGTCCACAAATTCCTCCAGGCATCTTACATGTAATTTTCTTTTCTTCTCTTTAAAGGACATCAGTAACACAGATCCCATAGTTTAAGGTTCCCATCTATTAACTTACTTCAGTAGCCCTTTGGAAATTTGAAAACTCTGTCTCATCTTATGCTTAATACTTCCTTTTTCATCATTACTGTAAAGACTTATCTGTCTCCTCTTCCTCCTTTTCTAAGTGAGAAAACTGTTTAGGTATAATAGAGTAACCATGACGTAAGCCTGAGATCTTTAGCTTGTTGAATCTAAATGCTGTGGGGAAAAAAAGGTAGTCCTGTTTCATGGGATTTTTTGTAGTATATTTATCAACCATTCTCTTTTAAAATTTAAAATTAGCATGTAAAAAGTTGGGTACTTCTCAGTAATGAGACAGTTCTGATTTTTGAAGAGTGGTAAAGATGTGAACGTTAGCATTTCCTTCCCACAGAGCCAAAATAAAACTTGAAACAGGTTGAGAAGAAATACTTCCATTAGGTATGGCCAGATTTTCGTAGTCTTGTATATAAAAAAAACCTTCTCGTTTGTGAATACCTGAATATGATAAGAAGATTTAATTTTATAGACAGTTCCTAAATCTGGAAGGTGTCAGGGACAGAAGCAGCAGCTGAAGTGTTAGGGAGATCACAAGGAGTCTTGGAAAAGGAGCAGGAGAAAAAAAAATAGTCATCTGGATGGTGAAGTTGTGATCGGGAGACCTGGGAGAATCTGGGAAGAGAAAGTGGTTGCTTAAATATCCAAAATAATTGGATAGAGCAATCTAAAAAACATTACTTAGCAGATGTGATCAGAAATTTCTACAGGCAAAACCCCCCTCCTTGCAGCCAGGGGCCTTTATTTTACTGGTAGCTCAATGTGGAGAAGGCATTTATGGCCGATTCTGAAAAGCGGTCAGAAGGATGCGACACTGGGATTCTAGCAACTGGATGTAGCACTGCAGGGAAAAACTCATGCCCTTTTGTCCCCTGTAGTTTGTGGGAACTGATGTCAGGTTATGTGAGTAATTAATGTTACATTTGTATAATGTTGGAAGAGTGAAAGTTTGTCAGCACTGTGTAGCTGAAATAAAACAGATTCTTTCTGATGTTGCTCTAAACCTTGTATGTGCTTGTTCCTCTTTTTAATGTACCCCCTAGGAAGTACTGTCTGGGACATGTTTGCTGATGTAACATTATGTAAATGTTATTTTAAAGCAAAATTAAGTTACTGGTGACTAATTATTATTATGATTCCAGCTTAAAGTAGTTTGTACTAAGCAGAGATCAGTGTCATTTTTTGAGATTTTGTGAGCACCTGCAATTAAATGTAAAGTAATGGAAAATGAATGTTGAGTTAGGATGGATTGTCACTTGACTCACTAGATCTTATCTTCTGGTAGGTTTTAATGGAGGCACTTGAATAGTATTTATTCCTAGAACCAGTTATTTGCATGCATTTTCATATCTCATTTATAAGGTAAATAAGGAATAATGAGGGTATATCTGAACTTTGAAGTTTTTGATCCTGGGGTGATGCGTAAAATAAAAACATAGGAAAAAGTTTAATTTCTCACACTTACGTTTGGTGAACTGGAAAGGAGACAGAAGGCTTGAAGCTTCGCAGATTACTAGTTTATTTTAGTTTATTTTACTTTTAAAATTATATCCCTTCATAAAAAGACCATGATAGTTTTGCCTTCTGTTGTGTGCATTGCATTTTATTTCAGTCAAAACATTTTTATTTTAAAATGAATAATGTATGTAAATATAGCTAATACATGGTTAAGGGCTAAAGATGGTCGTTTTCCCATTTTTGTATCATGCCTTGTTTATTGCTCTTTTGAGCACAGCCATAATGCAAATACAGACAGGAGCGAAGATCACGGGGACTGCAAAGAGCTTTTCAATGGGAAGAATGAAGTCATAGGAGCTACATGATAAATGACACCCCCTTCGGCCTCCTTCTCCTGAGTAGGGAAAGCATTTCCGTCGTATAGTTGTAAATGGAATTTTCACAGAGGCTTTTCTGTGTATCTGCAGCATAACAAAATTAATATAAAGTACATCTTCTGTACTTTGGTATAATTAGCAGAGAATGTGTTGATTCTCTCAAAGACTGTAGGTAGCTTAACGTGTAACTTTAACTGAACAACTTTTAGGAGAAAATAAGCCAAACACTTCTCCTGCAACCAGATTAATTAGAAAGAGCTTCAAGGCAAATCTAATAGAAACAGTGTGACCCACTTAAATTAGCATAACATGTTAGATAATTGTTTTAACACAGCATATCGTTGAGACAAAATTTAGTTACCAAGAGCAGTTACAATGACTTTTCTGATTGGATTGTGTGGAAGTTTGTTACTGAAAAGTTTTTAACTTACTGAAGTGATCGGACCACAAGTCAATCTGATAGGTAGCATTTTGAAGGCAGTTTTAAAATAAAGCATAATAATTCCTGATAATTTAGTTAGTTTGAAGCAGGAGTCATGGAATATGTCAAGACTCTTTTAATAAATTTACTGTCACACAAAACTGTAGAGATTTTTAATCCATAACTCTGAGGAGAAATTTACAGATTTAATCCATCCATCCTAAAAGTGCTCCAGTTTTGTAAGAACTTCCATAAGATCATGCTTGCAATAGCTGTTTCTGCTTTGCTTCCAGTAATTAATCTGAGGAGGGATATTTTCTTGAAAGATTATATTTAATTTGGCTTTATATAACAAGATGATTAACTTGTTCTAGATGGGAGGAAGCCCAGAAGGTGATTGTCTGTGAACGTTAATTATGCAAAGCTGCTGTCATCTCAGCCACAGAAGTTGTGTGGCCAGAGACTAATATTGAGAGCTAATTAAAATAATGCATCATTTAAGCATAAATTTCCTGGTTTCAGGCATTATCTGGGATATAATTCTGTAATTATAGCTTCTTGATATTTGGTATTTAAATTCTTGATTTTGAAATGTGAAAGAATGATGGCATTACGTGGATGTGGTCTTGCTAGAGTGTCTGCAAAATCAACTAGCATGAAAAGTTCAAACTTGTATCGGTTACATAAAAGAAGCTGATTACGGTTTGTTGCTCTTAAGCCAGCCTGAAGCACTGAAACCAGCTTAGAGACCAGTTCTAGTCCTTTTTCTATGTATGGATGACTTCTGGGAGGAAATGATGGCAGCGAGGAGGGCGGTACTCTGTTCTAATCCTCTTCCCTCCCCTTTCTTTCTTTCCCTAGGCAGAAGGAGAAGAGTGAAGGCATTAATGATTTTTTTTCAGCAAATGGGGACAGGGCGGTCGTGGTCCTTTTTAATGATGGTGCTTTACTTTTGAATTCTTACGAATATTTCAGGCTTAATCGTGAGAATGGTTAATGAGTGACTGAAGCTGACGGACAGCCTGTAAACAGTGCTATGAAAAAGTATTATCTTAGGTATGTATCAGCATTGAGTCCTTGCAAAAGACTGCAATGTTTGATTTGAAACCCTGTATTTTTCCTGTGTTTCATGTACTAAATGCCTGAGAGAATATAAGGATTTTGTACTGATCTCTTGCTAACCCCTTTGAGTTTTCCACCCTGTAACTTTAAATGTGCACTGTTTTAGTGCCATGTTTTTCAAAGTTTGCTTTGTGATTAGAGTACCTGCCTGAAAGTTGAGTACTGTTATCTTAAATAATGAGGGCAGTGAATGTTGGATATTCCTGGCACATACTGTTAACACTGGCTTTCTCTCAGTACTTACATTCCAGGTTTGTGAAAGATCCTGATGAGGAGGGTAGGATTGTTTCTTAGTCATTGTACACTTTACCTTCAAATTGATGATTAATTCTTATCAAAGAGAATAATTATTTGCATTATTTAAAAAAATGTTGAAACTTTTATTATTTTTTTTACAAGGGATGAAGAGTGGAAGTATTTGTAATGCCTTCTGAGGTAATGAAATTGCTCTAGCAATCAAAAGCTCTGGCAAATGCAATCATGACTTTTTTCAACTATTTCTTATAGTGGCAAGCCATAGGTATTATTGTTGAGGTTAGGGTCTATAACCTTTGCATTTTCATCCTTTTTTGTTCTTGGGGGGTGTGTGTGCTTCTCTTTTGGCAAAGCACCTGAGGTTACTCAGGAGTTGTAACCATGAATCATTTCACAGGCTTCAGAAGATTAAGCAAAATATAATTAGTGATTTTTATTTGTGTGTGTAAGTCCATGTATGTTTTAAGGGATGTCCTGTTTGCTCTGTTTCACCTAGAAATGCATCCCATCCCCTTGAAAAGCATGTGACCCCTGTTACCTTGCATGCTGCTATTCCTAGTGCTTTTAGGTATTTCATTTTTTTGTTTCCATAAATCTCATAGTCCTTTTAGAATTCTACACAGTCCATTCTGTTCTTAAGTGTGACTCTGATTCAGACTTGTGTTGCTTACTGTGTCATTTCATGTTTAAGTTTAACTTCTTCCATTTCAAGATTGTTTGTGATAATGGAAATAGTAAGAATATAACAGAATATGAAGGATTCTTAGCATTATTTTTTCCTGAGGTGAAAGTGACGTACCAAAGAACATGTCAAAAGTAAATAAATAAGTAACTTACACCAGTGCAGAATGAAGAGTTTAAATGGCTGACTGTTTAAAGAGATTAGTATGAAATATCTACATTTCAGAGTATAGGTTAGATTTATCTCTAATTTTAGTGCCGAATTGTCATTTAGTGGCACATGACTTGACCTAGCAAAAGAAAAAATTTTGCTATGCAAATTAGATTTCTTAAATGTAATGAACAAACACAAGTGTAATTGAAAGTGCCATCTGTCTAATTAAGCAAATTAAATATTTCTTCAGGGAGGCTGGGATGGCATAAACTTTATTAAAACTGTATGCAATGTTTCTGTATTTTTAACTAAAAACCGCTCGCGCAGCTTTTAGTAGTCCAGGTGTGCCTGTGGGGACAGTAGAAATCAGTAGATGTAATCCAAGAACTGATGGAAACGTTTTTCATTTTTTAATGTGCAGATTATAATACATTAAGACTATAGTTAATTATTAATTCAATTTTAATCAATTATTGATCCAACAATTAATGTTGAACTGTGTTAAATACAGAGCTCTCAAAATATTTCGTGCCGGTTTGGGGATTAATTTGTTATCTTTCCTGTGTCTGAACTTTATTTTTTTTTCATCCTCGTAATGACCTTCAACTGGTTTTAATATGTTGGAGCTGATACTAAAAATACTTTATCAAGAATATTTCAGATTACTTGTAACAGTGATATTAACTGAATGCAAGCCAGCTCTGATTTAGAAGCCTGAATTAGAAAAGCTTATTTTGGAAGTGTTTTCATTTATCACCCTGACCTCAGGAGTTTGTACACTCAATAGTTTCTTCTTACTCTTTTTGTTTTGAGGCACATGAAATTATACAAATTGCCAGCTTCAAAGTGAAATGACAGTGTTGCCTTTGCTTCTAATTGTAATGCTTTTCTGTAATCTGATATGTGGTTTGCACAGTTTACAAGGTGTTGTATTTACAGTTTATTTGCTAGTATTTTGAATAGGTTATTCTTACAGATAAGAATTTATCAGAATTATTAAAGTTAAATATGTCCAAGTTAAAAAGGATGTTGTGTGACAGTCCTCTTACGTAGACGACTTTGTCTGATCTATCCTGAAGATGCAAAATAGACTCAGCCTTCCTTATTGGTAAACCTACAAGATGTGTGTTACATACTGCAGGGCTTCATCAAGGACCAGCAAGCTGAAGTTTGGATGCCATTAAATAGGTATCTGTTTAGTTTGTATTAATGGGTTGTATCTGTTAGGGAGGGAAACTTGCTACGTTCTGGTAGCTGAGTAAATTGAGATTTGGGTCATGTTAGAGAGGAACCTGCCTTCTACATTCAAAGTAATTTTAAAAATTGCTTTTAGTATCAGTATTCTGGCTTCTGCATATGTCTGTAGTGACTGTTTTTATTAAATCACTTCAGTCCAATTTACATGCATCCCTACTTGGTGATATGCTAGATTTTCTGTTTGTTTTTAGCAAAATTTTATTCCTTCAAAGTTTATTTGGCTGACTTAGGATTTTTTTTATTCAATCATTTTCATTAGTTTTCTGTTCAATATTTTCATGTCACTTGGCAGTAAATATTCGTCTCTATCCAGTGTAATTCATTTTTAAGTAGGATAAAGTAGCTTAATCCCATTTCAGGCTCTGCACATTTATTTTTTTATGCATAATAATGTCATGTCTTCACAAATGCCTTTTTTTCCCCCCTGTTGTTTGGAAGGGTTATTTCAGATTTAAGAATATGGAATTATTTGATACACAAGAGAATGTAATTTGATTCTCTGATTTTCTTTGAACTGAAATGTGGATTACCTGCTGATTCTACAGCCCACAAGATTTATGGTCTTGTGTTTACAAATGCAGTAAGTAGAAAATGGAATGATCATTCCCAAATGGTCTTTGAAGATAGTTAATATCTGGTAGAGGCCTTAGAAAAATCTTTGCTCTGTACAACTGCTTGGAAAAGTCTTGTACAGATAGGTCAAGTTGATGAACTTCCTTTTATGAGGAACTAGGTGGGATTCTGCTTTGGTTTGGGCTTCTTTAGGTTTTAGGGAGGTTGGGTTTTTTTGCTTGATTTGATTTGCAATTTTCTGCTCTTTCTGGCCAGTGATGATGCTGGGGTGGATTTGCAGCCTTGCAGCTCTGATGGCACTAGATTTCAGGTGTGTGAATATTGCAGCTTTTCTCCCCCAGCGTGTTGCAAGTGGCAGCCCTTGTGATTGTGTGCGCTGCAGAGCTGGGGGAAGAGGTGCTTAGTCCCATAGCCACCTCCTTCCAAAGGCAGCGTTGGCAGTGTCAGGCCACCCAGACATCAGTGACACTGACGCTCACTGCTGCAGCCTGCCCGTGAACCTCTTGCTTTCCAGTGAGAGCAGTCTCCCTCTTCCAGTCTCCTGGCAGGTGATGGATTGCTGTTAATAAGCGTGGCTGTGTGGCCAGCTGATAGATTTACTTTTTTTCCTGTGTAAAGGTCATGGGGGATGATCCAGAATGAACCTGGTGATGGAGAGTAATATTTCCTACTGGTGCTGGGGATGAGATCGTCCCCCAAAGTTTACATAGGTTGGAATTCAAAGATGTAGAGTACAGACTGTTTATGTGCACAGGTACAGAATAACTAACATCTGTGTACCTGTGGCTGTTGGTAGCGACGTCGTGACTCCTGGCAGTTAGTTTCCAATTGCAGGCTATGTGTGGCTAATTGTTTCAACTAGAATTACTGTTGGAGAGGAAGGCCAGGTTGTAAGGGGGGGTACCTCCCCCTTCCTATGTCATTGTTAGTGGCTTTATATCTGTAAGGTTTCACGATGTGCAGTAGGTTAATTTACAGCCCAGGTATTCCTCTTCTGTTGCAGAAGACATCCTGATGTTTTATTGTTAAAAATAATTTTTCTTGCTCACTCTTGCAAATTGGAGGCTAATTTAGCCAGCACTAGGGCAGAATGGCCCAGCTGAGAGCACCACACCTGGTTACGCAGCAACTTTGTTGTGATTTTAGGTTTGCAGGCCAGGCAGGATTCACTGCTCTAGTTCAACAGGACAGGGTTATCTCTCTGACAGGCAGGATGCCAACCGTGTTCAGTTACCCGTGAATCAGTTGAGAACCTTTGGCCACAATGGAAAGTAGTTTAGCTTCTGCCTGAATGCTTCCTAAGCGGTAAAGAAACATGCATTGGTTATTTGACATCCACATCAAGATTGCAGTTTATCAATCTCAATTTGAGTGCATATTTTCACCCCGTATTTGCTGTCACTCAGTATTTGTGACAGCCGCTCAGAATTAATGGTTGACTGTTGAAACGTGGTGGTAAAAATTACCTAAGATAGAGAATAAGTGAAATAATTATGTCAAACTAAACTTGGCCGTTATGACTCCAGGGTCCCTAAATGGTTTATTTTGGTCCATGAGCTTTAGGGTTTTACTCTCAATTGCTTAGTTACCCATCCACTCTTCTACATTCAGAATAAAACTGTAAAAAGTAAGTGCTTTGAACACAGAAACTGAGTTCTGTTTTTAGTTTGAAAATCTCTGAAGGTGTGATGTGTGAGGAACAGGGAAGCTGCCGTGTAAACCACAGTATTGCACAGGAGTTGCGTGGGTGGTGATCTTTTCTGGACACGAGAGCTTCTGTTCTAGCTCTTCAGTGACGCAGGTTTTACACTAACAGCATACCTCCTTTTGCTTTGAGGTACAGTAGTCAACTGTAGTGCTCCAGCTAACTCCCTGAACAGATACTTTGCCATAAAGAGTCCTTTTGTGAACAGGGCTAAGTTGCTGGTACGTACCCCCACATGGCCCTCCAGCCGTTCTGGTTTGGTCATTCTTAGAGAAAAGCATGCTAAAACCTGATGCAGAGGGGGTGATGGTGGTGTTACTGTGTGAAACCTGAAGAAGGATCCTGTCTCTTGAACACCCAGAGGAGAGCAGAAGGAATGGAGCCTTAAGCCGCTTAGAAATGGGGAGTGGCAACTGCCAGAAAGAGGGGAAGAGGCAAGAGGGAGGTGTGCCGCCTCCAGTTTGGGCACAAAGGCTAGGAAGTATGTGCTTTCAAGTACTAATGGTGATGCGTGGTTAGTATTTAAGCTGTGATTTTTGACTTGATGTAGAATTGGAATGCATCGGGTTCGTGGAGGTTGCACAGGCTGCACCGTAGCTGCTTGTAGCTGGAATGGCTTTTGGGTAGTTCTGGTAGTGCTGTTGAGGTTGCCTCGCAAGGCAGGGCCCTGGAGTTGGACTTACGAGCAGCCTTTCTAGTAGTAAACATAAAAAAAAAAAAAAAAAAGTAAAAATAAAAAAAAGTAAAAATAAAAAAAATAAAAGCAGTTTTATGTTTGAACTAAAAATACAATCTTATTTAAAGGAGAATTTAATATATTTTTTTTTTTCCCCCAGGTTGGATGTTAACAATATTATTTCTTAATCCATGTAAAATATCTGGAAGGACTAAGGTAGCAAGCAAACATATCAGTCCTAGTAACCTCACTATGAATGCTCAGATGTTAAGATTAAATTCTAGGCTTTGTTTGAGGTGTAGGAATTGTAAATATGTAGCTTCAGGCTCTGACATAAAGACTCAATCCAGACTTATGATTTTTTTAAAATGTACTAAATAAAGTATTCACTCCGGAATTCTTCCAAATCCAACGTCTTTTGAAGTTCATTTTGTCAAGTAGTGTTTAGCTTTTTATTGCATGTTTTTAACAAGTGATTCCTGCAGTGATGTTGAGAACACATGGAAGCTGGTGCCTGTCTAGAGGACAACTAGTTTTAAGCCAGGGCTGCTTATGTCTCTGTGTGACTTCTGTGTCTCTGAAGAGGAGCACAGAATGAAACAATTGTTTGCTTTCCTGTGTGGCCCCTTAAGATTAAGCTTCTGGATGCCGAAATGTGTCTGTACCTAAAATAAAATCTATTGCTATAGCTTGCAGTTACTTTTACTTCTCTATTACATGAAAGAGAAATCCTTAACGAAAACAAATTCTTTACATTTCAGATACTTTGCGCTTCAGGGCCCTCGTTATTTCTATTTGATGCATTCCATCGCTCTTACCAGCCTGCATGGTCACAGAGGGGAGTGCGTCGGCATTTTGTCGTGCAAAAGGTGCCTTTGTCAAGAATTTCATGTGGTATAAAGTTGCTTATAAGGAACCTTTTTGCAACTTGAGTGTTGCGGAAGCAGCTGAAAGCCAGGTCCTATATAACTGTTACATGTTTTCATATCTGGAAAATTAGGATTGGGAATACATTTTTCCCTCTTTATACAAGTAAAAATGGAAAACATTTTGCCACTGAGAGGCTTCCCCAAAGTGAAGGAAAGAATGACCTAAAATAGCGGGGTTTAAAATTTCTGTGCTCTGGTTTACATCCCAGCATGAAGACTCTTCACTGCTGCTGTACAGGATGGCTGGGCAATGGCTCTGTTCTGCAGAGGGTGCTAGGTTCCACCTCTGATGCCTGCTTGAGATGAACAAAACCAGACTTACAGGGACAGATGATGGAGGATTGCATAGTGCTTGAAAAGTCTTCAAACCTGTGTGTTGTTTCGGGTGCTAGTACTTGGTAATAGCTGGTGGAGTTCAAATCTCACCATGGATACCGAGGAAAGAGTAAGTACAGCGTTCTTCCCCACCCTCCATTCCACCCTCCCCCCTTTTTTTTTTTCTTTCCTCCCTGGTATGACCTACCCAGCCTTTCAATGGCTAACATGGGGTCCAACGGTAAATTTAAAGCTCCTTCTAAAGGAAGTTTCACTTATTTTTATATCATAACAGATGCTAACGTCATGTTCCAGTATTCAGTTTGAGAGGGTAGCTTTCTTACTTATTTTTAGTGAGTGTAATCAGACAAGCTTGAGAAACTAAATGGAAATTTTTGCTTTTCTTGGGAATCTTGCCTTTTGAATTGGTTTTGTGTCAGCATCACTAGACATATTTCAGGAGATGGCAGTATATGGACTGGGTGTATATGGAGAAAATAGGGGGAAACTTTAGTGTCTTCACAGTGTGGAACACTTGGTTGTTCAATCAACTGTTGCTTGCTCTTTGGGATATTTACTACTTTTAAAGATCTTACTGGGAATGATGTAAAGCTGACAGAGGATGAGGGTGGGTAACAGGCAACCATCTCTAGGCTAGACAAATGGGCTGTCAAGCTGCGCAAGTTTGTAATAGGCCTGCTGGGACAGTGCCATGTACGTAGCAAGAAAGCTGCCTCAACAGCAGGAGGGAAAGAGGGGCTGGAGAAACTGAAAGCTACTGAAAGGTGAACAGAGCAACGAGGTACTAGTGGGGCGGGTAAATGGGATATTTTAAAGACTGTAAGGTGGTGTAGGAGAGAGGGAGAAGGTAGATGGGATTTTTGCTTTGGAGAGAAGCCAGTTTAATTGAAGTCAGAATACAAACATCCTTATGTACTGCCTCTTTTCTTTCCGAGGTTGCTCACTTTTCTTTTTCGTTAGGTAGCTTATCTAAAAACAACTACTAACCTGCTTATTCTGTATATTCCTTTGTGATAAAGATCACTTCGGTTTCTTGGGAAACTGGACTGAAAACAACAAATCTTAGCTGAGTTGTTTGACTCAACAGGCTTAGGAGCGCAGCAGAGATTATGCATTGTCATTGAACCCACTAGTCTGCCTCAGAAAAAACTGAAAGACATCCTTTGGCAGCCAGGTTAGATTGCTTTTCCCGCATGGGTGTTTTCTCCCAAGTTCTACTGTTGTTTTCAAGTCCTCTTTCCTTCCAGCGCTTTTCTGTTATAACTTCTGTTGGGGTTTTATTTTGGTTTGTTTCCCTCTATATAAACATCCAGTTAGTCTTTAATTCTGCATGAGTTTTGAGTTTTCACTAATACTGTCCTTCCTCAGTTCCAAATTTGTCATTATTCTTCAGTGTTGTTGAATACTTCCCTATTCTTGTTTCATACAGAAAGGAAAAAAGTCTTGCCATTGTGTCTTCTAAGTACTGCTTGTTATATTGAATATCTTTGTACTGTTTTCTTGCTAAGTAATACTGTTATTTTCAAGCTCCATGTAATGATTTTTCCTACATTTCCTATAGTATTTTCTTCCTTCTGTTTTAGTGTCCAGTATATTTCTTAGCAGGCAGGGAAAATATCAAATGTGATACTTTGTATGGGAGTAAATTACTGACTTACTGTATTGATGTTACAATAATTTCTGCATGACACTTCATTCTGTTTTTATGAATACTAAACATTTTATATGCATTTTTATATATAATCACAAAACTGTCTACAGTTTGCCTGCTTTCACTTCTAGACTTGATGAAGTTGATTTAGATTCAAGTAATGAGGTTAGGTTCTATTTCTCCCTCAGTCTGCCTTTTTAGTTTTAGGGAATTTTCGATTACTTTACCAAGGATGCTACTTATTTGAAATACCTGAAAGTGGTCACGAGCTTGCTCTTCTCCAGTCTTTCAGCCTATCCTTACTTTTTGAAGTGCAGCTACACCTCAGTTAAGTATTGCATACCTTTTCAAGTAGCGGCATTAAATGCTGTAACAGTTAACAGGTCAGTATTAAGGTCACTGTAAGTTCTGGAACACACGGTATCTGTGCATCAAACTTATTTTCTTTGCTTAATTTTGTTCCAGCAAAGTAATAGGGTACTACAAGGCATGCTATGCCAAACAATGCTAATGTGGTTATTTTTAAGTGAATTTGGCACTAAAACGCGGAAGTAAAATTCAAGCAAACATGGCTGCAGTTGGAATGAAACCCACTTGTCTCTTTTATTGGAGGTGGTGTTTGGCAAGCAGGTCTGGATCCCAGAAGCAGTTCTGTACTGTCATCGAACCTGCATGTGGAAAGAAATACAAGGGGCACTTGGCAGATGTTGGATGTCATTGTGTGGAGGCTTTCTCTTTTGTTCTTACCAGATTTCCTCTTCCTCCTCTCTTCCCCTTACACCACGCTTCTGCTTCCTGTTTCCAAATCACTGAACTGGTACAATGCTCACCAACGAAGCGTTCTACTTATGTGTAAATCATCTTAAATTCAGTTTTTGTCTGCCTATTGTCATCTCATTGATTCCCATCTTTAAATGCTAAGTACTGCTGTACACCTGTTTAAAAACTGTGTAGTTGCCACCACATTTTAAAGTTTAAATGGCTTTTATATTTAAACAGAGATTTCAGAGCAATAAGGCTTCTGTTGGTTTAGAGCTAGGAGCAGAAGACAAAAAGAAAGCTCTGTTCTGAATATTCCCACACATTTTTTCCCTCAAATGCTACAGCTGTTTTATCCCTTCATAATTCTTTAATCGGAGGATTTCAATACTTAATTACCAAAAAAAAATTAACCTCGCATCATTCCTTTGCTGTCAGCCAGTATTTTCCTTATTGTGTGGATAAGCGAGGCATTAAGGGACTAAGTGATTTTTTGCAAAATGGCATGGTGAGCCACTGGCAGCCTCTAAGACTCCTGGTTTATAAGCCTGTAATCTGCTGACTTGACACTAACATTCTTTTCAGCTGGCAAATCAAATGGAAACACCCTAAATCCTGCTTGGGACTAAGAAGAATTATTCTGAGATGAGAATTATTGCATAAATGTGTTACTGCTGTGATTATCAGTGTCAAGGAGGCACCAAATGAGAAATGAGTAAATATAAAGGATAGAAATATCAGTGCTTTAGGGATGGGTGCACAGGACGACTCATCGGGTCCAACCACCGCAGTGTAGCAGAATGATTTCATGGCCCTCAGCAGCTGTGGTAGCAGGGGTGAAAGCTGCCAGTACTTATCCTAACATCCCTGATGGGGCAGCAGGGAAAGGTGACTCGGACAGGCCTGACAGAAGGTTTTTTCTCACATGCACACAACTTCTTTTCTTCTTTTCTTTTTTTTTCCCCCCTATTACCTGTGTATGTTTTGAGAGTTGGTTTTGGAATTAGTGCTCCATAGCAGGCATGAGAGCAATTATGCTTATAAAAACTGCTTTTTCAAGTCTGTTTGTAAAAATTCAGCTGATGCCACATCATTTGTGCTTCAATGCCTTTTCAAGCTTTTTCTTTACAGCCAGGAGAGGTATAAAAATTTCTGCAAAATGACATGCCCAGGAGCTTGTTTGTTTTTCCAGTAATATCAGTTGGGCTAATAAAAAAAAAATTACTTCTCTGGGCAAACTGAGCTCTTTGTATTATTCTGGCATGTTCACAGGACTTCAGAAATCTGTGCCATATGCAGTGACCTAGGGTGTCTGCATGTTATTCTGTGTGCAAGTGTACATTGCATTTATTGCGTAAAATGGCCTGTGGTTCCTAAGTTGTAACTGGTGGGAACAGTCTTGACTGAGCTTTATGTGTGACAGTGTGCAGCGCTAATTAAGAAGCATTCCCTTTTTTTTGAGAATCTAGCCCTTATGTTGTAGCCTGTGATTGTTTGGAGGGTTTTCCCCCTGCTGTTTCATCTCCATTTGAAATGTTACCACACTTCACAAATAAACCACCCTTTTTTACACCTGGACACGTAATAGGCGATGTAAAACAGTGCAGTTAAAACACTATAAAACCAGCTGAGTTATACGAACAAGAAACGAAACATGTCACTGAGATCAGGTTTAGTTTTAAATTTAAGATACATCTAAGGTAGAAGAACAAGCTTCCATTCTTTCAAGTCAGGCCTTAAAAGGTACCTAGAATAGTGACTTAAATTAGTACCATTTTCCTAATGGCTGGCATGTTGATTATAAACTTGTGACAAATCAAGTGAAACTGATTCAGTCGTCTTCCAAAACTGAGAGACAAAATAAAACAATATGAGAGTAAATAATATGTCACGGGGTAGAGATATTCAACATTTTAATGTTTTCCACTGCAGCTAGCCCAGATAATGAAATAATTTTAAATTCTGTTTGGTTTGGGGTTTTTTCATATTTTCCTTAAACTAAGCAAGTCTGCATGTGAGGGCACTGTATACCTTTCTTTGCTCTAGTAGTATAGGTAGATTATCATTTAAGTCTGTTTGCCATTAGTCATGCCACTGGGCTATATCGTAGCTACTCGCATGCCTTCCTGCTTTTGATTTGGCTTTTCCTGTCCTGGGGAAGGTGTGCCCACATAAAGTTTCATGTAATTTACCATTGTATTGTATATCAAAAGAAACCTTGCTTTCAGTATTTCTTTGATTTAAGCTGAAGTACTACAGGAATGCATGCACATAATTTTATTTCTATATTCAGTAACTTAAATAACGTGGTTTAAGTTTCCACGTTCTATCCTTCCCTCCTGCTTTCCCATAGTCGAGAGTGTAGCGCAATAAGATTCTTTTTTTTTAGCAGGGAAAAACTCAGTATGATTTTTTCGTACCACTGTAATGTGCAGTGCAATCTGCTGTTGCTTATAAAACGATAGCGTGCATTGCACATTTCACTGACAATTGTAAAAGAAATTTTTGTCACTAAGTTCAAGGTCACGGATCTCATGCATTTTCAAGGAAATTCTTGTCAGGGGCTGAAATCGTGTTTCACCTGCAGTCTGGATCTTCATTAGCTGATAGGAGGGATTTGCGGCATTGGCAATAAGTTCTGCTGGTTGCTGGCTGGCTGCCAAGGCAGGGCTGCTGTTGAAGGCAGCAGGTCTCTCTGCCTTTCGCCAGCCTGAAAGGCACCGGGTTTGCAAGAAGAATGTGGTGCAGGGTTTTATGTCGAGTCAAAACCGACCGGCTGTCCTTGCTTTACTGAAACAGTTGCATGTTTATGGTTCTGTAGTATGTGATGTCATGAGGGTGTTGGCTTTTAGGAATTTCACTACCGAGGAAGCAGTTTGAAATGCAGGCAGAATCTTCAAGACCTTCAGATATGCACTTGGTTTCTTTTTAGTTAGCTCTGAACAAACGTACAGATGGATACATACATACATTATTTTTTGGGGGGTAAGGATTTAACATATGGAATATAGAAGCAATTTAAGTGGATACAGTACCTGAAGGCAGTGTCGAGTCAGTCTGGATTTTCAAACTCTGTTCCTCTTCCAGGATATCCATTCTACCAGGTGTCGTGCAGGTATATCATGTTTTAAGTTTTATCCTTTAATGCACTTGCATATAGAGCTGTAGTGTGATGCTTGTGTTACCATTTTTTTTTTTTGTTTCCATTTCTTTGTTCTCCAAGAAAAACTATGAGATCGGAGAATTAGGAAGCTGAAAAACATAAATACAGTTTTAGAATGCTTTATAATTGGGAATATATTTAGAATGACTTTATAATTAGGTTTGCATTTATTTAAAGCAAATATTTTTTTTTTTTTTTTTATAAACATACTAAGTATTTTGAGAATTTTTCTAACTAGAGAAATGAAGTTCCAACCTTGCAGGTTTTTTAAGTGAGTTATGTATTCCGATATTTCAGTCACTTATTAGGAACCAGATATCTGCTGTGTTGAGAAATGGAAATCACACAGATTTCTAGAAGCATGAATAATTTCAAGTCTCTTCATGCAGAATTGCATAAGGTAAATACAAGTACTTACTGTCATTATGCTTTTAAGACAATTCATGAAAAATGTGCACATGTGGAAAAGAGATAAATGCTAGTGTTGTGATAAAGCTTAATCATACCAGCTTCTTATTACCTTTCTACCTCACAGTCCTGTTTTATTAAAAATCCTTCCTTTTGAGAGTGCTGTATAGCAGTTTTCTAGTGAATGGGTTGGATTCTAACCATGAAATTACTGTTCCTGCTGTGGAAGACTGTAATACTGCTAAGTAATTAGAGGGAATGTGTTACAATACTACTTTGGCTGAAAGATCTCAGGTTTCCGGCACACCTTAATAAAGGAATGTAATCTCTGTTTATTGTGTCTAAATCTGAAGTCCCTGCCTCTCATGCTACAACAGTAACAGAGGGAGGGGAAAATCTGAGTTGGAACAAGAGTTTTGTGTTACAGAAAGATGAGTAATAGCACATTTGAAGAGCAGGGTAAGAGAATAAGTTAATTATTAACATGTTCCTATCCAGAGAATGAACCTGACAATCTGGTGTATAAACTGCAGCATGCAGAATGGTATGGGTTAGTTTTGTAAGGCTGCAGTGATGGTAATTTGTGAATGGAAACAAGAGTGGTTCTGCATAGTGTTCGTTTAACCACTTTTTCCTGGGTTTCTTGAAACAAATCCCTGCACTTATTTGCATATTTGGATCTCTGTAGCACTGCTGGGCTGCCTGGTCAAAGGTACCAGCAGGGTTTTATTGAAATCAGAGTTAGCCATTTAGAGGTCAACCACGATGATTGCTCATGGTTGGTGTCCTTTGGCCTAACTTTGGAGGATGCTGAAGTCTAGTTAGTACCCTTTCATCTTTTTTCTGGCCTTTTTTTTTTGTGTGTGATAATAGGCATGGATAAGCTGGAAATTAAAGATGACAGAAATTCAGTAAATGGCAGCTGATGTAAAAGCCTTCTCGTCCCAAAAGTATGTTAGGTGCTTAGTCAAACACACACCTTTTCACTCCGGCTCAGTAAGATCAAAATGACCAGAACCCACCACCCAAATCCCTGGTTTCCAGTGACCTTCAGGACAGCACGAAGGTCTCGTGAGTGAGTTCCAACTCCTCACCTTTCTATTGTGAAAGGAGATAGATGGAAGTTGCTAAACTTTGGATCTCTGTTGTTTAACTGCATTTTGGGGTTTTTTATTCTCTCTCTGTTTCTTACATGTTTGTAAATAGATACTCTGCATTTAAATAAAGCCTGTATTCAATAATTTTCACATAAGATAATTAGCTTATGCGCTATGCAACTGAGATAATTAAATCCTGTTTTCACAGAATGGTCAGGGTTGGAAATGACCTCAGAGATCATCTAGTCCAACCCCCTGCTAAGGCAGGTCACCTAAGGCAGGCTGCACAGAGTCTCGTCCAGGCAGGTGTTTAATGTCTCTGAGAAGGAGACCCCACAGCCTCTCTGGGCAGCCTGTTCCAGTGCTCTGTCACCCTCAAGGTAAAGGAGTTCTGCCTCATATTCAGATGGGAGTTCCTATGTTGCAGGCTGTGCCCGTTGCCCCTTGTCCTGTCACTGGGCACCGCTGCGAAGAGCCTGGCCCCGTCCTGTCGGCACTCGCCCTGGAGAGATGTGTGTGCATCGATGAGATCCCCTCTCAGCCTTCCCTTCCCCAGGCTGGGCAGGCCCAGCTCTCCCAGCCTGTCCCCATACGGGAGATACTCCATGCCCTCATCATCTCTGCAGGCTCCGCTGGCCCCTCTCCAGCAGCTCCCCGTCCCTCTGGAGCTGGGGAGCCCAGCACTGGGCACAGCACCCCAGATGTGGCCTCACCAGGGCAGAGCAGAGGGGGAGGAATCACCCCCCTTGACCTGCTGGCCATGCTTCTCCTCATGCACCCCAGGGTCCCACTGGCCCCTTGGCCACGAGGGCACACTGCTGGGCCTGGTGTTCTGTGTATGCAGAAAGTGGACACGCTCCCTTTTGTCACCAAGTCATTCTGACTTTGCAACTCTGTTTTCTGTTATGGTACCTATAAAGAGAAATTCTTTACATTGTGTACAACCACTGATAACTCAGCAGCTTCAGCTATGTAAAGTCATTTTATAGCTCATCCTCAATGCAGAATTTTCTTTCACAATAGTGACATATATCCATTTCTGTCTGGGGAGTAATACAGTTTACAAACACAGAAAGGAATTAGGATTTTTATTCCGCTCTAGTTGTTATATTCTGGTGGGTGAGTGAACATTTTCGAGTACAATAAATGGGCAGTGAGACTCTGTTTATCATAATTGGTTTGTGATCTCTGTGGAGTGAGGATAGTATACATTATGCTAAGTTTGTATGTTGGCAGAGACTAATATGGCTTGTAACTGGGGTGACGTAAATGTCTTGAACAGTTCTGGAAAAGCTCTGTCTTAAGGAATCTTTGCCTTTTGTGTAGACAAGATTAATTTTTTAGTGATCAGAATTATCATTGAAATTGCATGGCGTTTGAAATGGACTGTTTTTTCTGTTAGACGTAAGGGCTAATAGTTTTGGTATGATATTTTTGTGGAAATGCGGTCTGAAGTATGGATCATAGGCTTTTCTGGAGGAGTATGAAATCAGTGTTGTGTTCGTTTATATCTTTTTTTTTTTTTTTTTTTTTTTTTTTTAAGATTCCTTGTGACACTGTTTATACTTTCTCTTGGAGATGACCAAGATCTAGTCCCCAAAACTAGGTCACTCAGGGTGGCATGGTCTCTTGGCTGGCTGTGAATAACAGAATTGCATAAATCAGGAGTTCATCTTGGGGAATGTGTTTCTGAGCCGTATTGTAACTCATTTTTGGTATCCATGCAGTGCAGAATTGGAGTCTCTTGGGAGCTTTTTCATATTTGGACAAAATTTATGGATTCATAGAATTTATGTTGAGATTGACAACAAATTTCTTGTTGTTTCTTTTGTGGCACAACGTAGGAGATCTGATCTATGTAGTAGCTGTAGACAATACTCCATGTGATTCAAAACCACTTCCTCTGTTATAGTTTTATCATCTTTATTAACATAGACATTCAAAGAAAATATTATCATCTCTTGTGCCTGTACTTTAAGCAGCAAATGTGAAGTTTAGTATTGGTGGTAGTCAAAGCATGTGGCTAGAATGGCCTTAGCCAGGTAGCTTGCATTTTTTCATCTGCTTAATGTTGTAATGTTAGTTTTATTTCATATATTATATAGTGTAGAAGGAAGTCTGCAAGAGTCTTTGAAAATAAGTCTTGTAATGCTTTGATTTTCCTGAGTTTCTTCAGTAGAGATTAAGAGCAAAGTCTCTTCTGGCAGAGCTTGTAAAGGCTGTGCTCATGTCTTTTCTTCTGTGTTACCGTGGTATGGCAAAAGACCTTTTCTGTAAGAACGTTTGATATTTCTCATTGCTTTAGGCTGCTAGAGGAGAAGATGGTAGCCTTATGAGTTTTTCTTTGGCAAAGATAAAAGAAAGAGGTCTAGTATCCTAGCCAGATTTGATAAGAGAAGCCAGAGCTTTCAGATCCACTGGGATTTTAGTAGGTTGTAGCTATTTTAGAAGCTGTCATTGGTTTTGTTTGCCTCAAAAATACACATTCAAGCCCAGTTCTGAGTAGGAGGAATTACATCTCTTTCCTTACATGGAAACGTGAAATAATACAAAACCCAACCCTGTCTCAGCTACGGAGCAATTATTGGTGTTTCTATAATGTAGTTGGAGTTCTGCCGTGATACTCTTCCCAAGGTTCTTCTTTAGAAAGACTTCTTTTCTGACGCATATGCATAGGGGTTAAGACGTAGGTGTTCTGTATAGTTGAGAGATCTTACTGTTTCCAGTAATTACATTCAAAGTAGCAAAACAGTTTTTACGATTTAAAAGGGCTGTCATAGTCCCTTGGCCTAACCAATGTCAGACCTGTCTGCAGCCCTTCATAATACTGGAACTTCGTCTTCTAGGGAGGTTGATGGAAACCGTGTTCACAACAAAATGCTGCTGTTCAGATCAAGACTTCCTTGGAACCGTGCATGCTATTATGCTTTATTTGTCTGCTAAAAAAGAAAAGGAGAAAAAAAATAGAATAGCTATCTGGTGGGGGAGAGTGAAAGCTTGCAATTTTGTGAATTCAGGATGAGTCAGTTGCAGCTCTGCAGTTGATTCCAAATGCAGTAATGCAGAACCCATCCAGTCATATCAATATTGTAAACAAATGATTACAATTGAAACTAAGCAACAAACTGACAGTGCTCAACTGTGGGAAAGGGAAGAGATCTTGCAGCATTAAGCTGCTGCTTTTCTTTTGAGGAGGGAGCCTTTGCCCACTTCAAATGTTGCTCTTCAATTAGCATCCATTTCCTAAATTAAAAAAAATGCTGCTGTATTTTTAGGTAGAGGAATAAATCTCGATCACCTCCATGTTGTAAGGTGTTAGGAGACAGTGAGTACTTTTAAAGAAACACAAATACTGAATTTTCTTTGCGGCATAATCTGACAAGTTCAGTTAAACTAAAATCTTTGAGAAGTAATAAGGTCAGGCAAATAGCAATCAAAAATAATAAAAACATCTATTAAAATATTTGCTTGTTTGTAAACATTAACCAAAGTCCTGGGTAACTATTTCATATTGCTGCTCTGAATATTCAGCAGTATGCATGTGGATGACAAGAGATTTACAGTTGCATTTTCCTTGGAATAACTAAATCAGTTGAGCAAAACTTCCTGTATTTTTCATTCTTTGTTGGTTCAGAGCTGTGTTCCCTTTCCCCTGTAGGGAGAACAGGAGGGGAAAGGGGAGGGCAGAGTTTTTGACAAAATTGACAAAATACATGCAAGAACATGGTGTGCTAAATTTGAGCTGGCCTTAGAAGCTGTTTCACCAGAGTTTATTTTTACATATACCTACAATAAAATGTAGCTTTCGTATTAAGACAGGGAGATCAGTCTCTGCTTTTTAGATGGATAATTCCTTTTTTGAGACTAGGGAAGAACTAGTGAAGAAAGCTGTTGCTGCTATCACTAGCTATTTACCTTACATCTAAAAAGAAATACATTAAATTCAGGTTTAAGTAAGAGAGGGAATGATGTGAAGAAGCTGTAGATGATGATTTTATATATTTTATTCTCTGCATTATTTAAAATGTGGGCAGGCTATTTTTATATTAAAATGGTTTAAATATAATATAGTCGCTTTGCAGGCAAATTTAAAGATTGCTTTTAAGCAAAAAAAAAAAACTTTTTTTTTTTTTTCCAAGGGGCCTCATGATTAGAATGTTATTTGGGCTTGACAGAACAAACAACGCATTAAAAAAGCTTCCCATAATAAAAAGTAACTCATTAAGCAAGATTGAACTTGAAAAAAAGGGTTTGCTTGCAGGGAATAAGTCTTACCTACATGCTGCTCTCTGAGAAGACAAAATAATAGGAAAACTGTTTAAGGATGAGGCAGATTGCAAGATCACCATCTCTAAATTTTGTCCAGAAGATACCAGCAAAAAATTGTGAGTGAGAGATGTTGATCAAGGTGTGGGCTGGTGTCGCGGTTCCTGCGCAGCTTTCCTCAGTTGCTTCCTTAGAAAAGTGGAGCTGGGTAAGAAGGCTTTTTTTACAAAATGCCTCATAGGGGAAGTCTTTCCTCTCTTCCTTGTCTTCTACCTCTCGCCTCCCCTCCAACCCCACCCCCTTTTTCTCCTCGCTTGAATGATTTTATTTTTATTTTAAATCTCTCCTATTTTGCCGTATCCAAACTGGCCATGAGAAGCCTCAGCTCTGTGCCAGTGACCAGTAGATGGACACAATCCCGCATGTGACCGGCTGGTGATCTACAGGGCCAGCTGTGAAACTGCGAGCGGGTTGATGCTGCCCCGGTGTCACAGCAAGCACTTGTGAAACCGTTGGCAGTGGCATGCTGCTGGTGTCGCCCGTGTTGGGTTATATTGGGAATTGCCTTTTTTAGGTGTGTGTGGCACTTCTGGCATGCTTAACGCACCTTACCTTCTGGCTCCTCAGGTCTCCTTCCAGGTCCCTAGTGTGGCGCTGGTTATGCGGGCTGGTAAGGGTGTGATCAGTTGAATGCCTGGCAGATTGCAACAATTCGTCATAAATCATTCTGTCAGAAAAAGAGGAAACTCTGAGGGAAAATGGGAGCATTATGATAATGTTATCTCTTAAGTGTCCTTAAAAGGAGACAAAAGTATGAACTGTGTATGATGCAAAGCAGTAGCTCTGATGTGGATCGTTTACTTTTCTAATTAGTTCTGACTGAAACTTTGAATATTTCTTTTTGTTTATGATATCTGGTATTTCAGGCTCTTATGCACAGAAATGTAATTGTAGTTGTTCTTCTAATGACATTGATATTTGGCCAGTAGAACCAGTTATAACAAGTTCTGTGTCACTTTTTTCATAAGAGCTATTTCCTAATGTATTCTTCATTACAAAAAGAAAATGGCTAGCGTAACTAGAGATTCAGATGTAAAATCTTTTGTACCTTTTATTATTCTGAGGATTTTGGCATGAAAGGGCAGTTTGTTTCTTTGTTTGTGGAACTTTATGCTTTATTTCTGTTGTTTTAGAGAAATTTGTGCATGTGGGTGTTCCAAACCAGAATTGTTCTGTTGGTATAAATCTACACTAACTTGGTTTCCTGAAAGATGACGGTTGTTCAGAATTCTCTTCAGTTCTTCTCTTTCTTCTGTTACCATTTCTGCCTCAGCCGTTGACTAATTTACTTACGGAATTGCGTTAACAAATTATCATAGTTCATAGCTCAGTAGTGTGCTTCCCAAGATTTACACTGTGGTTGCTTCTCTTAGAGTTCAAGCTGCTTGGATACCTCTTGGATCTTTTAAAAATCCTTACAGGGATGTGTCTGGAGGTTTTCTGAGATTTACTTGGCGTGTTTGGGGGTCAAGATTTTGCAGCAAAATGTACATCAAAGAGTCATCCTATAAAGCTGAGAGTGTACGCTCTTAATACGTTGGTTTTGAAATTAAATATGGAAACTAACTTTGTGTCTTAGAAATTAGGCCTAGTGAGAAATGTTCTTTCTAGTAGATATATGTGAAGGAAATACTGACTTGTAGTAAATCCTGCAGTTTAAAGAATGGTCCTAGAAATGGTCCTGGCTTGCACAACATTTAGTTGATCATTTGAGAAATGTAAACTAGGAATTTGTTACAATTTAGTATGGAGAAAAGAAGTTGAAGCACTGGCAGAAAATTGATAAGGCATAAATTGGCATGTTTATGCAAATTCAAAACTGATTAAATCAGAAGTGAGGGCATTGCAGAAGCTTAGAAGTTATTTTTAGAACAATTAACTATAGGAAAACTATAACCAATACAGTGATTTGTGTTAAAATTTGAATAAGTGTCAGCCAATATTTGAATTGTAACAAATTGTTAACTATAGATAGTATCTATTCAAATAAGATGTAGATTATATTTAGCCTCACTTTTTATGCTGTTATTTTGGCAGGTGTATGATTTATGACATTGTTAATCCAGTTTCATGAGTCCTGCAATTCATTTGAAGGACATCTTCCGGCAGAAAATGAGCATAAATTTGAGCACTTAATAAATGGATACTTATATATTCAGTTTTTAGAGTTTTTGCAAGAAAAGACTATTTTTGTCTCACATGCTGAGGAGAGCCATCTTAAATTGAAGACACTTATTTGAAACAGAAGGTCAGTCCTGTTGACATGTAAATGCCTCAGTGCACTGCTGAGATGACTGCAATGCAGATAATACTGATGGTGCTAGGCTTTTCAAAGTCTACATCAGGTTTTCAGCTCCTGTAAGGGGTTTAATTTACTCGTAACTTTAGGTAAGGAATAATCATCTGCTCAAGACAGGTAATTACAGTGGAGAAGATTCTAATGGCTGAGATTATGCCCTCACATGGGGAGGGTGCATAAGCAGCTACATACGCATGCTGCTTCCCTGGCGCGTCTCTGATACATCTTGCCCCAAGTGACAAATCAGATGTCACAGAGCGCTTTGTCAGAAATTAAACCCCATCTCATTTTCAGACATTGTTGTGCATTGCTTTCTTTCCTTTGAAACTCTTGGATGTTGTACTTCTTAAGTTGTGCTTGCTGTGACATTGCTGATGTTAGCTCTGTCTTCCCTGTGGCTACTGCCTTCTCCTGAAGCGGGACATCAGGACACAATCTCTGCTGTTTTCTTTTACTCTCCACGTTCCAACTGTGCCTGTTTGTCCCTTTCCCTAAAACATTGAAGACCTGTCCCTTTTAGGATTTACAGAGCCTCCTGTTAAGAGGCTTTGCCAGTCTTCTGCAGGGTTATTGTAACTTGTTAGAGCTCTGTAGTGCTTTCCCTCCTCTTCCTTATTCCCATGTAAGTAACCCACATTTTGCCTACTGCTTTAACTACATCACCCGTTTAAAAAATCCGTTTCTTGGCTCTCCTGTTAAACTGCATCAAGTTCAAGCTTGTCTTACTTGCTTTAAGACGTGTCATTAGCTCTGTCCCCACTCCGTTTTCTTACCAGGTTACTCCCTCTGTTTAAGTCTATTCAAATGTGGCTGCAGTAAAAATGATGCGGTTTACATTTGTCTTGTTGACTGGGTAAGATTTCTAGATTTGAAATACATCCTGGTTTACAGAATTTGTAGCTCTTGGTGTGTAAGAGTAATTATTCACTTATTACTGTTCTGAAAACGTCTTATTTTTCTCAGCCTGTTTTGGTTTTTACTGATTTCCCTCCCATCCTCCTGTACTCTTGCAGGTAAAAACTAGAGTGCTACCCTTTGTTTTCCTAGAGCCATTCTGTCTTTTCCATTGCTCTGCAAGTTGCCTGAAAAGTAAAAGACAAACTTGGAGCATTACCCATAACTGTGAGGTCTTTTAATTGTGCCTTTGTCTTCTGTTGGTATGGCGTGAGGGAAGGTCAGTTCCAAGCGATGTTAGGGATCCAGAAATGTTGTTCCCCAGAGCTTCTCTGTTGTAAATTGTTCACAATAATGAAAGGTGAGCGTGTCTATATCCCTTAGAGAAATGTATGTATATTGTCTTGCAGGTCGACTGGATTTTGATTAGAATGATTTTCACGTGTGTCCACAAGATACTTCTGGTTTAACTCCAGCTTTTGTGAGATGTTCTGTGATGTCTGAAAAACAGTAGCAAATGTTGACATAGGTTTTGGATGGTGAAAGATGCAGTCAAGTTTTTCTTCTGATTCTGGCTATTCATGTGGAAAATACAGGCAGGTTTATTTTCTCCTTGCACTGTGTTACCGTAGATGGATAAAATGCAGAATATTTGGTACGTGGCCTGTGCCAATTTGTAATCCTAAAATCTCAGTTTACTGTTCTGAATTGTTCCAGTTCAGGTAAAGCAGCACTGATCTATTAATGGCTACTAAGAATCTTTTATATTCCTTCACTGGCAGAATGTTTTTCTCTTATGGATTTATTGCTGCTGTCTGCCAGGCGTGCCTCATTTTCATATGCTGGAAACATTAGGCAAATCTGTAGTGGATTTGCTAATGTAAACTTTTCAATTGCTACACACCATGGGCCTTGATTTCACTCCTTTGTGCTTTCCCTCTGTGTTCTTTTCTGCCCACTCTTGCCCTGCTGGGTCATCATTTGCTGTATTTCAGATGCTAAAAGCTTCTAAAGATAAGCCCCTTATATTTAAGCACAAGCTGTTCTGAAAAACCCAGTTGCTTAAATGTCATTTTTTAACATGTTTTAAAACCTACATTTTCTGAGCTAAGCTAGTGAATATTTGTACTTTGTAATACTGTTGGCATCCTCTACTTACTGCAGTGATTTGAAAGAAACTTCCTGTGTAGTTTACTAACATTAACATATATTAAAATGTTCTTCTAAAATATTCTCTGCTCTTTCTAGATTTAGCTTAAACTTGGGTAGAGTACGGTTTATCAACGTTCACGAGCATACTTCTATAATCTCTGGTTTTTGTGTTATAACTGAATTTTTAGATGCTGGAAGCATTATAGGTATGTAGTGAGTTGCAGCATTTATTCTTTTCTAATTCAGTGCTGGACAGGTCAGGAACTGCAATAAATGTTTGGGTTTAGGTTCTTCGAGGCAATGCTGTTGCCTAGTTAGTTCTGTTAAGTAGTTGTGTCCCAATACATGAATCCGTTCTGTACTCTGTTATTTTTAAACTATTGATTCTTTATTGGTTGTTTTTCCAGTTGTGAATGTCCTCATGCTGTACATTTTTCTACAGTTTATTCAGCTTCTTGTTGCATCACATGCAGCATATTAAGCCCAGCTTGAATGCTAGCCAGAACTTTTTTGGTGCAGTGATCTTTGTTAATCTGCTGATCGTTGTTAAATGCAAGTGGAAGTGGAGATCTGTAAGTGTTAGGACATGCGTCTCAAATCCAAGCCGTAAATGTTTATATACTTCATAGAAATTTGATGAAATATTGGCAACCTTCACTGGAGCCCAGCTGGAGGCACCATGTATTGTACAAGCTTTTGTGGTTCAAGTTTAGGAATGTAACTCAGACGTTTGAATTGATTTTTGCAAAGGAAGATTCCCTTTCTGGGCAGTGGAAAGAAAAACTGCTTTAGAGCAAATTCATAAACTCATGTGGCATGAATTGTCCCTTATGAATCTGCAGAGACTAGTTTGAATGTAAGGGTTGCTTTTACTGGGCCTTCTGTCAGCCTTCTGATACACAGTATGTGTCTCTGAACTTTGGAAGTCAGAGCTATGCCAACAACCATGGGTACCCACTACTAAGGCCATCCTTTTCAACTTAAAACATCATCATTTGTTTCATTTGGCATTCCCTTCAGGTGTTGATTTATTCAGGATTCAAAGCTGTCATGATATGCTAATTTGCAGGTATTGCTGTGTTCCTGTATGGAGAATACTCACATACTCAGAAGCTAAGGAAGTTTTTCTTGGTGATAAAGAAAGGGCGGAAAGCAGAAATAGGAGTGGCCTCTAGGACACAGGTGACTTTGCAATCATGTCAGACAGCTGCAAAGCTGCTGCATGGACTTCAATTAATGTTTTCACAAAAAAACGCTGTAATTCTATTACCTTGGTCAGATGGCATTGGTAATTTGATCTTTTCTAAGCAGGCAGCCTCTTCCACTCTTCTGGAAAAATGTTGCCAAAGTAATGACAGCAGAAGCAATAACACAAACGGTGTTTGAAGAAGAAATGAAGGTTGTTTCCCTGTGTCCTGAATCTCTCTACTTCCCATCCAGCTGGCTCTTGCGTTGCTCTTAGACTTAATCTAGATTTGTTTTTTTACTTAGTCTTACTTTTGTTGCATGTAACCCACTTCTATTTTGCAAGGTACCACTACCATTCAAAGAATGTGCAGTCCCTTTACTGCCTATTTGGATCACTGGGTTTTGGTAGTAGTATGTGAAATTACGCAGGAATGTAGTCAGTAAATATATGTGTGGTCACTGAGTAATCCCTAGGAAATCTCTTACTGAGAGATCTTCAGATTTAATTCCTTGAAGATTTCTTCTGTTGTTCAATTAGTGAAGAGCAGAAGATTTTAAACTATGATTTATTGTGAATCTAGAGCCAAAATGACTTTTAAATGAGAAGCAATAAATAAGTATGTCTGAATACCCTTTTGAGGCAAATAGTTTTGTGGTGCAAACAAGTGAAGAACTTTTTCTCTAAATATTAGAAGTACTATTAGTACAACACAAATTAAAGTGTACCACTTTTGCTACTTTGAAAGAGGTGGTTATAATTTAAACTTGAAACTTGCTTTCCCTAAAATTACAACACAAGCTGAAACTTTTTTACCCTTTAAAATCTAATATTTATGTTTCACTCCTGATATGCACCTTGTCTTGTATAACATGTATCCTGATGTTTGTCAATTTGGAATTTCTTTACGGTTCAGATCTTTTGGGAAAACGAGATAATGATTGAAATAGTTTCAGTAGCACTTGGGCTAGAAATAGATATTCTGACTAATATGAATAATATTACTGATATCTGGAAGCTGTTGTTTCTGAGCCACTGCTCCTTTCTGCTAGTAAAACTAGTGGTTTTCTTTCTGATACAACAGAAGTTAAGTGCTTCTGTGCATAGTACAAATTGCAGCATTTATGGGATTTGATGGATTGCCGAATATGAGGGCTTTGTAGATCAAAAAATAAAACTGGAATGAATTACTGGCTCTAACTTTCTTTTCTTTTCTTACTTTAATATTATGAGTGCATGTTGATAATTGATACTGGCTTCCATCACTTCATAATTTTATCAATTAACTTTATAAATAAGTGTTGTAGAGCACAAATGCAATTACATATTGCTAATAGATGAGGTCGGTTTCCCAGAACAGAGGAAAGCCAAAGACTGCGGTGACAGAATCAGTCTTTTTATCCCTTTTATGTATTATTTAGCCAGTATATGATTAAGGTGCAAGTCAAAAGTGCTAAAGATAGCCATCAAAAATTATAGAATGGTTTCAGTTAATAATTAGGTAGTTGGCAGGATAAAAGTTTATTCCTTTATTTTTAGAGGTGACTTTTGGGAATGCTTTATTTTCAGTTAATTAAAAGTATAGTAAGTCTCCATAGAGCTAAGAGCACTTCTTTCTCACCTGACTTCTAATACTGGTTAAGCTTTAAATAGCATTTAAATAAATTTTAGTAGCAAAATTAAAATACAGCTATAAGTGTGCACGTGTGTTTAAATCTTGTTATATTTATTACCATTTTAATAGTTATATCTAAAGACATAACTCTAAAACCACTGTCATAATGTGGATAGTTCATCTTGAATTCTGATCTTTTTTTGTATTTTGATGCAGTAGAAAATCTTATTCACTGTTGAAGTGAAATCCACTGCATCTTAGCAGATTAGGTGTACCAGAATACAAGTAACTTGCACATTTCTGTATTTCTTCCTAATAAGCATAGCTGTGAGTGATCAACTGTAAGACAAATAGCTCGTTCTGACACTTCTTAAAAAGGCTTGGATTTCTCAAGTGATACTGGCAACTGATACCACTCAAGGCTTTGCTGATCAGGATTGATTAATATTTCATAAATATCTCTGTTCAGGCACTTTATGTTAGTGATTTACTGTCTTTATCAACCCAGACTGAATTCAAGATACTGATGTGAATAATTCCATTGGTACCCCTGAGTCATTTGGTCCCTGTAAGAAATCTGGTTTAAATCAGTGTTGGTGATAAAACCTCTACAGGTTTAGTGTGGTGGTTTAAACCAAGTAAATACAGCTTATTAATGTTATAGAGTTTTATTTAGTTGATTTTTCTAATCAATATATGTGCCAGAATTTGGGTTTTGAGCTGATTTAGAATATTCTGCCCGTAGAACTTGCTAAGTTGCGTGAAGAAGCCTGCTGTTGTTCAGTGGTGTATTTTGGATAGACAATAAGCGCTCAGCGTTGCTTGGTCATGATTTGTAACAATATGCAGAAATAAAGGGCTTTGACTCCCTACCACTTCTTGCCCTTGCAGTAATAAGTGATTCAACACTAACTCTTCATAGAAGGACACTTTTTGTTTTGGTAGAAAAATATGTACATATTTTCTGAGAACAGTCAACTCCTGCTTTTTGTCCTTTGCAGTTTGATTGAGCGCCTTAATGAATTCTAGGTGACAACAGAAATCATGCCCTTGATTTAGAAAAAAAACATCCACCCAAAGCAAACCATTCAGCTGCACAGGAAATTAAATACTGACATGAGAAAAATGTTTACAGACTATATCTAACAGAGATGGGCTATTTAACATGTATTATTCTTCCCCACCACGCCCCCGATCTATATTCTTTTAATGACTTAGCAGTGGTTTAGGTAACTTCCTGGAAGTAGTTCTTGGGATGTTATCTCTAGACAGATTTGAGCCTTCTGCAATGCTTATTAATTACTTTTGCTTCTATTTTGCACTTTGGGTACTTCTGATTGGGCTCGCTAAGTGGTTGTGGTATTAGTGAAACTGTGTGGTTGACTAATTCCTCTAATGCTCGATTTCATGCTTCCTCCTAGATTTATTTTGTTTGTTTGTTTCCTGTTGTCTCTTTTACTTTCAAAAGACCAATAACTAATTCACAGTTCTCCATGTAACGCTACCTTCTCGTTGATGTGAAGATCTCACTGATCAATAAAACCTTACTCTTTATCATGGTATTGACCATGGTTTTATTCTCCCTGTTGAACTTCAAACTTCAGTACTGATGCTTTCCAAGTGTCAGTTTTGAGTATTTATTTTAGAAATCTTTCAGCAGAAATGCTCTTGTACATTGAATTTATATTACAGGATGTCCTGAATAGGAAATACCAGAATAAGTAACTTTTCTTTATTCCTTTGTGCTTTTCTTTGGTCGCTTTGTTTTCAGCTTTGTATTGTAGTTCATCACGTTGGCTGTAGTCTGTGCTTAAAATGTTCATTTAGGCTTCGTGTCCTGGAGAACTGGAATTCATTTCCATTCATTGTGCCTTACTCTTCATCTTTTTTGTTGTGTTTTTTGCTGGGTTTTTTTTGTTAACAACTATTATTGTTTATGTGTTTGTTCAAGCAAGGGATTGAAAATGTCTTCTATTCACATATTCTGTGAAAATTACACATACTTCTACCTCGGTAAATGTACATACGAGTGTATAATAGAATGGCTTTTTGGCATCCATGAATACTTAAGAATCTGTATGAATGCAACTTAACTTCAAATAGGTATGCATGATTAAAAAAAGCATGGGAGGAGGAATCCTAACACTTTACTGATTAGAATAGCATATGATCTGTATGAACTTATTTCCATAATCAAAAGTTACATGCCTAGCAGTTAATTTATTTTTTTTCTTGTGGAATAAACAAATGTGCTTAGTATCAAAAGAAAAAGCTGTTGGATTTTGGTTTTCTTTTTCCTGGGCAATCTAACTACGTTTCCAGTTGCTTCATATCCCTTATTTGTGTATGATGAAATTTATAAGCAAAGTGTTTACTCCAAAACCTGTATAAATACTAGTTTTCCTGCCATTTTGCATTTTCATTTATATATTCTTGCACCATATGAGTTTTGGTGTTAGGTTTTTTTAATATTTCTTGATAGGACACGTCATGGTGGATTTAGGCCAAGAAGTCAGTTTTTCTTTGTTCTATGATTTCACCTGATGTTCCAAATGTACCTTGAGTATTATTGTCTGCCAATAGGCTATACTATATGAACAGCTACAAATCACAGCAAATTATGATATTATCAAGCTGTATCCATTTGCCAGCTTGTTAGAGAAAAACATTGTTTTGTGGTTATACTAACTCCTGTAGTTTGTGTTTTGTGGTAGCAGGGGGAGAAAATTACCACCAAGTGCTCATCTTTTTATCCCCTTGTGTATTTTTTTCAGGGAACTGAAAATATTTTCTAATCTTCAGGATTGTTTATGCCCGCTGTGACTAATGAATAGCCTTGTCAAGTTAAGGGTTTAAGTTTAGGAATCTGCAAGATCCAAAACATGATGGCTTTTATTTGCTGGTTGTTGTTTTGTTGTGGTTTGTTTTTTTTCCCCAAACAGTACCTAGAATTATTATTTTTTTAAAAACCCACAACAGCACTTTGAATTGTCTTTCTTTTTCCCCAAGACTAAAATGTTGCATGCTGTTGGGAACAACTGGAAAAGGTATGAGATGCTTTGTTGTCAGGTTTGCTTTAAGTCTTTTGAAGTTAACCAATGTGAGGTGGTACTGACTTAGACAAGTTGGTCCCTGCTAAACACTTGAGATTTTCTGCTGAGGTGATTTACAAAACCTGTATTCTTCGTTGACATGAAAAGAATTCTGCCAGCCATCCTAAAATTCATATTCACCAAAGTATTTGGTAAATAGCAAATGTGAAATCTAAAAGTGGGGGGAAAAATTATATGAAATCTTAAATTGGTATTTGTATTTTTTTAGAGAGTAGTTTTGTTTGGCTGAGGCTGTCAGCAGAATGAATGTCAGTAATTAAAATTCCTATTGTCTTCTCTAGGTGTGAAAAGGTTTTTGTTGTTGTCATGGTGACAGTTGAGTGACAACTTTGAAAGTGAGTAATTACTACTGAGAGCTCCATTATGAACATGTACAATGTTTCAGAAAGGATTTCAGGACAAAATAGGATTTCTTTACTGGGCTTTCAAAACATCTTTTTTTTTTTTTAACCTGATGTTTTTGTGTAAAGAAATAGTGTCTAAGCAACTTTGTTTCAGAAGGCTCTTTTTAAGAGCAATGTGAAATATCACTGCTAATTGCTTTTTTCCTGCCCTACTCTGATGAGAAGGGCCAAATTCACAGAACTATAGCTGATGCAGTTGGCTAGAATTCACAGGACCCTGCAGATCCTGTAGATCAAATTGTTCTCTGACACTCATTCCTTTTACAACAGGGGTTTGTGTGTATGTGTTCCATCCTAGCAGATGCATGTTGTGTGCATGCGTGTGCAGTTTGTATATATAATGTTGTATTTGCTGCCTTTTGATGATTTGTGATGTGTTTCAGGCAGTAAGTTTTTAAGGCTCATTTGTGAAAAGAATAGCATTGGATTATAAACATTTTCTTACACATACAAAAGTTTTATAAATTCATTTTTGGAAGACTGTATTGGAAAAGCCAGTTTATACTTGCTTTTCAGAGCCCAAGTTGCTGTGAATCCCATTTCTGAACAGGGGAAGTTACACACTTAGCAGGGGAAGTTCTGTATTCTTGGTTTTACAGTCTGCACAGTGCTTTTACCCTTATCAATTCCATGATTTTAAGAATGACTAGGGAAGTGGGATTTACAAGGTATAAGGGTGTTTCTAAATGGTGACTCGCATTGGATAGTACTGCACCAAAGTGTGCCTTCATCTTAAAACACTATATCCAACAGTGATGCAGTTACATGTGTCCTTTTACATCGTGCCTATTTTTCTTCAAATCTCAGATACTTTTTAAGTTCGAAGAGTTGTTTTAGGGAATATGTTTTAATTCCTGAAGATCATTATTATGTGTTCACCTGGCTGCCTCAATTACTGTTCCTCTTACCACTGGTAAACCTGAATTGATTTGTAGTAGCTTGCTGATATATTTGCTTTCTGATAATCAGCTGAAGTGAAGGTTTCTCTTGAATTTCAGGTGCTTCATTCCATCCTTTATAGTGCTTCTTAGAGTTGTGTGCTTTGATACCTCTATTTTAAAAGTCATTGTAATTAATTACGTGAACACATTAAAATCAAGGTCTACATGCTGTTCCTAAATATGTGAAAGATCAACTTTGTGAATGTTAGGAATTTTAATCTTTAGGAAATCTGCCTAACTTCTGATGTGTGTAGAGCATGAAAATGAAAGCCTCAAGTATGCACGTTTGCTGACACATGCGTGTATTTCATATATATACTTGTGTGTGTGTGTATACATATATTTAAAAGTACAAGCTTGTTTGATTTTTTGTTCTTGGTGAAAAGCAACAGCAAATGGGAATAACTTTAATTTTTTGTTTTGGCCACATAGTAGTTCAGGAAACCTTGTTATCCTTACTTTCTGCAAACTGCCACTGACCAGTTGGGAGAGCTGAAAGACTGCTGTGTTTGTGGAGGAAAACTCTGAGGCTATGCAATGAAGTTTTCTCCTTAACTGAATTTGACAATACTGGTCAGATTTTCCCCACAGGTGATGAAGTATCGTAGAGCTGAACTGTCATTCTATGCTTGGTGAACCCTGACAGGTTTTGGTTTCATTTACCAAGGAATAAGTGAACTAAGGATGTTCAAAGTATTTTTCTGTTTGCTTCTGGCTCAAAACTTTGAGCTCAGTAGTTTAGAACGTATTCTTACATGAAAAGCACTTATTTTTAAAAAGTGAGTTTGAATATGTTGCATCAAGAGCACTGAAGCAGATTTCCTGTAGGCAAGAAATTAAAGATCTTTCCAAGTTATAAATGGCAATAAGTAGGGAAGCCACTACCTTGAATTGCTAGTATTTTCAGTATAAGTAGCTCTTTGATGTCCAGGTGAGAACTGGAAGAATGTCTAAAATTTAATAGTGAAGTAAGTAGAATTAACAATTAAATAGCAGGGGGGTTGGAACTAGGATGATATTTAAGGTCCCTTCCAACCCAAATCTTTCTGCAGTTCTAAGCATTTTGTTTACTGTATTGTAAGCTTTAAATGTCATTCTTTTCTCTATGTTCTGTAAGTAGACTTACACTTCTAAGACTACCTCTCTGTTTTAATTCATCCTATGAGTATTGAATCTTAAGATGTCTTTTTACAAAAAGGTTCCTAAGAATCCTTTACAGACTGACAAGAGGGGACCTACTGCTTGGTGTCCGTTGATCTTAATTCTGCAGACACTGAGAAATGTGAATCTGCCATTTGAAGTCTTTGTAAATTAAACATGTCTCTAATCAGTTTTTATATTTTAGCAGGTAAATGAGGTCTCAGTTTTTTCAGGTTTCATTTTTACTGCTCTGTTTGTCTATTAAGTGACTTAAATGTTATCAGTGCTGTAATTAGACCTTCAGTTGATACCCTTTACGTAGCTGAGACGTACCAACGGTATTATTGCACATTATTGTAAAAGTTGTCGTCTGCCTTGGAACTTGTGGCTTCTGTCACTGCGTAAATTTTTCCTTTCTATTGAAGGTAATAAACTTTCTGGTTAATCACTTAAACATTAGTTTGTTTGTTTTAAACTATGTTTTGTACGTGTATGTTTTATTTTCTAACTAGCAAAGTAGCTTCTGGTACTGTAGTCATAGTGCCTGATATAATTAATTTACATTAAGAGAGTTTTTAGTGTGGTATGTAATTTCTAGGCATTTTAATACAAATCATGTGCAGAGTACTGTTCAGAAAATACAGTGGGTGATTTTAGTCTTGTCTTGGATACAGAGAAGAAGGGAACGTGCAGAGAACTTTGTCATTTAAAGAAAAATGAAGTATTTCCAAACAAATTTTCTTTTAATACAGTGAATATATGCAACATGAAGCAAAACTATTTTGTGATCCAGTCAGCAAATGATACCATTTTTGCCTTTTGTGTGAAATAACCATATATCACAATTGGAAAATGGTAATAAGGGCCTGCTTCCTTCTTTAGTCCTCTGTAGGAAATCTGCTTCTTGCCAGTGAAAATAATGTGATTAGACATTTACCTACAAAATATTCGATGGACCAAAGCATACATAATCCAAGAAAAATTGGCTTCTTATAAGTTCTACCTTAATCTGTACTCTGCCTGCATTGTAGTAGTTATTAATTTATGATCAGGAAGCGTTACCTACTATAATTCAGGTTTTTGAGGATGTTTAAATTGTATGGGTTTAGTTGTAATAATTTTTACTCATTCTTTTTAGGAGTAGTATCTGTTAAAATTTGTTCTGAGAAACTCCACAATGGCAATACCGAGATGCTGCAGTACAGTTTTCCCTCTTTGGTCATTCTGATTTTTCAGTAACGTGAAAATGTTTATGAACAAAACCAGCTCACTATCTAAAATGGTATTTCTGGTAGAGTTGAATGAAACAGAACAAGGAAGAGAAAGTGTGCCAGAGCAATGTTCATCTGTAAATCAAGGGCTTATATTCTGTTTTTCTCTGTACATTTTGGTGCAGCTTGTTGTAGATGCCTGGTAACTCTCCATGAATGAAAAGTGTCAAAAGTTGGTGGAAAATATTCTTAAGAAAGGTCGAGACGGATGTGTCTTGAACTTCAGGTGGTTTTTTAAGATGAACTATGTCTCTGCAGTCTGTCTGCTTCTAATTCAGGATTTCTCTAGTGACAACAGTGGTATGACAGGCTGATTGGACTAAAAGTAGTGCAAAGTGAAAATCCTGCTCAGAGGTGAAAAGTTTAGAGGGATTGGGGGGGAGTGGGAGAGCCTGGAGCAATACGTGCACAGCATTGTTAGAATATTTGGAGACTGGAGTGTCTGAAACTTCTCCTTTATAAAGTAATACTATAAATACAGGCCCTGAGAAAATTTAAGAGTAGAAGTTTTCTAAGAGTCTATTGCATTATGGAGGTTGCACTAGAAGCAGTATTGCAAAGGCTGAATTGAGAATCCCATTTTAATTGTTTCCTGAGAAATCTACTGATTGATACCATTGAGACTTAATTTGTAGAAACAGTGTTCCACACTGAGCTTTCTGAGTATCTGCATTTAAAGAATTCTGCTCCATTTGGAATCTCATAGGTCAGTTAATGCTTTGGTTTTGATTCTTGAATTTATTACCACATTGTGATCTTGACTGTAAAGTTCTATAATTATATATGAATATAACATACATGGTTTTAATATGATTATAATCAACAGGCTGCCCAGGGAGGTGGCGGAATCATCATCTCTGGAGGTGTTTAAAAAAACCAGAGATGTGATGCTTAGTGACATGGTTTAGTGGTGGGCTTAGCAGCCCTGGGTTAAAGGTTGGACTTGATGACCTCAAAGGTCTTTTCCAACCTCAGCGGTTCTGTGATTCTATAATACAGTTACACATCAGTTACTGAGTAAAGATGAGGACAGGCTATTTCTTTGGAGAGCTGGAATTACCTGTACTTCCAGCCCCAGGGAACAGCTGGGAGCTTAAGAAACAGAAGAGAGTATCTCAGACGTAGAGGATTAGGAAACCAGGAAAATCCCTGTTGTGCTTATATGACTGTCTTTAATTGCTGAAATTTGGTTTGCTTAAGGGAAAGTCCTGTGAAAAGCTGGTGACCGGGGCTGTGTGTATTGCAACACTGCGTGCCTACTGAAGAACATGCGATTTCTTGCTAGTCCAGTTCCTCTTACAGTAGTTCTACGTAGCAGTTGGTTTCTGAGCTCTAATGATAATGTTTGTGTAATAGAACCAGAACTCTTGTGAACCTTTTTTTTCTTCCTTAGTGGCAACTGCATAGACTTCATTTTGCCACGAGCATTTGGCATTTTGCAGCCCTGTACACATCCTTTTGCTGCCTCTTTGCATGTACTGTTCCTTACTGCTCCTGCATCTTGGCTCTTGCTTCTATGTTCAGCTGTTGCCACTGCAAGACAGCATAACATGAAGAGCAGATAAAATTTAAAATCTCTAGCTGTCTTGAAAATGTTGTGAGAAGAATTTGTGGAACACTTAGTTTATGACCTGTACATGATGCTTGAATACTTTTATCAAGTATAGGAAATTTTGAGCAATCTAGAACAATACAGTTGTTGACAAGAATATGTGCAGACAATCTGTGTTAAGTCAACACTGGTTAAAATGCATTTTAAATGAACTTTGTGAAATCCCAGCAGCCCAATTGTGGTTAGCAGGTGGAGGGAGGGAGGTGATTCTCCCCCTTGGCCCTTCTCCTGCTCTCATTAGACTCCACCTGGAGTACCGCCTTCACCTCTGGGGCTCCAGCATAAGACAGACGTGGATCTGCTTGAGTGGGTCCAGAGGAGGACCATGAAGGTGACCAGAGGGTTGGAGCCCTGCTCTGTGAGGGCAGCTGGGAGAGCTGGGGCTGTTCAGCCTGCAGCAGAGAAGGCTCCGGGGAGACCTGACAGCCGCCTTCCAGCACCTAAAGGGGCCGACAGGAAAGCTGGAGAGGGACTCTTTTATCAGCGAGTGCAGTGATAGAAAAAAGGAGTACTAGTTTTAAGCTGAAAAAGGGCAGATTTAGATTATGTATTAGGAAGAAATTCTTTGCTGTGAGGGTGGCGAGACACCGGCCCAGGCTGCCCAGAGCAGCTGTGGGTGCCCCATCCCTGGCAGTGCCCCAGGCCGGGCTGGACGGGGCTGGGGGCAACCTGGGCTGGTGGGAGGGGTCCTTGCCCGTGGCAGGGGGGTGGTGGAACTGGGTAATCTTTTAGGTCCCTTCCAACCCAACCCATTCTATGATTCTGTGATAATTACATTGGGGTGACATTACTTCCTAGATGTGCATCCCATTATTTTGATTGAATGCAGTTTTAATAGAATCCAGATAAAAAGAGGTGGAATGTGTAGCCTCTAGCTTATCCATACACCGCTTGTGGAGCTGCGCTGGTACTGGAACCATGTAGTACTGTCATTATGTTATGGATTGAGGTAGTTTGTGTTCTACAGTAACTTTTTAATAATCGCATAAGGTAACAATAGAGATAATACATCTGATCTTTCAAGTGGCTTCTTTACCTATTCTACCAAATACATGGACATATCAATTCTACAAGCATGTAGTGAGATCAGATGGTACAAACTATTAATACAGCTTAAAGGACGTTCCCTGAAAATGTTCAGTTATTCCCTTGTAGTTATTTGTTGGTTGGCCTATTAATGATTTAATGAAATAAATCTTTTAAGGTTTTTTTTTCTGCTTCTGTTGGTAAGCAGTTGGGAAACTGGCATCTTATATGTGTCTGATACATACCACTTGGCATTAGATGAAGGTTCCTTGCTTCCAAAAATAGTTAGTGTTGTATGTCATGTATATAGATTATAATTTTTTTCCCCTCTTGAGAATCTGTTCTTAGCTGTAGCAGGAATTATCTTTAAAATGGGGCCGTGGTCCTTACATTTGTGATTTTGTGGGTAGGGTAAGATGACTTAATAAGAATAGTACAGCTGTCTTCTTTTTTTTTTCCTTCAGATAAACTTCTTTGGAAGACTATTAAGAAACATAACATGATTCTTAGTCCTGCTGTCAAGGCTTTTTTGTTTGTTTCATTAACTCATCAATATAAAATGGAGGGATGTGGTCTCACAGTTCACACACAGCAAAGTACCTGACCGATTTCTTATTTTTGTTGTCCTTCCCTGTAGGGCATGCTGACTAAGCAGAAACATCAGCATTGGAACTTCAATTACATTGTCTGTTTTCTTTAGATTATGTTATTTAAAACAAAAATATAACTGTTTCCAAGTAGAACTCTGGTGGGTTTTGCTTTGTTCCCACAGTACCTCTCAATCAACATTATCTAAGGCATCAACAAAATAGCTTTGTTGTCCTATTTTCTAGTTCTTGTGCAGGTAAAATTTACATTCAAGTCAACAGAAATATTTGGGAGTGAAAATAGATAATGCAAGTATGTCGGACAGTCATTTCAAGGTGCTAAGAAGTTTGAGCTGCTTTTTCTTAATGTCTTAAGAATACTATGTCTTACTCTGCAACCTGTTTGCATGAGAAGAATGTAGAATATGCACATGGTATTTGCAGAATTTATGAGCTGTCTGAGAACAGTTAAATTCAGAGGTATTAAAACTGTAATGGTGTATAGCATAAAAAGTCCCAGAATGGTGTATATGAAACAAGGTTTGTGTCATACAAGGTAAGAATATTTATTTTATTCTTCCTAGAGACCATCTTCATATTTAGGAACAGGACATTTTCCTTCCTTTTACTCCGATTTGACAGTAATTTGCATTACAATGCTATGTCTTTCTAGTGTTGTACTTTGAGATGAATGAATATTGCCAGTCATCAATCCTGGAATTTAATCTATTGTATTAGCATCACTAATTTAGATTTAGAGTCTTAGACTGTTTTCAAATAACAGCAGTAAGTATGTGATAGCACAAAAGCAAACACATTCTATGGCATGTTAGGCTGAACTTCATGTTTCAGTGCAGTTTTTCCTAAGTCATACCTGGGTGAATTAAGTTGATAGCAACTAGGCAGTAAGTAACTGAGCAGAAAGATTTTGATTTATAGTATAGGAAAGTTAATCTTAGAGTGAGTTTAGTTTTGGAGACTTACATTTGGAGAAGCAAGTTTGTCGACGCCATTGGTTGGTTCTGTTTTTAAGAACTGCGCTGGCAACTTGCCAAATAATTTTGCTAAACTTGCTTTCTATCATAATGCATTAAGCCTTTCTATGTTTGTACAGAATTGTATCCTGTTTTACAGTCTGTTACCTCACTAGTACACTAGTGTAAAAGGCAAGTTGCTTCTTCCCACATCCATATACGTGGTACTTGCAGTGAAAAGAATAATTGATGTAGACAAAAGGCTGTGTTCAGAATAAAGATTGTTGGATATAAATAATTTAAAGAACAACCTTCTATGTGCTGTAAATCTGTAAATGTTTAAACTTGGAAGGCAGCAATGTGTTTTGTTTAGCTAGATTCAGAAATCCCAGCCTGTTCTCACCTCCCAGGTTTGCTGGAATTCTTTGGGAAGGTTGAGATAGTCCGTCCTACTATTGAAAAACAGTGAATGTTTTGGCTTATATATACTGCAGTAGGACCCTGAAGGCTGCAAATAAGATTAAGGCTCTAAATTTGTAGGTGCCTCTTCGCTCTTTTGAAAGTCTTAAATGTTAATAAAATGGTGATTTTACAAAAATAGGATTACTTGAAAAGGTCATACAAGAAATCTGCTTCAGTGCCAAGATCTGAATCCTAGTCTCCCCAATTCCAGTGTAGCAGTGCCAAAACCATTAACTTCTTTTATCTGTTAACGACGCAGAAAAACTTAACTGCACTTCAGGTTTTGCAAATTTAGCCACTGCTTTCTCTTCTTGTGGGAGAACCCCATTTCTCTGTACAGAGTCATTTCCAAGTCCTGATCCAATATCCGAAATAGCTGAAATGTCATCGCTCCATGAATTCAGATTTTCAACTGTATAATGCAAAACTGATGAATATAACCTTGAAGCAGAATCGCTCTGTGAGTCAATGATGACTTATTTGCAAAAATCAGTCACTTCGAAGTCTTACTCTTTTCTGTGCTGTTGATAGATTTATTGTTATTATTTTTTAAAGTAGTGTAATTGCAGTGTCTGTTAAGTTACATTTTAATAGTAAGCATCATTTGTTGGTCACTTTGTTAGAATTAAGTAAGTGTGGGCAGCAAATGTTCAAAGTAATGAATTGTGACCTTGGTTAGTTCCAACAGCTGATGGGGAAAAGTTAAAATAGAAATTAATATGAAATTAAGTTTCTGTATGCAGAATGTAAGAAGTCCTCAGGAGGAAATAAAACAGGGTTTGTCCAATTGCTTACTGTTTTCTAAGAGGAGCTGTTTCCTATTTGTAGGTTTTGCCTTTCTGTAATCAGATAAAGTTGCAGAGAAGGTGAATGTGGCACTCAGAGCTAACCAGCTTCCAAAGAGCAGGTCTGGAGCTTTTCCCCCTTTTGTTGGAGGTTATTGCTATAAGCTACAGCTTTTTCATGAGCATGCAGAATTCATGCGGAAGAATGAGAGACCAAGTGAGTAGCTGTGCAGACAAATTATTCTAGTCTTTGTAACTACTCAGGAAAGAAGACAGGATGCTTGATAAAGAGTAGTTAACATTATTTTACAGTTGACAAAGCAAAAAGCAAATAAACTTAAGTATGTTTTATGAAGTTAAAGCTAAAAAAATGTAATGTAGTGTGGCATACTGTCCAAGACGGTAGAAAAAAAAATCTTATCTTTGGTTTCGATTGCTGTAATGTCAAGCACAGTTCTGGAGCAGAGGGGAAAGATCCCAAGAGTTATTGAGAAAATCCTTGCAATGTTGATGTGTGGTGGTTTAATTGTACTCAATAGTCAGTATGTAAACAAAAATAAAACAAACACACAACCCCCCACTGAAACAGCTGAATATTCTTTTGCAAATAATTAAATTGCTAGATTACACATTTATCTAAGCATATTTAGAGCATTGTGCAATTTCTTTAATTAGTAAATTAAAATGCCACTGAAGCACTGAAAGCATGAGAAGGTACTATGCTGCTTGTAATCCTTTTGATCAAATACACATGCATATAATACTAATCATGTTGCACTTGGGTTTTTTTTTTTATTTTAAAAGTTAACACTGAATAAAACCAGCACTATAGTGCTGTTCTGAACTTACCTGGAGTGTCTGGCTCTGCTCACGCGTGTGCTTTGGAGCACTTTATTTTTGATCTTGCTGCACCTGAAGGGGAAAAAAGCTTTTAATTTTCTGCATAGGGAAGGACTATGTCATACCTATATTTTCAAGAGATTAGAAAGTTTTCTGTAAGCGGAAGATGCACATTTTTCGAAGGCATTATGTCATTGTATGTTTTGTTAAATAATTACCTAAAGAACAAATACTTTTTCATGTGAAGTTACTTCACCTTCGTAGCTGCCAAGTTTCAGTCACATGTTTGGTAGAGACTTGCTCAGCATTGAAAGGACTTAATGCAGGATCTGAAGAAGTTTTTGGAATTTTTTTTTTTCAATCTCTAATCCTGCCAGCGCTCCCTGTCCTCACCCCAGGCCTTGTCAGCAATGTGAGAGCTCGCCTGCTGCCAGATTCCCTTGCTTCAGCGTTGCCCTTGCCTGCATGTCGGCTGCCTGGAGGAGAGCCAGCTGGGTGGTGAGACGTGAACCGGAGGGCTCCCAGAGCGGTGCTGGGGCTCGGCTCTGGCCGTGTTCTTTGACAGCAGCAAACAGTGCCGGTACTTTGAGGTCAGAAAGTGAACCAGCATGGGACTGTGCTCCCCAGTCCATGGGGGGAGATGGTAGAGAATGAGTTCTTGCATCACAAAGGTGAGAGGTAGGTAATACTGTAGATCCTCTGGCTGAGGTCTTATTTAAGGGCATGTTTCTGATATTCAGCTATATGAGCTCTGTTGTGGAACTGTATCAGCTGTGAAAACCCTGGCGATGAAGCAGCAGCAGTGCCGTTGTGCTCTTGGAGGTGTTATCTGCACCAGCTTGGCTTTGGTGGAACGGAGTGCTGTGGTGAGGGCTGTGGCATGGTGGGGCTGCAGGACGAGCACCAGGCAAAGCGGCTGTAACCTGCTGCTCTGGGAGGAATGTCGCCGGTAGCTCCACTGTATATGGTGGCGTACTAAGAGCTGTCTTCTGGCTGGAGTTTGCCACTGCCTTGCTCCCTGAACCAAAGTGAAGGAGCCTGATTTAATGTGGTTTTGGCTGTTGATATTTTGGCTGTTGACTTCCAGGCTTATTGTGAAAGGTGGTAGTTGCTTCATCCTTCCAGTTACTTTGCAAAATAATAGCACTTTTCATGTGTTTAAGGAAGGAGTTTTCATCTTTCCCAATGGGATGATGTGGTTTCACACAGAGTCTAATTCTGAGCTGATTTTGAAGATGCATGCTGTGCCCAGATGACTGCATGCTATCCTATAATGCATATTGATGTTTGCTGATATAAATGAAATGTCTGAGCCACTTCATAGAAACCATCATAGTAGTGTTAAAAATGTGTTTGCTAGCTAAAGCTTTTTTTGAGGTGGGAACAGTGAAAATGTGTTTCTCTGTACATTCCTTGTGCTGTTTTTCTTAGCCACTAGGTCTTCATATCATCATCGGTTGTGTCCACTTGGGCTTTTTCTGAGCTGGCTGTTTAATGTGCATACTTAGTGACATTAAGAAAATGGAAGTATTTCATCTGTGGCTGGGTTGTTTTCAGTGCCACTCTTCTCGCAGCTGTCTGTATTTAAATTTAATATTCTCAAATTTTCACATTCTGGTAGTGTAATGTGTTGATTCAAGAAATTAAACACAGAGTATGATTATATGAGAGTTTTCTTAAATTTTTGATTGATGTTTGGGTCACATATTTAGATATTCAATATCCAAAACTAAGGGTAATTGATGCCAATAATGTAAATTGTTGTTAACCCATTGCTGTCGGTTATGTTATGACTTGACATGTTTTGATTACATAGCAGTGGGTTCAAGGATTGCGGAGGAGACACTGGATGACTGCAAATAGTTGCCTCTTTCCTGCAGAATTAGTTCAATGGTTTATCTTCAGCAAAGAAAATTCTAGTGTTACACACACCAGAACAGTTAATTTTCAAAACAGTTTGCTTGGGTTTCAAATTGCATTGAATAAAATAATGAGCATTAAAAGCAGAAAAGTTTGAGAGATTGGAATTGTTTAGTACAATGTTGAAATTCTTTCTACCTTAATCTTTTTTGTTTGTTTGTATAAAGCTTGTCTAATAGCATTACTTTATATTTTGAGCGCATTTTCTGTTCTATAGGTGTCAAAGAGAATATTTTACATTAATTCTAAAGCACTATTTCTGTGATTGCTTGGAAACATCTTAGGAGTTTCTCTGCTCGCCTAACTTGGGACCACTGAGTATTTCTACATCTCCGTAAGGACGAGCTGGCTCTAGGCTATTTCTCTGAGCAAGTTAGACTGAAGTTGTCAACAACTGATATAGCTATAAATCCCCACCCCACCCTCTTTTTTTTTTTTTTTTTTTTGTGCTGAAGAGCTTTTTGTTGAATTAAAAAGACATTTCTGGATAATTTATAAACTCTCTGCATAATCTAAAAGGAGAATCTTCCGTGTCTGTTTTACTGTTCCAATCCCTACAATGCTAATCTGGAATTAGTTTTAGGCAGTGAATCGTAGTGGGTTTCTCACTACACAGTGGGGGAACCTATGTAATGGAAACATTTGGGTAAATATCATTTTAGTAAAATTTTATCTGCTTTATAGGTTTGGCCTCAGAACCATTTTCTATGAGGTGTGGAAACGTGATTAATACATGGTAACTCATAACAATGTATTGATTAACGTGGGGGTTTTTTTTGTTGTTTTTTTTTTAAGGAGACTAGTCTTTGACAGTGCAAATAACGCCTTTCTGTAAGCTTTGAAGTTTTACTTAGTAGTGGCAGCTGCAATGCGTTGTTTTTTTTTCTAACTGGTAGGGCTGAGCCCTCCGCGGTGCCATGTGCATGGGGCCAGGCGTTGTGCCTGCGGGTCTGAGGTCCGCACCGCCTGCCGGGGGAAGAAGGATCTCGGAAAGAGGGGGTGATGAAGTTCTGCTAGGAGCAGCTCCCACTGCCCCAGGGTAGGAGCTGCCCCTAGTTAATGGGTCTGCTGTTGGGTTTAACTGTGGGGTGCAAATTTGGCCCTGGGTTGGCGTGGGTTCCTGTGTGGCTTATGGGAGCGTTCTGTGCACTGATGCTGACGTGGTGGCTTTCCCTTGTGTCAGTATTGCGGTGCTATAGGTGCTGGACTGCTTTGGAAAGGGAAGTAACCAGTAGGAGTGTAATTCAAAGCTCGGAATAGTTGGTCTGATAATCTCCACTAACTTACACTTCTTGCTCTAGGCAAGATGAGCTTGTATTACTAGTCTTCCCTCAAGCAAAAGTTTGATGATATGTGCCTTTCAGGGGTACTGCAGTCCATGTTATACTTAAGTTTTGATAGGAAAAATTATTTTACAAATGCATTTAAATTTGGAGGAGATGCATCGTATTTTATCCAACACAGTAAGCTGAATGAGACTGGGGAAGGAGGAACTCCTTTAAACAGTCACGAATCACGCAGTCCGTGCATGGAAATAACTTTGTTGCTTGTATTTTTGGCCTAAGCTGTGTATGAATAGAGTTTGAAGTGTTTCAGAATCAACCACAAGATAGGCTGGAATGGTTTGTTGCTAATGAAGGAACTTTATATTAATATATACGCCAGTAAACACAAACGGCCAACCCACAAGAAGAGGTGCGCGCTGTGGGAATTGTGGTTTCTTTGGTATTAAATGGTACTTCAGCGAATACGGTGATCCTTGTTTATTCTTCAACCTGGTGTCCGAAGGGGATGAGGTTTGTAGGATGACGGTCAGTGCCTCAGCAACACTGGGAAGCAGCGGAGGAACGTGGGTAGGGCTAGAGAGGGACTGAGACAGACCCATGCATGTTTTACATAACCTCAGCTACAGGAAAGGCTTTGGTTGGAACATGTGCCCTATTAGATAAAAAGCACATAACCACAGGAACCCAGGCTGTGTAAATTCTTTTCTTTCATGGAATGTTTCTTAGTAGAATGTAAATGGACTTTGGATTTGATTATTTGGCGAAGTTAATTCACGGTGTTATTAAAGGTTGAAGGCAGAAACCAGGTTTTAATGCTTTTTTGAGCTTTTCTTCCTCAATGTTGTGGAGTTTTTACATTATTGTGTTAGCAGGATCTGTTCTGTAAAACTTTTTTGGTGGTTTTGGGTTTTGGTTGTGGTTTTTTGGCTTTGTAGTAGAAACAGGAACTATACCTAGCCATACGATTGTAGGACAGTTTGGTTTGGGTCTCTAGTGAAACCTCCTGCTCAAAGTGGGGTCAGTGGTGAGGTCAGACTGGGTTGCTCAGGTCTTCCTCTGCTCTAGTGTTCAAAACCTCCAAGGATGGAGACTGCACAACCTCTCTCAGCAGCCTTCCAGTGCTTTAATTTATTTACCATCTTTATTTACCATCTTCGTATCCTCAAGGTGAAAAACCTTCTCCTGCGTGCAGTCTGAAGCACTCTCTTGTTTCAGTTTACACCCGCTCTCTCCTGTACTGCTGTGATGCACCACTCTGAAGAGCCTTCTTGATTACCTCCTTGCAGGAGGCTGTTGGCAGGTCACCCTGAAGCTGTCATTTCCCGAGACAGAGCAAGGCCAGCTCCCTCAGCCGCTCCGCACCGTCTTGGTGCTCCTCGCCGTCTTGGTGCTCCTCCACTGAACGCACTCCAGTTTGTTGATGCCTTTCCTGTATGAGGAGGTCCAAAACTGGATGCAGTATTTTATACTGTAGCCCTGAGAGAATTTGATGGATACTGGCTATTTCTGTTCTGGACAGTTGTGATTTTATAAGAAAGCAGTACTTGATTAAAATTTCATTCCCGTGGTATAGGTTGTAGATAAAGCAGTTCCATTTTATGGAAAGGGGAAAAGGGCAATGTGTTTCCACATTGTCTGAGGGCGCACACAGCAACCCAGCAAGATCTCAGTCTGCAATATTGTCCTCTGATAATCACTTTTTCATATTATGCATTAAATTCAATAAATAATAAATCAGAAGTGCTTTTGTCTTAAGAAGTTGAAATCTGTCTTCAACATTAAAAAGCCAATGAAAAGAAAACGTTTTGAGGTTATATAGCTGACATGGCAGAGGAATAAAATTCTTGAAAACTTTTTATTCGGTTTTTGTAGCTGTTATATGAAATTATTTCAGCTTTCTACACTGTATGGCCTACTACTTAGGTGAAAGCTGGGTGCTGGAAAACTTGTGTTTGCTTTCGTATTTAGAACAATGTGGATCATCATGTCTATTATTGTGTGAGCCCTTGCATCAAAGTAAAATATCTTCAAATAGAACTGGTGAGGGTTTTCAGCCTCCACTGGTAAATTTAGATGCTATGCATATGACCGTCTCTTTCATTTTAAGCAGTTCTGTTATGGCTTAGAAGTTGAGATAAATATATTTTTGTGTAAAGCTTCACTAAAAATACTTTTTCCAAAACAGTATGCTTATATGGCAATGCTTGTTGGATGGCTTCCTCACTAAACTCTTTAAATTGTGATTGACACTGGAATTTAATGGTATGCTACTTTTACTCAGGGTGTTTTAATCATATTACTTAGTGATATCACCACTTTATTTTTTTATTAGAAAATGAATTTATTAATTTGGTTTATGTATCAGATCCAGAAGAAATAAATAATGTGATGTTGCTCTCTACATGTTGTTTTCTTGTGGCAAGTCTACATGGTTGTCTTGTGTGAAAGACTGCAGGGCAAATGCTGCTTTATGTGCAGTACAGAGTAGAGTAGTGAAAAAAAGTTAAGTTGCTGCTTTCCTTGTTACACCAATGACCCCCAATGGAAAAACAAATACACACACACGTCACCCCCCTCCATACTTCCAAAAATCTTTGGTTAAAAAAACTACTTGCCTTCTACGTGAGCCTCTGTCTTTGGAGTTTCTGCATCTAATCAGACTGTTGGGACCATTTGTCACAACCATTTAATCCTATAGGAGCCAGAGTTATCCAAATAATTGCAGAAATACCTGTGACAGCATTAGAGATGAGAGGGTGCGTGTGTGTGTATGTATGATGTCCCAGGTATATGTGTGTGTGCATATATATGAATACATTTATATACATTGGCATACAATATATGTGTGTGTATATATGTATATCACCAATACATGCTTTTAACTATTGGATATACTCCTGTTTCCATTTCGGACTTTCGTTTTGGCTTAGATGTACACCTGATACATGTAAGGAATGTACAGTTGGTTGAGTCTGCTGTTCACGTTGTGACATGAGTGACATTTCATTGCGACTAAATAGTTAAGATTGTTTTTGTTACGTAGCAAAGTTCCAAATTAATTTAGATAGTTTTGAAGGTACTACATTTTATTTTGGAGGTTTATGGAGAATCATGACTATCTCAAATACTTCAGTGGGAAAGGAAGGAACAGTCTTGAGTTCCAAGCCTGAATTAAGGTGAAGTGATACAATAATGACATCTTTTACCTTTCTAATTTTATTTTGCTGTGATCAGAGATTTTTTCTTTATTTTAATTTTCAGGTTTGAAGGCAGGGACTGCAGAAGTAAGGAAACAGTCAAATTCACTTTTCAGGAATGTCCTCCTCTCTAAGGATTTCCTTGTCTTCAAAACTTTAACATGCTTTTTTCCCTTAATTTCACGTTACTTGGTTGTGGATTTTGTGAGCTAATAAAATCCTGATAGTGTCTCATGATATGCATCAAAAGGATTTGTGAATCAGCTGTTGATTTCAGCCTGTATTTAACCACAGAAGTCTGTGATGATCCTGGGATGATAGTGTTTACCTGTTCTTTTAATGACTGAAAATATCTGTAGTGATTCTGTGGCATTTTCCTTATTAGCTTATCACTGATTTATTAAGTCTGTTCTTAAAAGGATGTTCATTAACAACAAAATCTTTCCTGCCAATATTACTGTTGGACAGTATAAATTGTCTTTGGTAGTTCACTAAAATGCGGGGGGGGGGGGGGGGGGGGAGGGGGACACGACACACGGACGGGACGGGGGGACGGAAGACTGTTCCAAAGAAACTTACAGTTCTCTTTTAACCTGATTAGTGAGCTACACAGAAGGAAAGACACTAGATGAGAGAATGACTCTTGGTTTGCTCTTTGTTTCAGACTTGTCTTGCCTGCAAGCTTTTACAAGGAAAAGCAAAACTATGATACAATCTGATGTCATGCCAGCAGTCCCCTTAGGTGTCTTTTATAAGTACAGGTTCTTGCCTGCGACTGAAATCAGTCAACACATAACTGCTCAAGATAGTTACAGATTTGTATTCTCACTAAATAACTAAATGTTTGTAAATTCTCAGGGTGATAGCCTAAGGAGGGTATGAGATCTGAGAGAATCCCTTTTATTCTGTGACTCTTATGCAGTAATTCATAGGTTAAGATGCTAAATAAACTGTATGAAGGGGTGAAATTTTGACCTTATGAAAGTCTACCAGACACTGATTACGGTGGAGCAAGGATTGTACCTCTACTCTGATGAGCCACTCTACTGTTTTAAACGGCGAATAATGTTCAATACCTTGAAAAGATGGGATTTTGTGTCTGTCCAGCTTGTAGTGGGTGCTGTTGCTTGTGTAATGTGATTAGTTGGTATTGTTCCTAATTCTTCCAATTTATGTCTGTTACACTGAATTTTTCGTCCAGTAATATTATTTGCAGAACTTTGATGGCACTGATTTTCTTGGACTATTCAGTCTTTCTAACCGATTTTAAAAGCTAATATCTAAAAATACTCAGAAGGCAATGCTGAAATAATTTTGAAGCTACTAATGTATTTCAGAAATGTGTTATGAAATAAAGCAAACTATGGCTGTGTGCCTGGTTAGATAGAAGCACTTTCTTCTTTTGGAGTAACAACTTGCTGGCTGAAAAGCAGCTCTTCACTGTGTGAGGAGTTCTGTCAGTTGCACCCACACCAGTAACGCCCATAGCGGTGTGGGTGCTGAGCCGTAACTATCATCACCATTTGGGGTAGTCAACATCCAGACGTTTGTGCTTATCTGGTCTTGCAGGTAAGCATAAAGCAGTCTGCCTACATGGAAAATAAATGCTGTAGAAATGGCTTGTAATAGTTTATGGGACAATAATTTATTGTCCAATGACAACATGACTTTTTCTTGATACTTACACATTTTTTGTTAATGTGATGTAGACTCAGTCAGTAGTTGATGCACACATTTCAAGTTTCATCTGCCTGGGCATTTAAATTACTCCAGAGGCAATCTATAAACTTGTTTGTCTTCGAATGAAAGGTCATCAGCATCAGTCATGTCCAAAAGTTAATTATTAAAACTTGGCATTGACTCGAATACGAAATGAACTGCAAGGAAAAATAAAAAATATAAATGAAGTCATGTTTATTATGAGTTCTGCAAAAGGATCCATGCAGGCAAAAGTGCCTGCTGGTGTCAATTATACTATAGGATTGGAGACTGGATTGCAATTGTGTGGGTTTCCCGTATTTAAATGACTTAACTTTCATCATACTATAGGTTAGGTTAGTGCAAATGGTAGGCAATGTTAAATTTGCAGACTTGCTTAATCAATACCTGAGAAATGTTTTAGGCTGCTCTTCTGTTCAGATGGCGAGCAGTAAGGTGCTACCAAAGGATAGAGGTGTCTGCACTCCCACCCAGCAGGATCATAAACAACATCTAGTCTGTAAAGATACTGGTTCCATGCCCCCCACCCTGAATTTGGGGCCAACTTAAAATTTACTTTAGATGCTCAAGCAGCATGCTTTAAGATGTGGCTAATGTTGGCCAGATACATTAACATTGCTTACATGAAGGACGTGAGTTTTTCTAAACTGCTGTGGTACGTCGGTCCTGAGACAGTTGGTGACTATCAGTTCTTATGTTTGTAAATGTTGTGTACGCAGGCTGTGAAGTGGTAGAGTTTGTGTTGCTGTATCTAATTACAAAGAACCAGTGTTTGAACTGTGATTCTGTTATGAAAAGTTTGAGTCTTAACTATTACAAACCAACAGCAACCTTTTGGAAAGCAGTGTTCGGTAACTTTGAAATTCAGAATTACTTTTAACAGCCTATAGTGTAATTTAGTGATGATAGTGGTGGTAGGTGCTAATGAGTATAATTTTTTTGTGTGGATTTTTCATGTTTTCATACTGGCTTTGGTGGATCTGTTGATTAGTAATTATACAAATTCAGAGTAATACAGAACTGTTAAATTTAAAAGATGATAGCTAGGGGAAAATGCCATAATTTATCACACTGAAAATTCATAATATTACTAGAAAGAGTTAGCCTGGCGTTTCAAATATGCGGTGTTGTACTAATGCAAGTTATATGGTGTTCAGAATGCACATGGTGAAGAAGCATCATAAACCTTTACCAGTTTAGCTGGGGGGATTAAGTCTTTAGTGAAGAAAGGGGCGTGAAGAGTGAAGCAGCGTATCGTGTCCTTTTATTAAGGCTCATTTATTGTGTCTGGTTTACATGGTAGATTTCTGGACAATAGAAACACAGTCGGCAGTTGCTGTTTGGAGGAAATAATGTGATTAACTACCAGTAGGTTTGGTTAGCTGGTGTGGCTGGAGCACAGCTGTGCCAGGTCTTTTCTTAGTCTGTGCTTGGAAAGGTAGGAGAAACTGCAAAAAGTTTACTAGATCACTCTCACTGGTGACATTACTGTTCTTATTGCTGTGTAAACAGGTATTACTGTTAAGCAAATTTTTAAAGGACATGAGAACAACAATAACAAGAAATTGTGATCTAAATCTAAAAATCTAATGTTACAATTTCTCTCATTCTAAACAAAACAAGGTACTGCTGATATTCTTAGAATACATCTATTTAAATACTTGGAAAGCTTCAAAGGTATTGTAAGAGTGAAATTATATTTGCAGAGAAAGACGGAGGGAGCGACAGAGACTGAGGGAACAGAATAATTTAGGTTGGAAAGAACTCCTCAACCCCATCAGATCCAGCTCTTCCTGTTCAGAGTCAAGCCAGCTTCAAAGCTGGAACCAACTTAAAAAGTTGGATTCAGTTGCTCAGGGCCTTATCTGGCCACATTTTGGATGTTTCCAAGGATGGAGATTGCACAGCCTTGCTAGGCCACCTCTTCCAATGTTTGACTGCCCTCATTGTGGACAAAAATCTCCCTGCTATCTAATTCCTTGTTGCAAGGCATTAGCCATCTGTTGTATAGGTTGTTTTGAATAGTATTGCTTATTCTTAATGAGTCCTATGAGGCAAAACACTTAAACTCTCACTTTTCAAATTCAAATAAACCCCTGTGTTCTGCTAAACTAATTGTCAGTGGCAGTGTTTTCATTGCTGTCTTCCCAGTCAAATCCATGAATCTGCAGATCTGCAGAAAGTTTTGGGTTTGTGTGCCTTCGCCTTGTCTGCAAAAATACCATCTGCATTTGATGTGGTAACGGAACTATCCTTCTGTTTCTCTGCTCTTACTATTCTAAGTGCAAACCTTGTCCCAAAATGCAATTGCGCAGACATTTGAGAAGTGTTTACTTTCCAGCTGAAACTTTTGTTATTGACAAGTATCATTTAGTATATTAGTAATGGACTTGCTCATTAATTAAAGCAAAATGACTCATTCACCTTCTGAAGGCCTGGTGAATCTATTCCATGGGAAATAATAAAAGTGCTGGTGTGCTATAAGGGGTAACTTGATTTCCTAAATAACCCTAGAGCGCTTCTGGAATATAGTCCTTTTCCTTAAGTCTTAATTGTAGCGTGAGTTACTAATGACTAAAAGCCTGCAGATGAGAGCCTGTTGTCAGTCTGCCCCTGGAGAATAAAGCTGACAAGGTGCTTTCATTTTTAAAGCTGAGAGTGTATCTTTTTTGTTAGTAGTTCTGCCCTAAGTATCAAAGATTCAAATCAGGACCGAAGCAGTCTGTTTAAAGACTTCTAGCTTAAACGGGACTGTGAGACAAACATGGAATTTAATTCGTACTGTTATAATTGATTTATTATTTTCTTTGAAAACATCTGCAAGTTCCTGTTCCTTCCTTTGGATGCATACCCAAAATTAGAATAGAAACGCATGTAGAAGTGCTGCTTTAGAAAACGATACTCTTGGCCTTTTGCGAGAGGTCATGGTTGCCTTGTAGGTGTTAGCGCTGCCGGCTTACTGGAAATGCTTTCTGCTGTTCTATGGTTTCATGAGAAAACTGAAGAGCTAGAAACTGCAAAGGTACGTCATGAACCCACCTCTAGCAGAGGGCAGTTCCCACCAGCTTAGGGCGCGAATGCTGTCGCTGGTGCCATGGGGTACTTGATAGCCTAATACATTGTTCACAGTTCTTAATGGCTGTAGGGCTAGAATTCTTGTAATAGAGGAGGCTGGAAGAAGTCTTTTGGTATAACATAAGTTGCCACAGCTTTCAGCTTATCATTGAAGATGTTCATCGTGTTGGTCCCTTACGACGTGACTTCTGTGTCACAAGGTGTACTGGAAAAGGGGCGAAAAGTTTGTAACACAGAAACCATCCTCTGCTGCTGATGGTCCAAGCAGACCTAGTGTGAGCAATTTGTGGGATTGGTTGTGGGGGTTTTGTGTTCTTGTTTTTGGGAGAGTCGGGTTATTTCTTTGTTTGCTTGGGGGTTCTTTGTTTGTTGTCATTTTTTTAAATCAAGGCATGTCCTGAGCTATTTACATTTGACTATTATGGCTGCATGAGCTGTTTGATTTTTAGCTGTCCTTTATAGAAAAAGTATTATCTCAAAGTATTTCTTCACTTTGAAACCCCAAAGTATTTCTTTATGCCTTAGTTTGTTCCTTGGGGGACATCCTGCTGTGCTGGACAATTGGGTCAAATCTGTAAGACATGAAATCACTGGGCATTATGGGAAGAAAAACCCCAAATCTTCTTTAAAACAAAAAAAGTTGAAGTGTCCCATTTTTAGCTCTTTGAGGTATAATTCATTTAAAAGCCTTATTATTTTGGTTTTCTGTTTATCCTCAAAATGTGTTAATATTTTGCTGCATTTGATGGGAATTCTAGTTTGGATGTTGTTTACCTACCTATTGTTAGCTAAACCCATAGAAATTCAGAACCTTAAGTAAGTGAACTCTTGGTTCATTCCTCTCCCTTAACTCTAAGGCTCCCTAACAGCGTGTCAACCACAATCTTTCTAATTCTGAAGTAAAATTTCAATTTCTCATTTCTTTAAAATTAAATATTTTTATAGATTGATTCTTTGGACAGGGCTGCAGAATAAAGGGCTTCATAGGTATGAGACTATAGAAATTGTCTTGTGTTTTCTATACAATTGATTGCAATGATTGACTTTGGGGAGGAGGGAAGACTACCAGTTTTATCTTGAAATAAGCTTTCTTTGCTCCGTATTTTTGCATTGTATGAGTACAGTTACACAGATAGATAAAATAATTGTCTTTAATGGATAGCAGTATTTCACAGAGGGTAGCAAAACATCTAGATAGTGCCCTGAGGCAAAAATTGAAAGAAAATCCCAATTTTAATTCAACTCAGATGAAATACTAAATTATGTTGTTTTATATAGGCCATGCAACTGCACAACTAAGGTTATATGTGATCCTCTGCATGGAGATGTATAGAAAAATCATGGAAAAAGTACCATAATAGAGGGGGGCAAAAAGCACGCAACAAATGGCGTCCATGAAATCTCTCTGATCTCATTAAATATTACAAAATGTGTAAAATGTTGCCCAGCAACTCTTTTAAACTACATTATTAGTTCCGTTCTGTGAAATGTACAGAGATAGAAATCAATAATTTATGTTGTGTAGTTTCTACGTTTAAATAATCTGGTAACAGTCAGTTGTAAATAATCATATATTCAAGCGTGTCTCCCTAACTAAGGATTGCAACTAGTTTACTTTTAAAACATTAACCTGCTTAATAATTAAATGGTACAGTGTGCTGTTGGCAAAGTCAACAATAATGCAGGAGGGACTGAAAACATTCCTGGCTGGAGAAGTACCTCAGATACATGTTTCATTTCTGGAGTAGCAGCAGTGAAGCATCATCAATTTAAACAGTTCTGACTTCTAGAGATCATAGATATATTTGACTGAGTTTAGCAATATTAATTTCTTTTTTCTTTTTTTCTTTTTTTTTTCCTTTCAGCCATAATCAGCAGACCACGTCATTTAGACATCCTGTGACAGGACAGGTTTCTCCAGAAAATATTGAATTTATTTTGCGAGAAGAGTAAGTAGTTTTATACCCATGTCAAGAGACCTACAACCGTTAACACATTTACCTCCAGTAGTTTAGCAAAAATGTTATTGGGATGGTTTATGCTTTAAAATTTACTTCTCATTGTGATAGGATGGTTTTGATTCTAGCACTGTGTTCCGTGTTAGGGCTTGAGAGAAAATCTTTACCAAATCTTTAAAAAAATCCCCCAAAACCCAAACCCACACACAACAAAAAGCCCCCCAAAACAACACCCCAAAATAAACAGAGAAGAAAGGAAATATAAATAGGATACTTAAACAATCATGCTTTAGCCTGATATAAATATCAGATATACAGAACGTAAATATAAAATGTCTTTAGAGCAAACTGGAAGGTTTGTACTGAAATTTAAATACAGAAAATATTACTAGTTTCTATTGCAATTCCTTGATTTTCTTACATGTTAGATTTTCTACACTCCCTCTCTTGGGTTGGTATTGTATTAAAAAAAAGTTGATTAGGCGTTCTTCAGTTTATTCTAGAGAAGTAGAATCATATATATCAGTTTCCAGCATATTTTATCTTGATGGATTTAAAAAAAAGAAGAAGAAATAATATATGTGTTCAAACTGATGTCTCTGGGCACGTCTTTGCTATCGGTTTGGATCCCTGTAGGGTGTAACTGCTCCTGACACCCTTGCTGCATGCGAGATTGCTCCTGGAATCCCTTCTGTAACAGGGTGACTGGATAGCTTCCCTAGACAGGCTGCAGGAGAACGTTCTACGTCACTGCTAAAGCCACTCCAAAGGGCAAGAGGAGGAGGACAGCACCAGCCAGCCTTTCCTTTTCCGGGTCTTCCAGTGCTGCAGGCAGCCTCTAGCCCTTCGTGCATTGCAGAGGCTGGGCATCATGCTGTCACAGCCTGGATGCAGTGGTTTGTGTGGCTGCCCACGCGATTCTGAACACTTTATGTTTCAAATATGTGATGTTTAACTCACTTTGCATTTAATTTAAAGCAGTGTAGCATTAGGAAAAGTGAGGCCCAGAGAAACACCTTGCGAGAGCCCCAGGGGACTGAGGCTTTTCTGACAGTGTCTTCCATTGGGGACTTGCAGGGGAAAGGAGAAGTCGAGCACGCAGGGTACAGCCCTCTGCTCAGTGCTCTTCAAATGGTTTAAAAAACCAACCAACCAACCAACCAACCAACCAAACCCAACAGTAGCAACACAACCCCAACAAAACCTGACTGAGCAACAACCCGCCCCCACAAGCCCAAAGCAAATCCAGTGGCACCAGCTGAGAATCACACGGAGTAGAATGTTGGCCATAGTTTGCAGCGTGTGGGTGAGGCCAGTGATGAGGCACAGAGACCGTGGGATGGCTGCTGAGCTGGAAGGCACCCAGGCTGTGGTAGGTGGCTTGCTGCTGGGGACGGGGCTGCTCCTTACAGCTGTGCAACAAGCTGCTCCAGGTCATTTACCGAGGAGAACAGGTACCTTGCAATGGAGCGAATCGCAAAGACAGTCTGGACACTGTACACCTGTGTTCCGACTTCCATCTGTTAGTTGATTTTAAATTAATCTGTTGTAACGGTTCCATTAATTTGATATAAAGAAAATGTGTACATTGTGTAAGGGACAATGGGTGTTTGGATAGAGCTCCTTGGAGTGCCTCCCTGGGTTAGTCACGCTTCCCTGGGCTGTGTCTGGTTTTGTAATCGTGGTAGCAGATAAAAATTAAAATCAGAATTGAAGAACAACTTGCTGGTGGCACACAGCTTTGGTGAACTTTTGTGTATGTATAGAAACTTTTTTGGAGGAGGAAGGTGTTTATTTGGAGGGCAATCAGATGAACGGGCTTAACTTGTCATCGCTAGACTTCCTTTAGGCTGAGATGGTATCAAAAGCTGGAAAAATCTTACAATGTAGTGGAATTAAGAGAGACAAGTTGTTTTTTTATTCTAAAAGAAGAGGGAATGGCTAGAGGGATAGAGAGGAGTGTGTGTTTGTGGTGACTACTCAGGAAACAGTCTCTGCAAAAACATTTTTATGAGTTTTTTATTATTGGCCTGAAGTGCAAAGTGTTTTTCAAATTAGATGTTTTGAATATATCAGTTAAAATGGCTTTAAAGATGTCATTTTCAAATGTGTGTGCGCTCTGGTTTCCTTAGTTTTGTACCACTTGGATGTGGCAGTGTGGGTTTTACACAGATGCTGCTCACCACAGTCATAATCTGAGTTCTGTGAAATGATGCTGTCAACGTCCGTGGATATCTGCTGAAATCAGAGGAGCTGTGAGCACTTCCCTGGCCTTTGGCCTGAGAATTGTAACGGGACTGTGCTATGTATTCAGTTCTTTTCCCTCAAGCATCAGGGATTTGTATGGAATCGGTGTTGTTGATCGTGTATTAGTTTGGAATTAGTGTTGCACCTCATGACTTGCAGTGAAATGAATGGGCCGCAGTTGGAAGGATAGCCTCTGGATTCGTAGGGTCTCTGGAAATTTCCCATCCTGGGATCCTTTTGACCAAGAGCACTTTTTTTCTATAGCTGAAGAAGTAGTAGCACTCTTAAGGGTTTCATTAAAGGCAATTTGTTCTTCGGTGCTGTTGTGATGTGATTTATTACTTACGGGTTGATTTTAATTTAAGATTAGGGCCAAAGGCAGGAGTTGTCACCAGATGTTGACTGGGAGCTGGCGGGGAGACGTAAGCACAAACTTGTTCAGGCTGCCACAAACATATCTATTAAAAGGACACATTTAACATCAGAAGAGTAATTTACAGTAATCTAAAAATGATGGATGTACGGGCTGCTCCGGCCCTTTCCCATCCAGGAAGCAATGTTCTGGAAAGAAGATTTGAAAAGAAATTTTGGAAAATTATGTCGATAAATGGTGTAATCCTACCTTGATTATGAGTCAGTTGTGAACCAGGTTCCCTTGCCTTGCTTTTGATCAGATGAGAAGTGGATACTTTCAGTAGAAGGCTGGGACTGTATTTCACTAGTGTTTTCCCAAGGCTTTTCCCCTTTTAAACAATATCATGTCAGTTTTACTTTTTAAGCTGAAATCTGATTTCCTCAACTCCATTGTAACTGAAGGATAAAACCAAAAAGTATTGCATGGAACCTGTAACTTTTGAATTATGTTATCTTCTGATCCATATGCTATTCTTCCTAAAGGTGGTATTCTTTAGACTTTTAGAATATTTTTTTTTTGAGAAATAGTGATTGATCATCCTTATTTCCTAATGCATTCTTAGCTGTCAAATCCTCACCTCTTATTCTGTTTTTCCAAGAACAGCAATTTGGTCGCTTAGTGTGTGGGACGTATCTTCTACCTTTCACTAGCCCTGCTTGAGAGCTAGCTCTTCTGTATGATGCTTTTAGATTCATCTTTTTCCTGATGGAGTGATTGATTATAGGTGAATGCAGTATTTGGCGTATGAGCTTGTTGTTTTTTATAATAATTTAATTGTACTTTTTCTTCTCTGTCCTTTGTTAAGAACTCTTAATATACTTTGGCTGCTACTACTCATTGTGCTAAGATTTAAAAATATCCTTTCCCTCAGATTACCAGTGTTGTTTTGAGTGATAAAAGCTGCGGAGATGTTTTTCATTTCTTCCTCCTTTGAATTCATTTTCTGCTGTTGACACTGAATTAAGTTTGGCATCTGATCACATGGTTACTCATCTCTGAAGATTATTTTTCTGTCTGTTCATGTCAGCATTTCAGGTTTTGTCCAGAATAATTTTTGTCCTCTGTTGATTTGGTCACCTCACAGTTTTCAGGATCACTTCTAAATAATTTGAGCATCTTGGCTGTATGGGACGTCTCTCTGTAGCCTCCCTCTAGTTCACAACTGTCTCTTGATTTCTGTGCTTTACTTTCATGTTTTTAATAAACCCTTAATCCACAAAGAGACCAGGATCTAGTTTAACCACATCATTATACAGGCATTTGTCTGAAAAATCTATTATAGTATTACTTAGGATAGATGTACGCAATGTTTAGATTTCTTCTTTCTTTTCTTTTATTAAATAACTGTTCTTTAAATAATTGTATACAGAAAGAAGGTGGCACTTACAGCCATGTATCTGATTGTCTGTGTTGCTAAACACTAGTAGTTGTGTATTAGCAGCTTAACAATATATTTGTGATAGTAGTATGTTTGCAAATGAAAAGATAGTACTTTAAAGTTAAAAAAGATAAAACTTGAACATAAATGTAGAAATACAGGGTGGAAAAAAAATACATAGTGTGCTTAATCCAGTGAATTACCCTCTTTTTTTGCCTATTTTTTTGTGCAACTGACAAAGCCTTGCATCATCTCTAGGGAGAGAGCCATCTTATTTTGTCTATTGCAGTTGGTTACTATAGCAGCAAAAATACTAGGCGGAGAGAAAGGAGGAAACCCAAACAACTCCAAAATAAATATCTGCCATGTTTGCATGTATAGAAATACTAGGACAGTGGATTATTATTTTTTTTTTAATCTAGCTAAGTAGGAGATTTGTTAATATTAAAACTACATTGACATGATGTTATTGAGTTGTATTTGGTTCCAACAAAATAAACTTTTTAAGTTGCTGGTGTGAACGTGGACCTTCTAAATCAAGTAATCTTTATGATCCTTTAGAGAAAAAAATGTATTCTCCTGTGAGTATTGCATTTTCAATATGGGGTACTGGTGTAATCATCTTGTTGTTGTTCTTCAGTGGTTTTTGGTTTTCTTTAATAAACCAAATATTCGCCATGTAACTCTCTTAGATGGTTAATGTGATTTCTGTAGACATACTAGCACTGTTTAAGTAAAGCAGGGAGTTGCTTGACAGGAGATGCTATATAGAGTGTTATTTTCAAGTTTTTAAAAAGATTTACAAGGGACTGGAGCTCCAAATGTACATACAGCAATTCTGCATGTGTGCGTGCACTCTTGGGGGAGGCAGTAAGAGAATTATCCTCAAAATAGGCAAAAAATAGCACTCATGAAGTCAGAACAGGAATAACAGATATTATCAAACGTCTTTGATAACAGTGGTTTTGAACTAATGTTTCTGAATGCACAGAGTTAATGCTATAGTCACTTTTAAAGATGAATCTGCATTAACTCCATTAACATGCAGGTGTGTTTCAGGTAATTCTGAATATTTTAGTTTGCTTTTCAAACCAAACTGAGAGTATTAATTAGCTCTTAAGAGACTTACATACTTGATGCTCTGATTTCATGCAACAAATCTATTATATCCTTTAAATATGATATACAAATACTTACAATAATTTTCAGTTTTGTTTGGTGTTTTCTGTTACATCTCAGGTACAGAAAGTGTGGATCACCAGTGTTTGCTGCCAAAGATTATTTTTTTTTAGGAGAGTAATCATGTATTTTCTCTTTTGATGGACTTACTGTCTCTTCTGCTGGCTTTTCAAGTTCTTCTACATGGCAACAACTTCACATTAAAAAAAAAATCTTGTGAATTTGAAGTTTGTCATTAATCTTGGTACTACTAGAGAAGAAAAGTTTGTTTTATTGGCAGTGATCGCTTTCAGGAGCAAGTAGAAGAGGAATCACTAAATGGCCATGTTATAAATGCTTAGAAATTCCATGTTGATCATTCTGTATTGCATGATAATTTTCTGATACTGATGGTCTTGTTTTAACATATAAAACTTATCTTCCTCTGTAGTTCTTCTAAATTCTTTTATTAACTGCAGTACATTTACCCTACTGTGAAACAGTGTCTTGTGGGATAGTGAAAATCTCTTGCATCTGAGTTGAATTCATAGATTAAAACCATTCCTCTGGGGTTATTTCTCTTTCCATATTAATGTTTTCATTGGAAAAATTGATTCCAGTTTTTCGAAACTCAAATTTTATTTTTCATTTTTGTCTTTCCTGAGAAAGTTAGTTCTCTATGAAATAGCTACTTTAATAAATGAAGAAATTGAATCTCATCAGGTTACCTATGGCCTGGAAAGCCTAAAGATTTTCTGGACATGTACGTTACGTGCTCTTTCCCCTCCAGTCCACCTCCTCCTTTCCCCTCTCCTCGCCCCAGTGAATGTCTGGACCATGTTGTGCAACTCTCCTACAGTATTCAAGTCAATAGTTCACGGTGTGGACATTGTAGAGAATCTAAACTCCAAGGGAGGAAATTTCGTGTCTTCCAAAGCCAAACATTTTCCTTGGATGTGTTTTGTTTTCATACTTTTGTGACTCATTTCTAGTGGCCTTCTTAATGATACTTAAGGAAGCAGTGTAGAAGACTTTGACATCTCTGTTAGTGTTCCTCTGCCATTGAAATACCTACTCTCAGTTTAGTTGCCTTGAGCAGGGACATGAAACCATTTTGCTAACTAAGTATTAGGAAGAAGCAAGTAAGATGCGGGCACGTTATAAGTCTGCATTTTCTACCTGTTTTGAAAGTTTTAGACTGGGAAGGGAACAAGTGAGAACAGAGTCAAAAGGCAGTAATTAAACTGGCTGGTCAACAGAAAAAGCTTAGTCAGGCAGCGTTGTGTATGGGATGTGTCTTAATCTGCTCTGTGCTGAAATGTGATGTTCCTAAAGCTGATTGAATGCTCAGGTAGGATACCTGCTCCATAAGTAAGGCAAATTGACTCAAACTGAGATGATGAAGCTCTCATGCATTAAAGGCTGGCCAGGGATTTGAGGAACTTGCTGTAGTTTGTTCTCGTATCTTGGACCTGAGTTTACATATGAAAGATAGAAAGAAGGGTTTTAGGCCAGATAAGCAAGGCATAAAGGAAATAGGATCAAAGCTGTCTTTCTTGCAAGTTTGATTGAAAGTCTGTGGTCACAAATGGGAAAAAAAAAAAAAAAAAGTGTTTTCCCTGATGCCAGATCAACCATAAAAGTTTTTGGACAGGTAATTGTACAGGTTGTAGCTGAGGAAAAGCAGTGGTGGCAAACACCTTGTCCTCAGTTAAACACTGTGAACTACTACAGCCACAAACTCTTCTCTGTTCTTATGAGTGGTAGCTGCTCAGATTTACTCTGTTTTCTGTGCTGTTCAGAATTGTATTGAATTCCAGTGGTAGCAACAGTAAAGTCTGGCTTGTCTTGTATGGTTTTTTTTTATGTTTGGTTTTGGGTTTGGGTTTTTTTTGTTTTGTTTTTTTTTTTAATAAATGCCTTTGGTGACTTACTGAGATGAGGAAAGGAAAATCATAGGTTGTTAGCAGTTTGGTTTGTTTTGGTTGTTCTATGACTGTATTGCTTCTTGTTCCTAAAATAGAATTTGCTAAACTACATTGTTAATGATTTTTGAAAATACCACCTGTGGGTTTAATCCACAAATTGGTGTGGGGCTTGGCAGCCGAGGCTTCTCTTCACAACCTGCATCTGGGATTCCACAAGATTTTGTGCTTCCATTTATCCTCTCATTTCTTCATTTGGGCAGCTGTACTGAATTGCTACTTGTTGAACAGGTTCTTACGGTAGGATTGATCTCACCTATGCTTTTAAATGGGTATGGGAATCTGAGCTAGTTATCAAGATTTCTTGAAGTTAGTATGACTCAGAAGTTATTTATTTCTATCTGCCATGAATTGCACCATTTCACTTAAAAGGTATTTTAATAATTCATACTGCAGTGTGAATCATATTTTTGGCAGATTCAAAGATCTAGCATTAAGTTAGTGAAAGATCTAATAGTAGGCCAGTCTCACTTTGATTTTAAGTAAGAAGCCTGTTATTGCAAAGTGTTGAACTCCTGTCCTTCCCTCCCCAGCACTGGCTCTTTAGCATGTTTCAGCCAAGCCTCTAAATTGGGCACAGTTTAGTGTCTCTGCGTCAGCCTCATCTTCTCTGGGTGCTTGTTAGATATTGATTCTCTGTTGCATTTGCAGACAATTTGGCAGGTCTCTTCCTCCTGATACGTCGACAAATACCAATCATCAGATGTCACTGGCAGCATCTCCTTGAGGAATACCTGAAATCAAAACAATAGGGGTGGTGCAAAGGCAGTTGCAGATGCATGGGAAATGTTTGACTAGCCTGTCATTCATTTGCTTCCTGTGAATCTTAAATAAAAAAAGACAAAGCTGACTGTTTGAAACAATGTGCTTTAGATTATCTGTTTGTGTTTGTTTTCTAGGCAGAATTCATCTATGTCCAAGCAACAAATAAACCAAAGACCTTCAAGCATGGTCAGTGAAACGTCCACTGCAGTAACTACATCTGCTGTTGATACAAAACCTGGCTCTAAGGTAAAGGAAAAAGGCTGTTGTTTCAGCTTGATGATTAGAACTTCAATTGCTTTAAATCCAATACTCTTTTAATGCTTACACTAATACGGCCATGGCTTTAGTCTAGAAGTCTAATTATGTACCTTAAAGAAGAGGCAGTATCTTCTATCCAAGCAAAAACCGTTTTTTACAGCATAGGAACACTGTATAGCCACATGATAGTTTGGATAATTCAAAAAATTGTGATAATTGTGAGTTTGGGTGAAGTTTGAGAGGCTTCTTGAGAACAGAAGTAAGTATACGCAATGCTGGTGTTCCAGCAAGTCTTTTGATAGTCCAGTGTGTGTGGCAAAAATTGCTGCAGAATACCAGGAACTGTAATTTGCAGTTCTTACTTTTCCATGAAACATTACTGTTCCTCCTTTTAGTAACAGCTTAGAACCTTTTCTGCCATTGTTGTGGTGCATAAACAGTGCAGACACCAAGTTTACACACAGAATGTTTAATAATAGAAAATCTCATTATTTGTCATTGACAAAGGGCCTGTGTTTATTATGGCACAAAATATAATAAAGCATTGTACTTGAGGTGTCACCAACTATTTTAATGCTTCTTTGACCTTACAGTAAGTTACAGTACAGTGAGGATGGGAGGGGGCTGGATTAAAAGAAGCAAAAAAATACTGGAAGAATTGGCAGAGATAAGAGAACTTTCTTAAATTTGCTTGCAGTTTTTAAACTTCTAAGGTGTTTTTTTTTTAATGCAAAAATTTAAAGCCTGTTATGTAATTTAATTGAAGAAAGGACTTTGCCAAATTGGTTGCAAAGGTATTTTTATTGAGGCCATCACTTAAAATCTTATTCTCATGTTTTTATATGTTTGGGTAAATATTGGAGAGGATGAAAGCAATTTCGTGAAAAGATAAAAAAAATATATTTTTTGAGGTTGAAAATGTATAGGTTAGTGGACCAACACAAAGATTGTCATGTGTCAATTCTCAAGAATACATTTATCTTTGAAGTGCTAGATGAAGTTATCGCTGAAAACAGTAAACTTAGTAGGTTACCTGAATTACTTGATACATTTCTTTTTGATATCTCTTAACAGTTGAACTTACCACAGCACTTGGACATTTGTGTCTACTGTGTTTATCCTTCTTACTGTAATTGTTCTTAAGCCAGCATTAGAGGCAGAAAGCTCATTTTTCTGCTTTTAAAACCAGCAGTTAATGGGGACCTGATACTCTGCTTTGAGCTGGGGAATTCTTCAGTGACACAGTTGGCTTTAACTCACCCAGGATCATGCTTCCGCCAAAAAGCGTGCATGCTTTGTCACCTTCTCCCGCTGTTTCCCTTTGTCATGTGTTTGCCCTGATCTAATCAGGCTTTTCGAAACAGTGAGATCAAACATGGTGACTGGATACAACTTAGGGGGCCACCCACATGCTAGAGGATCCTTTACTGGAGATCTCGGAACCACTCCGCTAAAGATGAGGGTAATGCTCTTTCATCGCAGCTGGGAGCATATCCAGAATCACCTCCCAAAACTTCCGTTGGTCTGTATTTTGGTCTCTGCTTCTATTTTGTTTGCAGTCCGCTATCAGTGTGGCTACACATGCTTCCGGTAGGCTCCCAGGTGTGGCATTTTTTTTGATGCAGCTTTAGACTTTGAGTAGAGCTCTGAAAGAGGGCTTGCCTGTATTTTGCTTCTCCACCAAGTTCATTTGTATAATATCCATCCTGCTGCAGACCCTCAATAAATACTTTACTGGAGTTCTGATTAAGACGGAGAACAAACATCTGTCTGATATATATGCTTTGTTGCATCGTTGCGTGCGTTTCCAGGCTTGAAATCACTCCTTGTTCTGTAGAGTCAGATTTGTTGAATTCCTTCGCAGCCTAGCACAAAATCAATTCAAGTAAACTAGCAATGAGAGCAGAGGCCGTCAAGTGAATAACCTATCCTCCATTTTGAGGTTGACTTGGCACATTGAGAGTAGATTTTAAGATTCTTTCATCTATTTCTAAATGTTTTCTTCCATGATCATTCTTTCAAAGAGTGAATTCCCAGACGCAGACTTGAGACACAACCATGGAGCTAGAGACATGTTCTGTTTATCATGGCAAAGGTCTTTACTTACCCGTAGCTAATTATTATCTTCTATGAAATGCTTTCCTAATTTTGTCCTTCAAATGCCATCACAGGACTGTGTAGGTATAGTGTCGGAATCCTAGCCAAATTCAACTGATTTTTGTATAGAGCTGTGCGCGTTGAAGTAGTACCAATCAGAAGGTGCAGGGACAGGTGTGTGGCTTTCCACTTGTGTCTTCTGCGGAAAGTTGGCAGGTAAGAATTGCTGCCTTTGGGGTGGAGGGGGAAGGTAAGCTCCCAGCTGTACAGCAGGTTTGTCATTCTCAGCTCCAGATGGAAGAGATGGAGACTTCTGCTTTGCTTGTTGCAGTGTTCCTCTCTGAACTCGGACTGAGTAAAACTTGTGGAATAAAAAGTAACTGTTTGGAAAGAGAATTTCCGATGTTCTGTCTAAGAATCAGTTATACAGCATCCAAGAGGAGTGTGTTGGATGGAAGAAAAATAAAAAAGCCAAAATGAGGCTTATACTTGCCACTATGTCATGGTTTCATTGATACGCATATAAATATATGACTTCATTTTATGAGACACCCGAGATGGGCAGTTTTACAGAAATGCACATAGATTCTGGGGATGGCCCCCACCATTTTGATGCTGGCACTGTCTGAATAAGTAATCTGAAGACTTCAGACCAGTGCAGTCTACCCTGCCTTTTGAGATGTGAGGAGGGATGGAGTTGAGGGAAGAAAACCCAAAAGGGCGTGCTGATACATCTCAATCGATCTCTGTCTCGAAGTTCTGATTGTTCATAGCCAATTCAGTTACATTATTAACCATGTTAAAAACCATTTTTATTGATTACAAGTGAAGGATATGGAGGAGTAAAGGATCTGTTTCAGTTTGAGAGTGAGGTATGTGTGGAATTCAGTCTGTTAAAGCATCTAATGGTATGAATGGAAGCTTGTAAACATTATGGTGCTACACAGTGCTCTGGCCAAGTCGAAAGTATAAAGGACAGTAGCGTGATGTATTTATTAGTCTGCATTTTGAGAGTGTGTTTTAGATGGATTCTGCATAAGAGAAGTTTATTTTTTCCAAGATGAGCTGGTGAGGATTTCAACAAGTAAATGAAGAATGGATCTAGCAGCTGAAACAGGCAACAGTGGGGGGTGTGCGATGGTGCCGGCTCTGTGCGGGCTCTCTGGGGCGGGAGCGTGGAGCGCGGCGTTTAGCTCAGGGCTGCTGTAGATGGATGCTCAATATTAAGAGCAGGAATTTCCGACAGTTTCAGTTTTTCCTATCTGAAAAATAAGGATTTTGTCTAATCCTCTCAGAGATACTGGAAGGATTCATGAGTTAATTTGTTACTAAACCACTGAGGTTTTTTGATTGGAAGAGTTTATGACTGAAACAGGTAGGGGTTTGTTTTGGTTTTTTTAATTTCCTGTAGATTGAAAGCTAGGTTATGTGTTCTCTTATGTGTATTTGCGTATTTTTACCAAGTTACAGTCTTCCTTTTTGCTATTTAGAAAATCTATTCCAAATGAAAGGCTGTCTATGTTTGTGGGGTTTTTTGACTGTCCAGTTTTAGAAAAAAAAAACAAAAACAAACCACACATTTTGTAATTAAGTTAGTAACTTTCCTCCTCAGCTAGAGGCTTCTGTAAGGAAGAAGGTGATGCAGTGATGAAAAGGGATTTGAAAATTTTGGCTCTTGACATGTTGATTTTTTTTGCAAAAACTTATGAGTCGTTCACAAACAAGCCAGTATAACAAGTGTACTGAAGTCAAAAGCAGCGTCTTTGTCTTCAGTGACACAGGCAGCTGCTTCAACACACAACAATGATATAGGAATATTTTAAATTAGGTAAAGACTACTGCAGTAAAGACAAATACTTTTAAAAATACACCTTTTCTTTTAAACTAGCTTTTATTCTAGCCAGTGGAAGCAAGGTGTGACATTCAATATCAGTCATGTTTTGTTTTATTCCAGAGCAGAATGAGATGATTAATACTACAGATGATATGAAAATTTCAATTACATAAAGCAGCATAAAATTATTTTTTTTGTTTCTGTTATAGGTATTGTATTGGTATGAAATACATAGCCTTGGGCAAAATGTCCCTCTCCTGTGTAATAGAAATTGTTTGGTCTTTTGACCAAGTTGAAGGGTGGCTTTTCTATACTGTGGTCTGTGATTATTTTTTTTATATATAAATTAAATAAGGTCAGAGAATCACAGTGCTTGATCGCTGACAGGGGTTCTGATGAAAAAAACAAATTTAAACCCTACTGTAAGGCTAGATCAGCTATACTTTAACTGTTCCTTAGTTCATTCACCTTTCCTAGGATAAACATGAGAAAGAAAAGTTAGGAATCTAAATTCTGTACATTTTGTAAGTTGATTTCTGTTCAGGTGCAAAGCAGAGGTTTTTGATTTTCAGAGCCTTAAACAGTTTGGGCCTCCTATTTTTTTTATTATTTTTTTTTTCTTCCCGTCACCCTTGTAATGTAACTGTTGCATCTAACACTTAGCAACAGTTTTTTAAAACCTTAACTGTGTCGATTACTTTTCGTTCACCTTAAATGTGTATATAAAATATATATAGGAATGTAATATATTTATATTATAAATTTATAAATATATAAATATAAAAATATATGTGGCTTGGCCTGATGATCATAGGGTCATCCAGAGCTTGGCTGCCTTCATGATACATCTTTGTGTGTTCGTCTGCAGTGATATTTGGACACAGGTTCACAAGTCCTCTTTCGTGATTTTTTCAATAGCAGACACAGAATGCCTAGCATCATCTTCCTTCCTTCCTTCAGTGTCAGACTTGCTGCTTATAGGTCTGGACATGAGTTCCAGGAGAGATTCTGTGGGGATAACTGACGCGCCGTGTTTTCACAAGGCTAGTGCTCTGCAGCCGGTTAGCAGAGTGCCTTAGCACAGGTACGGTGGAGAAATGGACCGGGACATCCTGGTGATCCCATCCTCACCTGGCTTCTATGGTGAACTGGTTCCAGCCAGCTGAACGGCAGGGGCGTCTGTTCAGGAGCCTGGTGCTGTTTACAGTGTGCGGTGCCGAGGCAGCTGGGCTGCTTGTGTGGTCTTCTGTGCTGCCCTGGGCTGTGCGTTTGTCTTGTGCAGGCTCTTACGGAGGTGTCACTGCTTGGGAAAAGCCCACACTTGGCATTCCTCCCATCTCCCCAGTGTCCGGGGCATTTCACAGAGCTGACTGTGACATGCAGCTCACCCGAGTTCCCAGCAGCCTGAAAGCAGCATGCTGCTTCCTGGGAAACACACTGTGGGGAAACCACCTACTAAAATCTGCCCTTTGCTACCTCTGTACAAGTGTTTGTATGCTATAGCACCAAAGAAAAAGAGGATTTTTTTTTTTTTTCTTACTGATTACTGCTATTATCTTAATGCTGCATTAAGATGTATGCTTAGGTCTACTAAAATATGTGAAATTCAGTGCAGATTGGTAAAGCCTGGCCTCAAAATGAACAGAATCCATTTAAAGTGATCATACATTGCTAGAATATTTTATTATTATGCATGCTGTCTTCTAGTCCAGATGTTGCCTGACTGGCAGAAGCAGTAGGCTGAGAGATTTCTATGGTGTCATCCCTTGCATATGGCAAATGTGCTCGTTTCCAGAGCTGCTGTTTGTCTGCAGCTGACAGAGCATCAGTACCCTGACCAGCTGAGAGGAGAGTTTCAAACAAAGGAGAGACATGGTAGAAAGGAGACAGAGAGTGCAGCTGGACAGCTTTTTCCTTGGAGAAGTCAGGAACAACTGTAAGGGTAGTTTGTGCACCTCAGGTTCCTAAAGCAGTAGCAAACTCTGCTGAGATTGGAAAAGAGCAGGCAGATTATTCATCCAGAGAGTCTCACTGTCTTTTTCACAGACTGGTAGGCTTTCCTTGTTTGTTTTTAAAATAGTTTTGTCTGTGTGAGTCAAAACTGAGGTTGCAGTGAAACGTAAACCATTAACTAGTCCTTGTAATTTTACTTACTGCCATCTAGGTTTCCTCCTTAGCAGCATCACTCTGTCTTTTGTTTGCAGGGTCGAAGTCCAAGCATTTTATTAAGCTATCAATGTTGTTTTAATTTAAATGGGGAACAAAAACCTAAACCAACCAAAAATACCTCGAAACAACGAAAAGCAAGAGTAGGATTCGTGCACACAAAATCCCGTACATGAGAGACTTGCATGTAGCTCTTCTAGTGCACCCAGAAATACTTCCCAAGCACATTAAAACTTCAGCAGTGCTGCCTTTCTGACTTGAGTCACCAGTGCTCCTGCTGTTCAGCTGGGAGCTGGCAGACTGTCCTGGCACTGATATGTTGATGAACGTGGAAGATTGACTTTGCTATGTTGTAAATATCATTGTCTATTTACTTGGCCTTGAAAATGCTGCAAATACTTCGTTACTGTGTAATGAAGTATGAATTATTGCAGTGAGGTTATTTGTAATATGAAATGAGTCTCTGTCATTTAAAAACCACTGCTACATTATACTTCTCTATAGGTTGTGAAGACTGGAAACAAAGTTCATAGCTTTGGAAAGAGGGATCAAGCTATCAGGAGGAATCCCAATGTTCCTGTTATAGTAAGAGGCTGGCTACACAAACAGGTATGGCATGTAATCAGCTGTTTCTGTTCGTAGACTTCAGTACCATCATCAAATAAAATCAAGTGCCTTCCAAGTAACTGAAAAAGCAGAAGCTGGAGTGTTGGCGATGCAGGGTAGCGCTGGGTACTCCCACAAGCTTCTGTAATGAGGGTCTGGTACTTAACTGTGAAAACCAAGTTTTACATACAGTTTTGGTTCAGAAGTGGAAAAAATAATAAATTAACATCACCATCATGGTTAAATGTTAAGGCCATAACTTTGTTGTCTAAATCTGGTTATCTTCCCTGTTCAATCCTGCTGGCTTGCTACCATGCTGATCTCAGTCTCCCTCAGGACGCATTATAAACCCAAGGGTGGCTGTGAAGGACCTACTCCTTCTGCTCACCTCTGCCCTTATACCTGGCAAAGGCTTAATTCCAACCCATATGCCTTTTGTTCTCCAGAAGCAGGAGGGAGAAAATGAAGGAAGATAGGGACCTGTTCACGACACCTTGCTGTCACCAAGACCAGTGTCCAAGCAGAGGCTGGATTGTAGGATTTCATTCAACAAACAGAATTTTGCAGCTGCTCCATCTTGAGCTCTTAAGCTGACAGAAGCATGTCCTTGAATGCAAAAAGTAAATAAAGCTGTTTGTTATATGAGAATACTTCCCTGCTTCTAATTAGGGAGTTGGCATCCATCAGATGATCACCAGAGATCCAGCAGCTAGGTTTAGGGATGGGTAGGAGAAGGCTGAAATCTAAGGCGCACGATTATGATTCTATATGTACAGAAGGGTGAAATCGCTGACGGCCATCTGCTTCCTCCTGCATAGAGAGCTGTATTCTGCTACCAGCTCTGTTGACATCCACTACACAAGTCCATTAGTTTTCAGGACAGAATCAGAACTCGGACACAGTGTGTGTTGACAGTATTGCAGCATGAAAAAGAAAAGGGAATAAAGTCCTTGCATACTTAATATGACTGCAGAAAGAAGAAGGGAGATAGTATATACAACATCACTGTGGCTATTGCTTTTTGTCTTAAAGCCTGAAGATGCTTTCTTTGCTACTGGTCTTATCAAAGCCTACCTCAGCTGAGTGAGTAGTGCTTGCTCAGGTTACAGTCTGGCAATTTTGCAAGCTTCTAAAATAAATTTCTATGTAAATATTACTGATTTTGACAAGGTGGTATATATTATATGTAGATATAGATACATAGAGATCTCCACAGGCATATTACATTACACTTCATTAAAATTTGCACATTATGCACCCTGTTTTATTTCCTAAGGAATATTTGATTAAATTACATTTTAGGCATGAGTAACATATGGGAGATGGACTGCAGAATTATAGGGGATCATTGCCTGAAATGTGAGGTCGTACTTCACAGCTGTGTAGTGATTTTCATCTTGGTCTACAGGCAGTCCCTGCTGGAGTTCGTGCCATCCAGATGCATACTTTGTTTCTTTATGGCAGATAAATCTGTCTAGATAAAATATGCATTGGTTGTCTATCAGGTTAATCTGAATGCTCTTTGGGATGCGGGTTTAATTACTTATGGAAAATTAGCAGTTTGAATATTCTTCCCTGATTATTTTATAGCTGGATGTTTTGCCTCTTACCTTTTTTAGTACATAATATTTTGCTAAAATATAAAACGCTTGGTTTTTCAATTAATACCATATTTAGGTAAACTTCTGGTAAACTACTCACTGGTACAGTGTTGTGTGATAAGCTGTTAACTGTCCTTAAATGAAAACATATTTGCATTTCAGGATAGCTCTGGGATGAGATTATGGAAGAGGCGATGGTTTGTGCTTGCTGATTATTGTTTGTTTTACTACAAAGGTGAGTAGATACTAGCTCTTTCGACTTAGTCTGTAGCAGTTCGCTTGTTCAAATCACATTGCAAGCATAAATTAATTGAACTCTTTGGATTAGTTATCCTGAGAAGATGCGTAGTGAAACAATTACTTATCCATGTCTTTAATGCACAGCAAATTTCAGGCCACAGCTGGGGAACAAGGAGTTCCTGTATGATCTTTTGCCACATAACTTATCTTTGATACATGCCAAGGTTTATGTTGCAAAACGTTTGGCTGCAATACCAGTTTAAGACTTAGCTGATTGCTGGTCTATGTTGTGTTACCTACTTGTTTGACCTTGCACAGCTGATCTTTTGAGAATGCACTATGGCCAGATCAAAGCATTGGTTCAGCTTTAATCCAAGGGACAATGTAAAAGTGAGAACTTCTGAGTCCCGTATTTCTACCAAAAAAGGTAACGTGATCACAGGCTGAAATAGCAATAGTAGTATTATGTAAGGTTATTTTTAAGTTTTGAGTATGGTGTAGCGTGGTACAGTTTGGGGAAGGCATTACAGATTATGAATCTTGAATTCATATTTCTAGGCACTGTATTTCTGCTGCTGATCACTTTAGAGCCATCAGTAATAGAGGTTTCCTAATTACAGCAATTAGCGTAGATGTAGAATGCTAAATGGAAGGTCCATCATGTTATGCAGCCTGTCAGAGTTCATTTGTCACAATAAGCTTTATTCTTGAAGTGTATTTTTCTGTCTGAAACTGAAAAATCAACACTTGCAAAAAAAAAACTTCACAAAAACCAAACCTGGTTTTCTTCAAAAAAAAATCAGTCTTTTTTCTTTAAGAAGAAAACATTTTTCTCCATATATTATTGGTGTTGAGTCATAAAAATATTCAGGTCAGAAAGGACTTAGGAAGTGTCTAGTCCAACCGCCTGGTGAAAGTATGGTCAGGGAAGAAGTCAGCCTGGGTTGCTCAGGGCTTAATCTAGTCTGGCACGGAAAACCTCTGAGGATGGAGATGGCACAGCCTCCCTCGTTGGCCTGTTCTGCTGTGCTCTGTCCTCGTGAGGAAAATGCTTTTCCTTACATCCAGTCTGAACTGCTCTTCTTTCTGCTTAATGCCTGTTGTCTGTGTGTCCGTAAAGGAGAATGTATTGTTAACCCACTGAAAAGTGCAGTGAGTGAGATTCTATTTTTTTATTTTTTTTCAACAGACAGCAGAGAAGAATCTGTTCTGGGCAGCATACCATTGCCTAGTTACGTCATCTCGCCAGTTGGACCTGAAGATCGCATCAATCGCAAGTTTTCTTTTAAGGTACAGTGAAAAAGCTTGTTAGCTAATTGTATTTTAAAATGTTTATTTGCATTAGAAAAGCTGCTGTTGTAAACAGAAACATCTTCTGCTTTCCTGTATTATTTATTACTTTTTTCAAAAAGTAGACAGCTTTGTTGACTGCCTGTTCACACATGACATGTCAATTCATAAGCAGCAAAACAAGTGCCATTCATACGTCTGTTACTATGTCAGTGTCTTTACAGCTTAGTAAGGTGTCTGTGAGTAAAGATCTCAGTAAAGATCCTGTTTCTAAAATCAGAAATTAGTATTGGTAAGTTGTTCCAGTATTGTTTACACATTCAAAGAGAAGTTGTCTTTTTTTATTCTTTATATAGAGTACTATATAAAGTCCACTCATAGTGGACTGATGGTAGTTTGGTTTGGCGTTTGTTGTATTTTTTTAAAAGTAAAATAATCAGCTCAGTTCTCACAGTTGGAAGGTGACAGTGCTGTAGCTTCTGATGTTTAATTTCCTCATTTCAAGGGGAGTAAGAGTAACCAGGTTTTTCTCCCCTTTTTGGGGGGGGAGCAATACTTGTCCTAAGTGACATGTAAGAAAAATTATTTTTGTTTGAGATTGGTTTTGTGTTTTTTCTTTAAAAAAAATAATGGATTGTGTAATTTACAGTTATTTTTGTTATAAAAAACTACGAAAATGGAAGTAAAACATACTTTTCTTCTTGACAGTGGAAAAACCTGGCTCCAGTTGTTTTGTCTGAACTGCAGCACTAAGGCAAAGTTTATAAACTTCAGTGTATGTTGCAGTTTTAAATTCTACCAGTACTTGAAGCAGAACTTGTTTTTCTGTCAAGCAAATTAACTATGTACTTAAAAAAAAGGAAATTTAGAAATTGGGTTTTGATCAGGTATACTTTAGGAGCTCTAGAAGAAAACTTCGTTTAAATCTTTTCTGTGCTGAAATGATGAAGAATGTCTGCTCAGTTTAGACTTCCTTTTGCATTTTGGTTTTTTTTTTGTAGTGTTTTAAAACTGTAGACTGTCTTTTATTACTTTTGCTTCTATTTTGAAGTGGGTAGTGGTTTGACATTTATTAAACAAGTATTAACTTGGGAAATGTGTTTAAAAAAAGACCCAGTGCACTTTGGCAATATTTATTGTATTTTTTCAAATGCATTGGTCATAAGATAGCAGGAGAAGCTAGAAGGGGACCTTCTTTTTAAGAAAAGCATTCCACCCCAATATTTAATGAGTGTAATTTATAGAGCCCTCCTCTTGTAGAGCCTTTTCCTAGGAAGAAGCACATACTGAAAGAGGAGGACCCAGTGTACTTCTAGGCTTCTAACTCTCTTGAATGTTAGTGCAGGCTGGGGAAGGAGATAAGGAATGTAGCAATAGCATCTAGTTGCTTTGAGTTTAAAAAAAAAAAATCTGCTTTTTATTTTATTGAAAGGGTGTGCAAATGTTAATCGAATGTATATTAGGATTGTTAACCAGTTTAACACTATTGGTGATAAGTGTATGTATGTATGCGTGTGTGTGTGCGTGTACGCGTATGTGTATAAATATACACACGCACATATATGTAGTTTCCAAGCAGTATGTTCTATAGGTGAGCTCTCAAGTCACCACTGCCAAGTTGTGCCTTTCCTGTGGAGTACAATCCATGGTGTGATCATGATTAAATGTTTTCAGAAGCAAATGCAGACTTCCCCTGTTCTTTTTAGAGTATTATACCTATATGAGCTCTACCATGTCTTTAATCTGAGTCTTTTTCTGAAAATCAGTATGAGCCTGTAACCTGAGACTTTCAACATAGGGTTATTACTGAATAGTGGACATAAAAATAGCAAAAGAAACTTTATGCTAGAAATCTATATTAAAAAAATCTACAACATACATTTCAGGTATGAGTTTGTTGGGCCAATCTTAACTTCGCTTTAGGTGTTTGATGATTGACTGCAGACTAGATGCTGCAGTTTCCTTTTGTTTAGAACCAGCTCCTAGGGTGGCAGGAAGATTTTGTGATTCCTGTCGCATGGACCCCATCCAACACTGATGTTCGGTCGTCACGGAGTGGGCTGTGGGCACAGGGCAGCAGGAGCACGGCCGTACTGGCATTCCATCACTCACCAGCCATTACCTTTATCTAATCTTGTCAGTACACTTCAATATCCAGAGCGCAGACGGACATTCTGTCTCGCGACGTAGTGCAGCCAGAAATAGAAAACACAAGGAGATTAAGCCCAAAATAAAGATAAGGCTTTTTCACATTTACATCCTGAATGAGTGGGAGAATGTGCCATGTCACTTTTTACGTTTGGCCTGTCATTTATTCAGATTGTTGTAAATCCTCTGTTACAACAGAGGTATGGGCTTCCTTATCAAGTGGCTCTTTGAAGTAACAGTGGGGTTTTGATGCTAGAGAAGGCATCAAACTGCAAAAAAAAAAAATCAGCATATTAGTTTGGGTGGTTTTGCATATGATGCAGTTAGAAGAAGGTTTGTAAAACGCGTGCTCGCTAGGATATATGTTAAACATTGCTAACTTAAAACGTACATACACCGTAGGAGTTATCAGAATTCTTTTCCTTTTAGCATCCCCTGAGGCCCAGCTTTAAGCTTTTGTGTTTCTCTGGCTGTTTAATAATTCCAGGCCTGCAGAGCTGCATTCTGGCAGGCCACATGCAATCAAAAACCTACTTTGAAGTGTGGCAGTATGTATGTGAAATTGTTACGTTTAGAAACTCTGCTTTTAAGTATCTATCTCAACGATGTTTTCACATTGTTGTTTTTGCTGTGACGAGCTGTAAGCTACTGCCATTAAGCTGCGTGACAGCTTTTTAGAACCCAGGATTCTTACTGCATATTTAGTTCAGTAGGTAACATCTTAAAGATATTTAATTAATCTAATTGCTATATTTTTTAATACAGTAATTTTTTGCTGAGAAACATGTAAGGGAGCACAAATCCAATGTATAGATTTTAATGTGAAAAAGTTTGTGCATCTTTAATATATAGCTGGAAATACTCCCTGTGAGTAGTAGAGAATACAACAATTTTAGACATGAATAGTATCTATTTATGAAGGTTCATGTTATCATGGTCTCTTTAGAAGCCTCATTGTCCTCTGTCACAAAAACTAATTTAAATTGGTCCTTCTATGTGTTAAAATGTATGAGAGAATACAGAATGAAAACTCATCTATATGAATCTGACAGTAATTCAAAAAAGAGAAACTCGGAAGGCTTACCAAATTTGCTGTTAAGAAAACAACAAAATTTCATGCAAAGACAATGTGTGCAAGTATAAGCTTTTATTTAGGTGCCTATCTTGGTACAAAATAAAGTTAATGAAGGACGCTCAGATGATCTTGTCAGAGGTAGGAAGTAGCATTGGAGACACAAATTATTCCTTTTTATTTTGATAACTGCCTTTTAAATTTTTTCAGAAGTACACCCTTTCAGCATGAGGACATTCAGAGCCTAGGAAGCCAGGCCAAACCATTGCTTCCAGAAGATGCTACTGCAGCTTTTTTTTTTTAATATCTTACCATTATTGACACTCTTAAGACTTATTAATGGAAGTATCTGTTCATTGCTTAGACCTGCAGGGACCAGGGCAAACTTCTTATCTGTTTCTTTGATCTCACTGGTTTTCCTGAAAAAAACCCTGATTTAGTTTGTTCCTTAAGATTCTCTGGATCATTGTTGCTTCCTTAGGCTCCCATATTGCTTCTAAAACTTCTCTGGGTCTGGGGAGTCAGGTGCAGGAATGCCAAGGCCTATAAATTTGAGAGGTGTCATTTTAGACTTTGAAAGAGGGAAGGTTCTAGCTTCTAAAGTCCTGAAAAAAACTCAGTGTTATTTGAGGGTGAAAGATGAGTTAGATTGTAGTGTGCTGCTGTTGTGTTTATAGTGAAGACTCAGAGTACTATTTCAATTTTTGCTCAGAAATGGTCATAAATACCGAACTTCAGGACAAGGGAGATTTTCCTGTATGTTATAGCTTACTGAGAGGACTGACTTTGAAAGATTACAATTATTAGAAAGATGTTCCCTTCCCCATCCCTTTGTCCTATGAACTGTGGCTGCTTCTCTCCTAGGAATCTGGAATTATTGGAGGTGAGCAGAACAGCTCTAAGCCTTAGTTACTTTTAGTATAGTTTTTCTTAAGTATTTTCTTTGGAAACGTGAATCTTCATGATTTTAACTTGTTTAACCTTTTGTCCTTGCTTTGTCTTATTGATATGCTCTTGGGGTTTACTGTCCATTTCTCCTTCTGTGCATTATGGGAGAGAGACTGCTTTTCTTCTCAGTCTATCCACATTAAGGCATCTGAATGCATGAATAGGTACCAATATTATTTTTTCTTTGTTGTGTGTATGGTGTACGTGCGCGCATGTGCTGTGTTTTAGGCTTTTTAGTATGCTGTAGTCATCCTAATAGCTATTGCTTTAAAAAAATAAAAAGACCAAACAAATCCAAACCCGCTCGCTTCTGTGTCTGCTAGCAGTGACTGCTACAGCACATCGGCACAAAGTGGCTTTCTTGCGTATAAAACACACTACTAATAAATAACTGAAATATATTGGAATTTTCCTTTAACCGGTTGTATATGTTACGAGCTTCAGAATGTCATGTTTGTTGAGAATAACACACCACCTCTGTTATCCCTTCTGCAGCTATGAATGTTTATGGCCCTGATGGCTCCAGTCTCAGGGGAGAGCAGTGCAACATACTTCACATTTTTATACTGCTTTCACCTACAGCTTCTTAGGCAATGTTTCAGCTGTGTTCATCATGCACTGCTGGAAAACAACCTGAAAGGCAAATGGATTATGTTGATCAGGACGTACAGGGCAATTAAGACAGACAGCTGTTAAATCCATTTATTGATGTGTATGCTCTGCAGTTAGTTTTTTCAGAAAGTATATAACCAGTGGATGGTGGGGTCCCACTGTCACCTGCAGCAGGCCACGTGTAATCTGATTTTCTGTAGGAGTCACTTCTGAATTCTAGCATCACGCTTCTATGGGCTCAACGCGGTCAGTGGAAGAACCCTTTAGTTATAAGGTCTAGCATGTAAATTACTGTTTTCCTTTCCATCTGGAGCTGCCAGTTTCTGGTCTCTTCTTACACTGGATGCTAACCATAAATTGCAATGAATCAAATGCTTCTAGATCATATTGGGTTTGACCATTTGTTATACTCTCTAAATGGCAAAAAAATCCAATAAAACCAAAAAATACTCCAACACAAAGAACTCAGCCAGGCAAACATGAAGAAAACCCTTTGATTCCTAAAAACACAGTTGGTCAGAGCAGCTGTTTCATGTATGTAAGTCTATTTTCCTAGTGGGAAGGGAGAAAAGGAGCCGCCTTGATTCCCTTACTAGCCAACGCTGTTGGGAAGCAGAGACTCTTTTGAGCAAGAGTGAGTCTTGGAACTTCTCTGTGTAACCTTTTCCTCCTCTTCCTCCTTTTTCTAGCAGGCTGCTTTGCTGCAGTCTCAGCCTTTCTACTGCGGGTTCTCAAAACATCCTGAGGCTTCCTTGCTTGAGGTGCAGGAGGGAAAGACCACATTTCACCCATTTATAAGAACAAGCTGTGATAGAAAGGGAGTAAATGTTCCACAAAACTTAAAGCACTCTAATAGCCAGCAAATGTTTTGCTCCTTGGAGATGTTGATACGAGTCTCTAAGATGATGGTGATTTGGGAAAATCAGGGTAAACAGCTGAAATTATAACATTTAGGGAGGTGTGCCCCGGATTAAATAGCCTGGGTTTTGTCAAAACCATTGCTGTGTTTCTGAAGCCATCTGAGATTATAGACTGTTGTGAGGATTTTTTAAATTTGAGTATTGAGGGGGAGAGGATTTCATCAAAATAAAAAGATCTGTCATTTAGGGAAGACTTTTGAAATATGTGTAACCTTTAAAAGAAAAGTTGAAAATCATTTCTTTTCCTTTTAAAAAACCCAAACCTATCTCAGCAGTGTTTCATGTCATCAGCTTTTCATCATCATTATCATTCATTCATTCATCATCACTTGCATGTGATAGCAGGTTTAGTTTTATAAAAAGTGGTTTAAATTACCAATTTTATTTTGATGTCATTACGTGAGTTTTCCAGCAGAGTATACTGTCTTCAGTTTTTTGGAAAGCGAGGGGATGCATCTCTCCCTACTAATCTCAAGCACATCAGTAAAGTAACTTTGAGGAAATGTAGTTGAGTGTTGCAGGACTGATAAAGAGTTAGTAATATCTATACTATTGCTTGTACAAATGTGGATGAGATTTGATTGAATTTAACTGGTCTAGAGTTACAAAGACATTCCGTATTGAGCATTGAATATAGAGGAATTTCGAAGTAACTTTAGTTTGCAGTGGAATTTCATGGAGTATTTTGGTGAGCAGAGATACTTGTCAACATTTTATGTGCTGTGATAATTCTACCAGTGTTACTAACTTTATCAGTAAGTCTTGTGATTTTGCAGCTAATATAAAGGTTCAAGTGCACGCTTTAACCAAAATATCTTAACAGCATTATAATCAGTTCTTAAATAAGCAGTTTAATTGCTTGAATTTTAAGATTTCTGTCTGTGTTTTGTCTGAATAAATTGCTTTATTAAATGACCTGGGAAAATTGGCTTGCTCATGCATGTCTCGGAGAGAATTTCTTTAATTTGTTTTGTATGGTATTTATGGCAAATTAAATACATTAGTTAAGAGAAAATGAAAAGCTGAAATTTCCTACTATGAAAAACAGAAGCACTGCGCTTTTAGCTTAATAGTGCGAGAAAGAAGTAGAGGAATTTCAGTAAAAATCAGAGTGTGTCGTTTGAGTTTGCTACACAGTGGCCCATTGTGGCAGTGTAATAATTCTACCCTAAATTCAAGAAACAGTCAAACAATCTGGAAAGCTTTTTAAAAAGATAGCAGGAAAAGTTACAGGAGCTTTTCTGGGGGAAAAAATTAAAGGACTGTCTAACGTTTTTTTCTTTTCCTTGTTCTTACAGGCTGTTCATACAGGTATGCGGGCATATATTTATAATAAGAATTCTGTTATTGGCTCTCAGGCAGAGCATTCAGGGATGCGGACGTACTACTTCAGTGCAGATACCCAAGAGGATATGAATGGCTGGATCAGGGCTATGAATCAGGCTGCTCTTATGCAGACACGCTCTTCACTAAAGAGGCAAGTTCATTAGACGAAACTGGTAGCTTTAAAAAAAAAATGTTTTATATATATATGTAAAATTTTAAAATATATATATATATAAAAATAAAATCAGGTTGGGGGTGATTTCTGAATGAGATATTTATAAATGTGTGCATGAAAGTAATTCCCATTTTAAAGAAATAATTATTTCTAATTTATGTTCTACTGCAAATCAGTTAACTAACCTTAATTAAGAAAACCTGGTGTTTGGTATTAGTGTCTACATGCAAATTGTGTGCCCACATTTAGTGACATGGATTAATTTCTGTATATATTTAATTTTTTTAGGGAATTTCAGTTAAAAAGTTACAGATTTTGTGAGCAAATCCATACAGCTGCAACAGCCAGTTGGCAGCCTTGAGGGGAGATAAATAAAAAGGAAAAGTCAGAAAAGTGACTAGTTGTTTCAAATGAGTGTTTAGAACTGGGATTAAAATGCTGTTAAGATGGAAAAGAATGTTAAAGATGAGTAAATCATGTGTTTAAAGTTATGGATATTGACTAATGTATGCAGGTGTTAACTGGTTTTTTTGTTGGTTTTGTTTTTTGTTTTTTTTTTTTTTTTTACTTTGGTGGCCTTTAGTACTTGTAAGAGTGTTTTATATTTTTCTCCATATAGAAGAAAAGCATTGTTGGAAAAGAAGGATGTCTTTTGTTCCATTGTTCTTAATTAGTGCTAGAGGCAAACAAAGCCAGCTGTGCCTTCATGTGCTTCCAGTTTTCCCCTTTTCTTAAAACTGATGTAGCTTTCTTGATGTTTTGACTTTGGAATGTGATTCTTCCCCTACAACTCCTTGTGAAAGAAGACTCTACTGTGAGACAACCCTGCTTTGAAGTGTTGGGGCTGTGAGGATTAAAATGTCATGGTGCAGTTTCTCAGAGTATCTCGCTCTACTGCTTGCTTTTGGCAAATCACATATAAGCAAAAAATAAAATCAGCATCTCTTCCAGAGCTTTGCATCCTGTATAATTTTATGTTAAAACTTTCTGGATTTAATTTAAATTCAAATAACATATAACCTGTTACCTGGGTGGTTTGGTTTTTTTTCTTTATCTTCTTCATAAGGATAGGAATAATTGAAAAATTGGGGAAGTCTGGTACATTAGAAGTATTGATCCAAGTGTCCTTCCTCCTAGTAAAATATTCATTTTGAGACACTAAGTAGACTAAAGTGAAAACAATTGTTTCATGGCACTTATTCAGAATTCACTTTCCATAAAGCTTTAAAGAAGCTGAACTTAGTTTTAGAGAAGATGAGGTGCTACTGCAAGATCAGTGATGCTCCATTGAATTGTAACGGAAAAAAAATGTTGTAGAGAAGCTTATCATTGTAAAGAGATGAAGAAAATTGCAAATGAAGTATGTTATGTGTCAAAAGCAACATAAAACTTTTAGGATCCTTAGACATTTTACAGTGTGTTGTAAGTTTAATGTCAAGATTTCTGATACGGAATTTTTTAAATATTTAGGCAATAAGATAAATAAGTAAACCAGTGTGCATTGCAATATGTATTGGGACCAATGGAGGTAGGTTTTTATTATTTTATTTTTTGTAGGAATATCCCCCAAGTTAAAAATGCCCTGGACAATGATAGTACTGACTCAAATGTAGATATTTTTCTGTCCTCTTGGCCAGAAATGACTAGTCCTCAAGGCATCTGCAAAGATACGGAAGACTACTTTTACTTTGCAACGAGCAGTTGGCAGTTTGGTTTTGATTTTTTGGCTTTCAGTGTTTCCTAGGATAGGAAGACTTTATTTTGTACAGGTTTTTGTACATTAATATTAAACAAATTGAACACTTCTTTCATACAATATTAGTGTTTTCAGTCATTTTTATGGATGCATATAAATAATTTCTGCTTTTTTGGTAGCACTCTAAAGGTATCTTTTGTCTAACTGGGGTAACAATGGGAGTTTTGCTGAGCATCTCTCTCTTAACATGTCAAAACTATCACAGCTTGGAGAATGTGCTTTTGTGGGTATCCTTTCTAAAATAGTAACAAGACCACATCAGCTTTTAGCGGTTTAGCAGTGCTCATTTCAGTAATGTATTTTGTTTTCAGGGAAAGTGAAAAAGTAGATCAGCAAGCTGTTCCCCAAGTCAATCACGTGGATGCCTGCAAAGATTGTGTGAAAGCAGAGATTACGGATACGAAAGAAAGTTATCAAAAATCAGCTGAAATGCTTGGATATGATAAACGTGAAGAGATAAGAAGAGAAAAAGAGGAGGAGGAGCATTATAGCCACAGAAAAGAAACTCTGGAAACTAAGAAGGGAAAGGCTAAGCATGCGTTAAGAGAAGCTGATTCATTATTTCCAGACTTAACGAATGCATCGTGGTCCCAAGTAGCTCAGCCTCAGCCAGCTGAGAAGAATGGAACGCTTCCTAGTTCATTAAGTATGAGTGCTGGCCTAGTGGAGCAGCAGAATGGTACCAGCTCGTATAAAAGAGGGTTTGTTCCCAGAACAAATCCAGATAAACAGATTCAAAGGAAAAGTAACATGGCTCAAGTGGAGCACTGGGTAAAAGTCCAAAAAGGAGATACAAAAAGGTTAGTAATGGGCCCATCTTTACATAGACTGCCAAATGGCATTTTCTGAAGTTAAAGGAAAATATGTGCTAGTGATAGGTTTAGTGCAAATCAGAATGGTGTTTTGCAGAGACAATATTTAAGGAAACTTACTTTCTCTTTCAGCAGTGCAGAATGGTATTTTTCAGGTGTTTGTCTTGGGGGGCAGTCAATATGGGATTGACTAATCAAATCCCTTTAATGTTGTTACTGTATTGCAGATAGAAAAAGTGAGATTAAAGTGCTGCTTTTTTTTTTTTTTTTTTGCCTGTTTTTAATCACAGTGGATACTTAAAAGTTCTTAAATTTTGCTGCAATTGAAGAGCCAGGAAGTGAAGTGCAGCCCTCAGTTACCTCTAATTCATAAACAGCTACACAACATAAATTATAGATAATAGTTTTCCACTTAAAGGTAAAGAATGCTGATTGGGTGTTTTTGTACTTTCTGTTCCTGTTCCAAACGTCCATTCACTCCTCTGTATCAGATCAGTGCACTCAAAGCCCCAGTGTGTGTGTCACATATTGAAAGGTCTCCGTATATTAATTTAGTTAATGAAGAGGTCCTAGGATTCCCATGGTCTCCGGGATTCTCTTTTCCCTTTTCAAAATTACATAAATTGTACCAAGACGTGGAATGCACACTGGAATGCTTTTGTCATTTGAAAATCTCATAACTGCTTTACTATCAAAGCGTGAAAAAATGAAGTGATGTATATATATGCATCAATTCAGAGTGTCACCTTGTGTCAAGTGGCAGGACAGACAGTTGGGCTCTGTGCTGCAGGTTAAGATTTTTAAAATATGGATAACCTGTTGAATTAGTACCTTATAAATTTGCTAAAATTAATTATAATCAGCATGTGGATTCAGGAGGGAGAAAACTTTTAGTATTTTTTTTTTAATGCTTACCTAACATTGGTCAGGAAATTTAAGACTTGCTGATTCTGTTTGGAAGTCCATTTTTTAATCTTTGGAATTACCCTTGAAGCAGCTTTTATACTTCACAATACTGTTTAACATTTTTCTAGACTGCTAGAGTCAATTTACTTACATCTTTTTTGCTTGGATATCAAGCAATACTTCCCAAAAGTATATGATTTTAATGAAAAAAAGTACTTGGTATGTTGGTTCTTCTTACACCCACGGGTGTATTAGTCAAAAATAATAACAGAAAACTGTTAAACTAATTAGCCCGCGCTTAAAAAAAAAAAAAAAAAGTGTTGATGTTTTTCACATCAAAAATATAGGCAGTAAACAGGCTTGAGTGATAGCCAAGTACTGTTTTCTTCCTAATTACTCTTTCCAGTAAATCACCTTTAAGTGTGTATCAGGTGTAGAGTTAAGATAGCGCTGCTGCAGGTGCCAGTTTTTGTTTTAGATAAAACCAGCTACCTCAGCTGGAGCTGCCAAGTATTCAATGAAACTTCACGAGAGTTCACTACAGCAATGTAACCAAAATCTAACTCTCTCTCTATATATATATATATATGTATAATTTTTTTTCTTAAGAACTTTCTTTGTGTTCTATTTTAGTTCAGTTGACCTTGTTTTCTTTGTCTTTCCTTGACAAGTGCTGCTATATTCTTTGAGTTCAAAATAAATTGAACGTTACCTTCCTGAAGATGAATAGATTAATCTTTTAAACGGTACCCTCTCTAAGCCTGAAGAGGCTGTCGCAGTGCACTTAGCTGATGGACAGAAATGGCATGTTAGTTGTCAAATGTTGGCTTGATTGCAGGATATAGATATCTAAGGGAGTCAATGATTTGATTGACATTCTATTTTGATTTTAGTAAATATGAGTGGACCACTTAGTCAATGCAGAGCATTAAGAAATTGTTACTCCACCTGAAACGTTACAAAGAACTTCTGAGGTTCTAGAAGCCTTTATAATTTTTGGACACAGAATGAGTACTGTTTTGTTTCCTGGTTCAGGTGTTTAAAGGTGCAGGGCTTGCAGCAAGTGGATTATGACAAGAAAGAACTCTTTCAGCTAGGGGGGCTTCACACAAATACAACAGTTTGTATAACTTTTTGCAGGGATTGCACCTTTTATGTGGATATTTAGATCTTTCAAATAGATCTTTTACTTCCCCTTTTTATAAAAAAAGCACTTGGAACTGTTTGCTAACTAGTAGATGTTAGCTGTCACTCTGGACATTCACCTACCTCTCAATGAACTGTTGGCTGCACCACAGTTACATCCAGTGTAGCCATATAACCCCACTCCGTTCTCAGCAAAGGGGAGTACCTGCTTTGGTAAGGTTCGTGCTAGCCTTTGGGAGACATCTAGAGAATTGAAAAGGTTGAAAGGAGGCTTTCAGGAGATTTTGGTTTTAAGTAATTAAAGGTCAGGACCATCAAACAGCAGCTGTCAAGAGATTATTAGTCTTCGGTTTGATTGCAGTACCTGGATAGACATAGGGAATGCATTATTGTAAAGAATCTGCCATTGCTAACAGTTTATTTGCACTTAAAAACATACATAAATCTGATAAAGATAAGCTCAGTATTTCACAACTAAATGCAGTCATGTTGAGAAATTTCCTTCCTTGTAAATAGAGTGTTAAACATTTTTTGATACGCAGAACTTTCCGTTCCTTCCTGATGTGCTTAAGGAAGAAACATTGTCTTTGTTAGCTTCTCTGCTTTCCCATGAATGGACGTAGTTTTCCAATAATTGTGTTTGTTTTCATTTGAACTTTTGTCTTTTCTTTTTAAAAGATCTTCCATGCCATTGCTTCCCATTGCGGTCCCTGAATGATTTTCATGGCCTGTAATCATATAATATAGCATCAGGCCAGTTTTTCACTCTTCAATGTCTGCTTTCCTTATTATATTATTTCTACCTCATCATTCAAGAGCGGGGGGTTCACGAGAACAACTGCTTTTGCTCATTTTTACTCTTGATCCTTGAGAAAGCAATTGTCCACAGTCCGTTGTGGACTAAGTGGGGTCATTTGGGACAGCGTTCTTTTCCCGTTGCAGAAATTGATCTGTCATCTTAGTACCTGTTTTTATGTAGCGTAAATGATTTTTAAGGTTCTGAAAACTTGCGTGGTAGAGATGCCACCTGCTTAAAGGCTGCCATCTCAGCTGGAGGTTTCTCCCATCTTCATATACAGGCAGGCTGCAATTTCTCAGTATATAGGCAGTTGCCTCTAAAATTCAGCTTGGATGTGACTTTCTCTGTGCAGTCTAACGCACGTGCAGCTTTGGGGTTTCTTCTAGCAGGCTGAAGTATTGCATGAAGCTGGCACTTCCCAGCTGCTCAAAGTACTGCTTTCATCCAAACATTTTTTAGTTCCTTTCAGACAAATTAATTCTTTTTTGGAAGAAAGGTGTGATATTTCTGTGTGTCCTCCCCAAGTAAATCTCATGGGGTATTTCTTTTCGGACGGTGTTAGCTCCTAAAGCTGCTAGCCCTGGTCACTTCATTGACTACCATTAATTCCGGCTGATGTCAGTACTGAACCCTTTCACGTTCAATTAGAAAGAAACCACACACAGATGATTTGAAACATTCACTAGTTTGCCATTCAATAGACGGCTCTGCTAGGTTGGAGTATAGGAATGGTCAAGCCCCCTTGTCCATTTTTCCGCAGAAAAGGCAAAAGGATCTGTCCTAGCTTCATGCCTGTCTCAGATGTCCTTTTGAAGCATCACCCACTCCAAGCTTTCTCCATTCTCATTCCTGTTTAGACAAAACATGTTTCTAGCAACCACTTTGATTTTCATGTGGAAAGAATTAGCAGTACAGTGGAGAGCATACAGGGTACAGACAAATAAAAGAGGCTACTTGACCACTAAATGCCAATCTTTATTGCCTCTGTTCATACTACCTGCCTTCACTGTGAAACTTGAGGTAACATCACGGTTCTGTGCTACGAGAGCAGTGCTTTGAGGAATCTGTAAGTACTGGATGCAGCGCGGGGCAGTTATTCTGCTTTCTGGCATGAGGAATTATGTGTCCCCTCTAGAGCATCCGTATTTCAAGGCCACCCAGCAGCGCCAAATCCTGCAAGCAGCAAGAGACAGAGGCTGTTACTGAGCAGGAGTTACCAGTAGCAGTTCCTTTCCCCCTGCTTCTGTTATTCTTTGATGCTGAACAAAGAGGTTCCTTTCCATCCTGCCCTTTCTTTCATGTGGAATTCCTGCAGTTCCCAAACCATCAGGTCTCCCTCTCATGCAGAAAGTGGAACCTACTGAGTGGAGTGATGAATGTGCTCCAAGTATCTTCATTTGTGGGGGTGGTTTTTTGTTGGTTTTGTGTATTTTCTGTATTGCTGCTCTGTAGCAAGTCTAGCAGAATGGTTTTCTGTTTGGTGATCCTCAGTCAATGGGCAAATGACTGCATGTACAAACCCCCCAGATATTTAACTGGAGAATCAGAAATTAAACAGGTTCTTATGCATGAGGTTACAGCAAGATTTTGACTTCAGAGTAGGAGAGCTAACTTTGTCAGAGCTTTTGCCAATTCTCACTTAACTCTCTCCCTCCTAAAAGATTTAATTTCTACAGTTTAAGCATATTATGGGTTCATTACTAAAGCCAGGATGCAACACCTTGTTTGATATTTTAGTTTCTGAGTGAGTTTTGTTGCAAAAAGCCTTGTGTTGCTTAAAACAGTCAAACCAGAAGGATTAGGTCAGATGAAAGTCAGTCATACAGATCTGGGGGCTTTGAGCAGTTTCTTACCTTTTTTTTTTTTTTTAATTCTCATGAACAAAAATTATCTGAGATACTCATTCTGTGATTATTGAGATTTCTTCTTGCACTTTAAGGTAATTTTTTTATAATGAGCCCGCATTTGCTGTTCGTAAACCACACCACCTAGTGGTGAGCAGGCTTTTGGTGAAGATACATACTTTAATTTATGAATTTGCTCTTTAATCATAATAATTCCTTTCTTCATGTTCTTGACATTCCGTTTGGCCTAAGTACATAATGCTGCTGTTCCTTAACTTTAGTTCCAGTAGGTCATCCTAGGTTAGACACTAAATTAAAAGCCTGTATTTATACTATTTGCATCTTTGCATGGGTACAGGGTAACATTTTTGGGCAATACGTTAATATTACTTTGTTATTTTTTCTGAAAATTCTTTTAAAATGACTCTGATGTTGTGTCATGTAGCTCCTAAGCTAATGTCATTAGAGGTTTGTTTTTTTTTTTTAATCGGTCACTCCCACTCATCAATGTATGCTGAAATTTACCCATTTCTTCCACCTCCTTTACAGCCTCACTTCTGATCAGACTCTTACACGTCAGGGTCCCAATCCACCTTTTCCTGAAAACTATCACACTTTGCCAAAGAATACCAGGCAGCATTCAGGGAGCTCACCACCACCACCAAACCGCAATTTGCCGAGTGACTACAAATACGCACAAGATCGCGTTAGCCACTTGAAGATGTCCCAGGAGGAAAGGAAAGCAAACAAGGATGGAACTGTTTGGCAGCTGTATGAGTGGCAGCAGAGACAGCAATTTAAACACGGCAGCCCCACTGCCCCACTTTATGTAGGTTCTTCAGACTTCATTGATCGTAGTAAGTCAAAAAGTTCATTAGATGTTCCACGATCGATATCGGTTCCGCCCTCTCCATCTGATATTCCTCCACCTGGACCTCCAAAAAGCTTTCCCCCAAGGAGACCGCATACTCCTGCAGAAAGGCTTACGGTTAAACCATCAGATGAGAGACAGACTGTAGACGTTCCTTTTGCTGGATCACCCAGGAAGATACGAAACCATGCGGTAAAGGTTTGTACACGCTATAACTGATTTCAAAGTGTGCTACCTGTGGTGTCGTACATCGATAATTTAATTTACTCATTTTTCATTTCATCCTTCCTTGTGTATGAAAGGTTGTGCAAGTTGTAAAAGATAATACAATGAAGAATTTTCTCCTGAAATTCTTATTTTTCTGATAATTTCAAATTGATCAAGTTTTGTTGGTTGGGAAAGGAAAGTTGGTGGCACATCACATCGGTTTGGAGTATTTTTGTTTAAAAACTGGAAGGCATAGATTTATATGTATAAAATACACAAATTGTAGTATTTTAATGTATTGAGTAGATAGGCAAGAATATAAAACTCATCAAGATAAACTCCTCCTTGATTATTTACTTTTGCTTGTAGTCTTCAGTGTTTGCTGTGTCTGCTTTCTCTACCTGCTTTGCTATTTTATTTAGTCTTACAGCTGATTCAGTTTTTAGTTACAGCTAAAAACATAATAATCTTTCATGCGTTTGATAATTTAAGCCCTTTGCAAAGTCATTATCATTGGGCTAACCAAAATCAAATAGCATTGATCTGAAACTGTAACCTTTTGCGGAATTCCACTATGGTTCCTTTTGTAGGTACTGTTGTACCCTCTTATCCACGGGTGACCGAGGGTTTGGTACTCCACATGGCTCTCCTTGCCTAAGGAGGAAAGCAGGGAAGTTCAGGATTGAATCAACGTAGAGTTTACTTTTCTTGGTAGCTCTTACACAGGAATAAGTGGAAATGAAAGCCTCTATTCACCGAATTCTTTGACCTCAACCAAGGGCCCTGATGGGGAAAGTATTTGCAAAGAAAGAGAACTGTAAATTCACATACCTACTGTGGGGTCAGGACCATGACTTTGGATTGCATGCTAGCTTTATGCACAGTTTAGCTTATTATTTTTTTTAGTTTATATGCTGTATAGCTGTCAGATGTCTTTCAGCATTGATAGATTTACAGTATTCTGTCAGAGGATGAAATAGGCTAGTGATGTGCAGCACTGGAAATTAATATTTGTTTTAACTCCTGATTATATTATACCAGACATTTGGTTTCTCCACGTGTAAACTGAAGGAGCATTACATCCCTTGCAAAGGAATGTACAGCAGTCTTTTCTCTTCCTGTGCAATGTAGCTGCATAAATTTTGCTCAGAAAATAAAACTCTTTACATCATACTGGCTTTACCAATATAGGGGAATACAGTTTTCCTCATCTGCAAAACTTTGCTTCTGTGAAAGGTTCTAGAGAAAAACTGCTCATGTTTTTATATGTAAGTACACAGCATCATTTTACATCTAAATGTATGTGTCTACAAAAATCTGTTATAATGCCCCCTACCTGGAATGCTTTATTAAAGTCCATCCAGTTACACTTTTTTTTTTTTTAATAAATTTAAAAAGGGGGAAAAAAGGCAGAACAAAACACCATTCAGTGAAATTCAGACAGGTACAAAAATAAATCACGAGACATTTAGTCTGCCTTGAAGAAAGTTGTAAAAGTTTGGCATTAAGAGAAAGATGAAAGAATGGATGTGCTGTAGGTTTTCATGTTATGAGCAGAGACGGGCAGATAAAACATGATTATTTAAAAAACCCTGGTATTAATGGAACCCATTGCCACAAGGTGTCACTCATGTCAGTAGCTTAGTGTTCCCTGGCTGACAGAAGGCATTCACAGCCGGCTGTCCTAGGGCATCAGCCAACCAGCCTTTCTCTGAGAGACATTAGGTAGGGGGGAACTTTATGAATTTTTTTATTATTATTATTTGCTGGAAGCCACTCGGCACGTGCTGCTGAAGCATCTTGGTCTGCCAGAATCTGCTGATTTGCCCAGTGTCACAGGTGCTAAATTTGCATTTGTTCATTCATAAGCTCTACTTAATCATCAAAGGATCTGGCTGGCCCATGGATGTTACCCTAATCCAAGCATGCTGTGAATTCAAATAGAAAATTGGGGCAGAGGTGTGTATCTTCCAAATTTGCCCTCAAGTGCAACGTACCTCTCACTGGAGGTGATCCTTACCATTCTGGCTGTGGCTTCTTACAGAGCTCAACTCACATTGATCGACGCTCTATGCCTGCCATGGGCTACATGACACACACTGTGAGCGCACCCAGTTTGCATGGCAAGTCGGTAAGTTGAGAGTTACTTTTCCTTTTGTGTCATCATAGTATTGTAGTTAATTTTTCCAATCCTGCTTGTTCCATAGTAGTTGTATTTTTATTAGTTAAAACATAAGTAACTTGAATGAGAACTTAATCTTAACCAGCTCCCAGTAAAGCCTGTAGGGATTTTGCTGTTATCTGCAACATGAACAGGGGGCGAGCTGTCTGTTATTACAGGACTCAACTTTTATTATGTTTATTTGACCAAATACAAAGTTAATGAAATAATTGCTTAATCATGTCAAGTAACTGCTTTCTGGGCACTGAGGTGAAAAATGTAATTACAGTTCCTCTCCCTGAAGACTGCTAATTTCCTCTTTACACTGTGTCTAAATACCTGCAGCCTGAAGAGCTAACATTGCTTCTCATTCGATTAAGGAGACATCAGGCTAAGTTGGCTAGTATACGAAATTACACAATCGCACAATTACTGCAGCACTTGCCAACTAATTCCACCTATCAGGTCAGCTGCTGCGTGGCTCATCTGTGCCGTATGACATCTTGTGACTCTGCAAATGCTTTGTTAGTGGCGTGCTTGAGTCTGTGCTTTCTCGCCCATCCTTTGGTATTCTTACAGTTCCCAGGTTGTTTGCGGTTTTTCTTTGCTGCTGTATTCGCTATCAAAGATGAGCGTTATAAGTTATAGGGCACCGATGCGTAATTTTCAAAGCATCATGTATACTTCCTTTTTATACTATTTCTGAAAATGCTGCATCTTCAGAAATGTGGGCTAAAATAGAAGTTCATTCTAAAGCAAACCCATTTCTTTGTGCTGCTTTCATGATGGGATTGGCTCCCTGTGCCACACGCTGCGTCACCTGCAAATGGAAATGCATCAGCCAGTTTGTACATCCATCTGAGCTTGCAGCTGTGTCAGTTCTGCAGGTGAACCTTGGTTCAGAAAAGCTCAGGTGCATTTGGGATCATCGGCAGGGCTCTTGATTGCCCTGGTGAATGAAACTTGTAAACTTGAGATCAAACTGAAATGTACTTACACAGCTCTTGGGTTCGTATTAGAGCCTCAAAAATGGAGCCACCTGGGAATAAAACGGGGCGACTCTTCTTTGAATTGGTGAAGACTTTATATTAGCCCCAAACTAAAGGAATTATTTTTGAATTTGGAAAAGTTTCATGTCCTGCCTTACCTCACCTACAGAACAATTGCACTAAGATGGGCAATAGTAACAGGGGTTTCTCCAAAAACGGGCAGACTTCCTAGCCAAAGTCCTCAGCCAGACTTACAAGCTGATTGGACGAGAATTGTAAGTGAACACCTCTAAAGAAATGCAGGTGTGATCTATTGATTTTATGGTATAAAGGGGTTTTCTTTTCTTTAACTACATACACATTCTCCTTGGCTCAAAACTTGAGAAGAGGTATAGCTGTGTTTTTCTTTTATTCTGAATTTTAATGTACCCAGGATAACATCCTGTCAAAATAGCAATGAAATCCTAGGAAATTTGGGGCATTTTGGCTGACTGCAAAGCACATTTGCAACAATTAAACTTTATTTTGTTCTGTATTGCAAATACTTCTCTTGAAAAAAGGAGAAATAACTGTTATGATTTCTGTGCATGCTTTTTCTTGAAGTGACTGTAATGAGGATGTTCCTAGATGAATGTAACTATAAAATTAAGGTGATGGCAATTACAGGTGAGCCAATGAAAAATAAGGGTCAAGTTGAATGCTCTTACTTAAAAGAAAAAATGGGTTCTCTAATCGTATAAGTGAGATCTCTTTCAGTATTTTAGTCACAAAACTTATTTTGTACTTCCTCTGAATAAAAGAATTCATATCTTAAAATATGTATGAAATGTGATCAAAAGTATTGTAATGGTTTGTTATATGATGGCTTCTGGTTACATTCAGTTAGGTAGAAGGCTTCTCTTCTGCTCCCAAAGGGAGATACGGTGCTGGAGGATAGATACCACCTTCGCTTTTTCAGTGAAGGGATAGCCAGTAGGAATTGACCTTTGAAAAAGTAACTTTTGCAGATCTATTGTTTCAGGTAGTTATGTATCTCATTAGAGGTGGAAAACTCAAATCTCTGTTTGGAGGGTGGGCATGAGGTAGTAATATTCCTGGGAATTTTTTTGCCCATTTTCAGCTGTAAATAGCAATATGCTGGTGGAGCAAATCTGCTTTTTTTTTTTTTTTTTTTTTTTTAATGTGCTCCCTACTCTGTTATTTTGATTCCTCTTTCACCCAATGTCTTATATCTAACCAACCCAAGTATTCTGAAATTGTTTCAACCATTCAAATACATTGCATTGTTTTTTCCCTATGTACTTACCTGAAGGCGGATGACACTTACATCCAGTTGAAAAAGGATTTGGAGTATCTGGATCTAAAGGTAAGATTTTATAGGAGTCTACTTCCATTATTATTTTTTTTAACCCAGTGGTCTTTTATATGTCATCTTTGTACCTGCAGATTTTCAGATCACCTGTTCAGAGATGGGAATTCTGTCTTTTGCCATCACTGTGGCGTGTAGAATATTGAATGTCTTTATAGTAGTGACTATGCAATTAAAGTGCAAAGTCAGAAAGTATAATTGCTTCATCTTGTAGGAGGAACTTGTGTTACTGGTACTCCAGATGAATGTGATGTGGGTTTAGTGAAACCAGATAAAAACTGTTCCCAAATGTTTGTCTGCTGTAGCATTAGAACCAATATGAAGTCAACTCCTCTAAGTTCAGATAGGGTGTTCTTTTATTCCAGCTTTTTCCCTTTAAATCTCCTTGATCTGACTTTTTCCTTGCTTTTATGACATACTGTATTTATAATGCCTTGCTTTCTTGTGAAAGTGTGGTGATTAATTAGCACCTGACATTGTTTTCATGTTATTACAGCTAAGAGATTTCAAATGCACCATTCATCCATCCATCCATAGGTACAATCTGCCCAAAGAGCGTTACATGATATGTCCTTAAAAAAAAAAAATAAAAATTAAAACTATGATACTGAGCATCAAAGCATCCGCCTAAACTAAATTACTTCTGTATCTTGTGCACCTGATAGTTGGCAATTTGAAAGCAAACCTAGACTTACTAATACCAGGTTTAGAAGAAAAAAAAGAAAACAACCAAACCCCAAATTTACAATCATTGTGCTTTGCAAAGCAGTCAGCCACTTTCTGTGGTGTGTAGGATGTCTCACCACATTGAAATCATATAGTGTTTCTGAAAATCAAGGTGGAGTGAAAGCTGGCACCTTGTTATCCTTATTGATTGCACGTACGTAGCTCTCACTGATGCCATGGAGTGTTGCATATGTGCAACTAAATGAGCTGACTGGCCATGTCAGTATGCATATTTCAATTTCATCTGATGTTTTAATGGCTGAATATATAAATGAATACATCAACGGAAAACATTAGTCATACATATTATGCATATATATAGTGTCATATATACAAAGAGTTTATCACATAATGTATGTGGTATATATAGTCTAAATGATCAAATGTGTAAACTTTAAAATTGGTTGGACACATTGCACTTCAGGTCTTGTTCTTGGTTTGTTCATGGCTTTGCCAAATGTACCTGCATCCCAAGCTGTTGGCTGAGTTTTTGTGACAAATTCCAGTTTAAAGGTCCTACAATTTGAGAAATTATTAATAGAGACAGTGTTTTGTGTATTATAAAACAGAAGTTTTCACAGTTAAAAAGTGGCCACAGTTTAAGCCTTTGAAAATGTTAATATGCTTAGCAAAATTATTGGGATGGGTTTTAAACTTTTTAGTGGATTCCATCTGGATTGCTTCGTTGCAGTCTGGGGCATAGATCTGTTTGGTCTCCCGGAAGCTCCTCTGGTGCCTTCCTGCAGTCTGTGTAGCACCTGACAACAGTAGCCAGAAAGAGAAATGTATGTGGGCGCCTGATCTTTATGTGAAAAGGAACTTGATGTTGGCGTTGGTTCCCTTCTGAAAACCTTGCCATTCAAAACGTGAAGTGTGTTTCCCTCAGGATGATGTGATGTTTCACAGCGGGCATTCTTTCAGTGGTGATCCAGGAATGCAAAGATTCAGGTCAGGTTGCTGAGAGATTAAGGAAACCATGTGAAATTTGAGAGGGTGTCTTTGTGTTGTTGAATTTGTGTTTTGCCACTAAATGTAGAGATGCTTTGTTTTGCAGTATGAGGAAAAAGAATAGACTGCTGGATGAAACTCAGCAAATCACTGATTTGGTAACGGTGGAATATGGCACATGCACAGTTCATACACATGGTACTTTTCGTTAAGACACTGGAGGCTCAGATGGCGAGCCTGTTAATTCAGGTCTCTCTTTTGACTTCATTGGGCTTTGAGTTAAACACACTCTGATGAAATAATTTCAAATAGGACTGAAGATTTTAGAACTGGAGTTAAACTTGTTTCTTTTCACTAAATCCATTATTACTGAAGATCACTCTCTTCTTAGAGGTTTCAAAATACAACTTTTCAACATGGAATAGCAATTAAGCAATTAACTGCATAATGCATGCCATAGTACTAAAACTCATTACAGTAACTGGTTATGCAGCATTTAGTAATTTGTCATTACTCACATGTTTTATATGTGTGTCCCCTGGCTCTTATCCTTTTATACGAGGCTATTTTTTATTACTTAAGTGTTTTAAAATATTATCTAATAAATAATTTTTATGTTAATACCAAGATGATATTGTTCAATATTATAGCGTATGGTCATAACATAAGTATGAGTGAAGTAAAAATGCTCCAGAGATACTAATGCATTTCAGGAGTTTTCTCTTGCATGTGAGCTATTTCTGACATTAAAAAACCCACATCTCGAGGCTGTTTACTCACGCTATGAGGAAAAATTATTGATAATTTTGAACTTGCCAAATACATTGTGGAGGTTTCCTTTAATGCTACTGCCCTTAGATGATGAAATTTTTTTTCCAAAAAAAATTGTAGCAATGACTTTGTATTCTTTTTTCACTCATGAAATAGAGGTGTTGTGGATCATGGAAGACATGGCGTATCTGTATGCTGTAGCATAACCATGCCTCTTCTGCAAGCAGATGTCTACAGCTGGGAGTTTTTAATCTCTAGAGTGGATAGACCCTGTATTAGAAAAGCAGAAAGGAAGAGCAAAGGAAAGAAAAAGTTTTCCCCACAAGATTCTGAGATGACTTTGCAAGTAAGATGAAATACAAGTGGGGAAGGAAGCTTCCCTTCTCGTGGCTATGAAATTAAGTTCAAGCAGGCCACATGAGGGATGGATGGGCAGCCTCACCTCGCAAGACTTTACAAACATTCCCCAGCAGGTTATACAAAATATGGATGAGGAAGTTTAGGAAAGTTTGTGTCACTAAATATAAATTGTGCAACCAATTGAACCAAATCTGGGGCCTCTCTCGGTGGTTCAGCAGTGGTCCTGCTTCATTCTTCTGCAGTCAGTCATACTGTAATATCTGAGACTTTCGTTTCAGCTGCAGCTGAAAGAGGTTGCTAGTACAAGCTTGTGTCACGTAGGTAACAAAGGAGATAATAGTGCCTGGCAGGTATTTGTTGTGGGAGGAGGGGTAAGTGTGATTGCAATAACTTCTTCCACTGAGGTTTTAACTAGGTTGCTCAAATTATCAATATAGAGCTCTTGCTGCAAGTGTTACTACATATTATAGCACAGAAAATATCTTGCTGTAAGTCGTAACGCTCTTGAAACTGCAATTGGACATGTCTGAACAAATCCTGTTTCGTGTTGTGTGTTTGTGTGTGTGTTTTGTAAATGAAAAAAGTCTTATGGTTGGATGAGCAGCCTGCCCACAACATAACAAGCTAGCTGGATACCCAGTAACAGCTCCTGTACTGGCAGATGATAGAGACTATAAAGCTCAAGGATGGGTGTGACATAAGAGCATGTGATTACTGCTGCTCAGAGGTTTGGGGGGGGTTGATTTTTACATCTGTAACAAGCTATTGCTAAACTTTTGTTTGAAACAGATAGAAAATAATGGACCTCTGATCAACATGATATACAAAGTGCTAAAGAACTCAGCACAAGGGTTACTGTCCAGTATACATGTAAGACTGCTTGCATCTGAAATGTGCTCATCCCATTGCTTTTTAAAATAGCAGTCGGTGTTTACGTATTCTGGCTTTTACAGGCGTCTTACGGTAACCAGTAGTGCTTTCTGTAAGACTTACCCACCCACTCCACCCCCTTTTTTTTCTTTCTTTTTTTTTTCTCCTCCCCCTCCCCTTTGGGAGTCTGTATGCGAAATTATGGCTGACCTCAGTGTTTGGTTTCATTTTATCATGTTTTGAAAATGGTTGTGTCGAGTAGTGACTCCTATGTGTAATTTTGAAAACGTAAAAGCATGCTATATCTCCATTATGTTCTCATGTTTGCTGCTTGATAATTAACAAATTCTTTACAGTCCTGATTATGCAATTTAAAATATCCCCCAAATCTGTAGACCTTGTTTTTTATGTTAATTCCATTGCTTTGAAAAAGGCTTTTGCATTCTCTTAGCTTGCAGATAATTAAATATGCAAAACTATTATGTTGACATGCTAGTGTTTATAGTTAAATTTAATTATTTGTTACTGTTATACATAGGATTTGGCATTTAAATAATTCCATTAATACTTCTGAAGGAAAGGGGGTTTCTTATGTAAAACACATCATTGTTGAAAATCAAAATGCCTGAAAACTGGAAGTTTTGAGAGGCAGTAAATGCTTTTGATTTTGGTGGTGGTGAAGCAACATTTGATCACATGAATACAAATGATTAGTCTTTGAATGGAGTCTGCCGTTGGAGGGGAGAAGACCATAAACAGAAATGCTGGCCATACTCTTCTGTCTTAAACCTACTTTGTTACTTGAAAATACTAAGTGTAGGTGGCTAACTTCATAGAACATTAGATGAGAAACAGGTTTATCAAAGATTTAGCTAGGCTTAGAGTAAAATAGAATTACTTTCAGAAAGTGAGCATGATCGTGTAGGTGCCCGTTAGGTTAATAAGTAAGCTACGGAGCATTAAGCCTGGAGATTGCCAGTCGCTCGGTAAAAAGAAAACTACCCCTTCTACCACACCAAAAAAGCCAACAACTTCTGCTCTAATATTAATTAAATACAATATTTAGATGAATTTTCTTCATAAACTCTGCCTGTATATGAATAGAAATATACTGTATATCAGTACCATACTTCTAAACACCAGGTATTTCTTTGGTGAGACAGTATTTGCCTTAATGAATTTTTAGGAGTATTGTAATTAGTAATACTAAGTCATTAGGTTTTAAGGCTCTTAAAAACTGTTTGATTAATGAGCTGTATCATATTGCCATTTTTTTAACTTCATTTACTTACAAAAAGGGTCCCATACAGACAACGAAAATAATAAATGTTTCTACAGAGATAGGCATGCCTTCGTTTTAAGATTGCTGTGAAGGTTGGAAGTGTAATACAGTGTGGTTTCTGTACAGATTTAAAAACTGTGTTATGCGGGAAGATAATCTTCTCACCAGAAATTGAATATGACACAAGTGATTTATGGAATGAGAGATTTGGTATATTATAAACACGTCAAAATAGATCAATTACATTTAATTCCAGTATAGTGCTTCTATAGCAGTCTGTCTTTAATAAAATTCACCCTGTACTATGGAAGAGACTGTGCTTTGTAGAATTAAATAGTTGCCAAAAAATTGTATTTTTAGTCTTTAATTAATGCTGTTATTCTTGCAACCATGCATTTAAACTGTTCAAGTCCTTTGGCTTCAAGAAAGCTAGTAAAGCTGAACTGTTAAAACTGTTAGGTTTTGCAGGAGCAGGACCCTTGTAACCATAGACCGGTGGGATTATGCTGTTTTGTACAAAATTTCAAGCTACTGTGAGAGTTATTAAATAGCCTAATATAACTAGTAATCCTTTCTGCTAACATTGTTTTAAAAATAGAGGCCGTATTTGAAAAGACTTGTCTCCAAAATTTTATTAGTCTTTGTTAGTACTGAATATTTAACAAAACTTTTCCTTGTTGAAGCGTAATTAAGTTGTAGTTTGCAACAAATTTCTCAGATCTTTAAAACCTGTTCCTCTTAGGTGACAGGACGTGACACGTTAAAAGAACGAAGTACAAAACCTGTCAAGATTGCAGAAAGTGATATTGATGTAAGTATCAAATACCACTTCAGAACTTCTCGCACTGTTTTGGTTATTGATGTTGTACTGTTACATGTTCACATTATTATGCTCTTTGGGGTAAAATATTGCTAGTGGAGATGTTCCTGCCTTGTTTTTTAAAATCTGACGTTGTATATTTGTATGATTTCATTTTCAGGTCAAGCTAAGCATTTTCTGTGAGCAGGACAGAATTCTGCAGGACTTGGAGGACAAAATAAGAGCCCTTAAGGAAAATAAAGTGAGTAGAATAAAAAGGGCTTTATAAAATAAAATAACAACTTTCAATGAATCGTAAAATAGGGAATTGCAAACCAAAAATCAAATTACTAGATGCTGCTGGCATTGTAGTAGTTTTCTTTGGACGTGTGTATAAATTTATGTAAGGAAAAGAATTGGATTTTATGTTAGGATTGAGTACCCACGTTTAGAAACCTGTTTTTGAAAATGAAAATGACCCTCTCAGTGCTTTGTTTTTTCCACAGTTTTGGCTACTTAATGGAAAACACCACATAATTTTGGTTATATTTGTTAATTAAGGCTCTTGCACTTTTTTCATTTACATCTTAGCCTCCATAAGAGGAGGTCAACCCTAACCTCTGGTGGCTTATAGGAAAGACTGGAGGCATGGAAAACAACTTTCATATTCCCACAGGTAGGTGTAGAATTCCATGTAAATGTAAGCTTGGTGCCATCTTCTTCTTTCTTAGGATCAGCTGGAGTCTGTTTTGGAGGTCTTACACAGGCAGATGGAACAGTACAAAGACCAACCACAACATGCTGAAAAAATTTCTTACCAGCAGAGACTTTTGCAAGAGGATCTCATACATATTCGGGCTGAAATATCCAAAGTTTCAACGGTTTGTGTTTTCGGTTGTTTCAAGAAAACCATAATTAGAATACCAGTTTGAGTAAAACTGTATTGTTCGTTGGGTAGGGAGTTAAGTCCTATTCAGAACTGATTTGGTTAAGGTATGGGGTACTAAACCTGAACAAAAAAAATTAAACAATCTCTCTAGCCTTCCTTTTCAATGCCCCCTTCCCACTTTCCCACCCCCCCAAAAAAAACCCACCTCAACAAACTTTTTATATACCTTTTTCATTTATGTATGGGGCTTAAATTGCAAATCTTTCAGCTAGTCTTCTGAAAATATAGATGTGATTCCATGGGATTTTTCCAGGGGAAAAGGAATTGACAAAGTCTGTTGATATTTTGGTCAAAATTTGCTGTTGATATTATGACTGGATAAAATTCAAATGCAATTTAATGTTACATTTTTATTGATAAAAATATTTCTAAGAATTGGCCATGAGAGTATATTAAAACTGGACGTTGTGTACTCACTGTATTATTCTTGCCTCTTAATGAATATGGGACTAGCTCTTCATCACATTGTTTCTGGAATTGTGTGAACATCTTTCCTGTTAGTAAGTTCTATAGTAAGTATGTTCATTAAAATGCCAGTATTATTTAAATATATATACACACAGTGATTTGTGCCTGTAGGAAATGGCTGACTTTCACAGGCAGCATTTAAATTTTGATTGTGGGCATAAATGGCAAGAAATTGTAAGACTGGCTGTACCTGTCCAGTTCAAGGCATGTTCTAGCCCAGGGTTCTGGCTGAAGCAGTGGGCCTAAGCAGATGCTTAGGGAAGAGTATAAGGATAGGAGAGGTGGGTAGCATTTACTGTCATAACCAATCCAGCTTCTGTTTTCTGCTGAGAGAATTCCTGAAGCTGGTATTCTGTTTGTCTCTTCAGTGATCCTCAGTAGATCTCATGGCCAAGAACCTGTACACTCTCCTATTCAATTCTGTGAACTTTTTGCATCCAAAACATAATTTGGCAAGGTACTACACGGATCTTTTCCCCACTGGGTGGACAGCCATTTTCTTTTCGTTGTTTTGAGCCTAACTTAAACGTGTTTCGTGTGATGGACCCTTATTCTTGTATGAGAAAGGATGGGGAATGGTCAGTTGTTACCTGCTCTCTCCATGCCACTCATGGCTTCGTAGACCTCCATTATTTCTTCCCCTGAACTCCCAAGTCTTCTCCAAACTTCAGAAAAAAAGCCTTATTCCATCATTCCTTACATAAAAATGCACCAAGCACTTGATTTTTCTCAGTTCTGGGTTAGAAGTGCCATGGATGCTGGAAATGATCTAAGTAGGGTGAAGGGATAAGCTTATTTTCCAGGTGTCTGCGCGTTTATTCACTGCTAATGCCATTTCAGCACAGTCTGAGGAACTTTTAAAGGGTAGCCTGCTTTGTGTTGCAAAACATGAGCTGTGGTTTAGGTGACTGGAGCTCAGTTGTAAACTTGTTTTAATTAGAGGAGCAAAGTAAAAGGAAATGGAACCGGAACAGACTTGATTCCTTCATAACGTATTAGTCATGGTACAGATTCTGTTACATGCCAGTTTTATGCTTGAGAAATGGGTTTGTGTGAGGAATCTGGCCAGAGGTTTTTAACTAGGCATTCTTGACTTGATCTCACAGGCTATAAAGCATTTTAAAGTTTATCATCAACCCTAAGCAAAAATGTAGACTACAAGATGGATTTTTTGCTTCTTTTTATAATAGAAAACCACCACCTCACAAACACTGGGGTGCTCAGTTAGAGAATGGATAGAGTGATTTCAAAGTTTATCATAACATTGTATTAGAATATTCCTTCTGTTAACAGGAAATGGAAAATGCCTGGAATGAATATCTGAAGTTAGAAAAGGATGTGAGCCAGCTGAAAAAAGCCTTACAGGAACAGATGCATAGTTCATTGGTATCTCAGGTGAGTCCATTTCCAGGGATTGGTTTTACTTAGGAGATGATTTTGGCTGAACTTGAACACTATCATCCCCTAAGAGAAATTCTCTGCAGTTTTTGCACTGTGTTCAGCTGTCACGTAGTTTAGTTTGCGGAGTTCAGGCACTCTTAACGGTGTAGCAGTGCAGTAACTAGCTGTCTTGCAGTGTGTGTAATAGTTTCTCATAAGTTGTCTGTGCAAATTTGTTGTTATTTTATTATGTTTTTATTACATACTGACATCTTGACATTGATAACTTATTTAATTTATAAGACTATGCAGGACTTAGTCTTCCATTTATTTGATCTGACACTGTTAGCTTCTTTATCTGTGTTTTAGAGCATCAGTCACCAGCTTGTTATTGTCATTACATGTTCTTTGTCATGTTCTTCTATTTATGGAAGATTTATCTCTGCAGATTGTTTTGTAAAGTGGAATAAGTGTTCAACAGCCATCAGTAATTGAAAGGCATCTTGGTTTTAAATCAATTATTCAGTTTTGAGGCTTACAAAGAAGCTTTGTTTGAAGTTAAATTATTCTGTTTGCTGAACTGGCTGTGGCATACCAGATATTTCTACATACCTGCTTACAACTGGTGGTTTTATTCTTAGAGCAAAGAATATAGTCTGGATTGTTTTCCCTGTGTTTAAGCAGAACAGTTTTACGTAAAAGGCAAAACACAAGGAACAAAGCTAGTGTATGCACATTTTGCTGAAATCTTAGCCTACTTTACCAAATATCCTGGACCAAAAGAGCTCACTAGATAAATTTTCAAATTTATTTATTTGCAATGAATATCTGATGAGATATAGAAGTCTATTTATTTTCACTATTAACGGATAAATGTCTTCTATCAAAGCAAGAGTTGTAAAACTTTTTTAGCTTGCATCAATCTTCAATAGTCATTTCCATTTACTTTTAATTTTGGGGGGTGGGGGAGTGATTTAGTTTCTAGAGCCAGAATATTATCTAATTGAGCTCAGCTATAGAGTACACCCCTCCAAAATATCCCACAGGTATTTTAGAATCAAATCATCCCTGTATGAAGCTATTTTGTTTAGGGAAATCATTGTTTTAAACAAAATATATTTTGTTAAAGACCTTTAACAAACGATTTCCAGTTTTGCATTGAGCATGCTTAAAATACCTGATGTATGGTATGTGATTGAGCAATACATATAGAAGGGAACGTGGTTTACACAGAAAAAATGTTAACTCAGTTTTATTATCATCTTGTATCACGTATATGCATAATTATTTAAAAATGCACATGCACGCACACATATGCTCATTATGTGTTTTGTGTGTTTATGCTTACATATATGTGTATTCATAGATACATTTGGCTAAGTTTTTAAAAAAATGTTTCTGAATATCGATTTTGGAGATGCTAAGGGGAGTTGATTCTTTTCCAAATGTACTGAATATTCTTAAAACTATATTCCTTCAAAGAAGTCTCACTTGAAGTACCCATAATAGAGGATTTTTTTTATCTCTGCCCAAGGGTACGTAGACTCAAAGTTGTTTATCTAGTATTTTCCAATACTACTAAATTAATACACACTGTATTTAAAAAAAATGCAGTCTTCATGGAATATTATTAAAAATTCAGTAAATTTTCAGACTCCAGTTGCTGTAGGAAACAGCTAATGTTCATATATAGCATTAAGAGGTTAACAACTAAATGTTTCAAGCAGATTGGTCAGAGTAAATCTTTTATGAATGTAGCCTCAGTGTCTTTTGCTTGACGGCTGGGGGATCTGGGCATGCCAAAATTAACGGAGAGGTGGTATTTTGTCAGTGATAACTTTTTGGTTGGTAAGTGTTTCTCCTCTGGTTTTATAAATCATTCTAAATTCTGTTTCTGTGTGAAGGAAGGTAGAGAAATTGATTTATCTCTCCAAGTTATCTTTTCATGCTAGCTCATAAAGTATATTTATACCCTTTTTTAAACAGCAATCTTGGCTTTCATAATTTAAAAATAAATTCATCTCTTTGTTTATCTTTTAGCTCTAGTCCATTTTTGATCTAAAATATTCTCTTCACATCAATATTTAACTAATGGAAAGAAATAATATTAGAAGATCTCCTGGCTTTTGTACTTTACTAATTGAACATTTTCTGAGTGGTTTCAGAAGCAAGAAATTTTTTTTACATGGTTTTTTTTTTTAAACCCGTTCTGAGGCTTGACTATTGTAAATCCATCATTTGGTTCCTTGTAGTATGATTCATCTCAGAAAAATGAAATGAAATGTGCAAATTTATAGTTTGTATCCTGACAATCTTTCAACATCTCTCCCATCTATCGAGTGAGTTTACTACGGGCAAATAACGTTTTCCATCATTTAAATGTTTGTGTTCTTGGCACCCTGCTTGCTGATCTGTAACCTGGCTGAACATATTTTCTGATCTAAGACAGAAAGTGGAAAGCAATTTATATGCTTTCCTTAGCTCTATGAGGTGTAAGAGCTTTTATGAAAGTTTTTTTCTTTCAGGCTTATAGGATTAATTAGCAGTTATTTTGCAGCTCATGGCAAGTGATGGATTTCTAGAGTCCTTGAGCAGTTTGTAAGCAGTTCTTAAGTAAAGCATTCCACTGCCTTCTGCTTTCTTTAATAATACTGTTTTCCTCTTGGTTTTACTAAGTTTATTCTTGATGCCAGTTTTTGAGGGCAGAATTACCGGGCTTTGATTAAGTAGATGAGAATAGCAGTTTATGGTGATAGCAATGAACATCTGACTGAAGTGGTGGTGTCAGTAGCCAAGGTCTCTGGCTGCAAGATGCAGTCCAAGGCGGAGCCCAGGCTGCAGGCAAAGCTTCCTTTTCTTGCCTCCTGGAAAGCATCCGGAAAGCAAAGAGGATGCAAGACAAGACCAAATCCTGCAACAGCAGCAATATATTGTTTCAAACTATAATAAAAACATCATGTCTGGTAGGCCTAACAACCCAAAGATAAGCAGAAAATAAATGTGTCAGCCTTTCTGAGTTTGTTTTGTTTTTATATTTAATCCATGAAAAGCCATTAGGGACTTCACAGCAGTATTCGGGGAGGCTACACTAATTTTTTTGCTTTTTTGATATTGGACATTTCCCCGAAATCTATTAAGATGTGTTTCGTAAGGCTGCCTTAGCAGTCTTAAGTGTGTTAGTATAGGATTTAAAAACTAAGTTCACATGAAAAGGTTCTGTAAGCTTGTTACGTAGAACATTAAACTAGTATTTTGTAGGCTGAATAATATTGTAGAGAAAAATGTAGAGCTGTCCTTTTCCCCCAGTCTTCTATAGGAAGTCTTCCAAGACTTAGAAGGTGCTCTAATAAATGTTGTAAGTAAGATATGTTGGTTTGGGTTGGTGGTTTTTGGGGTTTTTTTCTTTTATTTTGAAATAACTCATTATAGACTCGTAAGTTTTCATCTAAGTTCTGAAAAATTAGTTTGGTTTTGGTATCAAAAGGAGGATAAGCCCATAATAAATTAAAAATTAGATATAGTTGATTTTTCTTTTTTTTTTTTCTTTTACTACAAACATCAGGAGAAAACACAAATACAAAAAGACTTGTGGAGAATTGAAGATGTTACAGCTGGCTTGAGTGCAAATAAAACAAACTACAAAACCATAGTAGACTCTATCAAGAATCCAGGTAAAGAGAACATAATCAAAACATTAAAAATATACAAATGCAGCTGAGTCTTTGGGTCTGTGCAAACAGTCTAGAAGTTTGTTCTGCTGCAGAAAATCCAGTTAATTTTGCTATTGGTTGCATCAGAAGTCTCTGTTGATTGATCACGTTAACTTGGTGTTTCTTTGGTTGAGGTGACAAAAAGGAGTTTTGTTGTTTTCACATGTTGATGGTGCTAAAATTTAACGAGCCATAAAAAAGGGAGTAATAGTAATAGTAGTAGTAGCAGTAATGATAAATAATAATAATAATGATGGGCTAAATTCTTTCCAATTTACAGAAAGAGTTTCTGTCGCATGCTAGGCCCATACCAGAGTCATATCTATTCTGCATTCGGTCCAGGAGCTCCTCTCTGTGTTCTTCTCTGCTTTTTTTTTTTTTTTTCCCCCGTTGCCCTTTGGATGCTGCCCAACTGCCCATGGTGCAGTTGTCTTCCCCCTCCCTCTTCAGGCAAGTGTTTGGTGGGCCGAGCAACATCATCAGCTACAGAAAAAGGGAAGGGGAAGTGTGTGGTCTGCATTTCAGTTGCTGTATTGTGTTTCAAAGAAAAGACTTAGTGCATTGGATAGCAAGAGACTCTTAATGCCTACTGTAAATTCAATTTATATTTGAAGTACTTTGCTTACCTTATACATAAAGAGATAAAATAGTTTGGAGGTGGTAAGATCTTATGTTATTTAAGGTACAGCTATGGGTGCTTAGCCTTGTCTAGATCTATAGGCATTTTAAGGAATCTGTGGCCTGGGGCCACGTAGAGCCTAAGAACTGACTTTGCATGACTGGACTTTTCCTCTTCCCACCGCCCTCTCCAAGTTTTACTGGATGTTACTAAAGTGTGTGGATTTATTTTTGGCTTGAAAGGCTTGCTTGATCCTCACCAGGAAGATCTTTTCCCTCCTGCTATAATGTAACATTCAAACATTTTGATGTCCAAAACCCCCACCCTTTGTGTTCAAAGCAACGTGCAGAGCATTGGGGCTGTTCTATCCAGTCTAAGGGTGTTTGCTGCTCTTCTTATGAACATTATTGATAAGAAACAACGCCTAACACATTTGTTATCTTTCTCCTCTAGAGAGAAAAACAGTGCCTTCATTTTCTCAGTCTTCAGTGCCTTCCTTACCAGCCTCCCTTGCAGCTGCGGAGAGCAAACTTTCAGTTGCGCAGAGCCCCCCGCCCAGCCCCGTTAAACCCTCCCTGGAGGTCAGGCTGTACCCACAGCCTTATTTCCAAGCCAGAGCGCAGCACCAAGCACAGCAGCTGAAAAAAATCGAGCCACCTCTTCAGTCACCAGTTAAGCTCAAGCCAAAGGTTGTAAGTACTGCTCTCCTGAGGTTCACTCACTGCTGTTCGCATTGACTTCTGGCAGAAACAGTGCAAGTTTCGTGGTTGCAAAGCACACAGTGTGGAGGCACAATGGGGAGATACTTAACGGTGTTTGTATTGAAACAGCAATAGCACTTACAGGAGAATATACGTGTGTCACCTGGAGCTTTATGTACCATAGCCGTGTGTTTGAGAAGGTTCCAATGCAGAGGCTTCCTCGTTAATGCTTTGGGGTTGATTAGTTGTTTGCTTTCTTGGGTCTTGTTTGGTTTTTAAAGCCTGGAAGCTACTGGTGTGGAGAGAGGAGAGCATGCTAAAGCAGTCACAAATAACTCATATAATGTCATAAAGTTTCAGCCAGTTTTTGTCAGGCTGTTTTCAGATTGTTTGCCAAATATCTGTGCTTGCCTGTTCCCAGGAAGACGAAGCACCACCCAGACCTCCTCTCCCTCAGCTGTACAGTCCTGATGATCAGCCACCAGCTGTTCCACCGCTCCCAAGGGAAGCCACTGTCATCAGACACACGTCAGTGCGGGGCCTGAAACGTCAGTCAGATGAAAGAAAGAGAGACAGAGAACTCGGACAGTATGTAAATGGAGACTATAGGGTGAGCATTCGTGCACCTATACACCTGCACTTTAAAGATACGTGAACCTATAATAAAAGATACCCTTATCTGTAAAATATATGGACCCCTAGGTCTTGTGATAAGGAGAGAGATATCACAGCAGAGACGGTAATGGCAGTGGGAGATCTATGCCATATAACAATGGCAGAGAGAGGCTTAGTAATCTGGAAACAAAGCTTTAGGATTTGGTTTAAGATTATTAAGACTTGCTGTCTGCGATTCCGATTGAACTGTTGAGTATTTTTCCATACAGGCGGAGCTGCGTTCATACATGAGTGAACCTGAGCTAGCAATTATAGGTGGTGACCTCAGCCCATCTCCCAGTGCTTTAATAAGCCCTGACAGTGGATACCAGACATTACCTACCCGTGGTAAGCCAGGAATTCATGTAGCTGATTTTAAGAGTGCCGTCTGTATAGAGCTTTTCTCTCCTAGGTTTTTCTGGAGATGGTCTTTATTTTTAGATTATTATTTTTAGATTAACTGTACGATGCTGTGAAAGTCTAGAGATTTTGTGCATTTCAATGGTGCCGTTACAGGTAACCAGCCTTTTGCAAAGCAACTTAATATATAACACTTAAAAAATATAAGCGTTAGCGAAACGTGAAATTAACCATTAGAATGTCTGCTATATTCAGTTATTTTTCCTCATAATTTTTGTGTGATCTTTTACAAACTCAAATATTTTTTTAAACGCTTACATTGCCATTGAAATGAAAGTGATCAAGGATATGAATATAATGCCCCCAGATGCTACATGTGGCTTGACACTCTGTCCCTACTGTGCTACAGTCCTGTAAGTGTTTCACAAATTAGGATAGAGAGGATATTTGGGGAAAAGCAATTAATTTATTAGCCATTTCCTTCTTATTTCTTTCCTTTCTAACTGTGAATGTTAATGTTTGATTTTCTTCATGGATGTGAATATTTCTACAGCTTACATACTGCTGTACAGTTGAGTTCACCCCATACCTTATTTAACGTGAGCTTCTAAATTATTGTAGATCTTTCTGAATTTTGATTAGTAGTGACCTGAAACACATTACCTTTGGCTGAAATGAAATTTCATGCCTCTCGTGATCTTTTGCAAAATGTGAAACATGAGCTAAAATAGTAATAAGAACATCACAGAAAAAGCCTGGTAATTTAAAAAATATCTGACACTTATCTTCGTTTTGTCCGTCATTTGATTTTATAGCATTCTCTTTTTTCCTTATGAAGGTTTATCTGGATCAACTTCCAGATTGCACCAATCATCTGCCATTTCATCATTTGCAACACTTCGAAGGGATAGGTCCAAGGTAAGTTTTAAATGAACATCTGAAGGGAAAGATCTGAACTGTCCAAAATAGTGAAGCACAGAATATATTTTGCATAGCAGTAGCATGGGAGGGGACCCATACCTGTGATCTAATAAAATCTTCGATGTTGCACATTCTTAAATGAATCAGCAAGCAGACAGACAACTCGCTGCATTTGAAACAGATTTATAAAACCAGGTTTAGAACCAAAAATCGGCACTACTAATAGAAAATACAGAGTTGAAATACGGAAATTAATGCAGAAATAACGGAACAAAATCATGTTAATTTAGCAATAAAGTAGGAGAAAGAGTTAATTGTTTGTATACTTATAGAGTATTAATTGCAACGTGTGTTTTGTGTGCTTTGTGACTTCTGCAGGAGAGACCAAAGAGTGCCTTGGAACGTTTATACTCTGGAGACCACCAAAGAGGCAAGATGAGTGCGGAGGAACAACTAGAAAGAATGAAGCGACACCAGAAGGCGTTAGTTCGTGAACGCAAGAGGACTCTTAGCCAAGGAGAAAGGCAGTCTGTTTCATCTCGGTCTTTCATCAGGCCCATTTCTGCAGACATAGGCTCAGTATGTTAGATATGCCTTAAAAGGACTAAACTACAAATATCTTGGGAGATTTTTTTTTTTTTTTTCCTAGCAAGCACTTTCACTTGAGTGTGTGTGATTCTTCTAGCCTAATTAAATTAGCGTTATACAGCATAAAATGAGCTCAGAGAGTGTGAGTAACAGGTGATCTTTTTTTTACTAGTAGTTACAGTATATGTAGCAAGTTCAGCAGGTAAGTTGGTCAGAGGTTAGTGTGCTGAGTGGAGATGTGAGTATATTGGAGTGATTTCGGAGACGTGATCGTTTTTTATTGGAATTGTATTTAGAAAGTGTGAGAAGCTTGTACAGTTTTAAAACTGCTTTATAATGGAATGGGCCTTTTAGAATGTTCTTACTCACCATGGATATTTTTCTTTTTAATTCATAAATTAGGCTGCAAGATAGTCGTGGGAATGTCAGACAAAAGGTGGTGTCTGTGTAAAGAGATGAGAAATGGATAATCAGTTTTAAAATCTAATCATGCTGATCAGAAATTTATGTAAGAGCTAATGTATTTTAATTGATAGAAATTCTTCTTTAAAGCTGAAAATGTAGAATATTCTAATAAGGCTCAGATTTAAGCTGCTGAAGAAAAGGATTTTCGTTGCGTTCTGAGATTAAATGCTGTACAGACAATAAGTTTGTAATGATTCATTTTGGATACTAACCAAAGCAATTCTAATTGGTGAAGTTACCCAGTCGCTCACTTGGTGCTAAACCAAGATTGTACTGTAATTGCACTTATGCTGTGGTCTTTTAATTTATTTTTTATTTGGTCCACTAGAGCTTTAGAATGATCACTTTGTTTTACCTAATTCATTGCACAAGATCTCTTGCTTTTAGATTTGTCACTCATTGTACCTAATGCCTCTTTATTTTTGTTTGCTTGGTTTTAATTTGCGGAATTTTGTAGTTACTTTAAAATTTCTAACTGGACTACTCAATTTTTACCAGGCTTAATTGCATTTAGTACATGTGTGTCAATTGCTAGCATTAAAAAAACCCTATAATACTCAGCCTTTCATTCCCACTGTTCAGTAGCACTAATTTACAGCCAGTTATTTATATTTACTTTCCCAGTAAATACGAGTGCACTACTTGGAGACATTCATCTGTTTTGTCTTCTGTTTTGCAATCACAAATTTATTACAGATAGTGCATAAGATTTGGTAACTGTAGAACTATAGTATCACTGGGGTTTTTTCATATTTTAATTAAAGTACATGTGAGCTTTTTATGTTTCCTGACTCACGCAACGTACACAAGCTGAATTAAGCATTTTCATAACACTCTTTATTAACATCTGTGGCAAACACGTTATCTATAAATTTGTGTGCCATCTTGGTCTTTTTCTTGCTGTAAAGAATTAAAATAGAATCTTTCAGCCCTAGCAGTGTTTTATAGAGGTCATCTCTTGTACCTACAGGGCTTCAATACGCAAAAAGCATGTTTGATAGCACAATTACTTACAGCATTACGATTATTTAGCAGCCAAAATGGCAAACAGTTACATGTATAGTTGAAGTGCTGCTCAGTATGTAACATCTGCTTTAAACATACATTGTATGTGTAACTCTAATTTTTAATCGGTCAGCTCTCAAGTGTAGTATGACATTTTAAATATTGATCATAGTACATGAATTCATTTGTTATATACAATGCCTTTTTAATGTAAAAGTCGCAACATCAAAGCCAATAAAAATACTGCTTCGTAAGAACGGTTTGATGTATTTCTTACCTATACATAATAACTTGAAAATGATACTGTGGCTTTAAAATATACTATGTCAATCAGGCCTGGTTCGAATATGAGTAGAATTGAGTTTGGAGTACTCGTATGAGAAAACATTTTTTTTCTCTTTTGAATTCTGTAAGGAAACATCTTGATTTTTTGAGATATTTGTTAGCCTTTTAGCTATTTAACTTTTTTAACATACATGGAAGATATGTATCTTCTGAGTGAATATGGAGAGCTTGTGCATGAATAGGTTTCAATTAGATTGATCAATGCAAGTAATATAATGAGGTCTAAGGGCTTCACAGGGAGTTCAAACTTCAACTAAAACAAGCCAAAGATTTGTTACAGAAAGACTGGAGATATTTTTAAGAAACATATAATGGTGTGTTCTCCTATTGATACTCTCAAATGCTTGAGATCTTGTTGTTGTCGTTGTTGTTCTTTTTGTCCCTTCTCTTCCTCACTTCTTTTAGTATCATGTTTGAACTCTGTATGGGAAAGTTGCCGAGATCTGCTGGATGAAATGATGCTGCAACTGAACTTAATTTTTTAAACAAAAAAGTGTTGGTAGTGTATGTGCAGCTAAACTGTGTGTAGTTGTGAAGGTGCTGCTATGCAATGATTTGGGAACTCTAAATTCAATAGGTTTTGAATTTATTATTGCTAAATGTTTACCTTGTAAAGATAATGTGTGAGGTTTTTGATTTTCCTAGGTAGCTAGATACTGCTTTTAATAAAGTCAGAAGAACTTAGATGTTACTAAATTATTATTTTTGAATTCAAGACAAGTTAATGCTAGCTCATGCTAGTGCCTAAATTATTATCAGCTTTCAATTAGATAAAATTAAATGTAAATGAAAATGTGGTATTATTCTAGAAAGATACAAAAAAATTTCAAGTTGCAGTGCTCAACCTGCCATGTAAATAGCCTTTCTGTGTAGCGATGCAAAATCACAGCACACTGCCTGGTTGGAATGCCTGGGAGTAGGCTCTTAGTCTGTAGACTCACCTGTGTTGACGTCTTCCAAAGATATTTGTGTGTAGCTAGTTCCCTTTTAATCAGCATATGTGAAATAGTGATGAAAACATTTCTTAAAATGTAATACTACTGAATGTCACCGGTAAAACTGAACACTCCTCCAAAATCCCTGCAGCACAGCTAAAGGCCAAATCTCCCAACCACATGTTCCAAGAAACCCAGTTGTATTTTCTTTTTCTTGTCAGTCGGGGGGTGTGCTCTCTGAATTCTTTCAGCAATATAGCATTTGCAGCAGTAGTAATGTACATTGCTCAGTGATGAATTTGGCACTATGGTTGAACGCTGTTAATTGTTTTGTATCTATTACCAGTGGAAACGAGAGCAAGAATTTGATTTGCAGTTACTTGAGAGGGCAATTCGTGGAGAAGACAAGGATGAAAACGAATGGTTAAAAGTTCAGCCAGTGCCAGTGACAGAGACAGACCTGGAGCCGCAAGACTATGATTTAGATATCAGCAGAGAGGTAACGCTCACAATTTTTTGCCTCCTGTTCTGTGCCCCAAAATGTTTAACCTTCCTGAGTTTTAGGTAGTGAATTCTCACCTTTTCTTTCAAAAGTTAGCTGGAGTTTGAATGGAAAGGAGCCTTTGGGTATTGAAAATGTATGGCCTGGCACTTAGAATCTCTCTGAGGTTGGGGTTCGTATTGTGTTTTAGCGGAGAGAAGAAACTGGAAGGTTGGCTCTACTGTTTGAAATACGTATCTTGGGCGTTGTAAAGGAAAAAACGATTAAGTTAAGGAATGTTACATAAATGGGAGAAAACAATGAGAAGACAATGTCAATAATATTTGAAAATGAGAAATGGCAATGAAGGAAAAGCAAGTTTCCCAGAGCTGCCTTACTTTTAATTTTGACTGGCAACACATAGTAGAGAAGAGGGAGCGGGGCTTTATTCTGGTTAGAACAGAAAGCCACCTTTCTGCCAGCTTTTCAGAGGACTGGGTTGGCGTGCTGGGCGCCAGGTCTCCTCGCGGCTCCGGTAGCCAGGTGCGGTATTTGAAATGCGGTTGAGCCATCTGGTGGGAAAGGAAGAATATAGCAAGTGGCAGGATTTTGGTCGGGGCTCCACATTGTGTAAAATGCCGTAGTAGACGACAAATCAGTAAAATTATTAATGATCATCAGACTAGTAAGAACATCTACCCTTCTGAAAGCTGTTGGCAATGTGTCATTTTACGGGGAGAGGTATTTGTACGCAGCTGAATCTGTGAGCCCCTCTCTGCTGATCTCTGTGAATGGATGTATTATTTTCAATGGAAAATACAATGCTCCTGTAAACTCCAGAAACACTTTCAGTTCAGCTTTGTATATTTTCGATGGAAAATGCAACGCTCCTGTAAACTCCGGAATCAAAAAATACTTCCATTGGGTTGCCTTTCCTTGTTGCGCTCTGCTATTGAATTTTTCTCCTGGAGGGCTCCACGGCCTTTGTACATCCAAATTAGCACCTTAAACCTTGGAGAAGGAAACGTTTCTGCTTGTAGGAATTTGTGTCCAGATTACCTGAGGCGGGTCTGAAGCTTGGAGAGTAAAGCTGCTCTCTCAAGTTACCCAGGCTGTCCTCCTCCACCGAGGTACCCCTCCCCTCCACCTGGCAGGCCCTCCTGTGCCTCAGGAGGGGATGTACTCACTTGTGTCTTTAGGGCCAATACACTGTCCGTTCACATGATAACGTTCCAGACTAACAGACTCCCTTATTCAGGATGAGCTGATCCAGGGTAGTTATAGTATGGAGGTAGATAGCTAAATCAAATCATCATAATAATATATAGCTATGGAGTTCTGGAGAAGGGTTGGATTCGAAAGTAAGGAAGTGTAGTGCAAAATGAGGATTTTATAGGAAGCATTGGCCTTGGGTTTGCTGAGAAGGAAGTATAAAAGTTGGAGGTTGTGACAGTAATGTGGTTATGAGTGTATGACTGTGTTCTGTACTTTGGGTTTGTTCTGCCTGTTCCTGAGCCTGTTCACTGGGGGTTAGGTCAGGCCACTTTACATATGCTGCTGAATTAGTGTGAACTAAGGTCAGTGGTGAAAAAATGAGGATTATTTTTATCTAAAACTTTGAAAACTCATCACGTCGTGAGTTTCTTAATGGAAATCCAGAGGGAGAAGAAAAAGTAGTTCCCCTTATTTTTATTTTTTCACACATCCTGTATTTCTGCTTTTCAGAAGCAGTTTGTTCTGTATAATAAGCATTGGTTTTCAAAGGCTAGGTGTAAACTGAATTTTCAGTGGATGCTTTATATCTCTTAATGCGAAGTAAAAATTTCCCACAGAGAACCTGATTCTAACAAAAACTTGTTACTAGCTTTCGTACAATCATATTAAATGTTTCATCTATAGAATTGTGCGTATGCAATGTGTTGTTACAGTTGCACAACATTAGTGTGTTTCTGGGTCAGTTCCCTAGACAACTTTTGTACACCTGGGATTTCAGATTTTGTAGTTGAAGAATTTCCTAAGATGATGATAAACTGCTGGGGGGGTGGGGGTGTTGTTGGTTTTTTTTTTTTTCCCCCGCCCTCTCCACTGCTCACAGAAGATTAGACAGTCCTAAAAGAATGATACCTTAGATTAAAACTTCAGGTGCTATTTCCTTTCTGCTGTAGGAAGTCTTTGCTGGTGTGACATAAATATCATGACATTAAAATCTCAGGTTGTTGAGTCAGTCGTATGGTGATTGCTTCTTTCTACTCTAACAGCTTTAGTCAGTGTTCTACTTGGGGCTCTAAGCCTGAGCTTAAAAACGGTTCCCTGTTGATTCTGATTTCTCTTGTCATCCCCTTTAATATTTGTTCGATTTCCTAAAGTAAAATGAACCAGAGAGAAAAGACACAGTTAAAAGCACATCAGCTCATATCCAGAGGGAAGGTTTAGCATCAGGTACATGTACCAACTGTGAAAACCCATGCTTTGCTCTTTTCACTGTGTTGTCCCATTGAGGAGAATTTGTCTAAATATACTTTTATGCCTGTTATTAAAAACTTGATGCTTGCTTTCCACAGTTGTCAAAACCTGAGAAGGTTGCAATTCCGGAGCGCTATGTTGAACTGGAGCCAGAAGAACCTCTTTCTACAGAAGAACTGGCAGCAAGGCAACGTAAAGCAGAAAAGATAAAGAATATTCTTACTAAATCAAGGTCAGGGTTTGGTTGGTTTGGGATTTTTTTTTTCCAAATCTCATATATGGGCTGGTGTTAAACATCAGGAGCTAACTTCATACAACATTCTAATCCCTGTCAAATCATCTAAGTGTAACTTGTGACTTTTAGAAGATGCACACAGAATTCATGTCATAGACTTAAAGCTCCTTTTTAAAACAGGGTAGAAGAGATAATAACAGATTTTGTACATGTAGATTTTCTTGTTCAGAACATCCTAAAATAGTAGTGAGTCCTTACCAAGCAACTAGTAGATGACAGTGGGGAAGGAAACGCGCAGATCTGGCCAAAAGCAGAAGAAAAGTCAGCGGTGAGAGCAAGTTCCTGTTGTCTCCAGAGAACTGTAGTTCTGAAAGAACACTTTGGCTACTTCCAGCTAATGCAGAGTCAGCTGAAACATTCCGTTTCAAGAATTTGATTGCCTCGGGTACCTGCTCTCTCTTTGGAAGACAATTAAAGGGGCTGTGCCTGAGGACCACCAGGTTATATGCCTTTACCTCTGGGCACTAACAAGAAATTTTATTAACAACTTCAAACAAATAGCATTTTTGGTAGTGCTTTCGTTTAAACAGTGGATTTACAACACGGGAATTTTAGATGTACTTAAGGCTGTGCACAGATGGTGACTGGATGTGTCATGGCTTCATCTTTGTATGCTGGAGTCCTTTGCATACAATATCTAACACTAATTTAAAGAACCTCAGCACAGCACGGAGCTTGATAGATGAGATCTGAAAACTGCTGTATGAATTCAAGCTTGTTCTCATCTGCGTGGTGGATTCTGCTTTATGTTTGCAAATGCTAATGTTGTTTTGCACTTTCCCACTAGTATGCACAATCTACAGCCGTCTGTTGCTCAGGCCAAGCACCGCTCGGTTGATTTAGATTCACAGCTGCAAGAGCAGGAGCGCATCATTACCATATCATACGCTTTGGCTTCTGAAGCCTCTCAGAGGAGCAAGGAGGTAGCAGGTAATACGTAGTTATTTATAAAATAACAGCTGTTTCTCACCAGCTTCGAAAGTTGTGTGGGGTTGTTGCTGAACTCCTGGCATGAGAGAGTTTTAGTCATTCGTATTCAAAATAGTGAGAAGTGCGTACAGATAACAAATTTAGAGGCCCTCAAGATTTACGTTGAGGATTTGGCCTCTGATGGACAGGGTAAAGGGGTTGAAATAGTATAATCAGAAAGTTCAGAGCTTGGAAACTTGCTAATACTAATAGTATTAAATATTCAGTACTAATAGTACTAAAAAAAATCAATATTTTCAATGAATTCCCTATGGTTATATTAAATGATGGATATCTGTAATAATTTTTTTAAGATAAGTTGATCTGTGACTTAGAAAAATCAAGACAGAGGGATTTTTAATTATATTTTTTTCAACAGAAGGATTCCGAGGTCCAGTGATTGAGATTAGAGTACAATCACTTGCAGCCTCGGCTGTATGACAACGGGCTGAAAAAGGCATTGTGAAATGGGTATGGGCATGTTTCTGTCTGCTGGCCGAGATTAGAGGTCAGAGCAAGGCAGCCGTGCATGAATTCTGCTTGATGCCTGGAAACGAATAGATCCTTTGCAATATGTTACTAAAAGTGATAATTTCACTGTCGATTGCTTTGTAGTTGAAATCAGAAATGTTAGACAGATTTGTATCGCAGGGTAATACAGGCAGCAGCTATTCTAGCAAGTGTCTGACTGGCCATTTATAACTGGCACCGCTCACTGTTCCAGTGGAGAATGGAAATAATGGGAACTTCAACGATGATGGAGAAAAAATACGCACATTTATCATCTGAAGGTGTCAGTTTAAACTTATGGCACTTGCCACAGAAGCCCTTAAGACCTTCTCATTAAAGACAGATTATTCCGATATCCAGATGCGTAACGTGAATCTGTAGTAACAGACCGTTGATTGAAGGTGGCTGCGTACTGGGGGATGCAGCGGCAGCGAAACCCGAGGAGAATGTGATTTTGAGGGGATGCAATACATTTTCAAGATAAGAATCTTTAGACTTCAGTGAGGTTCTGTGGGTAATTTAACTGACTGAAAGGGATAAAACGATTCACTGAGGAGGCTAGACATTATAAAAACCAAAACAACAAAAAAAGCCCAGAATTGTAAAAGCTTGGGAGCATTTCAGGAGTAAACTTTTGGACCTTCAGACATCTGTGTGCCAAAGTGGCATCTCTGCAGACAGTCTGATCCCAGGTCCGGGAACCAGGTCCTTGTGACAGGCACTCATGCGCTTTGGCTGTGGACTGGGACTTTGTGTTTCACGAGGCGCGAGCCAGTGCAGCATTTTGCCACCTGAGTTGTAGCTTATTCTGGGAAAAGGCAGCACCAAAGCTAAGATCAACCAAGGTAAATGCAGCCCGTACTTGAAATTGTTTCTCTGCGTGAGTACAAGAGCAGAGTGACCATACTGACCATACTGAGCGGTCTTCATGTTGTGTAGCGAATGTAGTAGCTATGTCTTCATTACAACATATTTTTTTAAAAAAATAAAGGTATTAGAATTATTTTCAAAGTGTGATCACCACATATGTTTAGATGTACGTAACCACAGGAATTCTAATTCTTTAGTTTTCCCCAAAGAGGGAATTAGAATGTGCATCAGCACTGAAACATTTAAATGCTGCTTGAAAAAATTTGCACTCAGTTGCAAGATGATTCTGAATTTAATTTTCTTTGTGAAGTTTAGCAGCTAGCTCTTTTGTCTTTCAGTCACTTTAAAAAACCCTAACATAGTAGCCAAGGACTTGATTCTTTAAGGAAGCTCAAGACTTTATGTCTGTGCACACAAACAAGTGTTCCTTGCCACACTTCTGTATCTATCTCAAACACTCATTTCTTGTGACACGTCTTGCTTTGATTTCAACCATTGCTTCTTTAAAAACAAACACTTTTCATGGAATTCTAAAAAAAGCCAAATATACAAACCATTAAAAGAGTTCAGGGTTTTTTATTTGCAGCCTATTTTCTGATGATCTTAAGTGATTAAAAAGAAAAGCATTTGATGCTTTGTACAGCTGATTGTACATTCTCCTTTATTCTAATTTTACAGATTCCTTTTCATTCTTATCCTTGTAGTTTGATTTTTAAAGTGTGGGTTATCATTTGCTTCTTGTTGATGAAGCAGACCATATCTGAAAATCCAAAACTAAATATCTAGATATTTTTTTTACCAAGATTTTCTTATGAAAAAGACTGAGGAGCTTAATTTTTCCTATTTTTCAGGGGAAAGCAGTTAAGATAATACGAGTATGTTAAAATAAATTGTACATTTATCTAATCCTTTTAAAGCAGCATTTAGAATTTCTCTGTTTCTTGTAAGAAATCAACCTTCTAAATGAAAATCCTGTCAAGAATCTGGAATATTAAAGTCAAACACAGGAGTATTAAGAAGTCATCTCCTAAATTGTGTGTTTTGGAATTAGGTCTGCCTTTGGCCCTGCAAAACATAAAAGTGGAATTTAAGACTGCGTTTCAACCCTTTCCAGTTTATGGTTATTTTCTTCTAATACTATATCACTAGTCTGGTTTATAAACAGGGATAATTTTAATCGTTGTATTCTTTATCCCAAAGTTTTAAGCTGAGACCTGACAATATATTTATGCTATCATGCACTGTAGTAAGCAAAATGTTAATATGCATACGTAAATTTTTTTGGTGATTTTTCTATATATTTTGTTCCTGCTCATTGGCATATAACAGGAAATGCTGAAAACTTACACAGCCTCAGTGAAATCTTGAAATCAAATTCACAAATACAGGTGCTGTTCCAGAACTCAGTTTTAAAAGCAGGGCTGGATTAGAGTATATTAGTGTCGTGTGCCTTTGAATATCCCAGTGAAACTTCATCTTAAAATATTGTCCGTATTTTCATCCAACCAGGAATGTTTATTTGCATAACTTATGCAACTAATAGAAAGAAAAAAAAGGCAGGTAGAAATGTTGTTGTTTTAAAATAATGTTCCGTGTAACTAAGATAGTGTAACACCTCATTGCGTTACTAATCAGGTTTCCTATTTGTGTGGTAGCAAATTAAGGTCACTCCGTTTATAATATGAATGTTTGATTGTGCAGCCTAATTCCTGTATGTGATCCCTTCTAGCTCAGCAGTTGACCTATCCATCTAAAGCACCCTCACCTTCTGTACCACAGCCACCTCACTCCCCCTTAAGCAATGGATTTCACTACACATTTGTTTAAACACCTTAAAAGTAAGAACTAACGGCTCTCGGCATGTCTGGTTTGCCATTGTACCTTTGCTGTGGCTTGCTGAATATTAACATTTTTACTAAACCTACCTTAGAACAAAATGAGGGCATGCATCTATTTTTCAGAAACCTTTTATTCTTGCCAGCGCTGCTTCTAATGAGCTAACGTGGGCTAATAAAGTCTTCAAATGACTGCTGTCACTCAGCAGATGAGATGCTTCCGTTATCTTACTGTGGTGAAGGACGGAGACATCTGTACTCCTGGTAGCGTGGGGCCAGATTTTCAGCAGGGGCTTGTACTCCGGTGGCGAGCGTTGGGTACTCTGTGGCTACCGTGGGGGTGCCCAGGTGATTTTTGCCTGCACGTGGCATATGCAGTTGCTGCTCAAGAGAATCCAAAGCGCAAAGCTGTATAAGCAGGGGGATCCTTTATGGGCTGGTATCTCTACACCTGAGCTCACATCGGAGTCTTGCCTGAGGTGAGCTGAAAATTTGGCCCTTTATAACTAATTCTGCGGTGTTGTGTTTGGCTTTTTTATGCCTTTGATGTGTTTTTCATTGAATTGTCTTAACAGAAGTCTTGATTTTTGTTTCAGATTAGGTCATTTTGCCATTTCAAGTATTAAAATTGTGATAATTTCATTGTCCTTATTAAGGAATGTGTATCATCTCTTCCCAGTAGTATTTTCAGAGTTTCTCGATTTGAAATAGGAAAACCTGAAAATGTTTTGATACTTGACTGCTAAGTGTGCCTCTAGTTAAGACACTGGCCATGTATCAGTATTCATAGTATCCTTTGGAATTACTGTCACCTTTCTGATTTCCTTTGGTCTAATTTTATTGCCTGATGTTGGACAAAAAAATAAAGCAGAGATGAAGTAGTAAAGAGGGTTGATTGAGTGACTAACTTAAGTAGTGTTAATCTTTAGACACCTTTGTTTTACTTGTCAAATGTAAATACCTGTGTCAATTTGACCGGAGTTAAATACCTGTGCAAAAAAAATAAAATTCGAAATAAAAATGAGCACATACCAAAAGGCCCAAACAGGCAGTGACCTGCCTTCTATAAGGCCTGGGAAAAATGACAGATTTACATCAAGAGAGGGGTATAGACATTAGGAGCTTCTACAGAGCTTGATGGAAATAGCTGTTTGCTCTTCTGGTTCAGTTTGTCTTTCTGAGAACCAGATTCTCCCATCTTGGCTGTGTCTGAGTAACACTCGTGTCTACTGCCACATCCAGGGATATGCTAGTTGAGGGGCACTGTCACGTGAGGTCTTCGCACGCGGACAGGGTACCCACGCGTGGCCTCAGGCACGTGGAGAAGTCACCGTACAATCCCAGGGAGTTAGACTTGAGCGGGGAGCTTGGACCAGGTGACCTTCAGAGGTCCCTTCCCACCCCAGCCATTCTCTGATTTCAGACTGACTTAAAACCACATGTCACGTGTCTATATTTATATACATACACGTGTACGTATAGATACATAATTACAAATATCTTAAAAAAAACCCCTAAGTTTTCTTCAGGAAAGTCATCCAGAAAATAATTGCAATAACCAGCAACATGCAGGAAACGCAGGAGTTTGAGCATCGCTGGCATCGTGAGCTAACTGTTGGCTTCGTGTGTCTGTATGAATTGTTCTGTCAAACCGCAGAAGGATTTAATAAAAAAAATGTTTGCTGAAAGTGCTTGCTGCTTAGCGTTGGTGTACTCACTTCAGTATTTAACCGTGGGTTTTTTTTTTGCTTTACGCTAGCCAAAGCAGTGAGTGAACACTGACGTAAGCCTCAAAGCAAATCCCACCTAGTGATGCGGCGTGGAAGAGAGAAGATTCCCTACCAGCTTGCTGTGAAGATCCTCATCAGCTGATGACCTGTTCTTCTGGAAACACATTTGGAGAGCAAAAGGGGGACTGTCTGTGAAAACAAAGAGAATTGCAAATCATTTTATTTTGACTTCAGTTTTAGTTCATACTTTTTATATGGATAAATGGCACTTTTAATAAACTCTGTAAAATACTGACAATGTATTTTTAGAACAATGTATTTTAGAATTTTTTTTACATCAAGGGCTGAATTCATTTTAAGAGAGACTACTTGCATAGATGTTAAAAGATTCTGTAACGTCCCCCTCAGGCTCAGATGCACAATGTAAAGTTTCATGAAAAAAACCTAAATTTCAACAGACCTAGAAGCACGTTCCTAGGGTATAGGTAGAGCTAACACAAGTGGGAGGTTTGCTGAAAAGGGTGGTTTGAATATTTTTGTAGAGTTAATCGCCCACCCTTTGGCCCATTAAATAATACATTGCAAGAACTTTTAGCTTGAATTTCTAAATATCAGTAACCATTATATAGCTGACATTTCCCACAAAAGCCATAATGAAAGCCAGGTTTAACTCTCATTTATTTTTTTGATCCCATACGATAACTCGCTGGTACCAATCCACAGTACGCTAGGTTGCTCTTGTCCGTAGTGCCGTCCCCTCAGTAACAAACAGCTAACAAATTTTTTTTTTTTTTGAAGTTGATGTGAAAGAAGAAAACTTGCAATTAAAATATGTGAAGTAAGCAATAAAAAAATATAATAGGATATGTCATTTTACCAGTAAATATGTCGTTTTCTTTTGATTTTTGTTTTCTCAATAAACATTACAATATGATGTATTGACTAGTATTTATCCTGTAAACAGCAAAACTAATGTAATGTGGCACCTGCTAATTTCATATGAATGTTCACCTGGTGCTTAACTTTGCCAAAATTTGAAATTCAGTGTTTTATTTCAGTATAGGGCAAAGGGTGAGGTAGTCACATAAGGAGAAAATAAGTTTAAATGAATTGCTGCAACTGCTTTACTTGAAAAAAAACCAACACAACCAACAAACCTGTGTATGCATTGAATGCAAGGCACGCAAAAAATTCCCAATATTCTGTAATTATTAGTTGAGTTCAGCTCTGGATGAGAAATGACAGAAATACTTCTGCAGTATTTTGTGAAACCACTAACTTGTTTATTTGGTGTATTCAAGTAATAGCTACAAACCCCTTGAAACTGATTGACCTTCAAGTTTCAGACTTTAAGACAAATCATATTATATTAACACTATACTCAGAAATATTCTTACAAGTATATATTTAGCTAATGCAATCTGTTTTACCTCAATACTGCCAGTATCAACTTCAAAACCTTTTGCCAAAATAATGATTTATTTTTGCCTTTATAAAAAGTTTTGAAAGCATAAATGAATATTTTGCAAGAAAGCATTAATTTAAATAAAATGTAACAGTTTCGAAGATGATATATGTACAGATTAAAATATTAACATAACTGACTCCTCTTGCCTCTGTCTTGCCTGCTCTCTTCCCGGTGTCCGGGTAGTTGAAAATCCAGAGTCATTTGTGCTGTTGCCACGTTTTGTTCTCCTTTGGTTCAAATCCCACTGAAGGCTCCCCAGTTTTGCACTGATTTCACTGGGGGTTGGATCAGTTTCCCCTTACACCAAAGCTTTTTTTTAACTATTTTTAGAAATGTTCCTTATCCTTTGATTAAATCTGTCTGTATTCTTGAATAGAGAGATTTTTCAGGGTTGTGTCCTAACTGTGACTACGCTACCGTCCTCTCAGTCTCTAGATGTGTATGTTTGTCTGACACCACCGTAGCCCTTTAGTTTCTGGTGAAATAAAGTCAATTTAAAACCAAACGAAAACAAACCCTGGAGGCATCCCAGTTGAGCGGAGCAGTGACCAGAGGGCTGGCAGGCAGGTGGCCCAGCAGGGCTTGGTACCAGCTCCCTGTAACAGCTCCCTCGGCTGGCGTCACTTTGATGGAGACCGGTGGGAATGTTTAGTTCTTCTGAAACTTAATCTCTAGAACCAATAAAGAAGCTGTTGGGAGTATTTCTGTGGCTTAGCGCTGCCTCGGCGGACGCGAGGGCAAGTGTTTGAGGCTGTGAGTGCTTGACCTTTAGGTGCACACGGCAGAAATTCAGAGCCGAGCTGCTTACGACTGCTTGTCCCCTACCTCGGGCACACAGAGGAGCCTTTCCCCGCCTGCTTTGGGGTTCGGTGAAGCTGCATTCTTGCTACAGCAGCTTGGTTACGTGGGAGGGGAGAGCATGGCTGTAACTGGGGGGCGAAGAGCGCACTAGTGGGATCGCAGCCTATGGGATCCCGGGCGGCCGTGGCCGATTGACGCCACGTGTGGGGTTTTGGGGGTTTTTTTGCCCTAAAGAGTTGTATCATTCATGTCTTTTGGGAAGACAAAACCAGTCTTCCCAAACTATTTTGGTCTGTGTCAATAGTTAATTATCAAGGTAATGTTTCTTTCAGAACTTTTTATTGAAGATGTGAAATGGTGTTCTTCAGCAACCATCTTTTTTGCAGAGATGGGTATAGTCTGTAAATAATTAGGGCTAATTTTCATATGCATACGGTGTTCAATTTGGGCCAGTTTCCTTTTTCAGTTCTGTTTCTTTTAATCAGAATGCTCCTTTGTAGGTGTTACACATTATTTAATATTAAGATTAGAAAAAAATTATGTCTACTTGCAGATCAGCATCGTTTTGGTCAGAAAGATATTTTTTTTTCCCCACTGCCTATTAAGCAGCATAAGTGTTTGAGACTATTTGTAATTTTAAAAACAGAAACTCATTATAAAGCAGTATTAGTTCTTCTTGTGAAGGCGCTGTTTTCTATTTAGTGTTTTATAACATTATACCAAAGAAAGATAATGCAGACTGACTTTGCTTCCCATATACGGCTCTTCAGTTTCTTCAACTAAAGGTATTAAAATTTTATTGCATAGCTGAATTTATAAAACTACAGCCTGATACTAGTAAGTAGCACTGCTTTTGCCTTTCTGAACTGGTGTAACACCCCACTTCCCCTATTTTTCAGTACTGGTATTCCGCATTCAGGTGTGTTGCGGGGCTGCTAGGAACGCCCGTGGAGCTCCAGCGCTGCTCGGTGCGTCTGTAGGAGGCTGTTCCCATTGGAAGGACAGGACAAGCAGCAGCAGTTCCAGGCATCCAGGCTGGTTTGGAACAGCTGGGGAAAAAAAAAACCCTAGGTGGAAAGGTTTTTCAGGAAATAATTGTTTTAAAAGATTCTATTCTGGAAAGTTGCTTTTGTGTGGAACTAAAAGCTACCACAAGATGCTGCTGCGCTTGCGTGGTGCTATTCCAAACCAGGCGGTAAAGGTCCGGCAGTGGCCTTTTGGGGGAGGGGCTGGGGGCTGGAGGGGGCAGAGAGCTCCCAGCACGGTCTGGGGTTGTTCACACTGGTATTTTTCCACCTGCACCGTTTACTCATCTGATTTGCAGATCTTCAAATACATGTGTATGTATTTTATATCAGCATCTCTTCCCCTCTGTGAAACCACATCCTTCCCGTGTGCCTCAGCAATTAACTTCTGGCTGTTACGTGAAGGAAGGACCAGATTTACTTTGTGTCAAACCTTAGAAGATACAGAAGGCACGATGCGATGTTACCCCTCTGATTTATGCCTGTCTTCAGGTATTTTAAAGTGTTTGCTTGGGCTGTGCGCGTGTCTGTGTCTTGCGTAGTTATAAAAAGAACAAAGCCGTGCACAAGAAAAACATGAAAAATTGCTATATTTTCCACCCCTAGTAAACATTCCCATTGGTTATTTGGCTGTATTCAAAAGGCTAAGACTTTTATTGCTCCACGAGCAAAAGCAACCTTTCTTCATAGCGGAGCAGTACAAAGAAAGAGCACAAAAATACACACATCACAGTGCCTGAAATTCTGTTTGAACAACTGTATTGATTGGGTCTGACCCCTTTACATTTTTTTCCATTATTTGAAAAGGTGCATCTAACTGGAGCTGAATTGAACCAACCGAGATGAACTTTCCATGAAAACTTCTGGAGATATTTCTTTAGTTCAAAGCTTTGGAATTTTAAAGAGCATTTTTAATACAAGTCTGTCGTATTCTGTGTAACAACGATACCTGGAATGTTAAACTGCAGGTAAACCCAAGAGGAAGGTAAAATTATAAAGCATACAGTGAAATTACTGGGAGATGGCAGAATAACTTTGAGTGCTAATTATAAAAGTGAATAAGACCAGGAAGTATTGCATACGGTGCATGTTTGTGTACTTGTTATTTACTTGTCAATGCTCCTGGTTGACTTACGGAGAGTGTGAAACTGTTTCCGAAGAAAACACTGGCAGAATTAGATGGCATTTTAGGAGGAGCAGGTATTGGTGAAGTATTTATAAGATAAAAGCTTGAAGGACAATGGTGTTTTCTTGTTGCCCACTAGAAGAAGCCTTTTACCAGGATGTATAGCGGAAGCACTAAAGGAAGGAAGAGACTGAGAAAGCAAAGGTGAGTAGTGAGTTTGCAGGAAACCATGGCAGAGATGGTGAGGGTGGGTTATCGTGAGGGCGGCGAGGCACCGGCCCAGGCTGCCCAGAGCAGCTGTGGGTGCCCCATCCCTGGCAGTGCCCCAGGCCGGGCTGGACGGGGCTGGGGGCAACCTGGGCTGGTGGGAGGGGGCCCTGTCTGTGGTAGGGGGGTGGAACTGGGTGACCTTTAAGGTCCCTTCCAACCCAACCATTCTGTGATTCTCTGTATCTGCAGACAAGACTGGTCAAGAGGCTGAAGGGGAGAGGGGAGAGCGGCCTAGTAGTTTGAAGGGAGAGGTAGTAAAAAGGTTGGAGGAGCTGGAATACATGGACTTGGACTCTTTAACGAAGGGACTCAGCCTACACTGTAGAGGGGAAGGTAAGAAGAAGGAATGGCTCGCAAGTGCGACTGTAAGGCCAGTGTCCTAGCTCAAAAAATACCTGGTGAACGGGATAAACCAGAGTAGAGTGTTGCTGGTTGCCGTACGTGAAAGAACTGCTGATGAAGTGGTGTTTTGGTACCAGGACAACAACAACAAGAAGCCACAACTGAGAAAAGCTTTAACGCTGTTTTCCAGTTCATCTCTTGAGACACAGGAAGGTTTTGGAGGTTTTTTTAAACCCTGGCTGATGGCTTACACAAGAGGTAACCCTAATGAAATTAAGTTACTGGTGACATTTAGTTACAGTGAGCAGTGCCACTCTGAGGGAAAAAACTGACATCAGAAAAGCCACTGCTAATTCTATTTGTGTCTTGTATTGTCTGTATTGTTGGCTTTTCTGACTGCTTAGTTCATGCTAAACAGTTCTTTGGTGCTCTGCTGCTTCTGCATTATGCCTTTGGGCATCTTCTTCTCCCAGTATGAAACAGGATTTTGTCTTCTGCCCAACACACTTGTAGTGTGTCTATGTGTCTGTGTTGGGGGGTGTGAATCCGTACACACACACGTACGTGTTGATCCCGTTCTCCTTTGATTTGTTGCGAAGCTGAGGGACCACTGCTGAGATCAGTGCCAGACCTGTCTCAGGTCTCACTTTTCAAGTCCTAACCTGCATGAGATGCTCAGAGGAAAGAGAGAGCAACATCTCATGATGTAGCTGTGTCCCCTGGCTTCCTCAAAGCCTTCGGTATGCCTGAGGACTCCAGTTGTCTTCACTGAATCCACTATAAATGTTACTTGGCAAGTGATATTATATGCAGATTTTTTTCAGGATCTGGATAGTGGCTCCATCAATTGACTACTGAGTAAATTTGATCTCTTATTTTTTTGTGTCCACAGCATCAACTTCTTATATTAAGAAGCCTTTTACACACACAGACACACAGACGCAGACACACACACACACACACTCTCTCTCACTCACTCACTCACTCACTCGCTCGCGTTTTGGTAAGAGATGTTCTGTTACTGCATCCTTACAAATGGATTGCAATTACCAGATTTTAGTGTCTGTAATGGGAAGAAGGAGGCTTGGCCCCAACCAGTGAAAAACCAAAAGCTTCCCATGTATTTTTTTTAAAGCTTCAGCAATAAATATGAGGGTGAAAAGGAGCCAGTTCAGATTATCAAACCTTCTTGCGTTTTTTTATGTAGCTTGATACATTTGTGATGAGAACACTTACTTACGGTAACGGTTGGAGGGTTTCCCTGCAGGTCAAGGTGGGCAGCTGTGAAAAAGTTCAAGGCAGTTTTGATTTTCTTTATAGAAGCCCCTGTATTGCTTGACTGATGGTACAACCCCCCTCTCCTGACATATGTTACTTTTCATCCTCAACTAGATCTTCCTCAGCTATGGACACCGTAAGTGGTCCTGGATTTGGCTAGATAATAGCACAAACTATTACTGTGATTTCATTCTGCACCTGCATATCAAACCCAAATCAAATTAGATTAAATCACCAAGTATTTTGTTTCTTTAATGCTGTGCAGAAACTAAGGAAACTTTTATCTAGCCATCATGATGCTGTCTGCCTGTGTACTATGCAGATACTTTTCCCAGGAAAAGTGCGGTTGAGGTGGCAGTCTTAAAAGCAAATGAAACCAGCTTCTGCTTTGTCCCATCAGTGAGGGTACCTTGACACACATCCTTTCTTTTAATCCCCTGACGGCTTCCAAGGGACTGATGCAAATCCCTGTGCTGGGCTTTGATGAGGAGATGCAGCACCGCCACTTCTCTGTGTCTCCTGCAGTTTACAGAGGCGGCTTCAGCGCATAATGTGATCCCTGTGCGGGGGCTGTAGCAAATCCACGGAGATTTCCACCAACCGTCCTCTCTGGCATCCCAACAACATGCGTCTTTGATGCGAATTCCCGCCGGGAGCCTTAGAAGGACCTACAGCTTTGAAGCTGGCCTGTAAACTGTGCTGTCAGGGATCCAGTTGTCAGCCCCCTCTTCAGGGAGAAAGGGAGAGCAAACTGCCAAGAGCTGCGTACAGCTACAGGGCAAGCGGCAGATCTGGTGGTCTTGGCCTCGCAGAATTCCTGTGTGGTGGTGAGAATCCCTTTTTGCCTGGCGTAGAAGCATCCTCTCCGGTGGCTCCGGGATGCTGTGGGCAGTGGGGCTGTGCTGGTACCCACCTGGAGGGTCTCCCCACTCCAGGGCTGACGGAAGGGGAGTGGGCACACCGCGGCTTTCCACCCGGCCACGAGGTTTCAGCCCTCTGAAGGTGGTAAAGCACCTGCACGGAGCTTCACATGGGGAAACGCTCGGTGTGGTTTAGAAACAGATGAAGATGTTTACCCAACACGAGGGCTCTTCTGTGGCAGGTCTGACTTTCAGTGGTTGTTTGCTAAGACATGTCGGAGTATGGGCAGACTCGTGACTTCCTATCGGGATGGACATAAGCTGGTCTTTGAGGTGAGGAATTTCAGTGGCCAAATCTGGTTTGAAAAGACAAAATGCAGTTGCCCTCTTTATGATTCAGTGGCTGCTGATGCCTTCTGCTGTCAGCACTGGGAGCTCCTTCTGTACCAACCTGAAAAAGCAAATTTCTTTTTCTTTCTGACTAGAATTAACTGAGACACCAACTCTGATTTTTCTTGTGTCTTCTGTCTCCAGTAAGAGCTGGAACCGTTCTGCCACCATCCATGCTGCTACTGCTGCTGCTATTACACCAGAGGTTGCTAAACCAGACCCCTGAATTAAAACACTTACTGCACAATCTACACTGAACTAAATCAGCCTTTCCTGGTGTATATGGAGAAGCTTCTTAGGCTGCTTCATAGATGGAACTGCAAGTTCTTAGTGTATTTATGAATGTTACACAGAAGCAGGTGTGACTGTAGAACTCCTGTTTTCAGCAGCTAAGTCTTAGGTCAGTGTCGTAAATGAGTTACACTGAAGCTCATCAGATGTTTACAGCATTATGTGTCATACTTTTGGGGAATGGAGGTTGTGATTATTTTTTTTCTGGTCAGAGCTGTTACTAGAATAGTTTAATTATAGTTTATTTTTTATCCCTGTGGGTCTCTCTACTTGTATTGGAAACTGACAGCCAAATCTGCAGTGCAGGAGGCTGTAATGGATCGGGGCAGAGCTGGGTGGTGGAGGCCCCCACGGCGCTCGCTGGGGCAGACCCATGCAGGGCCTGACAGCTGATCTGCTGCTCCTGGGGCTTTCCAGGGTGGCTGCATGGCAGAGAAGAGCCTGTGAGTGAGGTTTTACCATGCCCCTCCTTTCAGGCTAGTGGGAAAGCAGCAGGGCGCTGGCAGTGGGTTTTGTCGCCTTCTGAAAGTGTCTGTGCAGGTGCATGCTGTTGGGCACGGCCAGAGATCGGCGTGCGTGCCGAGATCCGCGTGCGTGCCGACATCTACGTGCGTGCTGAGCAGTGCGGGAGGAAAGGTGGGGAGCAGCACCAGCTGCGGTGCTGGGATGGGGAAGGCAGGGAGGTCAGTGCAGGCGCAGCATTTTTTAGCCTACACCTTGATTTTCTAATTGCGCTCAAGGCAATAGAGGCAGCAGCCGCAGCCGACAAAACTTAACAGTGACATGCGAGTTTGTATAGCTGAGTGTCTGAACAGGAAAAAACCTGCTGTCAGTCTACTAGAAAAGTTAATCAGCTGATCTTTCAGGGAAAGCCTCTCTTCCTAGAGATCGAGCAGTTTTCGTTAAGTCATCATGAGGTTTTCTTTCATCACAACATACAAGCAGCTTTAATTTTTGTCTATGTAGTAAAAGCTTGCAGTACTGGGAAAACAAAAAAATCCATACAAATCAAGTACAAATCACTGACTGTTAGTGGCTGCTGTAACGATGTTCTTAAAGCTGAATGACTGAAAAAATCTGTAACCAATGCAAATATAGTAAAACAGATTAATCAAAATCTACAGGTTTTATTTACAATCATATTACTTTTATTTTTTCTGTAATGCAACTTATTCCAAGTCCTCCCCCAAAAACTGATGCTGCAATGTTTACGTTCAGTAAACCTATACAACAATAGTACACTCTGCTGCTTTCGCGTAAGCCAACTGGCTTGCAAATGTTGTCTGCACATCATAAATGGTATACAGAAACGGAAGGTTCTCCACAAGCATCTGGAGTGCTTCGTGAAACACTGTTGTGGCAGAATGAGAGTGTATTAGAGGTGCAGGTCAGATGCTCTGTTCTCCCACCAAGGAGAGGCAGTCATCTGTCTGATGTGCTAAGAGGAAAGAAAGTCTATCAAGTTCTGGTATTTCGTTAATTACTTGAATACAATAAACTATAAATTTGCAGAGGAATGGACGTGCTCAGTTCTTGCTGGAAGGAGTTACTGGAACTCCTGACTCTTTAAGCGTCTCGACTTCACTTGAGAGGTACAACCTTTTTGTCATCATGGACTTAAGACCTCCAAGTGATACATGTACAGGGAGAAAAGGAAGAAGACTTAACTCTGTATTCTATATTTAAAAAAGCTAAATTATTTGTATATCCTTTTCATTATCAAATTATATTTTCTCTTTCAAAGTAAACTGGTTCCTTCGGGAGGAGTTAGTTTTAATAACAGCTCAGTGTTATAACCAGGAGCCACTAATTCAAAAAAAAAATCACTCTTTTCTACTGAAAGGTATAAAGAACTACAGCTTATCCCCCCCAATTATAAAGCTGAAGAAGCAATTAGAGCCTTCTGTTGTCTTAAGCATGTCTAAATCATCTTGTCCCATGCAACTGCTGTCGGACTTCAGATGGATACAGTGATTAATACTGTCACAAAAGTGAGTGACTTCTCCTCTCAGCCCTGTCAACACTAGCACCTACAGACAAAATCATTGTTTAAAGCTCTAGCACATCACAGAATAGTGCTGATACTGGTATTTTACATCTAATGCAACATTCAGTAATTCATATGTAATCTTAACAGTTAAAAATTCAAGACTGGGGTACTAACTAAAGGAACCACTAACATGAAGTTTCTTTATCTGGCATGGAATAAGGGGAGGGATAGTTTAGATGACATTGTAGAGGTTGGGCAACAACAAAAAATTTTATTTCTCCATCCAGTATTTTATACACTTTACAAAAACCAGTAATATCACTGCGCCCATAAAAATGTTATCCATGGCAATGGAAAGCAAATACTACTTTTTGTCATCTAATGGGGTCTTTTTAAAATCATAATACAAAGATCTGTGCTGTAGCAGTCCTCCACTTTGCACTGTAACAATAAGGCTTACTGTACTTTAAATACAAAGCTGTTACATCTGCAGTTATGAACCACTGGCTTTAACAAACATCATTTTATAGTTGCTTTTTGCTTCTTTTTTGTTCTCTGGAACCTCAGCTTCATCATGTTTTTCAGCAGCTTGTAGCTCCTCTGCAGACTCCTCTTGCTCTGACTCAGAGCCACTTTCAGAGTTCTCGGAGCTCTCTTCAGAGGAGTGTCCAGCTGCCTCTTCTTGTTCTTCACTTTCCTGAAACTAGAATTTCAGACTGTGAGACAGATAAACCATTATTTCCTGGCAACTCCATTGCAGCTTCTAAGATTCGCCAGTGTGAATGTTTCACTTAGTAGCTCCTTTCATTCTAGTACTAAAATGGGCTATGTTGCTAAACACAGGTCTTTAATATACAAATTATTAGGCAGAAAGCAACTCCACTGAAGTGGTTAACCATAACCAACCCTGACATCCATGGTTTCAGCAGCCATATTCTTATTTAGTTAGAGCAGAAATTCTAAAGGCACCACTAAATGAGTTTGAGAAATTTCAGATCACGTCACTTTAGTAATTCCTTACTTTGGTGTACACAGTACATAACAACACTTGACTATTTGCCAGGGAGTGAAACATAATGAAAGTAAGAGCTAGACCATCAGGAATTTATGTTCACAACTCATCTTTGAACCTTTCAATTGGCAGATAAAGACATGTTCCTAATAACCTGATTCTCTTAGTTTCTGTCACACTTCTCTTCCTGCTCATTCCTATAGAATTCCTTGTAAGTATGAGACCAGTCACATGTCAGCTCACTTGCGGACTCTGTACAGCAAATCTCCCACATCTGACCCCTCTATAGCCACTTACTTTTCAGGACCATAGAGAGGTAAGTGCCCCACTGCAACAAGAAGCTAAGATTAATTAGCTCTCAGCAACAATGCAGATGGTTGTGTATTCCTTGGCAACACCCTGATTTAATCCATTTGTCACTTTCTGTCCTAATCAGTCTTGACTACTATGGAGCATTAAGCATGTCATATCTCTTTTCAGAACAATGAGAAGCATCAATCATTCCCAGGCATCTAAATGGCCTCCACAGTGTACACAAATAGGGGTGAAGTGCCTGCAGTAAGTTTGTTCTTGATCCCAAAGTGCAGAAGTTTGCCACTAGTTGCAGTGACTGGATTTTTAAACCATTGTCTTAATGAAGTGAAAGTTGAATCATTACAGAAATAACTACCTCACTGAAACCAAGTCCACAATGGCGCCGGTTTCGTCCAGACATCGTGCTGTCCATGCTTTGTTGGTACTGAGACTCCAATTCTTCATTCATTTTCTTGTCTTCTTCCCCTGCATTGTCCAGTGTACTTTGGTTATGGTTCATTCAAATTAACAAAGACATCAAATTACATGAAGTTACATTTTCAAAGTTCATCAATATATACATGAAAAAGTTTAAATTTAGCCACCTTAAACTACTGGATTGAGCATTACTGCATACAATCAATCAGATTTATTAGCAGTTGTATCAAGCGTGCAAGCAAAACTGCTTTGATACAAAGATGGGTTGCTAAGTTCCTAAGACCTGATGTATTCAGAGTGTTACACTATGCATGGTTTATGTTCTACTGAAGGAGGTAAATGTAACCAGTGCGACTTCTCTGTGCTTCCTGCCAATACTGCAACAGGTTTCTGACCTTTGCTACTTAGCGTAATTACTGTAATTAAACCATGATTAATATATAGCAGCAGAAGTTGGGCAATAATATCATTCTTGTTTACAGAGCTGTATCTGAAACTATTTAACACATCCCGAATTATGACGAGCAGTTACTACAGCTCTACATTTTTCCAGCTTTAGGAATTAGCAGAAAAAATAATTTTCATGAGCTACTTGTACATGCCCTTAACCTACTTGTTTGAATAAGTAAAGGATCATTTTGACTGGGGGGAAAAATATGGTCTAAAACAGTTAAGAATCCTCTGTTCTTGTAAAAGGTAGGAATCTCTAACTCTCCCCCGATAGGCCTACAACACTATAGTTTTTGATTTGTATCTCCGTAAAATTAAAAGCTTGTATTGCAAATTGATGTTTTCTCATTTGGAAGTTAGACCTGTATGTTATTATAAAAGGACAGTAACTCTATGTTGGACAGGAAAGTAAAGTGTTAAGAAAATAGCTGTTCTGATTTTTGGGGAAAAAAACAGCAAACAAACCCAAAAAAACAACCAAACCCAGCATCTTAACTTTTTGCTAATAACCAAGCAGTACTGATTCTTTATGACTCCTTAAGGGAAGCATCATCTGCTTTCTAGGAAATTCAGGTGTAAGGAAGTGATTCTCAGTCACTCTGCAAGCTAACAGCAGAACCTGGAACCAATCCTCAGGCTTCTTTTGGTGTTTTGGTCCCCAGATTAATTTCATGTCAACTAAAAAATTACTAGTGGAGCATTACCAGGGAAAGATGTTTCCTGGAACTCCGACAACTGCTATTCTAAAAGCTTTATCAAAGCTTCTCCAAGACAGTCAAGCTCAGCCTGGTTTCATGTACTTTGACTTACTAGCTGAGCAAACATGATACGTAGTTACTACGGTCATACATTACATGACATCAGATTATTGCTAAGATGACCTTACAGATCTTTTCGGTTTCTACCTCATTGTTTTAAGGCAGAGATCTTTCTATTCAATAGCTAATCGGGTGGGGAGTGAAATCAACCCTGTTCTTGTCCACGCACAACAATCTGAGGTTTGGATACCCATACCTGGCAGCAAGGAAGAAGTATAATACTGCTAGGTACCAGTAACAATAAAACTTTGGTTTTTTATTTTAATAGCAAAGTAAGACTGGGACCTATAGGCCCCAATTTCTAGGGCATTTGTGCACAGGTTTCACTGACCATCAGGTACTTTGCTGAACCTGGACTTGAGAAGGTAAGAAAGTGCAGTCAGAGAAAGCGTTTGTCAGTAATCTAATGAGAAAAATTGAGAACTTCTACAACTCCACAACCTGACCTGCCTTCAGCTTCAACCACAAAACCAGAAATCCCTCCCTGCAGTATCTATGAAGCTCAAAGTACTAGGATGTTCCTCAATGAGTGTTAAACTTTGTATCAGCTGTTGGATAAACTGACCTGTCCTGAAGTGAGAGGTTGATCTGTGGTCTCCGATAACAAGGCGGCCAGTATGTTCTTTCTAAAAGAAAAGGCAATTTCTTTTGGAGCTTTAGGGTGCACTGGCATCTTTGCCAACATCCTAGAGATCTTGAATGGAAAAGGTTTGCTGTCAAACCGTGACAACCAACTGTAGGACTGCAAATTTTACGACCTAACAACTGCTGCCTCTTGATGAACTTGTTTCATCTTTGTTTTGTTGATTATTCTGAAAAAGAAACCCCAACAACTAGACACTCTTTACTCCTCCCGCACCCCAAAGCTGGTTGTATTTCATTCTGTTTCTTGCCACTGATATGAAAACTACGCTACACAATGCTGGGCAAATGTGAATTAGGTTCTGACAATTTACTCTTTGGGTGTCTTCCTCTGGCACCACGGGCACTATGCAATGGTTCAGTCTTTGCATCTTACAATGATCCCACTTTTAGACTGGTCACAGTATCAGGTAAAACCCTCACTGTGCTCGTTAATTTATTGGCTCAGTAGTTGCTCATTACCAAATGTATCCCTGTAGTCAAGCGCTGGCATTACACAGCAAGCAGCGTTAAGTACCCAAGCAGACGTTAAGATTAGTGGTAGTGGGATGTTTTAATAAGGTATTGTATTCCTATCCACCAGGAAGTATTAACTTTCGCCTCTTTAATACAGTAAAATATTTTAGCTTACAATAACCCTGTGTTCAAGGAAAATAAGCTAGTACGAGTAAAATTATTTTTCTTGAAAGTAAGCAGAACTACAGTACTAAACCAACATTTTGTAAATGGAAAAAGCACAAATTTACTAGTTTTGCAGCATTTTTTTTGCAAAAAGCATAGCAGAAATAGTTTTGGTGCATTTCCTCTAGAAGTATTTTCTGGATTAGTTAATTAGGTTTAGTATTTCGCTGTTGTGATCTGTCAGTAATTTTTATTAATGCCACTGTTTTGAATCTTCAAATTTTTTCCAGTGAAAGAGAACCTGACAGACGTAGCACACGAGGCTGTACAAGGACTTTCTCGTCCCCGCTTTTATGAGCTGGTCTGGAGCACTGGGGGGGTGCGGGGGGCTGCCGAGCAGAGCCCCCATCATTCCGGCCCGGCCTTTTCCCCGACCCCGCTGCCGATGCGCCAGCTGCGGCTGCGGAAGCCGCAACCCCCCTGCACGGCGAGGCCCCAGCGAAGCCGCCTGCGGAGCGGCGCCTCTCCCCGCAGCACCCCCGGGAGGTGCCGCCCAGAGCCCGCGGGGGAACGCTGCCCTGCCCGCGGCGGGGGGCAGCGGAGCGGCCTCACCTTGCCAGCGCCCATCAGCCGCAGGAACTTCTGCTTCCGCTCCTCGTTGCCCAGGTCCGCCGCCTCCCAGCTGCTGGAGCCCTGCGGGAGCACACGCTGACTAACCCGGCGGCCCTCCCCGCCGCTGCCCCCCGGCCGCCCGCTCCCGCTGGGAAGGGAGCGGCCAGCAAGGCCGCGGCCTTCCCCGCATCCCGCCGCCCCGGGGCCCCGCAGCCGCCGCCTTCCCCCCGGCCGCCTCCCGCCCCACGCCCGTTTACATCGGGGGAGGCCGCTCGCTTGAGGCCGTGGTGGCCCTGGGACTCTCTGCCCGAGCTCATGGCCGCGGCTGGGTGACCGGGCCCCTCCGCCGCCTTCCTGCCGGAGCCGCTCCCTCGGCCCGCGGCGGGTCACGGTGCCGGGTCGCCAGCAGGGCACGCCGGGATCGGTAGTTCTGTCCCGGCCCCTGGCGGCGCGACGCGGCGGGCGGGGACTACGAGTCCCACAGGCCTCCACGGCGGCGGCGGAGGGGCTGCCTCCTCACGCTGATTGGCAGGAGCGCGGGCCAGCCAGTGGGCTCCGCCTCCAGAGGGGCGGGCAGAACGGGGCGGGGCGGGGCTGGCTGCCGCGCCGGTGGCTGAGGGGGCGCCGCCGCGGTGACCGCTGGCTCTGCTCGGTGTGATGGCGAGTGCGGCGCTGCTGCCGGTCAGGCATGAAGTGCCGCTGGGGGAGCGAGGGGTGGGCGGGGAAGTAGCTCTCGTCTCCGGGGCTGTGCTTCTGCCGTCGTATGTGCGCGGCCGGGCGGCGGCTGGCTCGGAGCCTGAGGTAATCCCTACTGAGGGAAGGTGGGCTCTGGCCGCAGCCGTGTGTGCGACCCGCCGGTGTGGGGGCGGCGACGGTCCCCGCCTGGGCGCGCCGCTGCCGGCGCCTCAGGTTGGGTAACGTCCGCCTGAAGGCGGCGGTGGCGCCCCGCGCGCCCCGACTTGCGCGGGAGGCGCCGCCCTGAGGTAACGACCTGAGGTAACCCCTGAGGCGCCGCCCTGAGGTAACGCCTGAGGTAACAGCGGCGAGGGCGCGGCCGCAGGTTCCCGCCACTTCCCTCAAACCCCGGCGCTGCAGTCGGGGCGGGGATGCGCGCGCCCCCGCTGTCCCTGGTCCCCTTCAGCACCCGTCCGTGTCCCGTCAGCTCAGTCCTGAACTGCAATTCCCCTCGACACTGCGGGACACGGGGCCATCCCGCCGACCGGTACCGCCACCTCGCGTGGAGTTTGTGACCTGTGTGGAATCCTATTTGGATCTCCACATGTTTCCGTTAACCCTTCAGTTGCTCTGGCCCTTGGCCTTCACCGTCCTTCCTGCGGTCCAGTCTTCTCCACATATATGCCGTGTACAAAGCAGAGATTCAGTTATTACCCCCAAGTCAGTATTTTTTCATGTATGTCTGCGTCAGAATTAGCTTCATTTGAATGAGTTGCCATTGAATTTTAATATTCTGGAGGATTTGCTTACATTTGTTGGATGGGAAGATGCACAGTCACCTCTTTAAGTCTTCACACCTTAAACATTAAGAAAATCTCTTCTGTTTTAATTCCTCACTTACATAGTGACTTTGTCCCGATGATAAAGTTGTAGCAATCCAGCTAATGCCAGGAGGTTAAAGTGCACATGCTGAAATGTGCTAACAGCGTATGTCAATTCATATTGCAGCTTAACACTGGTTAGTTTAAGGTTAAAGTTGGTTGTTTAAGGATTTTTTAAATTAAAATGAAGTAAACTACTCAAGATGAAAACAGGTATGAGTGCACATAAGTGTATGCAGTCTTACTGAAACCTCTGTAACAGCTGATTTACATTACAACCAAATGGTTGCAATTTTCTTGTTGCCAAGGAGCTAAAGTTAGTGTCTTAATTAGACCTTTTTTGAGGGGTTGTCAGTCTCTGTGTTCATGTTGTCCATGTGCGTAAAGGCAGCCACTTCAGGCATGGATTTTTTCCTCTCTAGCAGTACCCATAAATTACATGTGCTTGTTCCCTCCTCAGTCTTCTTGTGTGCCTTGCACATACAGTATAGGAGGTAAGAATATGCCCCAGATCTTCAGAGCTTCTCAATAGTTGGCTTGAATCTGAACTTGCTTTTAACTTGCAGCGATCTAAGCTGCATGGCTTTGCATCTACTTATCTTCAGTGGTTTGTTTGGCTTATTTTCTTCTAAACACATTTTTTTTAATTCTTACTTTTATTGTTTTTGTCACTACAACTGTTAAACATTTTGGATTTGAGCCAGTAAGTCTATCCACCCATCTGTCTAGCTCTTTTTTCCATCATGGAAATTTTTGGATTTTTAAGGTTACAGGGAAGGAAGGAAGGGCACAGCGGGCTATGCCTGCTAATGCCAGGTGCAGTCATCTGCAAGGCAGGAAGACCACACCCTGCAAAGAGTGATTAGGGGCAAACATAACATTGGAAATGTAGCACATAGGCCCCATAACAGCTAGGTCTGCTCACAGTGTAAAGATGCTTGCAAAGTTACCTTGCAAGTAATTTCTCTTTATGCTGAAGCAGCTTGGGGAGTGGGTGATGGTGATGGGTCTGGTCCCATTAACTCACTTTTAGCTGAGGTGATCTGACTGGTGGTCAGAGCTGAGTCCAGCTTTCAAACAGTTTGGGGAAGATCCTGCTGTGGCTACCTCCAGTTTTCTGAATGTAGTTTTCCTATGCTCTCCCGGTAGTGAATGAAAAGTTCCTATAGGGCTTCTGAAGTCCAGGCTCCTGCTCTGAATTGTCTTTGAGAGGAATCTTTGTGCTTGGGGAATGAATTGCTCCTCGACAAGTTTGTCTTCATGAACTTCCTCCTTCCAAAGCTAAAAATGTGTCATTACAATGTTTTTTGTGAGTATGGTAATTGAGCTTTTCAGTCACTTTGATACTTTATAACATTTTCCCTGAACCTCATCATTCAGATGTTACCCACTGTTCTTTTGTAGGACTGAAATACAACGAAAGACAATTACAGAGAAAATACTCTGGAAGATGGAGCACAAAAGCTCAGCAGATCTAAATAACGTAGAGAGGTGTGCTGGTATAGCCCTTCCACTCCTGGGTAGGTAGACTCAGAGTTAAAGGTATATGCAGAATATCATTATTTCCAATTATTATTTATACAAAATTACACAAGGATAGTGATGTTTATGTTCATGTTCACATATATTGCACTTGCTTGAGTGTGCAAAATCAAATAGAAAGGCACAGCTCTTACACCTGCTTTCTACAATATCTGTAGTTACTGTTAGATAATTATAAAGAGCACAAGGGAGCGTTAATATGAGAGAATGTTATATTTACAACTTTAACCTCATTTTAAAGCATTTAAATGTATAGAATATTATATAATGACCATAATAGTGGATTAATTTAAATTTCAATACTTAAAAATTATTTCAAACAAGAGAGTAAAAATGCAAAAACATAAAAGTAACATTACTTCATAAATTAAAAAGCTCAATTTTTAGCAGCATTTTTAGTCTGTTAACTTAATAGGAATCGTGGTAATCTAATACTAGTGAAACTGTACCTTTTCCAATATTTTTAAGTTCAGCTTTTATTACAGTTTCTGTATTATTATGCCTAAATATGTGTTCCTTTAATAAAAACAAGTGTGAAATTTTAGCTTCATGGCTATGGTTCCCCTATGGGACAAATTGAGAAGGTTTGCCTTTGGAAAAAAAAAAAGTGCAAGAAAATGAGACTCTGAAACTCTGAATCAGCTATTATAACTGGGTCTTAGTTGTGCCTTAGTGCTAAATCCAAGTCTTTTTCAGAACAACGGAAATGTTTATATGGCTGACTAATGGTTTGGTAATTTTGTTTTTGTTTACATTTTGAATAATGATGTGCTGATGATATTTTAGTGAGAGGTTTTACAAAATTTTTTTCCTTAGTTTATTGCTCACTTGGGATAAAAATGCTCTGGTTTTGCAGAAGAGAGGTTGTTTAATAAACAAATACATCCCTAGCACCAAATGGCATCCATCTGCTTATGGAGTAACTTAAAAATGGAGTCACCTGGCTGATAACAAAACTGTGGATTCTCTCAGTAGCAGACTGGTTATGTAAAGGTTTCACTTATCTTTGTGGAGATATTGCAGATAATTCTGAGGATGTGAAACTCATGAGCTTTATATTATTCCAGTAACACTAGTAAATTATAAGAAAGGAGTTCTGAAATTCCTGTTGTGCTAGGGTTCAATGTTATATTTGCTGTGTTCTTTTAAACAACAGAAATATAATGATTTGCAGGAGACAAATTTGGTTTCTAAGAAGAAACCTGTCTTCTCCAATCTGTGAGACTGTTTTAGAATACAAAAAAAAGAGTATGTAAGGATCCTGGGCAGTATTTGTGTGGTTTCCACATTTCTTTCATATAGTCCCTCTGAAGACCCTGGAGGTATTTAAAAGACGTGTAGGTGTGGCACTTAGGGACATGGTTTAGTGGTGGACTTGGCAGTGCTACATTAATGGTTGGACTCAGTAATCTTAAAGGTGTTCTCCAACTCAAACGGTTCTATGATTCTATGAAGAGACTATCCTGAAATGAACACTCCTTTCACAGGAGGTGAGATTTTTCCATGAAGCAGAAACCCGCTATGATGCAGAAATCAGACCTCAAGTAAATGACTACCTGTCAGCATAGCTAAAGTACAATAGGGTGGAATGCTGAAGTTTCTTGTTGGAAATGAACAGAGATAGACAATAAGGTGAGAGTGAGTAAAATGACAAATAAGGTAACAAAATTATTCAGTCATGTACGATTATACTCTGCCAATTGTGCTCTGTCTTAGACTTTGCTGTGACTCTCTGCTTCTGTAGTGAGCTCCAGTCTGTGGACGGGAATCATCTTTGGGGGTGGACGGTAGGCAAACACAAGTTCTACTACAGGAAATAGGAGAAAAACTACCTTAATGAAGATTTTCCACCCCAGTCCAATTCCAAGTTTTGAACCTTAGCAATCTGTATTATAAAAACTTCCAGGCAGACAACAGCTTAGGAAAGCTAGGTATGGGAAAGCTGAGGCTTAACTAGATCTTGCAGAAGTAGTTTTATGTTTAAAGAACCTGACATAGAATCTTTGAAAAAAAATTTTTTTTGGAGCTGTCTAGAGGTAGGGTAGATTAGAGCAGAACTAGGTCTGACAGCAAAAAGAATTTTTTCATTGTGTAACCTGGTAAAGACGTCTTTGCCATGCAGCGACCGACTAAGTTGCAGCAATAAAAGTATCGTAGGGTGACTGAGATACTGGACAGCCCTGTCTTAGAAGCCATGGATTCAGAGTTGAATCTTCCCCTGTTACAGTCCTGGTTCCACCCAAGACTAAGCAGCTTTTGGAAAATTATCCTACCTTTCTGCTTCATCTTTGAAATTAGGACAATACATCTACATGCCAGTGGTAAGAATTAATTAAGGGTTACACAGGGTGTGTTCAAAGCAATGTGTAAGTGGTAAATTTTAGCTATAGTGTAATTGGACTACTCTAATTTATAATATACTAGCTGACATTGGCATATAAAATAGGATCAAGCTCTCCTCAAGTGCTGTAGAATTTTTAATTGTTGCTAATGAACTTCTGATACTCTTTCTATCTAACTGTCACTGTGAGACAGGGAATGCTGCCAGTATCTCTCTGTAGAAAAGTTTAACAAGCAAACTATTTCTTTTTCCCCAGCTTGAAATAAGAAAAAAATATGTATGTACACATACACCTACTTTAAGTGCACAGTTTAAATTAAATTTGTTTTAGGCAGAAAGCTTTATTTGTTTTAAAATGGAAACAGGGCATTACCCTAGCATTTCAAAACTATTTCATCCCTTTCAGCATATTTTAAGCTGAAAATGCTTCCTGTTTTCTGACCAGCTTTGCTTAGTAGTTGTCACTGCAATATATAGAGGTTGCCACAGAGCAGAGTGGAAAATAATCTGTATGTCACTGGAGGTGGGGAAAGAAATCTTTTTATTGAAATCTGAACTTGCACAACATACTTATTCAGAGTGTTTTAGTGGCCTGATGTCTGCCAAAAGTTCAGTTCCAAGCTCTTGCTAGGTTTTGTTTTAAGGGGTTGGGAAGAAAGAGAGACAAGCTCAGAGCAAACAAAGAGATTTCGATAGAAGGATTGCTGAGAAGAGAGCATCAGTTAAGGGAAGGCAGTCATAGATGTTAACATTTAAAAAGCCCCTTCGAGGACTAACAAAATAAAGGATAGAGATGTCCTCATACTGAAATGGCTTTTATATTTCTGAACCTGTTATAAAAGCTTTTCTCAAAACACTTCCCTTTTTAAAACAAAATAGTTTCTATCGTAAACAAGACAGACGGCACATCAATACAAAGACTATCTTCACTTGCTTTTATTTCTGGGCTAGCAGAACAGGCCATTATTCAATACCACAGGAAAAAGAATTGTTGCCCCAGTTAACTTCTCCATTCTTTGTTTTCTTCATTTGTTTATGTCCTTGAACCTAACACTGTGCAGGCTTCTAGTACCATTGCATGTATTATGCTTTGTCCTCAATCAAAGATTTCTTAAAGTCCCACTTTTTAACATTATAAAAGGTACATTAGGACACTTTTCTCCAAGTACAGTCCTAGTGGAGACAGGGCCCAGGTGGTTTTTTTATCGGTGTGGCCAGTCAAGGCCAACCATATATCTCTTACTTGCAGCTGATGTGAACCAGCTGCATCAAAATAAGGAAATACAGTACTTCACTTCCACTAAGATTTTACATCATATTAGGCTGACTAGGCCTCTTCATTTACTACTGTACATGGTACAGTGCTAGAACATTGTACCTGAGTAAAAATCGTTTTTATTGTAATGAAGATATAGCTTTATGTATCTTCTTTTCCTTCATTTTCTTTTGTGCTTGCTAACACATAAAAGCACCAATAAAGACAAGACATTTCACAGAAGGATCTACCAAAGTCATTTACTCTACGGTGCGTCTGAATGATGAGACAAGATCTTTGGTATTGTCAAAATGAATTGTGTTTGTTTAGAGTGAAAACCCAGTAGTTTCTTCCTTTGGTATATCTTCTGTTTCATCCATCTGTAGTAAAGCAGAATACTTTAAGGAAAAGGGAATCTAACATTTCCAATATATTTCTCTTGGGGAATTTAAGCTATCAGGTAATTTGAAAATGGCATGGACAAACCACTCCTTAACACACTTCAGTGACTAACACTGTTGAAACAGGTTGAACAGAATTAACTTTGTCCTTTTTGAGTCACGGGGTGCCGTGAAAGCCAAAGTCACCTAAGTCAGTTGAAAGTTATCTGCATACAGGATTTGTCTCTGCACATAATTATTCTTGTTCCTAACACCTTTGAATCTTTTACTGTATGGGCCAAGGGAAATCTGAAGGAAAATGTAATTGGTGTGGGAAAAACACTGGCTCTGTGTGTTCTCCTTCCTAACCCTGTACGATTGTAATAGTTGCTTCTCCCTGGGGGCTTCGGTAACATTTGTGGAAGCGGTCAGTGGAAAGGAATGAGAGATAACACCAGGTATCTTTATGCTGCTGGTTTTCATTTGATCCAAAATGCTTTGAGAAAGATTTTAAAGGTGTAAAGAAAATGGGTGTGTTAAAACTCTCATGTATCTCCATAGCTCCCAAGTCAGAATCCTTTTTTAAAATAAATGTTTCTGCCTAACTTTTCAGATGCACCCAATGTCCAAACAAACTTTGAAGACTCATGAAGATTTTTCTTTTCTGATAATACCTGAATCTCCATGATAGAGCTATATCACAATACTGTCTGCTGCCACCACATCAGAAAGATTTTTTTTCTCCTGCAAAAACATTGTCATTAATTTGTGTCCTGGGAGTATGTGTTCCAAATATGTGATCATTCATTACCCCTGTTATTTGCAGGAGCCTATGGGAAGGTGAATCAGGTCCATTGTAGCCAGCTTTGTGTGTGTTCTTGTCACTTGTGTTACTTAAAACATAGGCAGCGTGTTTCCTTGGCAATACTGAATCTTGCTCATTTTAGCTACTGGAAGATCATTACTGTACAAAAGGACATACAAATACATATTTGCTTTTCCATGTACTGGGCTCATGGATTATTAATTGTGTATCAGTCACAGCCTATTGGCTTTGAGTGGCTGCAGTAAACACAACAATTAAAGGGGCGTTCATTAACCTCTTTTACCTGTTTTACACCAACATCTGATTTCTTACATCAGGTCTTTAAAATTAATGTAGTGATCTTTTCAAGCTATACACAGTATAAATAAACTACAAACTATCTGGCAACTTTTCCAAGAACCTGCTGTGCACTCTGCCTATATTGAAGTTGACTTTACCATTTTGGTATTCATTCTCTTATAATAAATGACATTAAGGTGTAGGTGCAGTACTGCACCAATTTCTGTACATTTTGACTTTGAGCATAGAGATTTGTAGCCCAAGCATCAGGATATTTTTAATAGTCTAAAATAATACATTTTAAATAAATTGATCTAGGCATGAAAGATCATGTCCTTTTAATATCATGATACTTATGATAGGTGTGAGACTGACTATCATGGAGTTGTGGTATCCTGCCTGGAGACAGGGCAGTGTCCTTTACATTAGGACAGTGATTGTGACATACAAGCACAGTGTGCCAGGAAGAAAAATATGCTGTTCTACTGACTTTATGCCACCTTCCTAGTTTTTCTGGGGGCTTTAACAGGTGCCTTTTTTCTATTTTAAGTAATGCATTATTTCTAAAGCACTTGGGATCCGCAGTGGGAAGTCTTCGTATAAATGCCATGTGTAATGCTAGAAGTTCTGTACAAAAACCCAAAGCCTTTGTTTGAATGAAAAGCTGAGAAAAGCAAATGTAAAGCTGTATGCTATCCCCAAACAATTTAGTGAGTGCCTAAAGTGTGATACGTATAAATGTTCCTGTATCTGGTACTGATAAAACTGGTATGTGTTTCATACAAAATCATATCATGTATATCATAGAAACATAGAATTATGTAGATTGGAAAGGACCGCCAGGGGTCATCAGTCCTTTTGCTCGATGCAGATCCAATTAGAGCAGGTTGCACAGAGCCATCTCCAGTCACACTGGAATATCTCCAAGGATGGTGATGCCACAGTGTTTCTTGGCAACCTGGCCCAGTGTTTGACCACCCTCAAGGTAATTTGTTTTTCTTTCTATGGAATTGGAATTTCCCATATTTCAGCTTGTGTCCACTGCCTCTTATCATGTTACTGCTCACCTCTGCGAGGAGCCTTGTTCCATCTTCCCTGCACCCTCTTAGTTTGTACAGCAGTTGGAGGCTGCAATAAGCAATCACCTTCACCTACTGTTCCCCAGGCTGAGCAAACTCAGCTCTCTCAACTTCTTGTAGGTCGTGCTGCAGCCTCCTAGTTGTCTTGGTGTCTCTTGGAGCTGGACTTGCTCCACTGTTTCAGTATCTGTCTTGTACTGAGAAGACCAGAGCTGGAGGCATTGCTCCTGATGCAGTCTCACAAATGCCAGAAAGAGGGAAATTATCAAATGCCTCAATCTGCCGGCAATGCTCCTGTTAAAACAGCCTAGGATGCTGTTGGCCGCCGTTGCTGCCAGGGCACACTGTTGGCTCATGATCAGCTTGTTGCCCACAGGGACCTCCAGTTTTTTTCTTGCAAATAGACTTTCTAGCCAGTTGGCCCCCAGCCTGTACTGTTGCATGGGTTTATTCCATCTCAGATGCAGTATTCTGCATCTTAATGTATTGAATTTTAATTATAGAATTCAATGCATTGAGTTATAATTTTGTGCTAGTAAGAATTAATAGTTTTGTGTTTGTCATTTGGGAATAGCAGTGGCATGCCTTCTGAATAGCCTAAGTAATGCAGAATTATGCGTACTATGACTCTAATTTTTGGATAGTCAGTTTACCAAAATCATCTAAAGCTGATGATATCTTGGGTGCATCCTGGGATAAATAAATTACAGAAATCATAGTAAATTACCAAAGAAGGGATAGTGAATTGTTTCCTGAAAGCAGGTAATTTTTTTTAAACTAGCAATGCTTCATTTTTGTTTTGTACATTTATAAATGAAGTGGGCTACTTTGGAAGTAAAACCAACTTTTCTCCGTGGTTATTCTGTTTATTGATCAAACTGAATATTTTCTTGTTAGATTGATTTAGTTTGGAATATTTTCTTTAATGAAAGAGTTCAGAATATACATTGTTCTGAGGATATTGAATCACCATTTAATATTATACAATGTTGTCATTGTATGTTGGTTTACATATAATGGTTGCTCATGACTAGTGTTCTTTCACATGTACATAAATTCTGAAACTAAAAGCTAGCTTAACTTTTTATATCGTATGTCAATATTTATAATAAAATGTTTTATTAGAATTTTAAGATTTTTAGAATTATATGAACAATTTGGTCATTGATAACAAGTGGCTTTGGTTTGGGTTTTCTGACAGTCATAATAAAGGTAGTTTTCTTTGTGGTGATAGCAAACCCCCTTAGAAGTAACACAAATCTTTACTTATGCCTTTCCCCCACTGTTAATTCCTTTGCCCTTTTTCAGAATCTTGGAATTGGTCACAAATTAGTCTGGGAGGATGAATTCAACAGATCTCTGTCCATGGTCTGTTGCAGCTTTCTCAAAAGGGCTGTATGCCCGCAATGTTAGGAAAATTTGGTGTATTGTAAATTAAACCTCAGTGCTGAAGATTCTCAGCTAGGAGATGTTATACAGAAAACCAGCATTTCTGGTGCTGCCTATGATTTTCAGCTGATGACCCCCTTTGCTAATGAAGCATGCAATCCTAATTTGGCATGGGTCACAGATAGGATGATGTTCTTGCAGGTGAAATGTCATTTGCCACATTTTGCAGAGTATTAGTCTGAACCTATATTTGGTTGGCACCTGTGCTCCAAAACTGGCATCCCACCTTGTGAGAAGGCAGAATGCCACTCTGACAGATGGGGAGGAATGCAAGCATGCCAGCAAACCAGTGTATGCATCAAGGGGTCACATTTCTCTCCAGGAATGTTGAAATACCGGTACATGCAGAGCTTCTGTATCTGAGGCACACGTGTTTCTTGGCAACGACCGAAGTTCCTGCTGAATATCTTGGCACAGTACGTGAGGAAGCTTAGTGAATTTTCATGGCTTTCATAGGGTTTCTACACCATGGGAGCCTACATATAATTTCAGCTAAGAATGGCCCTATGAATATAAACAGAAGAGGGAATATATTTTGCAAATTATTCTTTCTTATTAATAGATTAAGAACTGTTAAAATGCCATCATAGCTTTCATGGATAATGATTCTTTTGATTAGTTAATGGTTGGTTTATCCTGGTCTGAGAGCAATAGAACGTGTGGTTTGGCAATCAACCCAAAATGTGAATATCACAGCTTAAACTTCTACCATTTCTTTTTTGTACTTTATTTTATTTTAACTCAAAAGTAAATTCTGGAATCCCATCACAGTTTTGTATTTCTGTAAATGAGAGTTTTTTCTGTGTTCCCCAAAATTATATACTGTATTAAAATTAACTTCGGGGCATTCCTTTCTTTTGCTGAAGGTAATTCTAAACGGTTTATTTCGGTGTTTTTAGTTTTTTGCCTCCAGAATTACTGTAAAGCTTTTCTATTTCATCCACTACAGCACAGTGTTTTTCACATTTGAATAGCTGCATCAACATGAATCCTTTATAAGGACCTTAAAAACAAACTTTGCCAAGTCCCAGAATACAGAAGCTAATTCACATCCCAATACTCAGCTGCCTCATGAATAAAGGAGAGTCTGTGCCTGACACTTTGAAGCTGTAGCTGTTAAACCATACAGACTATTTACCTCAATAAATCATTATAAGAAACTAAGGTACAATTATACCCACAGAGAAATAGAATTCAAAACACTGATTTATGTGGTTCAGTGCCTGTTCCCTTTTCCATCATGTTTTGAATTTTATGCATGTTTGTCATCTTTGGCTGCTTCCATGTATCTTTAAACTAATGGGTCTTGCTTTTTTAACATTCCTCATTAGGTTTGTTATTTTACTTTGACATACAGACATGATTTGCACGCTGTACAGAGTTTTGCATTTAAAATTAACTAATTTCTTATGCTATAGACCAAAAATGGAAAATGTGAGTAATTTGTTTAAACTAACATACACCCTTCTCTGGTTAATTTGTGACCATCTGAGCTGAAATTCCATATTAGTTAAGAAATTTTTTGGTGCTTATTTGTGGGATCTGAAGAGAGACCGCTATACAAAGGAATCTATCATTGTGCTTTTCAGAATGTGCCTATTAATCTAGAGGGTTATCATAAAGAGATGGAAGCCATATGAAGTTCATTTGGACTTAGTTCCTAAACTTATTTATCCCTTGAAGAGGCAAAATGAATCTAAAAGATAAAAATTAAATAAAATGCAAGTGTTGGCTCAGAGGAAGGAATGGCACTGAAACCGACAAATAATTCCATATGAAGTGGTAGAAGTGAGGTAAATATATGTAGCAAGTGAAGTCCGAGAGCAGCCACAGACTCTGTTAGGCCACCCAAGCCTTTAAGAGCATACAGTGTTGTCCCGTAGAGCAACAGGGTGGGGAGCGATTTAATAACCAATGAGTGTTCCTTAATAAAACTTCAGAAAGTTACAAAATATTTAAAAGAAGATTTTAAAATATGAACAATAGTAAATATACTACAGTAACAAATGCTTTATGCTTTGCTAATAACTTTCAGTGCTGATACTTAGGTGGATTTGAACAGTCCTGGGTGAGGATGTATCATGCGACCTGCTTGATCCCAGTGGTTTGGATTAGAGTAGTACTTGTCTGAACTTTTGAGAGGGAGTTATAAATCCATCATTGTTTCTGAGGTGATTTGTAACATGAAAGTTTTTAGACCATGTGTAATATTCATATATCTAGTTATAAAAGGTCTATCTGTTGAAGACAGGTTTGGCCAGACTATTCTTGCTTTACAGTGGGTAACAGAAATTAACTTGAGAAGCCTAAATGATGATGTGTAAATCTCTCTGTATTTTCATTATCTTACACTGATTTTCATAAGTTCATACATGACTATGCACGTATACTCTGTATATAATACATGAGTAATGGCACACAATCTTTTGCATGCACTCTGTTATTTGCATATATACCTAACTCTTACACTTCGGCGTGTTTTTGCCGCTCTGAATCTACAGGCACTTTGTGAGGAAATAATATTATACCTAAAAATTCCCATAGGCAAACAATGTTATTTATCCAAAATTGAAAACGTGTATAGGAAATTCTGTAACCTGTTTCCCAGTGTTCCAGGAGTCTGTAACATACTGCTTTTACAGTCTGATAACATTTAAAATGTTTCTGTCATTATATCCATGTAGTTAATAATGTTTTTCTGCTACTAAAGTAGAGGATTGCTTAGAAATATTGATGATGGTGGGATTTAACTAATCTGTGGATTCTACTGCATTCTACTGTTGGCTACTGTAATGGCAATGTGAGATCTCTTGTATTATCCAGACATAGAGCGACAAAGTTATGGAATCTGGGAGCAGAAAAGCAGGACATCCACTTATCTCCAGAAAAAATAGATATATTTATGCTCATTAGCAAGTCTATTTCAATCTTGTTTCTTACAGAAACACATCTGAAATGTCCGTGCCAGTCTGTATCTCAGAAAATGTTAGCTGATTTCAATAGAATTTGACAGTGTGGCAGTGTCTGAGAAGTTTCAAGTTACCAGCTTCAGAAAAACCGGTGACTAGATAGGGAGAGCGGTCTGAAGTGTTCCGCTGTGCAGCTAAGACTGCGGAGTGAATGCAGCAGTTTCTGTAGCCAACCAGGCAGCTTGTCTTCATTTCTGTATGAATCATGTGTTGTGTCTTGCCCGGCTCCTAGCCGAGTACCCAGCTGCGTTCCCTGGTGAAGTGCTAAAAGGAACCAGAACTTGTGCTACCTGTGGTCAAGGGAAATTGAAGGGAGAGGCTGCAGGACACACATGCAGCAAATGGCAATTATTGTGGTTAGACCCACATGAGTGTGATACAGCACAAATCAACTGTAGCCACACTATGAATATTTCCATTTCTTACAGAGCAATTTGTTCAACAACACCATTTATATTGGTTGAAATTCCATTAATGAAACTACGTATTCTATGGCTTTGTAATACCTAAATTTTATTTTTCGTCTGTTCATAAGGCTCTAGAATGGAGATCCCTGCTCAGTTATAAAAATAGCAATGTCTTCAATGATTGAAGTTTCTTATTAGAATTTTCCATTAAGAAAATTTCAAATTATTAATGTTTCACATTGCTTTTATACTTCAATGCCAGTGCGACCATGTAGCAAAGAGCCATTAGATTTTCCAAATCTCATCCTAAGTTGAAAGAAATTCTGGGACATTTTCAACAATTTCTGAAATTTCAAATGTTTGCTAGGATTTGTTGGCTCAGGTGACCTTGCATCTTCAGTCTTTCAGTTTTCTGAGCAACAAATATAAATACATCCTGAATGCTATTTAAGAGCATCCAAATTTATGGATTCTTTGCCATTATCTTCTCAGCTGTTGGGATAGCAAAGAAATGCAGGAAGCTAGTTCTGTCACTACTCATGCCATTTTCTCTTCTGGTAGAGACTGACAATTACATCTGGAACTTTTCATCAGCTCTAAAATAGTACACATAAAGAATAACAGTATTTTGATTCCTAATGAAATCTCTTAACAGATTTCTAAGGACCGTCTATGCTTTCAGATGTGTGTTCTGTTCTAAACATGGGCTCAAGAGCAGTGTGCTTTGGCTATGCATTATGTTTTACTGAAATAACTGTACAAGTATAACCTGGATGTGGATGCAACTGGAATAATATTAAAGGGCCATGACCATCTTCCCTAACAAGAGGAACTTCACACACAGAAAGCAACCTTACGATCTCATTACAGTACAGGGCTTGATCTGATTGAATTAAATCAGTGTAATTAAGCATAACTGTTGTATGTAGACAAATCTTAAGTACTGCATGAATACAGGCAAAGAATATACTTGCTTAGTTTACAAAACACTGTTAGTTGCAGCTTATCACACGAATAGGGAGAACAATTTTTAAATAAACTTAATGATTTAATGATGCAACTCTGTGTGTTAAGGAGGACAAGATATGCCTCAGGAAAGCACTGTGAGTGTTGATCTCAGGCATCTGAACCAACTTGTTGAGGTTATCTAGCATGATTTTTCTTGTGGCTAGTTTGCAAAAGTAGTAACAGTAAGGAAGTACCGTTTTCTGCATTTCTTTCTAAGATTCTCTTCTATTAGCAGGTGCCTTTCGCTCACTGAAACTTTAAGTTCAAACAAAGATTCTTTAATTTTAGCAATGATTCTTCAGAACATCCAGGGATTACATGTAATAGATTGTGTGTATAGCATGAGCAAACAAGGCATCAATAATAACCTTCTAACATGGTTTTATCTGGATGTACTGAATTACAAGGAAAACAATTTTGGATTTTTTTCCTAAGTCTCGTGGATCACAGATTGTGTGTTTAAAAGTGAAAAGGGAGTAGGCAGACAAAGGAAAAGAAACAACATAAAAAGCCTTAAGTTTGCATGAGTTACACTATGCTGAAATCCTGACCTCAAATCAATAAGAAATCCTTTATCTGACACATATTGAGGGATTATAGACTCAACATTTTAGAGGATGTGTTTGAACAGCATTGACATCAAAACCTTCTGAAAACTCCAAGTGGATTATGAACCGTGTACTGTTTATATCTCTAAGTATAAGCAGCTGAAGAGTTGTTTCAGTCTATCTGTGCTACAGTTTTGCAAGTGTGCTAGGTTTAGTAGGGAGCAGGGGGCTGTTTATGTTGGTTGAGTGGTTAAGGCATAAGGACTCGAGGTCAGAGTTTTCCTTGCAGCTACAGACAGTCTTTGTGAATGGGGTAAATCAAGGCCTTGTTCTCTATCTCTTGTTTCTGTATAGGTACAGCAGAGATGGTACACTGGAAGTACTTGATGGGCTATTACAAGATATGTTTTATTATTTTTGAAAGGTGCATGCAATTACTTTTAAAGATATGATATGGCTACTTTAGATGTTGGGATTGAAAAATATTTAATAATGGACAATGGCCACTCTTCCAAAAAGGTGACATCTTTCAGAAGCTGTGCTTAGTGCGTCTGAAATCACACTGATGCCGTACTGCTTAAGTAGTTGTATTTTAGATGTACCAATATAGGCTGATCTCTGCATTTTAAACTGTTTAAACAAACTTGCTTTGCTGTGAAGTGTTAAAGACGCTGAACACTTCAATGCAATAGTCATTTATTTGGGTGTTTTGTGAGCTACATAAGACATTTTAGGACATTTGGAAAAGTGTTTATTGGATAAGCTCTTACCATGTATTCTGAGTTTTAAGAAAGGGAAAAGATTGAAATGTGTATTAAAAAAAAAAACCAACCCAAACCCCCAAAAAACACCAAGAAAAAAGAAGGGAAGGAAAATTACTGTCATGAACAAGTCTTTGGACTGTATCTTGCACGTTACAAACTCAGGGAAAAGCTATAATATTTGATTTAGCAGACACCCACTCAGGAAAGCCTTTTGGAGTCTGCACTGTGTCCTGTCAACTGTCTTAAAAGTTTCAACCCTCTGTTCCCTACTGATGGCCAGCTGTCCATAAACATGGAGAAGTGTGGGGGACCGGAACATTTAAAAAGGAATTCAGGCAATGAACGTCTATTATCTCCTTGATGTTTATGAGGAAAATGTTTTGCATATTGAAAAAAAACCTGTGTGATATACTTCTAGAAGGATGCTTATGGTATTCCTAAAATTAGTCTTCTGTCAATTTTCTTGTCAAATACAGTAGCAAAGAGATTTCTCCTTGGCAGCGATCTTGTTAATACAAATCAGAACTGTGGACTAGTGAAAGCACTGGATCTGTTGTTATAATATTCCTTCTGTGTGACAAGTCTATACATTTTATTTCATATACATACTTTCTGTTCTTAAATGAACATTCAAAGTGTTCTCCTTGAGCACCACTGAGAAACAGGGCTTTTAATTTTTAGAGTGATGGGACTTTTTTAAAGTTTTAAATCTAGATTTCATTATGTTTATGTCAAGATAAATGGAAACTTTCTGTTTTAAGGACTGTCAAAGTTCAAACACATTTCACTTCTGATCAAGCTTTAACAGGTAAGTTCTTAGCATGTCCGAGGCTGTCCCCAAATAAGGGGAACTTATTTGGAACTACTTATTGTTCTGGCTGGTGCCCTTAGGCAACAGCAGTATCAACAACATAATCTCTGCTGGACAAAACATATGATTTGCAACAGTGGGCAAATACGCCCGCAGAAATACAGCAAAAGAATATGGATAGGTTATATCTCAAATAAAATCTTACCTTTGTCTGAAAGATTGTTCTGAGTTTACCTGTCAGGGAAAGTAGATACAGTGCTGCAGAATTCTTTCAGGGCTTTGGTGGCTCTAGTACTATATGGAGCTCAACAAAATATAGTTTATCTTGTTTAACATGTCTGCTAAACTGTATTACCATTATTTTAAACTCTCAGTTTGTGAATACCTGGCCTTAACAGCAGTTTGATGATTGTAATGGTGATACCTGTGCACATTTGAAGCAGAACAAAGATGCTGAAGATTACAACACAGAGGCGAGAAGGGTAGCTTAGTCATGTTAAAGCACTGTGCTGGATCTTGGAGTGGGCTTTGATTTCCTTATTTCCATTAATGTTTTGACCTTCTTTGAGGATACATCTGTACTACTGATTGGTTTTGCTTTGACTACTGGAAAACTTCTGTCATGGAGGCGCGGATTAGGATTAGAGAAAATGAAAGACAGCATTGCACAATCTGACATAGAAAGAGGTGTGTCAGAAAGACCATAAAGAACTCAACTGTTTGGGTTTTTTTGCTGTGCTAGCCCCTCTTAGCTCTTTTTATAACAGGCACTGATTTCACTTGTTAAGTGCTAGAATGCTGTGAATTGTTTTTGCTTATGCAGGTATTATTTTTGAGATTATAAATGTTAAAATACTTTAAATAGTTATAGCTATAACTAAGAAGGCAAATGTTTAGTTTATCTTACTGGAAATCTGCTGAAAAAAGCTTTTCTTTTAAAAAAAATCTATATAAAACTCACGACTGTGCATTTTCCTAACAAAAGTCTGAATTAGCAGTTCACTAACAGGTAATGAGTGTGGTCAAGCAAGGTATTTTTTTATTCTTTCAAAACGTTTTAATTGCTTCAGGAAGTATACATATCAATGTGTCCATATACTGTATATGTATTTGTCTTCCTGCGTCTTCATGCTTATAAATATACCTATATTACGTACATGTATATAACCAGTTAAGAATGCAAATGTGTGTGTGCCCTAATACAGTAATTATAATGCAGTGGGATCGTATATATTGTATGCTATGTATTTTTTGGTAGGTAAATCTGTGAACTAAGAATTAGGAATGCAATAAGGACATGGGATTCATACTAGCAATTAATATCACTTGTCATAATTAACGTGCTTCCTGTTTTAAGATGTCAAAGGAAAGTTTCAGATTGTATTTTCTTCCTTTACTTACTGGATGAAGATTTGTTACTATTGAATTTTCTTCCATACACATTGAGAGAAAGCAAGCTATTAGTAGCAAGGAAGAGACAAGCTCACATTGTTGTCTTGACAGGTGGTGCTTGGGACTTCCTGCTTAGCCTATTAATGATCAGATTTTAATTTGAAGAAGTGAGTAAAGGTCCCAAATATCTTGTTTATCTCACTCTGAGTTTTAATAAGGCCTAAGACCTGCAGAAAGGCAAACAAACCCTTATGTATGCAGACAGGAATTCTTTTGTGTTAAGAGGACAATGTGAGATCTGGTATTATTTCTGGCTCTGCCATGGTCTTTCTCTGTGACCATGAGCCTTTTGCTTACTTTCTCTTTGCTCCACATTCCATACTTTTATTTAGGCATTACATTCTTCCCTCGCAACTTCTGTTTCTCATCTGTTAAAATTCAGGCTGCTCAGGAAAGAATCTGCCTTTTGTTGTGCATCTTCTGTCTCTATGAGTAGTGTCTGTTAGAATGGGATGTAGTTGTGGGTTGGGGTTTTCTAGTCTTTGGTCATTTTGTAACACAGATAAAAATGACTGCATTTATTATGTTGGGGCCATAAAAATGGATTCTGAATGTTGAACAGTTGAGAAATCGAAGAGAGATAATAAAATCTTTTAGACATGTAATGAAATTACCAATACAGGCAAAGGCTATTTTTTTATTTTTTATGGTGGTTTTGTTGTTTGTAATGTACTTTGTTGTTCTTGGATACCAATATCATTAACTTAATTTTTTTTTCAATGAAACTGATATTCACAAGATTAAAAGAACAGTTTTAAAAAAATACTTTGTATTTTTTATTGGTAAAAAAGGTAAGGAATTCTGAATTTAAAGTTGCTGCTAACTGATTTGGGAGTGTGTGATAATATATTGAAGTAAATTAAAGCTGCAACAGGAAAGACAAATATTGTATAATTTTTTTTGCAATCCATTTAATGACGTCTCTGTGTGCAATTAGATACTTGGAAGCAAGGGGGAAATTCATCGATAGTGAAATTGTTTACTTGACTTATAGACCACCTTTCCAACTTCAGTTCATAAACTTCTGGTCAGAAAAATTACTTGAAAATGTTTTTCTTGGTGAAGGCTAATATAATAAAGTACAGTGCCTACTGGAATTATGTGTATCTGTTATTTTTGTATGTTACGAGTAGCATATTGGAACCATAACAGTTTCCATTTTAAAGTACAACTTTTCAACATGTAAATAGGTAGTTACTGTATTTTAAAAATTACTTTCAAATTGTAAGACACAAAAAGTCTGTAACTGTGTAATTTGATTAAGAATTCTCGACTTCAAATGTTTGAACTTTTAATTTCTGAGAAACGCGCAGGGTATATGTATACTTGAAAGTACTTTTAATAGTTGTGCAGGAAAAGATATTTATGCCTAGTACAGGACAGCATGCATGCAAAATGAACCATCAGTGTAGAACCGTTTTAAGTTTACACACTGACTATGAGCAAGCTAGTTCATATTCTTGCATTGTAATCAGCTGATTTGTAATCCTGGTGACAATTCAGGATGGAGGAATTTGTTTGGGTTTCTCTTTGTTGGCTAGGGAATTAACCTTTTATATGTCTTTCCACAGGAGAGCTAAGATTTGAAGTGAGTTGAACATGACTACAGTCTGTTAAAAAAAAAAAAAAAAAAAAAAAAAAAAGCGACCTTAGTTTCTACTGTCCTGGCATTTTGATTATCTGCTTTAGAGTTTTTATAAGGCAATTTATACTTGCTGCATTGACATACATTTTCAAACCTTAAATTCACTGTGATCTTTTTTATTATTTGCCCTTTTTTGGTACCACAATATCTCATCAGGAAAGGATGTATTTTTTAGGGTATGATAGGAGTGAGTGGCAATCCAGCAGATTTAAAAGGTCACTGATTACCCATAAATTCTCACAGTGACCAATATCCAATAAAGAGGACATTTGATATCATGAGCTGACTACAAAAGGAGACCATTGATCTCCCCACACTAGTAGCAATCTTTTGAATTTTAGGTAAGAAACATGTTATTGTTTTGGAATACTGTATGTGGTCTAGTAAACTAGTTACTTCATATGTGTATTGTTCTAAAGTTTGCTGTATGCATATGGTAATTTATTGTGATGGTAGGACTGTGAGGAAGCACGCTGTATTGAGCAGTCCTGGTGGTACACAGTATAGGGTAATTGCAAAACATTGCCTGAATCATCTGCTCTGAAGACAGCAGTTCCAGGCTTCACTCAAAGGTACACAGTTGTAGATCAACACTGATTAAAAAGACTATTCGTTACAGTCTGGGCACTCCATTCTGTAATGACTGATTTAGACAAGAGTTGTAGTTAGAATCTAGGTTAAGATACTGTAGATAGGACAGACATTCTGCGGTCCTTATATTCTTACTCATATGTTTTACTGTCTTTCTGCTGTTAAGATGAAACTGTGCTTGGGTTTGGGGGGTTTGTTTGTTTTTATAAAAATAAACCCTATCTTGTCTCTGTGAAAATTCCCTAAGGAAACATGTTCAGTTGTTGAATCTAATTAAGTCTAGCCCCTAAGTATGGTTGAATCCTTGAGCTGTGCTCCTGCAAGCAGTTTGAGTTCAACTGAACTGATCTGCTTGACTAATGAGAACTTAGTTTTGAGGACTGCTACCAAATCTGTGTAAACAAAGCAGACCAGAAGGACATGGGATATACAGGTGTTTTTACAGTTATATCGTCAAAGCTCATCTTTCCTTTTTGCAGCCTCAGAGATGCCATCCTGTTCTTCCCCTTACCAGATCTTTTCCTTGCCCAAGTAGACAGAAGGTGTACTTTAGCAATGCTGCTAACAACAACAACAATAAAAATCAATATACAATGAAACTGGAATAACTCAAGTAAACTTTGTATTTATTATTTTCACCAGGACAGGCCAGTAATCAGTGCTTCAGAAATCTAATTCCTTACCTTCCCTCTCCTCAATACCTATATATACAGCCATGGAACAGTCACAGGTGAAACTTTTATTTATTTCCTGAAAACTGTCATCCAATAATTCTCCAAATCTGAAAATGGATTGATTGCATGTAAATAGCTTCTGCTCACATTTCTCTTCTTTGAATTCCTTTGATAATTGTTGTCCAGCATTTTCCCCCTGAAGTATCCTTTACATTCCTTCCTTGCTGCTCTCCACTGCTTTCCTTTAAAAGCAGACATTTTTATCCCATCATGTGTTCAAATGTTTGTGTTAACCTTTAAGATACCTCGACTATTCTGCTTAACTCTTGGAAATCTTTTTATGTCTTCATATAGTTTATACCAATTACCGAAGTTATCAGCAGAGGATCCTACAGCAGTTGTAATTCAGTATAGGAAGATATTACAACAGTGGGAGCACAAATGTATCTGTAAATACTGTTTATCCTAGTTAAATTCAACGGCCTGTCTGTTAGTTGATGTATATTCGTGGCAAAAGAGGTTTCACAGTCCATGTGTCACTTTGTTGTCTGTTAGAGTCCTTCATTCCGGGCCTTCTGGGCAAGTAGTCAATATCAAACTTTCTAAGCAATTCTCAGACATTTTCCCCTAAATCAGTGACAGTTTTTGTCTTCCTTCCAACTACTACAGGCTGTGGATCAGAAATCTAAACCTACTAACTAATACCTATTTATTTATGTACTTTGCATACATAAACTAATGAAATATCTTAGTGGTCTGAGTCAGTCTCCATGTAGCTGGCTTACTGATCTAATCAAAGTTACTTGCAAATAGCCTGTTCTCTTTCAGGAAAGAACATACCAATCCTTTATAGCATCCCTTCAGTTTTTGTCTGCAATTTCCAAAGCTTTAAAAAAAATCTACCTTTTACAGAGATTTTTTGTCTTAATATTGTTACTGTAGTCAACATATTAAACTTTATTTCTTTTATTTACAGTGTGACTGTAATACTAGAAATGTTTGTTGTTGATTTTATTCCCCCCTTGAATAAAGATTTTTCTCCTTTCTTTTAAATTCGGTTTTCCAACACTTCATCATGTCTACATAGTTGCTCTTACAAACTTAAGCTAGGATAAATCTATTTGTTCTGAAAACTTATATATCCTCAAGGAATAAAATACTCATGTTTTTGTGCATGTGGAATGGCAGAATTCAGACACATGCACAGAGAAAAGGAGTCTGGTCTTCTGCACTATTAATTTTCCAAATGCTAGCTCTTAGTTTTCTCAGTTTTGGTCTTTTCCAATCATTGTCAAGCTGTCTCTACCTTATCTTCTCATCTCCATGACTGCATTACAAAAAATAATATGTAGAATAATGTGTGTTTAGAATGATGGTGATATGGAGTCCTTTAAACTATGAGTAATGCTTTCTGAAGCTGCTGCTAATGTCCCCGTCAGCCCAAAACTACACAATGAAGCATTAGAAAGTAGAAATTTACTCCAAAGTGTGGTCTATATAGCTCCGCTTCAGTACTCCAGTCAGGAATGATCTGTCCTTGCCTGTTACACTCTACAGAAACTTTGCTAGATAGCTTTAAGACCATGGGGTTTTTTCTTGCTTCTTGTCTCATTCGGTGTGTAAGTAAGCGTCCTGATTTTATTTCTTTGGCAGCTTGGTAATTTCAGCTCTGTATACTTACTCATTCTATCACAGTGTTTTCAAAGAAAGTGCAGAGGTTTTAGAGGGAGCTTGTAAGCGGTCAGGCTGGCTCCGGCTCTGGGTCCATCACAGCTGGAGTTGATCTAAGTTTGGGCTGCCTTGTCTTCTCCTCTATTGCCTCTGGCTCTGTGTTTCCACCTTCTGCACTGTGCTGGCACTAACTCTTGTCTGATCATTCTGTGAATTGCTCCTTGGAGCAGATCTGGCTGAAAAGTTTTTTTGTTTGGTTGTTCGGGTTTTTTTGTTTGTTTTTTTTTTTCCACTTTTGTGGGGTTAGCTTCCAGGCAAGTCACCTCCCTGAGTTGGCTCCTGCACACTTATGTGGGTGTTAGTGCTGATGCAAGGGAAAGAATAGAAATGCTTAGTTGGTAGAGAAAGGATGAGAGGCAAGGCTCTGTCAACCTGAACGTTTGTTGGTTTAAGGTGCCATAGGATCCCACCCAAGCGCAGGCTGAAGTTCCACTCTTTAAGCTGGTATGATCTCCATACCAGCACCCATTTGCTCACCACTGTCCCCACTCATGCCAGCACTAGCTCCTATGTAGCTGCACTATTCCAAATCACAACAGATCCCCTCTCCCTGCCCCCTAAATCCGGAGCAGTTTCTTCAACTGCTGAATACATCGCCACTACATGTTGCTGCTGGCAGTGAGGATGGGCAAGAAAAGTAAAGTCCGTGATGCCAGCTATTAAGCCATGTAAAGTAATCATGGAATTACAGCTTGTGAAGTAGATATATTACATCAGGAGTCCTCAAACTTTTTAAACAGGGGGCTGACACGCAGATGAAGTGGCAGGCAGTAATCTGCAGCTGCTTGGTTTCCCCCCCCAGCTCCCGGCAGGGGGGTCTGTAAATACCAGGGGCCAAATTGTGGACCCTGGGGGGCCATATCCGTCCTGCGGGCCGTAGTTTGAGGACCCCTGTATTACATTTTACAAATGCAACCAATCTGTTTAGCTTTGATATGACTTTTAAGAAGACTGTTCTTAAATAAAAGATTGTTTCCCCCCACCTCCTCCTCCAACATACCACTCCCAATTAAAGTCTTTTGCAGACACCTGTAAGTCGGTATCAATATAAAGTCTGGCATCTTTCGTATTCCAGAACTTTATGATGGGTTTTTATACGTATATACCTGTAGTCCCATTTGTGCTTACATAGAAATTTAAGAAAGCAATTTGTGAAAACAATTTATGAAAAATAGGGCTTTAAGAGATTTTCACTGGAAAATAATTTTATATGCTTTCCTGAAGTGTGCAGCTAAGCTCATAGGGGAGGAATTTACACCTGCATATGGTGTAAATGATCACTGTTCCTTTAGCATTTTACATAGATGATGGTTTGCCCTGAGACTCCCATTCTGAAGTAACACAAAGCAGGAGAATAACAAAAGGTCAATGGTAAGACCAGACAAGGGTTGCAATAGTCATGCAAGGTAGAATTCATCTCATTTGCTTTAGTCACTAAAAGGTAAGTAGCCTAAATTAATTGTTTCTAGGTACTTTTTTTTTTAAGTTGGGAGAAAGGGACAGACTCCTCCAGGCCCGTTTGTCACTTCTACTTCAGTTATTCATGGGCAAAACAGAGCAATATTGAAACATGCTATGAAGATACCTCTCTGTGTGTATGTATTTTATTATAAAGGAATTCTACACAATTAGCTTAGATTAGACAGCTACTTTTAATTTCCTGAACTTATATGAGATCTAATTGAGCCTCAATGTTAGTTTATCATATGCACAATTTTTTATCCCTTTTAAGTGTGGAAAACCTTTATATGACTGACAGCTTTTTTGTATTAGCAAACGTCAATTATTTCATCAACTTACCAGTTACTCTTTACACAGACAGGAATACATCTATTTTAAAGAAGTTCTGAATTTGTAACAAGTGTAGTGATTTGACCCAGAAAGAAATTTTAAGGAAACATCTGAGAAAGCATATAATTTTTGAGTTTTTCATAAAAAGTTCTGAAATAAAATAATCCTGGAAACTGTATTATTTTTTGGTAATAGCTTGCTTATTGAACATAGAGCTGTTTATTTTGTCCGGTGAGTATGTTCATGAAACCTTTAGTAAATTTTTGAAGTAAAATTTGCAATTAGCATAAAGCTGTAGCTGGCTAATAACAGGACATACTCTGCATAAGTGTACTAAAAAAGAAAAAAAAAAGTATCCAGATCTTAAGGAGTAGTATCTCTGTATCTAAGGGGCAAGAGTCTAAATCTGAATGTTAAGTATAAAAGCTGGAAAAGATTGAACATATGTTATTTCCCACCAGCACAATATTAAATGCAATTATTTTCTTTCTGCTAAAATCTTGAATATATCTTGCAACACAACCTCAAAGAGTCCCCTGCTGCTGTTGATTATAGTGAATCCCACTTCCTGCCACCCAGTAAGTCTTTGCAATTTTCTCTTTTTCGCCACCCTGTGGAGATAAATAATGTATATTAATGTGAAAATATCAACAGCAAAATCCCTTAATATGCTCCACAAAATAAAGCTTCTCTCTAAATCAAAGGATTTGTATCTTTCATTAATTTTTTGAGCAGAAAGAAACAAGTTCCTCATGTAAGGGCTTTGAAAAGTTTGAATCTCACTCTTAGAAAACAAGTATGCCAGACACTGTATAGGAGAGGGTTGGGAGTTTTAGAATGAAGAAAGGATTTGTTATGCTGTACTACATTTAAAGCACAGACTTTAGTCTTTTCTTATCTCAGTCTTTCATTAAATAGGCCTTAACAAATCCTCGTTTCACCTTCTTTGACCCAGAACCTTAGAAAGTATGTCAGAGTATTTTGTGTTGTTTTTCAGGAATTGCTACCTGTGCTGAATGCAATGATTACAGAGGATGTTTTATAAAAGGTTCACCATGTGTGGCTACAAGAGATGTGTGCATTTAAATCTGATACATTGGTACTTCCACATTCAACTCTCCCCACTTCTGTACATTAAAACCTGTAACATGGCAAATTTTTTTTGCAGCTCTGAGTTCTAGAAAGGCCAGGAAAAGCAAAGGCAGAAGCTATGACCCCTTGAATACTGCTTCACAATCTAGGTTTAGGTTTCATTGCTTAAGTGGAAAATTACCATACTAAAGAAATTATTACTGGCTGATCATAACAGTTGGGGATTTGGAGTGTGTATTACCATATTGGTTCTAAAGTATTCTTCTTTTGCTCAAAGTGTTTTTCTTTTTAATTCCAACTTCCATGAGCATGGGCTCCTTTGCTGAACACTGTGAACATTTCCTAAGTTAATTAAAAAAAAAAAATCAACTGTAATGTTCACCTTGGGCATACCTTTCTACTGCATAAATTAGAAAGCTAATTGAAAGAAATGTTCAAAACAGAAAAGAAGAAAAGTAATAAAAAAAACCCTAACCCACAGAACAGTAACCTTAGTCCCAGACATTTCTGATGGTAGTCTGAGAAAGCTAACCGTTCCATATTATTAAAATGCCATTAAATTAAAATAACGGCAAAATCCTGAGACAGAGGCAAACTGTGTCCCCTCTTCTGTGGTTGTGGCAGCCCAGTGTTCAAGGACCCAGCCAGGAGTGTAATTTCTGTGGGGAGGGGAGGGAGAAGGGAGGATACCTTTTGTGTCTCTGGCTGGGGAATGGGGTACTAGGAAAAAATGGGCAGTTGTGAGCTGCACTGTATTAGCTGGTTCAGTGCTTAGCATTAATGCAATACCAGTGCAGACTATTACACACTGAGGGAGAAGTTATTTCCTTCTTTTATCCCTATCTGCTCTACTAGTAACAGCTGCTGGGAAGGTATTTCTCCCATGGTGTTTTTTGAAAGGTAGACAAAATATTTTCAATTAAGCCTTGCTGTTAGATTTCTGTGTAAATAATTTTTGTTATGGTAACAATCCATCCAAATCAGGAAGACTGTTTGCTACTTTCAGCTTCAATTCTATAAACATTTATACGCATGTTTAGTTTTAACCATGTAAGCAGTATCCATTTGGGTGAAGTTCAGTATGTCTGTAGCTGTAAGCTGGAAACTTGACCTACTTTGCATATCATTATGTATGTAGCATAATTTTAGTCCAAGAGAGTAGCCTGTAGATGGGAAGTCTGAGTTGCGGAAGAGCCCATCACAGAAACGAAATCTGGCCAGCTAATATGAATTAAATATTTTTGTACTTTAGTGTAATATATTCATTCACAACTGAGTAAGTAGTAGGGATAGCATAAGCATTAACAGAAATTAGAATTTATTCAGTGTCTGAGGCAAAAACCAAAACCAGCTCAGATGGTGGCAACACACAGGTGATTTATGAGTATCTTTTATGATTAGAACTGAAGTTTTTGGAATAATTTTACATGTCACAAAGAGATGTTTGTTTTGAAAATGTATGTGTTGATGATAGCAATTTTTTTAATGTCAAGTCAGCTATGCATCCTTTTACTTGTACCAGAGCACTCTAATAGCAATATTTAAAAAATACTTCTATTGAATGTGATGTAGGACTTGAAGAATGTGAAGCCTGAACCTCATTACTAACTTGTATGAGTATTTTTACACATTATCTATTCCATTAACCTAGTTCTTGATACTGCAGAAGTTTATATGCCTTGTATTATACAGAGTGAATAGTTCTATTAGAGTAAATTGGACTACTATAAATGTGTGAAGTGAAATGTGCATATGAGTCTTTGCAGGGCTGGGACTTAATGGTAATCTTGTTACACACAAATATAATTGATCTGTGAGGAGTCTTTTATGAATTAAGCCTTGCAACAGTCTCTCTCCTTGTAGAGAAAGAGGATAAGAAGATGAAAAGTCCAAAAAGGGTAGGCCCCAGCTTTTCAGAGCTATATACCTATGTTCGCATGCATCTAATATAAGCAGATACAGATCTGTCTAAATTAAGCTCGAGGCATGCATTCTTTGAATTTTTCAACTCAAGTGACTTGGTGTAAGTGACTTGTTCAAAAACACTCTGTAGATTTGTAGCACAGCCAGGAATAGAACCCACATCTCCTGACTCACAACTATAGACCAGACTTCTTAAATTTGTGTGAAAAGTTAATTTGCCCTGTTTCTGTGTGAGAGGGAATTTAATAATATTGTTGCTACCTTTGGTGTTTGATAATTTTCTTGATGTGATCCCATTCAATAAAGGTGTAGAACTGAATGTGGGCTTACCCTGTGTAGATGCTGAGCATCTGGTTTATACAAACGGTTTCCCACCAAAAAAGAAAACTTGGAACTGTAGATTTTTCAATGCACAGATCTTGTGCTGTTGCAATGTTAAGAAGTCCTTGTTGTTATGAATGTGCATTATGAGTATATTGTACACAGTCCTGGTATGCAAATGTGTAGCATTCAGAGAAGTGAAATAATTCTGTGTTATTATTATCTTTGTAAATTGCATCTTAAGAGTTTGTTGAGGACTTTACGATGGCAGTTTTCTATAGTCACAGCCATACAGCACAAAGTGTTTCTTTCATTATTAACAATAACTGAGCCAATGAAAATGCTTTTAAATATACACCAGACAAGCAGTTATCCAGCTCTTCCTTCTTACCATCCACAAACCATCTTTTAGCATCTTATAAACGAGCATGTAAAATAGCTTTGTAAACATCTGCTTTTCATTGTTAATTGTCAGGGAAAACTAGAGATTTAAATGCTTCTTTTGTAGCATTCCTTAATCCTATCAGAAAGGATAGCTCTAGATGCTTCTCCTTTCTCACTGCAGATAGCTTCTCTAGGCTGTGTTTTTTCCTTTTTTTTTCCCCTTTCCTTTTTTTTTTTTTGTTTTGTTTTGGTTTTAATATTGATAGTTTTTATTTACTTACAAACAGCTTGTTTCATGTCTCAGTTTGAAAGGTCTTGCATATTCTAGTCTGTGTGGCAACTCAGTAAATTTAAACAAAATATACTATGTAATTATTGATTACTGTGTAAAATATGTTGAAAATCTACTTTTTTTTCTCATTAAGATCTGCTCAGTATTTTCTTTTATGTATAAACTATTGGATTAGGTATTGTGCTATCCATATGCAAGAGGAAAACAAAAGTATATGTTCATCCTGTCCTATGATTAGGTATTGTGCTATCCATATGCAAGAGGAAAACAAAAGTATATGTTCATCCTGTCCTATAACAGCAAAAATAAAGAAATAAATTTTATACTGCTACAATACAATTATTATTTTTTAAAAAAACACTGCCTTTATTTTAGTTGGCTTTTCTGTTCTAATAATCAAGTCATTAATGTCAGTTGAGTGTGTCTGGCACTGATTTACTTAAGGTAGCATTCATAACACACAGTAGCTGCATTATACAGGAAAAATAAATCTACTCATGTTACATTTCCTACCTTTAAAGCTTTTTTTTTTTCTATCTTGTATTATGGTCCTGAATTTGTAACATTTGACTTTCTGCTTCTTGCACACACAAAAGGAACATTCATGATTTAAAACTATTTCATGTTTCATATTTCTTGAACAGGAATAAATCTTTTTGTACATATTTTTCCAAATCTGCTTCACTGGGGAAAAAATACTTCTTTTTTTTTTCAGTTAGAGTCTGAATGTTTCCGTAGCTTTTGTCTTCTAATTTTGGTGGGTTTGAAGTCAAAGTCTGCTTAACTAGTTTCTCCAGCTCAGTTACAGCTTTAAAATAATTTCAAATTCTCCCTGTTTTGTTAATTAAATAACAACTGAATGATACTGTTGCCTATTCATATTTTATTCCTGCTTTTCAATATTTACTTCTAGAACTTCTTAAAAGAATTGTTACATGGACCTCAGCATCACTGCATGTAAAATTAATTGAAATGACATATTGTTGCAGTTTCTATGACAACCATATCATGATGCCGATGCTCTCAAAAATTTATAAACTACAATTTCAACTATGCTAATACCACTGAGTAGAGTTAACATTTATTTACTTAATATTCTTCTTAGAATTAAAAATAGTTAATTTAAAAAAAAAATCAGGAAAAGGTCTATGTCAGTGTTTTTCATTTGTTTGATGCTGGCTTTTTTTTAAAGGAGTTCTAGTGTTTATGAGAGCATTTTCAAAATCTAACTGCTGTGTAATAGTGATGCTTATTCACTCAAAACAAAGAAAATGTATATTATCAGTCACAAACTTTTAAATATGACATTCCCAAATGACTGTTACAGTGTAATCCACTGCAATTAATTTACAAATAGTCTTGTTTTGCTAGTGGAATATTTAAATCAAATGTATTCCTATTTGTATTGTCCTAGATGAAATGCTTGTGACATGACAGTACTGATTCACTGGCATGAGTTACATAAATAAAATCACAAGCATAAGTGTCTGCATGACCAGGCACAGAATTATAAACCCCCTAAAAATATGTATCTCTATTACTGCCTTATTTTATTATAAATGTTAAAAAGCTTTGCCTGGTAACATGATTTTTTTTTCCATATTAAATACATACCTTTAGTATAATCACGTTGTTCCATCAATCTGCAGGCTTTTAGAAGTTAGCTGATTTTAACAGTTTGACAGGGAACTCTATTACTCACGCAACACTCACATTGGAATCAATGAGTGTTTTACTTGAGTAAAAAATTTAGGACCAATGTAAGATGCCTTATTCAAGTTACTTCGTAATTGTATAGATTGAAATGCCTTAAAAAATAGTGAGTTTTGCTCTCAGAACATAGTTATTTTATTTGATCTAACTTGCACTTATTAAAAAAGTGTGGTTCATATTGAAAATGTGTGATTCTCATGTAAAAGACTTATTGATCATTGATTCAAATAGGAAATAAAACACCTTGATCTTTCAGTCATTTGTCTTAGGAAGATTCCAAAGCAGTCAAATCACATTTACTTTACTTCAGTCTTAAATTTGATATTACGTTGGAAAAATGTTTCATATAATTGAATGTTCAAATATATTGAGGTCAAGTTGCATTTTAGTTTTTAACAGTCTGGATACTTTCAGCAGTTTCTACCCAATATTCCTAGTTTTGTAAGGTGTATTTATACATGTTTTGAAAGATTTATACCGTGATTTGCTTCTTAGTCAACTTTGTTGCAAGAAGTTACTACTGTGTAATTTGGTTAGAAAACATAAAGTTTTCTAAGAGGTGATCAAAGGGAGAAGACGGCCATACTATCCATTCGATATGCTGCATTTATAAGCACCAGACAAAATGGGATGGTCTGGAACAACTTTGTGTCCCAAAATTTCTATGTAGACATTTTTATCTTTTGTCTTAATATTTTCTAAACAGCTATCCTTTCCAGCATCAGCATCTTGATACTCTTAATAAGAAGCATGCACTTCACATGCACAGGACTTGAGCTTCTGGGTGAAACAATTGACAGTGACACAAGCCTACAAGATTAGGCCATATTATCACAAATCCAGAGGAACATCTTAAACCCAATGCAAATATATGTGTGCAGTAGTAGTAATGGAAATTACAAAATCATTGGTCTATTTCAAGGATTCCTTTTATTTCTGTTCACGTGGCATATATATGTGGCTTAGTGGCAATGCATTTATTAGCCATGTGGGCCACTCCTCAGGTCAAAACCAAATTGGTATATTTATTCTAGCCTTCAGGGCTTTTTTTTTTTTTTTTTGTACATAGTATCTGGTTTGTAGTACAGTAATTCAGTCAGGACCTTTAAAAATTGTGGTTTGTTGTTGGGATTTTTTTTTTGAGGGGGTTATGAAACAAAAATAAATTGATGGAATAAATATGGTGCTGTAACATGAAGTCTATACATACTGTTTTGAATTCCAGCATGTGCTTTCAGAATGGGACATCGCCAGTGAAAGAAAGCACCATGGTGTGCTGATAAACCCTTACAATAGTTCATAGGGGTTTGCAGTTGTCATGTTTAGCAAAGGTTTTTCTGTGATTGAGGTTCTAGGGAAAAATATTCAGCAACTTTCATGTTTATATTACTGTCCTGCAATTTACTCTGGGCTGTAGTATAAAATAGGATACTGTGGGCTGTAAGGGGATCTTCAAGAGCATGTCGCCTCCCAGCTCCTCAGATGTGTATACGGGTATAGATACGTCAGTATATCTTCCCATCTTTCCTCATTCGCAAGATAAGCTCAGCTATTTCCAGCTGAATCTGGGAATATCAGTATACTGTATGAGGCCACACAGGTGTATGCTCAAGGAAGAGATGCCCTAGTATGACTGTGGTGATCACTGTAAGCATTTCTTCCATGGCTTTGGGTTGCTTCTGAAAATGTACATTTGAAATTATTGTGATTCTTGAACTGCTTTTTCAATATGTTAACAGTGCTTTATGGTCATCCTGTTATACAGAGATGGGAGTAGAAAAATGACTAAGATGTCAGGTAGGCAAATCCAGCTGTTAAGTGAAGTACGCAGAATAGGAGCAGATGCATTTCAGTGGAAATGTTTGCACTATCCACAGTCACACTACTGTTTTTCTTTTTTTATTCTGTATGTTTATTCTGTACCTGCAAAGTATCAGGTATTCAATCTTAATGTTATTTCTAATCACAGCTGAATGTAATTGCCATTTTTTTGAGCTTGTTATTAGTGTTCTCATGATTCATTGGCAGAGCTTACTCCACCAGTGCAACTTGTAGCCAAGAGTTTGGTGCCTTCAACTTTGCTGGTGCAGTTAATGCTTTTCTGGGTGCCAGGATGCCCTGCTGTGAGGAATACTTTCCGGTGACTGGGGGGGGCAGCATCAATCCCACCAGCTGCTAAAAGTCCCCCGAGAGGACCCCTTCCTGCTTTAAGGCTTTTCGTGGGAGCAGGGCTAAGAACTGCAATGCATTGTGATGCATTGTGTCCCCATGTAACAGGACCTGTCTCCTAAAGCTGATCCATTCCTATAACTCTCTTGTGCCTGGAGCATGTCTAAGAAACTCACTGTGCTGAATTTTGCCCACAACTTTTAGCGGTGTCACCCCCGGTACTGTTCATAGGTCGTAACAGCCTAGTCTTTTTTTTTTCTTTTTCCCATTCCCCTTCCATTAAAAAAAAAAAAAGAAAGAGCCAAAATGGAAAACAACAAAAGGAGTGTAGAGTACAACGTATAAACCCAGCATCTGACTTGAAATCGCCTAAAAGTCTGGAGAAGCAAAATCCTCCAGGAAAGCCTGGGCATTTTTGCAGCTGGGCTGGTTTTGGCCGGGGGAGGAGGTAGAAAGGACGGGCAGAGGAGCCAGGAGCGGTGGCCGGCCCGGGCGGGGAGGGGAGGGGAGGGGAGGGGAGGGAGCCGCCTGGGCGCGGGGCGGTGGCAGGCGCTTTGCGGAGCGCCGAGCGGCGCGGGGAGAGGGACCGAGCCCCGCTGCGGGGACGGGCAAGGTGCGCTCGGTGCCGCTGAGGAAGGCAGAGGAGGAAGAGGGGCTCGGGGCAGACGGTTAAGGAAAACGCTGTGGCTGGGTCTTTGCTTTCTGTATTCTCATCTCCCTCATTTGGCCTTTAACGCTACCCTCCTGCCTGGCCCGTGAGCCAGGGTGTGCGTGTGCTCGGCCCGGAGCCCCCGGGCGGAGGAGGCTGCCGGGCGGCGCTCCCGCGGCGGAGCCACCGGCCCCGCGCCCGCGGCACTGGATTCTTCGATGACTTTCGCGCTGCTGCTAACGCTGTTTGTTTTGCTTTGCGAAGTGCTAATCCGAGAGCTCCTTGGCAGGCGGTTGCTCTCGCTGCTTTATTTGCACTCGCCTCACGGTGGCGTTTTAAGCACATAAACAAAGCCCAAGTGAGCGGAGAGGCAAGTGTGTTTTCTAGTTTACCTTTATTAGAATAACAGTTCCGTTAATGTTTTGGATAAATCAAAACTGTCTATTAAAGCGGTTCAAGTAGAGGAGATGCGCGATGCTCTACGTCAATGAAAGGTGTTTTAATCTTCCCGGCCGGCACAAAGCCCGGCTGAATTAGAGGGAGAGTCGTGTCATCCGAACAGCACGGTCTCACCTGGGGTTGGTTCCACACACCACTCCCCCCCTCCCCCCCTTGTCTCTCTCCTCCCCCAGCCCCGCAGGAGAAGTTTACCAAGAATGTGATTGAAAGTGTAAAGCAGCAGATGCCGACGTTAAACTCCAGCTTGATTTGAGTATAACGATCCGAGACACAGCCCTGAGCCGCTGCCCTCATTAATACAGAAGCATGCCCCTGGGACCTGAGTTACCCGGAGAGAATAAACACAATATAGAGTCATCTTACCTCCGAGCCGAGAGAGCAACGTTAGAGGTAGGAGAGAGGAAAGTGTGGCTCTCCTCCATCCCACCTCGGCCGGTCTGTCGCAGGGCTCCGGCAGCGCTGCCGCCTGCCCAGCTGGGAACCGCTCCCCAGCGCGCTCCCCCCGCCCCCCGGCAGGCAGTCCCCAAACTCAGCCCAGCACAAATCCAGAAGTCAGGGGCAGTGTTTCGAGTCAATCCGTGCCGGTGCAAATCCCTCATGGCTTCTCTCCGCCAGAGCGTGGAACAAAATTGCCGCTTACCCTGAGGTTTTTCTCAGGCTTTATTGGCAATCTAGGAGCAGGTAAGGCGGCTGCTGGCTGCCAGCGATTCACGTTGCACTTGGAGAGAGCAGCAGAAGCCGGTGGAAGTGGGAGTGTGGTCTGCTCTTCATTAGGGAGGGGGGAACGGACCCTGGAGGTGATGCAGTGAAACACTTCTACTTCCTTGCATTGTGTTTGTTACAGATCACGGGCGCTCTCTTTTTATAACATTCACTCCAAGCATTCTCAAACCCAACCGGAATAAGTTATGATCCTTCCCTTTAGTTTACATTGGGGTTGTCAGAGGATTAAATAAATGAAACTTTATTTGACCGTGGAGTTTACAGACCCTGGGATCCCTGCGCGCTCTGGCCTTATTCTAATTCTATAGCGGTAATTATCCTTCGTTTCTTTAAGTGCAATAGATTTATTGCCTTAGAGACTATGCACAGTTTGATTGAATTATTCATTTTTTTTCTTTGGTGTAGACTGCATCTGGGGACTGATGTGACGTGTAGATTTTTTTTTTCAGGAACAAAGGGAATGTGGAAATGAAAGAGAGAGGGAGAGAGAGGCTGGCAGATGTGATGAGATGCGGTGAAGGTGTATCCAGCTTGGCACTCCCACTCCTCTCTTCTCCTCTCATTGCAGCCCTGGGTGACTCTCAGGCTAACACAAACAGCTTTTCTTCCGCAGCCTGCCCTCTGTCACTGTAAGTACAACAGCCTTCTCTTATCAGCATGCAAATTCCAGCCACTCACTACCTTAGCCTGGTGTTTGCACTTTAGATTTACAGAGGGGACCTTTAAAATGAACTTTCCGAGACAGGAAGGGGTTTTCATGTCGAACTTGCTTTTATTTTCTTTGTAAAAGTTTATGTGGTTTTTCCAGTTCTACCCCCCCCCCGCCTTTTTTTTTTTTTTTTTTTTTTTTTTTTTTTTTGGAACGGGGGGGAGGTGGAGTGGGGAGATTACTGCTGCGGCTTTTTGCTTCACTATCAAGATGATGCACAGTTTCAAATGAAATTAAAATCTCCTTGATCCTCTTTCCGCCAGGACAATACATTGTGTTGGCAGATGATGCTGTAAGGAATTAAGAGGTTTTGTTTTCAGTCAGATCTTTAGCTTTGGGCGTTATAAAATGCAAACGTCCCCTTAATTTTGAGGAGATCACCAGAGGTTCTTGTTCTAGGGAAACTTGTATCAGCTGGTGGGTTTGCTTATGAAGAAACGTGCAGTAATATGCTTCTATCTAGTCTTAACAAAACTTTCTCCCAATCGGATGATCAGGCTTTAACTTATTTTCCTTTAGCTTTCTCTCAGATGCTGTTGATTATTTTGCAAAAGTTTCTCTGAACATCTTTAACAAGCCTACAAGAAGTCTTCATTGTCAGAGAGTGTCAGCAGAGGGAATTTATAAATATGCCTGTTAATTGTCCGGCATTAATTAGGAAGAGAGGGGAGTTTAGAATTAGGTGAATTACTTTTAAGGTTGGATTTCTTGCCCTTCGAATCAAAACTTCTGAGACTGTTCCACCAGCTCTAGAGTAGTTGTAGGTTTGCTCATCGCGTTAAAGATGCGATATGTAAAACTTAACACACCGACAGGTTGCTTCGCTTGCTCAATATTGCTTTACTTTAACGTATTTAATGAAAGAGATGGCGCAAAATGCAATGACAGCTGCGAACAGGTAAGTGCCCCGGCGTGAACTGAGCGTCTCCGATCCCTTCCCTCTGCAAGCACCCACAGCAGTTCAGCATCCGTCGTCAACATCTGCCTGCGCTGGCTGCTCTGGCTAGTTTTAGCCTTAATGAAGCAAAAGCAAGGGAAGTGATTTAAAACGCCGTGTCTGAACGTATGGTAATGCTAAAAGTAAGAGTGTTTTCTTGCCTCCCAGCACGTGTATACGTATACACGGCGGGTGTTCACTTACGCAAACAAAGAGGGAACCACAGTTCCTCCGGTGCAGCGCACATCCACGCGCATTTGCATACAATACCCAAGAAGTCCTCTTTTTCTGCCGCGGAGAAGTTGCAGCTCTCTGGCGCTGTGTGTTACATCTGTAACTTAATTGATCACACAGGGGAAGCAACAAGCTGGAGAGTATTACTTGCGCTCCGCCTGGGAGTGTGGACGCATCTCTGCGGTGTCCTGCCCCAGCCAAGTGTCATTTTCTGCGTAGGACTTTCGCGAGTGCAGCAAGATGCTTCCCCCGATTTGGAGCTAGGTGGGCGGTTAGATTTATCTGATGCCTTAATTATCTCTTGTCCCATTACCGCCTCATACTTAATAAGGAGGACGCTACATTTGAGGAGTGGGCGTTGGGTTGTTTGTGGGTTGTGGTTTTTGGTTTTTTTTCCCCTTCTCCTGTTTGTTTCTTGAAAGAAAAAAACTTCCAATAACAAATTGATGGGGTTGCAAACTCGGGGAGGATAGTTCGTCCTTGTATTCTGATTACATCTCTTTTCTTACAGGGCTCTTTTTTTTTTTTTTTTTCGCGCGCCAAAGCTACTAGTTGTGCAAAAAGTCAAGGTGTTTCCTTTACTTGCAGCAGGTTTAAATGTGTCAGAAGGAAAGTGTTAGTGACCAATCGCTGGAATTCTTTTAATTAAAGATTAAAAAGGACATAGCAGTATCTGGAAAGGCAGCTGTTAAATCCATAGCCCAGATAACTGTAGCAAGGTGAATACTTTGAATTAGCTGAACGCAGGTGAATACAAACTCAGTATTTACAATCTTACAACTTACCCCCTGTCTCCGAATTTCAGTATTTTACTACCTTTTATTAAAATTGAAAGAATGCATGAAAAAGAGCTGCTATGCCCTTACCAGCTAATTTGATGATAAAGCTTTGCTAGGTAATTTTAAAGTTATGTGTCAAGGTGTTTGCTGCTTGCCGAATAGAACTTGATTGCTCCTTTTATTGTAGTGGAATTGCCAAAAATATTGTATCAAATAGATCCGCTGTTCCAAGAGGTTCTGACTTAAAACTCATTTTCCCTGGACTCGACTTAGAGGGACGATAGTACCTCGGATAGCAAGGTAGAGGATGCAATGCGCCCGACTCCAGCAGTGTGTTGAGTTTTACAGCTTGTTAATAAGATGAAATAGAGCCAGATCAGATCAGTCCTATGCCATCACGTTAATGCTCAATTTTCATCACGTCCTTATGAAGCGAGGTTCATTCGCAGTGGTGCTGAGTATGCTTCTGGGTCTAACCTATTCCGCAGTTCCTCCACTACTTGGGAGTGGAGGAAAGCGAAATCAGGCTTTCCTCTCGTCTTTTTGGCCTCTGCAAGTTATGAAGCTATTTTAAAATTAAAAAGTTTCTCTGTTACTAACTGTTCCAGGCGCCTTCTGGAAAATGGGGAGAAAGTGCCAAAAATACAGAGATGAATCAACAACTTCTCTCTCTCTCTCTCATTTTGTGGGCTTGAGGTTGCTTTCCGCACTCCCATCTTAACAACAGTTTAGCCTAGGTGTGAATAATATCAAAAGAGGGAGACGTTAGCTTTGCAGCGCTGTTTGCCCACCTGATCTGCGGGCCCCTGACAGTTTGAAAGACTCTTTTATGTTTACCTTTGGAATGTAAAAATACAGCAAAGAGACTTTCTTGGTTTTGCAGTACTCTGTGCCATTGGTTTATTTTCTCCTCAGCTCCTTATAGTTTTCCCTTTTTTCTCCCAGATTTCCGCCCCCCCCCCCCCCCATTAGCACTTCCAAGGGAGCGCGAGTTCTTAAATTGGTATTCAAACTGATATTCAAGTCCCTATCTGTTGCCTTTTGGTAGGCAGAGAGAGGGGTATTTATATATCGCCGCTGCAAAAAAAAGTCTCGTCGTCTCCACGAGAATCCCAACTTCAGCTCGGGTCCCTCCTAAGTAATTTTTTCTTCTCCGACCATACCTGACTTTCCCTTTTTACCTTTTTGTTGAACGCACCACTAGTTTGCGGACCCCGAGTGCCTTCTCCTTCCACCTCTCGTCTTCGTCTCCCCTGGGTCCCTGTAGCTGGACTCCCATCTCTAGTGTAATTTATACTTTACATTTCATCTGGTTTTTACCCCGACCGGGCTGTGGGACCGAGCTCCTCAGAGCCACATTTATCAACTGTCAGTAAGCGCTTGCTGAGCGCTTTCCTCCCCGTCCCCGCTTCCCTACCAGCCCTTCCCATGCCCTGCAGATCGTCTCTCTTCCGCGGCCCCCCCCCCCTTTTTTTTTTTTTTTTTTTTTTTTAATTGGTGAGCAGGAGCCCGGTGGGACTTGGCGTGTGGCTCCCCACGCACTCGCCGGGAAGCGCCGTGCCGGGCGGGGGAGGGCCGGCGTGTAACACGCCGCTCCCCCCCGGGCAGCCCCGGCCCCGCGAACCGGCTCTCCCGGGACCCCCCCGCTCCCCCTCCTCCTTTTCCGGCCCCCGCCCGCTCTCGCCGCCCCGCCCTCGCACCCCCTCCCCGGTAACTTTCTAGTACCTTTCCTCACCACTCCGGGCAATCAGTGGTCATTAGAGGAGAGAGGTTTAAGGTTTCATTTGTCTAATAGCAATGTGAGTGGTGATAGCTTCTCGGGGATGCGGCTGGCAGCCTGGGGTGATTTCACTTTCTGTTTTGTGCTCACTTTCTCCGCAGTTGTTGCTTTCCCCGCTTGCTCTCAGTCTCTCACTCTCTCTCTCTCTCTCTCCCCCTCTCCCTCTCTCTGTGTTGTCTCATCTTGCCTGTGCTGTCTGGGCGGGGGAGCCCTGCCTCCTTTTGCCTTCCTCAGATCAATGCCCTGGCCACTCACTTTCTGATGTTGCACGACGGGAAATGCTTTGAATACTTACGACATGGCCGCTCACATTGATTGCCAAGATTGACAGCAGTAACCATCGCCTTCACTTGTTTCAGGAGGAAAAAAAAAATAATAATGAACCTGATTGTAACCAAATCTCCAGGCAACCCATCCGCAAACTTCTAACGATCGGGATCCTGCACATCCATGGCCCGGAGAAACACCAGCAGACTCTAGTTCATTTATTTTATTTTATTTTACCGAATTACTACCCAATTATTCCTCTTTCTTTCTCCCCTTTTCACCTCCTTCCTTTTTTTTTTTTTTTTTTTTTTTTTTTTTTAATGAAAATTACCGAAGCGCGTTGCAAAAAAAAAAAAAAGGAGGCTCTCCCAGTGCTTTGTGCCACACTGGATCCCGAGGAGGTAACCAGGAAAAAAAAGCCCTATTGTGTTGTATACCTGTTGTTTGCTGTGGTGTGTAGTGCTGCGTGGCTTGGTGGCGGTGGTGGTGGTTTAATGGGTTTTCGCTGGATTTATGTCGCTTTGCAGGAGAGAATCCGGTTCCTCCTGCGCTGTCTTTAATGGGTTATTAGTTGCAATTGAGTGAAGCAGCAGCGTCCGGAGGTAGATCTGTTGTTTAGCTTTTAACATTGCTGAATTCGCCCCTTCCCCTCGTCTCCTCCTGCACGATTATTTACTTTATACCACGAGGGTGTTGTTGGGTTTTTTCTGGGTTGTTTGGTTTGGGTCCCGTCCCCCCCGTCCCGTCCCCGTCCCCCCCCCCCGTCCCCCCCCCCCTTTAGGGAGAAGTAGTTATGGTCTCGTCCCCGTGCGAGTTTCCGGGGCTGTTTGAATCCCGAGGTTTCCGAGACGTTAAGGGACCCCAGTACCTTGAAATCACAACACTTTCTCATCCCTCCCGAGTACAGTTTATTTTAAAATGTAGTGACAGATCAGCGTTGTATTTTAAGATCACCCACGGCAGGCGAACACATGGTGCGGGAAGATACTGTACGTAAGGAACTAACACGAGAGGGAGAAAGAGAGAGAGAAAGAGGAAAAATAAAATCCGAAATCAATCCTTGAGAGCAGAGGCTGCTGTCAGTGCTCCGAAGTGCTCGCGTGGGTTTCCCTTCACGGATAACCCCCAAAGGCACGGGATGGAGAAAGGTGACGGGAGTTTAGTGGTGCTTTTAAATTCTCCGTTAAGTTTGAGGTGGGTAACTGCTTTGAAGTTCGCCACAAATGAGTGCTATCCACGGCGCATGGAATGATACAAAGCTCCCGGAGCGGAGGTGGCAATGCTGGCGTTGGCCACGCCGCGGCACTGTCCCCAGCACTTGCGGCTCTCTGCCGGCGCCTTATCTCTCCAGGCAGAGGGTTTGGATAAAGTTATACTGAAAACTTTAAAATTGATATCGCGCCCTAATTTGTGATACACAAGGAGGGGGGAAGAAAGCAGTCCATCATCAGAGAGCTCTGTTTACACCCGGGGAAGGGGAGATGTGTGCCGCTTTGTGGCAACGTTCGACTGGGGATTTCTTGCTGCCTTAGCTCTTTGCCGGAGGTCATGCAAATCGACCTTAAAAGAATGCATAAGCCATAAATTAAAATAAACCCTTAGCCAGGGGCTGATCCATAAGTAGACAATACCTAACCTGGACAAAACGGCTTCCTTTGCGAGCTGAAAAAAAGAATAGTGCCTAAACTAAATGCAAAGTAAGTTTTCAGGAAGTATTTAATTTACTATTATTATTATTATTATTTTAAAATAAAATAGTGGCAGTTGCAACAAGCTAGCGCAGCTGTTTACAGACGGTGCTGTAGGATACGAGTAAGGCAAGGTGTGTCTGGTGGAGAGCTTGCTCTTTTCCTGGCTTTCACTACCTTCGAAGCGGTTTGTTTTTTGATTGGGATTAAGAAGCCTCTTTAACCGTATAATCAATTTAATGTTTTATCTCGGATATTGCTGAAGAGTTTATGAACAAATCTGGGTTGCCTGCAACTGTCACATGCGCGCACACAAGCTGTGTCTGTATATAATAGTCTCGGGGCTTGTTTTTTTTTCCCGCAGTTTTTGACAATTGTTCCATTCATGATCCTGAAAGGAATCATCAGTGGGAGCTAATGAGTGTGCCTCTGCGGCTTGCCCCTGCTCCGGGGAGGAGCGGGCACCGGCGCTGCCGCCGAGCCCGCTCCTGTAATGCATGCACGCGTGTACCGGCGGCGGGGTCGCCCCTGCGTGAGCGCGGCTGTGTGTAGATACGTGAGAGAGAACATATAGGCGTGATGTGAGCAGGTACTTCCACGCGTGCATTAACAACTGAGCTGCCAGAGAGTTGCTCCTCTGCCGAGAGAGCTTCCTAGCTCCCGCTCCGAGTTGTGTTGGAGGGCGTTGAGCAGTTAACCGGCTTTGCAGCAGGGGCTGTGTGCTTGAGCAGAGCAGGGCCTTGAGGTCAATCAGAAGCACTGATCATATCGATTTGATTGCTGTCTTTGCTTTCTGTGGACCGTTTCACGGTGGTGTTTGGTGGTGTGTTTTATCTTTTTTTCTTTTTTTTTTTTTTTTTTTTTTTTTTTTCCCTGAAGGACGGGAAGGAGTGAAAGTGGCAATGTGAAAAGACAATTAGTGTTGTGTCTGAGTGGTGGGGGGGGGGGGCTACAGGGAAAGTCAGCCTGGTGGGAGCCTGGGGACGACAGATTAGTTCTGTCCTAGGGGTGTTTCCCAAAAACACAGACGGTGAAACTTTCTGTGATAAAGTAATATATCTTTGCCTGCTGTTTGCAGATAAGGTATATGTTTATTAAGCTAATTTAAATAGCCTTCGGCACATGAGCGGCACTTTGTTCCTACTGTTTTCTTCTACCCTCATTTTAACATTTTTGGTATTTCCATCTTCAGCGCTGATCGTGAGGGCAGAAGAAGAGTTTTATCCAGTCGTCACACAGAGTTTGAAGTCCAAAAATTAACGAATTTCCCTTTCTGTAATCGTGTAATGGAGTAATTTTGAAACCTGTTTTGAGGCTTTGACTTGACTTGACTTGTTTTATTGACGTGCTTGTGCCCACTCATTTAATTAAGCCATTATACCATAAAGTAAATAATAAGAATGAATGTGAGATATGTGCATGTAGTCTGCCATTATATACAAATATTTCCCTGGAAGAGACACTTTAAAAACTTTTTTCAGCACACCATGATTCTTTGGCAAGATCTTATTGCAGGTTTTTGTTTTGAGCCAGGATATTTCGTGTGTTTCTGTGCTCACGATGTTATATGCACACAACGCTTGGAATATAATCAGCAAGCGTACCTAGCAGCTCATTCTAGTAAAACTAAGAAATAATTATTTATAGTGAGTACATTTAAAAGAAAATAATGAGGTCATTTGCAGTATGCTGCAGTTTGAAGTAGCTCGACACCTGGCAGAAACTACATACATGATTTCTTCAGACTCTGCACTATCCATAACTTTTCCTTATAATACATTCTTGTGTTAAGTGAGAAAGGCTGTTTGTAAAACAATCCCCTGGCTGGTTCCAGTGTTGGGTGAAGCTGATCCTGTAATGGCATTTTGTTTTGAACAGTTGCTGTAGTTGAAGTTCCCTCATAAGGTAAGGTGGCACTGGGTCTGAAAGGAGGTCCAAATGCCACATTTATAATTAGACTGCCAATTCAGCACATTGTATCTATTGCTATACAGGGATATACTGCTGTGTCTGGTCTCTCAATAGACTGTATTCAGAATTAGCCAATTCAACTGCTTAAACTTTGGAGTCAAATTTAGAATAGGCAATGAGAGAAGGAAAGAAAGAAAACAATAATGCTTTCTTTTTTCCTCAGCTAGCTATTAAAAGCCAAAGAATATACGGAAACCAACCCAGGCACTGCACTTGGAATCAATGCACCAAGCGCAGCCTGGCCAGCCTCGCCTGCAAAACCATTTTGAAGCGCGCTTCTCCGGGGGGAGGGGAAGGTGAGCCCCGGGCACGGCTCCGAGCGCCGCTCTCCAGGCCGCTTCCCTGGCCGCCGCCGGGCTCCCGCGGCTGGGGGGCGTGGGGGCCGGGGCCCGGCGGCAGCGGCGGTCCCGTCCCGGCCGGGGCGAGTGCCCCGCTGCCGCCGGCTGGAGCGGCCGAGGCCCCCCGGGCTCGGCCCGGCCCCCGCGGCCACTCGCGCCGCGCCGCCGGCTCCCTGTGCGGGGGCGGGGGAGGGACGCGGGCCGGCCCTCCGCGCCCGCGGAGCCGTGGCGGCCGGCGGCGGGGCTCCCACCCCAGCGGCGGGCGGGGGCAGCCGGAGCCCCGCGGGGAAGCAGCGGCCGGGCGACCCTGCGCCTCACAAGGGACGGCGGGCTGCGGGCTCCGGCTGCTGGCGTCTCGCCGCGTTGTCCCCGGATTTACGGTTCCTGGCTCCTTTTCTCCTGTCATACTTCTTGTTTCGCTCACTCAGATTTCTCCGGCCTCCTCCCCTAGAACTTTAATTCATTCAGCGATGAGCATGTAAGAGGCCCTTTGGTCTGCAGTCTCGCATCCTCTGCTAAATGCATTATTTCCTCTCTCTTCCTTGCCGTTCATACTCTGGTGGGAGACTTTGCTGGGCTGCTTCAAGGCTTACTTGGTTCCCTTGGTTCCCTTTTCTGCTAGATCATAGGGTGCAAACCAATGCCATGTGTATAACATGTAACATAAAGGGAGTGAGACAGATGGCTGTCTCTCCCTGCACGTTACGGATTCTCTGCTGAACTTATGTAACTCTGCTTCTTTTTTTCCTTATTATGTTTGCACACTGGTGAAAGCGAGAAGAGAAGCAAAGCAAGCCCATCAGTTTCCTTCCTAAGGCCACTGGTGCCTGACTTGCAGAAAATAATAACTGATGTCCAAAGTTAGTTGCCTTTACTTGTCAATTTGATTTTGTTCGTAAGTGGGAACTGCCAGTGCTTGTTCCCTTAGCCAGTGGTTTTTAATATGTGGCCAACAATTGTTCGTGGTCACTTCCAGCTGAACTTCTTTTGCTCAATGGGAAAAAAAATCCCTTTGGACATGTTTTTTGTGTCTTTGACAGTATTTTTAGTCACAAGTACCCATGTATGTCTGCGGTTCTTAGAGGCCTTGGAATATCTTGTGGTAATAAAGGCCAGAGCTTTGCATGATGATAGCAAAAAAAAAAAAAAGTATTTTTTTTTCTCAGTGGGCATTAGAAAATGTCTTTAGTCATCTTATATCTGCTGAACACTGTAGTCACCTTGGGAGATACCACTTCAGGAAGCACACCCGTTAATCTTTTACACTTGGTTTGAGTTCCCCCTTAAAAGTGTATAGATTGCACTTAAAAGGCTTCTGTCAATATATTTATTTATTTCATTAAACAAAAATTACCTAGGAAAGAGAACCTGCAATGCCCTTTTCTTTATACCCTATACAATGGGCTGATGTGTATTTTGTTTTCATAGCATGACTTTAAAGATCAGCAGGCTGGTTTGGCAGAGGTTGTGTGTAATGACTAATGTTTTAGAAGTTACGTAAATAGTGGTGTTTGTGTATATATAAGCTATGTCAACTGAAGTGATACAACGACATATTTGTAAAACATTTCAGTTAATATAGTAAATCACAGAGACAGAGCTTTGAAACATTTCTGCATGATGTCAGAACCTGCAAGAGAAGTACTGCTCTATGATGTGTTCGGTAGTTCACGTACAGCTTATTCGTCAAGTAGCAGCAGAACACGAAGGTGTATGTTTCGAGTTTGTGCCTTAGAAAGCCGATTTCTATTCGTCTCTTTCACTTTTTGTGTAACTTCTCTTTACTCTGTTTTCTGTTTTTTCCTTAGGTAGAACAGCAAGATTGGGAACTTTAGGGGACTTGTTACCAAACCGCAGAAACTCAATTTCCTTTTATTTAACATGAGCTATTCACTATTTTTGAGACACATGATTCTACCACAGTATTTATTGATGTATCATTACAGGCCATGACATCATATTGTGAAAAAAACAAGATATGGTAAAATCCTATCATTAGTAAGGTTGTGTACAGGACCGGTGTGATATCTATATGAAATACATGTATATTTATTTAGATGTAGTTCTGTGCAGAAGGGCGAGAGCTGATAGATGTATGTGCTGGAAAGCAGCCGATTTCTACAGTGATAAAACTGGATAATTACATGTTCCCAAAGCCTTTTCAGCACAGAAGTAGGTGTTCTTTTAAAACATTATTCTGTGGCAACAACAAATATTTGTGACATCATTGTGAGAGATTTCCTGCCAATTTTTAGTTTACTGTCTTTCAGAAAGTCTAGAGTTCTTTGGCACTGGTGAAACTGCTACACGTACCCATCGTATATTCAAGTATTCAGTGAAGTTTTAAATAATTCTCTTTCAATTAGTACAACAGGAACCTGAAAAATGGATTTTCTCTTAAAGAAACAAGAATCAGTACATAGACATTTCTTTCCTCCTCTTGTATATTTTAAAATACTCATATCAGTTTTATGTTTACTGCTTTGTCTCCTTAAATTAAGAAGAAAGAAAACAGTATCCCAAGTTTGAAAATCATTGCTTGGAAATTAGTTTAATCAAATATATTTTGAGCCTTGTGAATTGGAAAGAGTAATATAAAATTAGATGTATTGGTGAACGAGGTTAATCAGAGTCATTCATTTATGGCGGAGAATAAATATCTATCAGTCGATGTTTTTTTGAAGTCAGACAAAACATTCCATCAAGTTAATGTCTTTAAGGGTATCATATCGGAGAGAGACAGGTACTAGAAGTGATAAAAACCAGATAACCTGCAACAAAATGATTTACAGATGGGTCATTATCTTCTATAGAGAGGTTACACAGATCATATTCTTTATAAAAAGAGAAGGTAGTTCTATAGTGCTAGGAGAGTTATCTAAATAGGTCTGAATATTTAATTTTTTTTTCTAAGTGACTGCTAGAATTTGTCAAAGAAAAAAATATTAACCTTCTTACAGGCAGTGTATTAATGTAAGGTATAGAAAACTACTGGGTTTGTATTTTAAGTACTCTTTATGTTTATTTTACCTGTTTGATAAAGTAAAGCTTGGGAAACATTTTGCTTCTTGCTGTGTGAACTTTGTAGTGCATACCTTTAAAATACACACAAAAATGTTACATACAAATTTAAGAAAAAAAAAGCTGGAAAGTTTGATGTTAGTGATTTGTTAGATTTCAGAACCTATTTAATACAGCAAGTGGCTAAGTTGCATCTTTTCTATCAGTGGTAAGACAGGATGTCATTTAAATATTTTTGCTTTCTTGAGCTAGACAGAAAGGTGTACAGTCAATTGTTTTTCCAGTTGCTGGTAGACTGACATAAGGCAACAGGAAACTGTAAAATCTCAGAGGTGTAGTATTGATTTGATTCCTAACTGCAAATCCTTCATATCATTGCTCCAAATATCTAACTTTACACCAATATTACCCATTCTTTTTATAGTGACACCATGCTTAGTAAAAAACTTCTAAGCACTGAGGTCAGGTGTTGAGATTGGATTCTAGTTTATTTTTTATGAATCAGATAAAGATTTCTGTGCATGAGACCGTATGTGAAGATGAGAGAACAAGAACATTTCCATATCAAAGGCAATATATCTGAGGCTGCATAGTAATTAAAATGCAGTGGTTTGGACTCTGTGCACTAGCACTTACGCAGAGCGTTACTGGGACCTTGTGCAGCATGCAGGCGGTTGTCTCTTGCATACTTCTAGAAATATACTTATAATTTTGTACAAACATTTATGCCAGTCCACACTTTTCTGTGGATAATTTGTATTTCATCCAAACCATTCAAAGTAGAAGTTATTTTTTGAGCAACCCACTCATTATGGCTTTTGTGCATCAACTATTTTTATTCTGGTTGTTTGTATTTCCTCTTACCAGAATGATGGCTTGTTTATAGTTGTATTTTTTTGTGTGTTTCTCTAAGACCCCTTCCATATACCACTGAAATTTTACTACTTGCTTGAAATATCTTGTATCAGAAACAAAATTACTAATATCTTTTCAGATTTATTGAAGATGGTGTGATCTCTTACATACCATACTTTATGGCAAATTAAATGCATGTGCTGGAACATATTTTTAACGAAACAATACATATTTACTAATTCCAACTAACTATTACACAACATAAGGAGAATTAATATCTTACTCCAAGGGCCTGCTGATGTGGGAAATTTGACATAAAATACTGCAGGGCACTCCATATCTGGACACTCTTTTCTGGAATGAATGTGACTTTAATTCCTGAGCAGATCACCCTGGTGAGGAGCTGTTCCGGAAGGACTGCTGTTGAATTGTTTACTTCATGGACTGTATTGGTCAGTGTCCCAGTGCGGAGGAGGCAGTGAGTGCTGCAAATTTCCTCATTACTCATAGATACTCGTTCTGCAGAGGCTCTGTCCATTAATGCTCCAAAACTATCGAGGTGAAGCTTTTAGGAAGTCTTCATATTTAAACAGATGTTTGCACTGTGAAAGGATTGTATTACAGCAATCTTGCAATCTTGCTTCGTTTTGTCTAGTTTTAGTTTACAATTGATGTATGAATACGTGAGTGCTTCGAGCTAGAATATCACACTTTCAGAGATTGTTCTGCACGCTTTTTACGTCTGTATTATTGTTGTGGACAGGCTTGTTAAAATAAGTTCCTGACCATTTGTGGTTAGTAAAAACCCGTAGTATTTTTGCACAGGCAGGGGGGTTAACCTCAATGTCATGGACTAATTCCAGCTAAGGTAGGATGTAGCTGCCCATCTACTTTCTTCTTATAGTTTTAACTGGCTCAGTTAATCCTCACTCCCTTTCCTCAGTGTGGTAGAGTAGCGTGCTAAGGATGCTTGCGGCATTCTGCCTCAGAAGTACCAAACCCAGCTATTGAAGTCATAGGTGGAACTAGACCATGATTCACATTTTGGGAGCTTTCTGGGTAAGAGGGATGCCAGGTGCCTGATTGGCTTATTGTTATTAGAGTGAACACTTAGAAGGATGTATATATATGTTATTTGAACACTGAGCTATTTCAAAGGAATATTTTGATGTAATTTGATATTTGACAGATTCTCATCTGGAATAAGCCAGTGTAACTCCATTTACTTAAGTGGAAGGGTGCCATTTTACACTAGCCATGAGTGCATTCCTTAGGACATCATGCAGATCTTTCTGGAATCAATGCAAAGACCTTTCTGGGACTGTGCTGGGAGGGGGGTTGCATGTGAAGGTCCTGTTTGCAGAAAATAACTTGGTTTCAGTGAGGGTTGAATCAAGTTGGTCTACGTCATGTTGCTTGTGAGTTCAGAATGCCATTAACAGGAATTCAGCTCATGTAAACTACGTATTAGATCAACCGTCTCTCCATATCTAATCTTCCAGCAGGTCTTCTGGTATAGTGTATGCTGTGTGTGGGGATTCTGACTGCTGACTTCCTGTGACAGTGGAGGCTGTGGCTGTGCATTTTCCTTTTTTCTTTCAGTCACATCTGATGTGCTGCGAGCAGATTATCTTCCTGCAGATCCCTTTGTATTTTTCTTCTGCTTAGGGACTCACATAGGCCACTACAGAAAGAATGAACTTTATTCAAGCTTTAGTGCAAGTATATGTAGATGTACACATGCCAATTTTTTATGTATGCAAGTAGACATGTTTCAACATATTTTTAGTAGTATTTTTGTTATGTAGTGCCTACGATTGAGATTTTGTATCCACTTCTGGTTTACATTCATGCATTTTTATGTTCTACTATCTGTGTCTATTCTCATTGTTTGCCTAAAAGGTCAAAGATGAATTCTAGGAAAACCCTTTCATGCTTTCTGGTTGCCTTCTATAGGCTATATAGGTTCCCATTATACTACCTGTTCTTTCCACATAGAAATTATGGTACCTGTGGTATTTCTCTTTGAAAGTAACAATGGAATCTTTTCATTTTTTTCAAAACAAGTTAGATATGATCAGCTTTTCATCTTGATTTCTTGAGCTAGAGGTAGTTAACTGGTGTTGGGATGGGATGATGTCTATGCAGGCTGTGAGGAGTAAATTTAGAGAAGTGTAGGCAGATGGAAAAATGTGAAACAGAAGAGATCAAGAAAGAAAGGTATTGCCACCTAATGTTCTAGAAAAAGGAGTAAGATAAAACATATTCTCATTCCTGCTGAGCAGTAGTACAACAGATCTTTTCTACCCTTCTTAGTGGTGTTACTTGTACATTTTGATCACTCTTAAAATACCTCAAGTTACAAATCTTTCAGCATACCTGCCAGAGAAAAAAGGAATGTTCCTATGCTAGAAGATCAGCCTAGATTTAAAGCGCTAGGTGGGCAATCACTTTACTGCATTAAGGTGGAAGAATGTACTAATATTGGCCATTCTGGCATCTGGCTACTTTGGACATGGAGAGCAGATGCCTTTCTGTTTCAAAGCTATATTGTTGCTGCAGGTAAATAAATCACAGGCTCCCTTTGTTCTTCAAGAATGACTTCCACAGGTTGTGGATATGTTAGGTTATGCGTTATCATACCTTCAGGCTTTTGCACCATATGCATGATGCTCCTGAGGGATGGCGAGTTTCAGGTAGCCCCAACTAGGCATGATAATCTTAACTTTGCACCCTTTGCTGCCTCTGTGTATGAACTCATATAGACCAGGTGGAGTCAGTTCAGGTGTGTGTCTGTGCCCACCCACAATACTCAACCTAGACTTCAAGTAGTCAAGCAGTTAAGTGGGCCTTTGTTCCCTGGTTTGCAGATCTTCCCTCAGCCTTTGGTGAAAGCCAAAAAGGTTTCCTTTTCTTCCTTGCTTGTGTACACAGCCTTTCCTTGTGATTCCTTTTTACCCCTTAGTCAGTGAAAACTCTCCTTATTAATCTTCACCATTGACTCTAAGCAATAATGATTCAATCTGTAACGTTTATTTTAAGAACAACAAAAAACTCTAATTAGGGATGGTAGTGGAGATACACCGGCATGTATTTCAGTGCAGATATAGTGCTATGCATTTTATGGGGTGAATGGGTGTGTCCACTAACAGTTGATTTGAAAACACCATTGCACAACACTGTGATGGAATGGGATCAAATTACAGACCCAAAGTCATGATGATGGTGTAAATGTGAAAGGCTTTGAATGTTGTGAGTGTAACATAGCCTTTTCAGGGAAAGGGAAAACGTGGACAGGAGAGAGAAGGTAGTTGGGGGACCTAAAGAGTAATTACTGAGGATTAGCTGGGGTTTGTAATTTATGAAGTCCTCGTCTGGACAGGTTGAATTCAGTTTTTAATGATGTGAGTATATTAAATAACATAACCAAAAGCAGGAGGAAATTGTTTTGCTGAATCATATGTAAGGGTGATATCTTCTAGAAGTGTGAACTTCAAGGCACAAAGTATTGCTGATTCTACTTCTGATGGATTTTTTTTTTTTTTAAATTTTTTCCCCCATTCAAAGTGGCACAGAAACACCTAAGATAACAAATAAACCAGTAAGAGAGAAATCCAGCCCCAAATTGTTTTTGATTACTGCATTCCTTTTGTGGAAGACTCTGTCTCAGTAATTCAGCATGGGATGATTAGATAAAGGTGAACACTTGTTTCCCCTCACACGTCTAAGCATGGCTCCCACATGATACTTCCTGTCTTTCACATATTGTCTCTTTAGTATCGATAGCAACTAGATGTGAATCAGCATGGCATCTGCTAGTTTGTTTTCAGCTGACCGGGCTAAACAGCACATATGGAATTTATCGCCAGGAGGCTGTGACCTCATCACAGACAAGTGGCATTCCCACAAGTAGGTAATGAAGCACCCCTATTGAGTGTAGCTGAAGTCCAAATCCTCACTAGAGTTATTACATATTCAGTTTAAATGGCTCTCCCAAACTTTAAAGCTGTCCCTTGCTTTTTTGAAATCCACTCACTGCTGTAGCTGGAACAGCAGCTGTCACTGGTCTGTGCCGATGCCACACTGTGCTGAATTGGGCCTTCTTGGAAGTGTGTGGGAGAGAAGAAGGGATGGGAAAACAAAGGGAGAGGAAGAGGAGGGGAAGGGATATGAAAGGACAAAGAAGGGAGGGAAGTGTGAATGTGTTGAGCTGAATAGTAACTGTAATGCCCTTACTGCTGTTGAATGTGCATAGATAATTTCTCTAATCAGATAGTATTTGCTAATAGCTTGATACATTTCAATTATTAAAATTTCTCTATATAGATGATGTAATGTTGTTTTTTTAAGAATATGCAGTGCTTAAAAACGTCCTTTTTAGTGCTTACTGTATTTGGGACTGAACTCCCTATTCCTTTTCCGATGCTCATCAAGTTGTTCATAACAAATACTTTGGGATACAAGTTATCTGTCCTTGCTGTCTGAGAAAAAGTAGGCTTCTGGGGAAGATTGGAGTGGACTGATTTGGTCATTTTTGTATTTTTTAGTGAGTGTACATATATATTATTTATATGAACAGCTCATGATTAGTTAGCATGAATCTTAAACATTTTGTGTTTTACTGATCCTTCTAACAACTGCTTGATAGCAAATATTGTTGAAAGGATTTACAGATTCTGAATGATCAGTATAAATTAGTAATCCCAATATACTTGCACACCAGTTTGTGGTCTGAATGTTGAACGGGAAATGAAATTGTATTTTATTTTGATCTTTGTTAGTAATGAAGGTTTGAGACTAGCTAAAACCAAAGGAGAAATGAAATAGGTGATTTAGAACCTGAAGTTAGTCAGTTTCTGTGGATGGGAAGGAAGGGCGAATACTTGAATGAGAGGAAACGAGAGGGGGGAAAAGGAAGAAAGTGGATAGGGTGAGAAGCGAAGAGACAGGAAAAAAAAATAGGATGTGTGGGGGCAGACCAGCATTAGTGGATGCAGCCTTTCAAGGCATACTTAATGACTTTGTTCTCCTTCTTCACCCTATACTTATCCACTTTCCAAGAAACTGAGGATGAAATGTCAAAATCGGCATTTCTGTCACTGACAATCAAATGGAATATTAATTGAGCTTAGAGTGGGAGTAATGACTGAACAGCTGTTGATAACTGGGATGTATAACCTCCAGAACTGGGAATACTGTGTTGTGTAAAAGGGAAAAGTAGTTTTTCTCAGCTTTCTGGAACGTTGTGTGGTTCTTGTACTTTTAGTGAGAGGTTTTTTTGGATTTCCTGTGATATAGAGTAATCTTTTCAAAGAACTAGACTATGGTCTACAGTCTTCCAGTTGCGTGTGTTGGGCTGAGCTGGGCCTGTTGCACCATGTTTAAATAACCAAGATGCAGGCTGGCCTGCTGGTTGTGTTGTAAGGGTAACAAATGGGAAGCTAGTCCAAAAATACAAGAAATATGAAGCTTTATGATAAAAGGCATTGAGCTGCTGAAACTTCCAGGGCAGGATCCATATATCCTCAGTGTCTATTCTAAGAATGTCCAGGGTTAGTAGAGACAACCATTACTGTGGATTGGTTGGAATTCTTGAGCATGTGAAAACATGCCGTGGCGCATTTCAGCTCTTTTTCTCGGTGAATGCGGTACACCAGGGTTCCCCATAGCGATGTTCTGTCTAGTTAAAGCTGCTAGATCATGGCAGTCGACGGTCCAATAATTGTAGGGTCACTCTAATACTGGTTATGCTTGTTCACTATTTCACTTCTGTTCCACAATGTAATATAGCTGTCCAAATGAGGCACAGCAGCCACCACACAAAATAGTCTTTCACAATTTGTTTTGAATCTTGTTTCAGACATAAAGGTACATGTGGTTCTTTCTATTCCCTTTAAGTTTCTCTCTGCAAATTCTCACTTCATTGATGTGTCAGTATCTTACTAAGCTTTTTTAAAATTCAGATTCTAATAAAATGCCTTTACTTGTATTTAAAAATATTTGGTATATCACTTTTTTTTGCAGTGAATGGGGCCCTGAAATAAATAAATAAATAAATAAAAAAGCAGAACATGAAACAACCGACCCCTTTTGCACACAGATAAAAGGCTGTTAAAATTAGCCATTACTTGTTTGATGTGAGAAATTAATTTATTTGCATTTTGCTCTTCTGCTGTTTTCCTTCTCTGAAAGCATGCTCGGTGTCACACCAGTTTTCACAGGTCACACTTGGGCCTCAGCCTTCTCATGGTGAATTCCAGAGCTGTGGTAAAGGCAATTGCTGGGTAAGAGATTCTCGTTTGCCAGAAGTCATTGACAGCCACAGGCTGCCTGCTCTCTGGTGCTGGAGCCATAATGAGTATGATCAGATGTGTGAAGAGCAGTTTGCCTCTTATCACAATTTTTGTATTAAAATAAATAGCATTGATGAATTGGATAGTTGGCATTTATTCCCGATAATTCAGGCAATGATGATTCTTAAAACTGAACTCAGCAGCATGTATTTTTTTCTCAGCCAGAGGAGCTGATGGGCTTTGGTCCTTCTTCTAGGCCTAAGGGAAAAATCTTCCCCCCTCCCCTTTTTTTTTTTTTTTTCTTTTGGACACCTAGACCAAAAGAAAATGCTGCAATGGACCACAGGAATGGCTCCTGAGCCCTCATTCTTCTACCTGTAGTTATGAAAGAAGGCTAATTTGAATTTGTAATCTCTGAATGGTTCACATCTTTAGAATAAAGTTCAGAGTTATTGACTAAGGCAGGTAGAAAATTCGTTTGCTTTTGAGCTCTTTCAGGTCCAGCTGATAACATTCAGGGTTGAAGTCCTGGAAGATACCAAGTGCTCTGGTCCTAGTTCAGCAGGCTATATAAGCACATGCTGAACTGTAAAGCCTGTGAATAATCTCAGTCGGAATGAGACTATGTATGTGCTTAAAATTCAGCATGTAGTTAAGTACTTTGTTGGATTGGAGCCAGCATGCTTAGCACTTTGGAGGACTGAATCCTTATCCACTAGTGGAGTTTATATATTTTTTTAGTTTATGAATTTCCTCACTGACCTGCTCCTTTGTTTAATGGTCAGCCCACAACATGGTCAGGATTAAAAACTTCTGGGGCTTGTTTTGTCTAGAAGGCTATGGATAATCTCTGAAGGGAATGGCTCGTTTTTACATAGTTACTGATGCTAAATAAATATGTTCTTTATAATCAACTTATGTTTAATATGAAATCGCTAAGATTTTTGATCAGGAGACCAATGTTTGACCCAGATTTTATTTCTTCCTTTGTTTGGAACTATGTTGTTTATCTGCAGAAATTAATAATGCCTGTCTATGATTAGTATATCAAGTTCTGAAGATAAGTTATATTTGTTTATAATGACTTTTTCTGTTTCCAAGTTCTCTCTGCTTTCTACCAGCTTTTTTTCCTCATTCCAAAAAAGTGTTCTTCAGGCAGTAATTAGCAGTGGGCTTTATCTGAATTGAGATCTCTAGGCAGTTCTGTCAGATACTTGGTCTTGACTCAAAATGTCTTGGCCATGTAAGGTAGTGGTTCTAATTGTTTTTTAACTCCTCTCACCTGTTCTGCTACAAAGCATACTCTTGGCACTACCTCAATGGCGTTAGAATTACACCAGAGAATATTTTTCTGTTATTGTAGGATTATTCCCAATTATATTTTTAAGTGTTTACCTACATATTTGTCCATTATTCTGTCTAATTTCATGACCAAGCATCACAAAGGATTAACTGAGCAAACAAAACTAAAAAAAAAACCCAAACAACAAACACCTCAGGAAAATCCTAGATGTCTCAGGCAAAGTTGATAGATGCAGTTTCTCCTCAGCAGGAACAAACCTTGGTCTTTCCAAACCAGTGAGGAATGAGGATTTTACTGTCTCTGTAAGAGTTTTTGCTTGCTCCCAGCAAGATGGAATAGGGGTACAGTTAAGTGCTAGCCTAAATCTTGACTGTTTGTTCTTCTTTTTATGCTCCATCTTTAAAATAGCTGAGGTAAAGTATATATATAGCCTAGATTAGAGTGTAGACAGGCATGTTGTTGCATGTCTAGCTGGAGGGACAGAAGAAATCATACGTTTAGCTCTTCTTTCCTGCCTCTCAGCTGAGGTGCAGTAAATGACTGTGTGAACACTTCAAATGTGATGTCATTGTGTGGCAAAGGGAGTTAGTTGAAACCACAGCTCAAACCATGCAATGTCTAAGTGGAGGAACAGTAAGTTCTAGCAGGGAAAGCAGTGGCTTCTTAAACAATTCTTGTTGCATTCATAAGAGGAGAAACAATATATGCCTCTTGTGTAGCTCAGGGAGTGGTGGGCGCCAGTACTTATGGCACTGAACGTGGAGGTAGGAGAACCTGACGTTATCTATTCTTTCAATGCTGCCACAGACCGTGATTACAAACATGTTACTTTACTCAGAGTGCTCTTCTTTCCTCTTGTATAATCTACTTGGACTACAAGGTGTAAAGAATGTCTCTAACTCAGTGTTTGTACCATGGGTATCGTATTTAAGTATGTTCTGGGAACAGATGCTAAGGGTTGCAAATAGATGAGCAGGTATCCATACAGCAGCATTAAAAGCTATCTGCTCTGAATCCACAGGAAGAATCTCATTTCCAATTCAGTGTTGGTAAGCTCCTTACATGATCAAAACACTACAATTCTTTTTTTTTTTTTTGCCAGCTACCAGAGATTCATTGAAGGAGGATGATGAAGCATAGATACTTTTAAAAAAACATTTATCCCTTCACGACTTTTAAAATTAGATGGCCCAAGAATGCTTTTTAGAAATTTGATTTATAAAAATATTCCCACTTCTATGTGTACTACCAAATATGTCAAAAATTGTGCCACTGACATTTTTATCTCAATCTGAGTTCAATTTTCTGTTAATGATGACCGGTTTTTTTTGTATTTTTACTGTTACTCTAAAGGTTTATTCAGCTTGACAGTTGTAGGATTAAGCTTTACAAACAAAAGGATAATATATCCTATGTTTACAAGTTAGCCAGAGGCCAGGTTTTATAAACTTTAAAAATACAGCTATTGCTAGTTTATAAAATAGACTAGTCAGCTTTCCAAGAGAGAAAATAAATCCAGCAATGGAGCTGATTTCCAGGGAAGCTTGGTACTCTCATGTATAATAATGTATTTTGACCTAAAGCAATGTTACATGTGAATCTTAAAAATGTTTTTGAAACAGGTAAAAATACGGAGTGCAAAGTGGAGAGATGTGGGGGCTGATTCTGTAAGTAGCTCACCTCCTGTGAGAGCCTTTGTTTCCATTGAAAGGGGTGCTGAGCAAGTGATGTTTGGTACCATTCAGAACAGGGGCCACATAGGATTCCAGAACCTCATCTTCCCAATGCTTTCTGTTGGATGCAATGTTTTCATTAGTTAAAATCTGATAGTAAGTTCACAGGATGTCCTGTAGTCACCTGTGTTAGCAACGGAGGAAAGCATCCTATGTTTTCTGCTGAAGGCCATCTAGCAATACTTTTGATCTTGGAAATCTGGCTCAAAACAGAGAAGATCCAAAGGTCATAACAACCAAAGTAATAAATTCTGGGAAATAATTTAGGATGCGCTGGGCAACAGAAGTATCTTTATTTGCAGGCATGAAATTAAAGAAATTCACATAAACACAGATTCCTGTTTTATCATTTGCAGCGTAGGAATAATTAATCTTCACATCAGAACAGTTGTATGTAGAACAGATGAAGAGAACATCTCAGATGAACTATGGCTGCAATGCTGGGCATTTTTATTTAATTTTATTTTTTTTTTTAGTAACAGTGATATATTTAAAATGATGAAATCGGATTTGCCGGTGACTCTGGTGCACAGGTCTCCTGTAGCACTGAGGAGGTGCTGTCCTGTTAGTTCTCAATCTTGTCACTTCTGGGGAACAGCAGTGAAACTGTTTGTTCCTGACAGCAGACAGGCCCACTGCAGGGCCCTGGTTTCATGTTACATTAAGTATTAGTGCTGTTCTTTCAGGAGCTATTATGCTGTGACATCAAAGATTTTCTGACAGGGCAGTTGTAGGTTAGCACTGAAGTTGTCTACTGAAATTTTTAAGAATGGAATTAAATATATATGATCAGATTTAATATGAGAGATCGGAAGCTGCATATAAAATGGAGTTAGTGGTTAAAGAAAGCTGCAAGAATAATTATTTGGTTTGGCCTATTTGTCCTTTCTTGTCCAAGGCAATTTTTATTGCCTTTAATTTCTACAGCAGTTCCAAAAATACCACCATATGTTAACATTTTTGTGCAACTGCTTATTTTCTGAAAAGTGTCGCGTGAAACAGGAGGAAAAGGGCTTTTATAAAATAAGTGTTCAGTATAGCCCCTGCAGTGCATATATAAATTAAGCCTTGAACAAAAATTGTCATAGCCCCGATTCTTTTTTTACTGATTGACTAATTACTTAAAAGGATCAAGATACACATTTTAAATAGTAAGAAAGCAATTAAAATGGCAAGCAAAAGTGTAATATTGATTTCTGAGACTTGCATCTTTTTGTAAGAGAGAAAATGTAACTGTGTAGATTACAATTTCAACTATTGTTCTTTGGAAATTCTGAATCCAATTTCTGGCTGACTTAAAGGGAGATTGATAGGAATTTGAAACCAACTGGTTGTGTAGCTGTTCAGGACAAAAAAAAAAATATTGAACGTGTGCAACTTCAAATGTTCCTGTAGATTCTTGTGTGGTGAAATCAGCGTTGCTACAACTATAAAATTACTATTATGCTCTGATGAGGCAAGTTCAGTGACAGGAAATATCAAAATTAATTTTGGAAACACATGTCTGCATATTTTTGATTACGTTAGTAAGGCATTTGTTCCATTTAGTATCAAGCAAGTGAATAATCTATTAAAAATGAAAGTGTGTACAATGGACTAATACTTTTCCAGTAAACCCTCCTCCCAACCCACAACTAAGAAGTTGAACAATACTGTTTAGTCATAAACAAGACACCAGCATAATTTGTTCTATATATTTAATACTTACTTTCAGGCATGAGGAAAAATTACATAAATAATGTACCTCTTTCTTTGTGGTGGGATTTTTTTTATTATTTTTTTTTTTATTAATATAACCAGGATTAAGAGCTATGATTCTGAGGTCCATGTTTGGGTAAACAGATCACTGGATTATTTTTGGATTGTTCTGTTCACTAAAAGCTTGAAGTTTATATTGCAGCAGAATATGCTATTTATGCTATGCTAATTGACCAGAACTAGCTGTATGGTAGTTTGATCAGGCATAAAAATTTTAATTTATTTAGATAAAATTGCCTGATTCTCCTTTGGTTTTCCTGCTTTGCAATACACCTATCAGCAAATCAAAATCTTCATGGCTGAACATTCAGAGGCAGCTATTTTAGAATGAAAACTCAACCCTTTATACTGATGTGTGATGCTCTGGGAATAGTGACACTACCCTTAGGAAATGCTCACTGACAGGTGGCAATGGTGGAATACAAAATTGTCCTTTAGCTCTATAATCTCAAATCACAACATTTAAAGTATATATAAAGATAGAAAAATGTGGGTAGTAGAGCTAGGTCTTGTAGAGAATTTTTTTTTTAAGTGATTACAAAGGTACATGACAAAATCTGGTTAGCTACTGTATTTAAAGTATTTGTTGATCAATAGTTCTGATGCCCTTGAGAGTGCGAGATTGTAGGTAGATTTCCTTTCTTCCGTGATTTAAAAGTTATGATGTAAAACTGTTTTTTTTAAACACATTTTTAGCAAAAAATGTGTACTATCAGGAATCCATTTGACTATTTAATTGTTTTGGACAGAGTATCCTTTCATTTGGTCTGTGATCACAGAGCCTAAGGACTTTGTTATGTGCAAGTAATGATGCTTACCAGTGTATCTGCACTGTGTCTCTCCTGGCTACATTTTTCTTCTTGCAGCTTCATTATGGTTTTTTTCTTGACTATTAGAGACGTTACTGTACTTCGGAATAGGAAACTGTTTAGGGAGGACTTGTCAAAAATTCTCTCATTATAGGAAGGTCTAGAATCCTCTCAATTTCCTGCATAGAATGCCTGGAGTGTGTTGAACAGCTAATATTTCAATTTCTATTTAAATAAACAGCAGTAGAACTGACTTGATAAGTGTGCCACTAAATAGATCATGTTACCACTTAACTTAGGGCTAATGCTTAACAGTCTGGTTTGCTCTGTTTTGGTGGCAATGTTCATGTAAAGGCCAGGCAGTTTCAGGAAATAAACAAACAGTAGTATTATATTGTATTACAGCAGCAATCATATTTAGTTGTCTGCAAGTGAAAAGCTGAAAAAATGGCTAGCATGTGAATGTATGTTAAGCAATTTTTGAATTATCTAGGGGAAGCAAAGACTAATTCTATTCTAACTCTAAAGTATGTTTGAAATCCATGACTGCATGGGCCCCATATAACAAAAACTAGGAAATCTAACCTTCTGGTAGGTTAGTCTGTCACTAGCTTTTCCTGTTACAGAATGAAAATGAGAAGTACCAAGTCATTAAAAGTGTGGTATGTACACACATAGACAGTATCCCTCGGCAGCTTCAAATGGATAGCTCTGGAGTTTCCTAGCTTTTGTTAGACTCCACAGTACTTAAAACACTTATGAGAAATTGTCTCTGTCTCTTCTTGCATGTTTAAAACATATCAGGAAAGCATCAGTAGAAGGTGATAAAGTTCTCTTCTCAGCCATTCAGTTTTGCTTTGGTAAATACATAATGAATCAGGATGTTAAACCTGTATTGTATTTTCAGGGGTCATTCAGGCCTCGGGTAGACAGAATCAAATTCTGTGAGCCTGCTTCTGCAGTTGCAAAGCGTTTACATGTATGTTGTGTATGAGCTGTACTTGTGTACTTGGACAGTTCAGAAGGCATTCTTTGGCACGCGAGCTGACCTTATGAATTACGATTAAAATGATAGTGGGGAGATACTTTCCCCCTTGAAATGAAACAAAATGACGGTCCTTTTTTTGCTTTTTCCTCTTTTTTTTTTTTTGGGTCAAAATGGTAATTTACATGTTACAGAAGTCTTAGCTTCTCATTCTGGTCGAACATCTCACTTGTGTTCATAGAGTCAGGACTGTTTTCCTTTCTGACATATTTGTTCCAGAGCTGTCTGCCTGGAATGTAAAGTCAATGGAAAATGGCTACTTAAGGGCTGCCATTTTTGGAGATGCCAGAGGCGGTGGAGATACTGTAGGCAGGTCCTGGAAGGAAGTTGCAAAAGCCTGTGTACACCGTCTTCCAGAACTGAGGCTGAACAGGATCTTTAGCTAAATCCTGGTGTGGGAGAAACTGTGGCTGATTCACGTCTTAGACTTTGAATGTCTGCTGAGAAAACTTAAGTAGTTCAGCCCTGACTGACCTGAGCCCAGGTCAAAAGTTGGTATCTGATCACAGAATCACAGACTGATCAGGGTTGGAAAGGACCTCTGGAGATCATCTAGTCCAACCCCCTGCTAAGGCAGATCACCTAGGGCAGGCTGCACAGAGTCTCGTCCAGGCAGGTGTTTAATGTCTCTGAGAAGGAGACCCCACAGCCTCTCTGGTCAGCCTGTTCCAGTGCTCTGTCACCCTCAAGGTAAAGGAGTTCTGCCTCATATTCAGATGGGAGTTCCTGTGTTGCAGTCTGTGCCCGTTGCCCCTTGTCCTGTCACTGGGCACCGCTGCGAAGAGCCTGGCCCCGTCCTGTCGGCACTCGCCCTGGAGAGATGTGTGTGCATCGATGAGATCCCCTCTCAGCCTTCCCTTCCCCAGGCTGGGCAGGCCCAGCTCTCCCAGCATTTCCCCATACGGGAGATGCTCCTGTCCCCTCATCATCTTCATAATCTGATAAGAACAGAGCTTTGCCTCTACCAGCTGATTTAAAAACCCAAAGAACTGGCAAGGCACTTCTTGTATATATGTTAGGCAAGAAGGCACCATCAGCTGTCTTTGGGTTGGCAGGGATTGCTTTGCAATCTATAAGAACAAAAAGCAGAGACAGAAAAAGCCTGGTTCATGTTAGGAGACAGACAAATTGTTTCACCCTCCCTTCCTATTCAGTTCCAGGTTACTTGTCAGTTAAAGCCCTGCTGGCTTTGGTGAGGGGTACCTGAGGACTTCTGATGACAGGCATGTTCCTCCATGTTTAGAAGAAGGTTAGTATTTTTGTAAGTGTAAGACTCAGAAGTAAGTAGATGTGGACCTTGAGGAGCTTTACTTTTGATTCTATGTGCCTTTTCCATGCAGTTTTCTTTAAGTCTCTCCTTTTCTCTAAATCACCTACCTAACCATATCTAAACTCACTTGCAGGTTAAAAAGTGAATGTACCTAAGAAAGAGCATGCACGATTGCCGTTTGTCTTTTACGTTTGTTTAGAGATGATAAGGGATGTTGGAACTTCTAAATAGACAAGATACTAGTTTGCTGTGTTTAATTAATCCTCCACTCTTGAGAGAGAAATACTGTAGGCAAGTATGTTTATTCTCACTTTTCCAGTTGGGAAACTGAAGCAGGAAGGTTTCAAGATGGTTTGGGTCTTAGCCAGAATTCGAACTTGGAAGATATGGCTCAATTCCAGGCCTATGCTTAAATTGCAGACCATCTCTCCCTCTTTTTCTTATGCAATATTTTTTAATAAAGATAAGACTTTTTATACCATTACATATGCAGTTAGAAATAGTTCTTTATGTACTTGGAGCTGCCTTTTCTCCATGGCTTTTGACGGAGCATATGTCTGCTTGATCCGTGCTCTAGCAAGGATGCAGACTGTTCATAACAAATCTGTCGTTTATTCCTGTTTTCCTCCTGCCTGGAGGGGACTGCTCTCTTATGCAGTGGGCCATACCACTCTATAACATCAGGAGTTCTGTTACAGTGAATTCAAGATTACAGTGGGCTCTGGCAGGCTGTGGAGTTTGCCCATCTTGCTCTTAGTTAACTAGCCATGAACTCCCACCATATGTATGACTGAACATCTGTATCTCTTTTATTTGTGGCTGCACAAGTGAGGCCTGAAATGCAAACGCACTCCTTCATAGCACAGTGAAGAAAGAAGTTCAGTTAAATCTCCAGAAACTTTCTTTTAATTCATTTTGTCCTTGCATTTGTCTGCATTTGTTTCATCCTGACTTTCTGTTTTACGACTCAGCAATATATTCTGTCTTGAAAACAACATTAAGTGTAGTTACATGCACACACACTGAGTGGAGAATATCCCCCCACAGTGTTTACAGCAACACCTCTAGGTGACGGCAGGCAGTAAGCTTTCTTTTTATAGAGCTCCAGACTACAGATCATTAGCTTGATATGGTAGCTCAGTGGTGCAAAGTCATTTGAATATTTATTACCCTGCTTAAGACTTTCGCTTTTCAAGTGGGAAATAAATGTGATAAGACCCCCTTTCTGTCCTCTTGCCTGATATGCCAAAGCACAAATATGTGGAATGGATTTTAATTGCATTTCCTTGAACCTCTGTATTAGAGACCAGCAACTTGGATGTTTTTAAGCAAAAATGTGTGTTGAACAACTGCTTAGTTTGCAAAGTCTTTTTATTGCCTTCCCTGAAAGTTTGATAGGATATTCAGCTCTATAAAGGGGTTGAATTTTCAAAATTTAAAATATAAATATTCATGTATAATACACAAAAAGGCAGCTTTATAAATTTATACTTCAATGGGACACTGTTACTTAAGTGAAGCACAAATTTAAAGGCCCCTTAAAACTGGACTTTGCCAACAGTCATAGATTTTGAGAAATAGTAACAAACCAAACATTGTGTAAATGAGGATTTGTGGGGGGAAAAAAGCCAACCCTATTACAATATGATCAGCAAGACATGAAAGCCAGCAGCAGGCAACAGAAAGGCAGAGGCAGGCTCCTGAATATATTTTAAAGGTAGAATGTTGTCAGTGTGTTTTCATTTAGCTATTTTAAGATGTCTATGTTTCACTTGCTACAGTCACAAATTCTAACTGTGAATAATAGGAATCATTATATGGGTGTAAATGGTATATTGACTACATTTTTCAGGCTCAAACACACCTTCCTTGTTGGCAGTGGAAGGCAATGAATGAGGCATTTTATTAAAACTGGTGCTTGTGGTTCTAATCAAAGGTCACTGGTTAGCTCTCACTTTTCAGTCTCAGATTTGTCTAGATGTTTGATCAGGGGGCTGCAATGAAATTATTATGACAAAGACTTTGTACTAGGCGGTATCTGTCTGCTGAAACTTGAAAGTCTTTGCTACAGTGATGCTGACAGCATGTGAATGCTGAAAGAATGTGCAAGAAATGTTATGTCTTAAAGAAACCTTTACTAAGTATCATCTTCCTTTTGTGTTACGTTTGAAATCATTTCAGTTGCTATTAAGGTACGAATGAAAAGGTGTTTCATTGATTAAAGGTGGCGTGGGTTTTTTTTGTGTTTTTTTTTTTTTTTTAAGTGTACAGTACGCTTTAAGACAGTCTTCCTGTTACTTACTCTGTTCAGTCCCTGCTGCACACAGCAAGTTCATTAACATGCAGATATGCAGTGATTGAAGTCGGGTTGCCTTTTAGATTGGAGTTGTCTTGATATAATGAGCTTCTCTTTAATGTTCAAAAAACTGTTGTTACTTTCTAAAAGGGGTTTGTTTGTGAATTTCATTAAATTTAATTCCGTCTTCAAACAATTTCAGTATTGTTCATTTTACTACAATTAACATGCTTGCTAGTACTAAAAACTAATAATTTTTTTTTTTAACAGATGCATTTTAACTTTTCGGCAATGTGTGTGTGTGGGTTGTCATTAATGTTGAATGAGAGACCTCCTACTTAACTCATGGAGTCAATATTTTAATTGGTGCCCATGTGCAAATGTAGTAGAGAAAAGTAGGTTAGGGTTAGGCTAACTGTTTTCCTCTTGGACTGGGATAGGCAGCATTCGGTCAGGGGGAGCGAAAAAACACTTACACCAGCTTTGTTTTCTTTGTTAGATTAGGCCAGACAAATGGAGAAAGAAACACATCAGTCAGATAAACTGTCCTTGGTAAAGAGAGCATTGTAGGACGCAAACTTAAAAAGGATGGTTGTTTTCTGCTCAGTATTTCTAATCTAAAAGTATTTGGTCATTCAGGAAACATAAGGTAGAAGCTTACCTGCTATGAGGTCAAGAGATAATGAACATCCAGTTGCTAAGATTTTGAGACTTGAGTCTTCAGTGTAGTTTCATAGCTCATTTGATGCCAGTGCCTCTTGGAAAATGCCTGCAAAAGAAAATGAGGCATAGCATTTAAGAAATTATTTGCTTTATCTGGAAAAACAAATAAGGTGGTATCAGACTGAAGGTGGTGTTTGGAAACAAAAGTAGGCTGGATATACTTTTACTTTTCAATAACTGCAACTTCAGCATGCTAAGATATGGTATAACTGTCCTGGAAGTCTCTCATGGATTAGGAAACCATCTGGCATTATGTATTTTAAGGATGGATTACAGTAGGGTACAGAGGCAAACAGAAGCAAATTCTTTAACTTGAGCAAACAGAACGGTGAAATAGGAAATAAGTTTACGATTTGCCTTATCAACATTTTTTGAAATAAACTATGCAACTTCTAAAGATGTGTTTGTGAAACAGTTTTGTATGAAGTGTCTACTTACAAAATGGTGGCACTGACAATTTGCCTTGATGTGAAGGTAATGCTGTCATCTTAATGTTAATTTTCAGATCTGCATAACTGCTTTAATTATGGATAACTCAGGTCACTATGGTATAGTTTTGTGGTCTTGTGAAGAATGCAGAGGTACAGAAGTGCTGAATATGATTTGGACAACTGAAGAAGCTCCAGTACTGGCTTTGGAGCTACTAGCTTGGAAAGTTTTAGATTAACTTATTGATGTAGCTACCAGAAAGCCTGGTACAGATTACAAATGGCAGCATTTTATATGTATATGAAATTGAAATTCAGATTTCCAAGAAGGTGGAATACTACTTTGTTACTATTTTGGGTACTATTGCAATACTAATTGTTAGAAACATTTTTTCCATTTGTGCTACTGTAACAAATGGAAGTTGTTAGAATATTCTGACTATTAATATAAATGTTTCTTCATTATCACTGCAATTCTAAAATATATTTTTCTTATCACCTTTGGTATATTTTTAAATGTTCCAAGAAGTATTTGTACTTTTACTACTATCTTTGGGAAAACATTCTTTAGGTTGATGGATTTATTATCAGTCTATTTCACCAGTATTGAATTAATTTCCTTTACCCAACTTACTTCTCCAGTGGTGAATCTTTGGTAATAATCTGAACACGCTATCATGAGAATCTGTTCTCTCAAAGTGTAGTTCTTAGCCATGTCCTGAACTCTGTGCATGTGTTCTGGGTCTTCTTTTTATAGAAATATTCAATTTATTTAACCTGAGAATTTTTTTTTCCTGGAGAATCTTAGTTGTCTTATAAGTGAAAATGTTCTCTCTGTAGTATGAACAGTTTATCCAACTTCAGGCTCTTTTGTGCACTGAGCGGGCAGAGTCCTATATTTGGAGACCCTTTTGCTTTTATGAATTTGGGAACATCGGTAACTGTACAGAATGCCTTAACTCCTCATTCAGGCATTTATGCTAGATATATGAAGTGATGTGGTGTCGGTATTCCCTCATAAGAATTTATCAATTTCTTCATAATGATAGAGTGTGAGAGTAGCTTTATTGCTGCCAGTGAAGTTGATGTTAGTGAAAATTTCCAAGGACGTAAGTGTAGCAAACTGGGCATCTTTATTGAAATTAAATTTCTACAACTAAGACAGTTGAAAATGAGGGACTTGATCCTCATGAATGTCCTCCTTATACATCATAGGCCCTTAGGCACATTATTAAGTCCGATTAGAGTCAAATAAGACTTTTTTTGGGCTCATGACTCAATTGTAGTGAAGCTCCGATGACAAAAATCAGCCTGTGAATTGAGCTGAGCCTCACTGATATTTTTTTTTTTAGTTTTCTTTCTCTGTCTTTTTTTGAGATTTTTTTTTTCCGTTTTCATCCCTCAAAACCAGTTTTTAATAGGTTGCTCGAATCAGTGATTTTTTTGTTGTTGTTGTTTTGTTTTACCTTTCTGGATTATTACCATACTGTTTAAGTGGTCTTTTTTTAAACCTTAAAGATTTTAGATGTTTCCATATGAAAAATTTGTTGAAATAAACTAGGGACTCTAAGTAGACCGGTAACTGCAAGGAGATACAGTGCCTGCCTGAAATGACTTTATAGTTTGTTAAAATCAAATGACATTCAGTACGGATACTATGAAGAGAAAAATCAAAATAGACACCTAATTATAATTACTTTTTTTCCTGTCATTATATCCGTACGTGCAGAACAACTGATTTGAGATCACAACAGCTCAATTCGGTAGGTACAAAGGTTTTTCCTTCCTTTTTTTCATCATCCACAGGATGTAATATGATTTCTTATACTGACCAAAGTCTGAAATTTCCTCAAGGTATGCTGTCTGAATTAGTGGAATTAATTAATGCTGTAGAGGAATGCTACCAAGGTTACAGACTAGAAATTAATCATACAAATAAAATCCAGAGGCTAAGCCTTTGGATTTTGTCTCAGTTGTTCATAGATGGCTCTTCCAGCCGGACGAAGTTATTATGTTAGCCTATACTTTCATTGCTATTGAAGAAATGTAACTGGGGCCTAAGACCAACACTTAAGTGAGAGGGAGAAGGATCCATTTGTGGGATGGGCTTTGCAATTTTTGAATACAGAATGTATTGGTTTGTTCCAGATTTTCATGACCTTTTTGAAATTTTAGTCCAATCTGCCAATTTCTTTGTTAGATAAAAAATAATATTTATTTATGAACCTATCCATTCATGCCCGTAGCTCTCAGCGTGGTGTGGGACAGACAAATATGAACAATAGAGAAGCACTTCAGTCTGTATCTTGTATAGTACAGAAGGACTGAACACAACAGGTGTCTGTCATCTGTTTCATATATTTTTGCGGGGAGTTGGTCTTCCTCCCTAGAAAGGGGTATATAGTACATACAAATTAAAATGCGTGCATGAGTGGGCACATGCATGTGTGTGATAGTGAAGGAAATGCTAGGTTTGTTGTTAGGCAATAGCTTGTTTCAAAGCTGACCCAAAAAAACAATTAGTGTCAGATCAGAAACATGCTAAGCACAGGGGTGTGTAAACTCCTGTATGAAAACAGGGGAGCTTGGGGTGGCTGGCAGAAATGAGTCTGCCGTTATATGTACTGATCAGGGGAGGTCTTGAGGGGAAAAAAACCTATCATATGCTGCAAATGTGGGTTAGGGATGTCTTACTGAATTGATCCATGGACACTGGGATGACATCTTCAGAGTAGGAATGCCTGAAGTCAGAGTTCTGATTCATGCTGACACTTCAAAGTGGATGTGGTCAACTTCTGGAAGGCACTTGCCCTTAGAATCATGGAGGAAGAGATTCTGCCAAACGCCTCTCAAAATCTGGTCACCTTTGACTTGGTGGCTACAACAGCAATTTAGGAGTCTTGATTTAGGTGCTCCTGTTTCAGCTGCTTCACCCGCTACTCTTTAGAAACAGCTACCGTAAGTGCCAGTCTTATCATAGCATTAGCTTTAATTCACCCTACGCTTATAACAAATCTGATTACTTACAGATTCTCAGAGGAACAGTCAATAGCGCAGATGGGACCGTACCTGATTATAAGCCATTTGTACATAGGTTCCCCATTTTAACTGTAACATAGATAATGCTTTGATATGAACACTGAAGAAACTAAATATTCAATTTAGCGTGCCAACACCATGGAAGATGTAGAAATAGATGAATTGTAAATATTGTAAATCTTTCAAAAGATTGTCCAGAAATGACTGACCTTTTGTAAATAATATAAATCATGTTACTGACATTGAAAGTTTTCCTCCAATGTTTTTATTTTTTACACTAGGCTTTCTTTACAAAATGTCAGCTACATACCATGTTTTAGATTAGGTTCATTTAGCTTTACACTTCCCTAGGATATGGGAGACAAAAAGCCTTTTAACCACTTTATCACTGTGGTTTGAGATAATTTGTCAAAAAGTACTAATTTATTCTAAAGTTCACAGACACAATTAGAGGATTTTTTTTTTAAAATATATTTATTTTTGAAAACTGCTTTCAGTACAGTACACACAGAAATGTAAGCAAAAAGCGAAATACAAATTTGTTTATCTAAATTGATTGGAATAATTCCAATAACTCCTTGGAATTTTTAACTTAAGCAGAAAGAGAATAAACCACATTCTGTTTGGTCAAACTATGCTTTCAAGATGCATTTTTTTCATGTCTAAATTATTTACCTGCCACTACTTTTTACTTTAGCACTTTATAGATAAAGATTTTGGCATACCCTGGAAGTTGGAGAATACCACACAGCGTGTGTCTGTATCAGATATACTGTAACTGAGGAGACTTTTTTTCCTGACCTAAAATGCTTGAGATCCTCCGCACCCTCGCCTCACCCAACATGGAAATTTACTTACTGATTTATGTTGTAGGATTTTTACCATTAGCACATCAAGCTGTGAGGGGGGAGGAGTAACATGTGAAAAAGTGTGGTTTCAGGTTAGTATTTTCAAATCTTGAGAAAGTTTGGTTTTTTTTTAATTTTTTTAATTATTTTTTTTTTAAGATCTTAAGGAAGCATGTATCAAAACAGTCTGTCAGAAGTGTCAGCAGGTGTGGCTCTGAGAAGAAACGCATTGTCCTAAAACCTGTAGGAATGAGGGGGTCCAGGGAGTGAGGCCCTGCATTGGCTACAGCTGCCTTGCTGCCAGAATGCAAGTCACTCTGCAGACACAACATACCCCAAGATGAGCTTTGCACAGTTAGGTGGCAGACTGATAAGCTCGTTTTTTTCAAACCAAACTAAAAAGTCATTCTAGCAGAAATATTTTGCGTTAACAGATAGCTGTACATTGTTCCATACATTTTCTGTTTCCAGTAACACATGTTGCTTTCTGATAACCTTACTGCTTACAAGAGCAGGACTTCTCTTTGTTGCTATAATATCAACCGGAAGGCATTGAACTGTTGCTCCTGATGTCTATAGCCCATGCTATTTTGGGTAATGATGTTTTAGGCAAATGCAAACTTATTTTAACTTTTTGGTTTTAATTCTGTGAAAGATCCAGGTATGCTCATCCTGAGGTGGGGATGCACAGCAGCAAAAGAAGGCACTGGAGAGAGTCTAGTTAGAAAAAGCTGGAGAGAAAAGGCAATTTGCCGATTATCATTCAACCTGGAAATATTTAGGCATAATTTAGAAATAAATACAAGTGCAATTTAAGTTAAAAATGTATTTATCTGGAAAGAAACAGAAAATGTTAACCATTTCCTCTGAAATAGATGTTAAAAGTGACTGATGTTTTAAATACAGGTGTTCTTTAGTTTTTATTGAAATGATTTAAGATGGATGATATACATATGAGAAATCTAAGTGACAAAAAATAGGCTTTCAGTAGATGCAAGAATATATTATGCTTACTTGAAACGGTAAGCCTTTGTAGCCCATGCTGGCACACCGATGAGAGCACAGATGTGTGTGTATGTGTACATACGTGTGCACTGCAAGCAGAACAGAGCTGGTCAATACAGGTTGTCCTATTGAGAGAGGATCTAATACGTTTTGAGTTTTTTACACTGTGTCTGAGTTATGACTCTAATTTACCATCAGCATTTGAACAAGGTGCCTAACTACTTCTAGGTACCGTGATTTGCTATTACACTAATGACAGGAATTACTAAAAATCTTTGCTGCCTTATTGACCATTTTAAGTGCTTAATATTTCTAAGTGAACTCATGCTTTGAAGGAGGTTTGTCCAGAAAAATATTTCAAAAGAACAGTGTGGAAATTTGCAAGGCAAACTATGATTTATAATATTATTTTTATAAGTAGCAACCGCAAAAATAATCATGCTGCTGGAGCGAACAGCAGTATTTTGAAATGGTAGGATCTAATGTATGAGGTTATTGCATGTGAATGGAGAGATATGTTATTGCAATGATATATTTTATTACTTGCTTCTGTTTTTATTAAGGATAATGAAAACCTTCTGTTTGGCCCTGTGAACAAAACTAATGTGACCTTTCATGTGACCCACCTGTTGTGCTTTCACAATCGATAATAGTTACCTCATGTTAGGGTGATCTGGAAAATAACAGTGTGCCAGCACCACAGAAAATAACATTTGTGTTTCTGTAGTTTGAATTTGTATTCGCCTCAGATCTGAAATTAAGGAAAACATAGGTTATCTAATAAAATGCTTAGAAGGCAAAATATTATTGTAAGAGCATTGTCTGTATTAATAGCAGATACATTTTCAAAGGCATTCAGCTGCTGAATCCTGTCTGTAAATTTGCAGAATTGGCTTAAAATCCATGATTTTTAATAGTATCAAAGATGGTGGAAAATCCAATTAGCTTTTTTGAAAGTTAGGGGGGGTGCATGAATTTAAAAAGTCAGTATACATAGATGCAAGTTTTCCCACTTACTAATTCTATAAATTACAGGGGTTTTTTTCTGTTTCATGTAATACATAGTATTTATTTATTCTGAGTGGAAAAATCTTAAAAGGCTGAATTATTATTTCTAGACGTTATTCTTCCAATTGTATTTAGCTTTTGATTCTGGAAACAAACACTTAACATGAATAGCGCAATGCTGTTTTTCTAGGGGTGCCTGATAAATGTATTAGACTTGTATTGGGATGACTTATAGTTTATGGGCATAAGGATTTGCAGGATCAGGACCCTAATTTCAAAGAGGTTTTCGCATGTGGATTTGAAGTACATGTGCTACTGCTGAATCTGCTCGACAGACCAGAAAGGCTCTTTCCCTTTGGAGCCCTTATGGTTTATCTGGTCAATGGCTTGCAAGCTAAGAAGGATTTACACATTGGATCAATGATCCATGAAATAAGGGGGATTTCCACAATGTCTGTCAGTGACAAGTTACAGTGTGGCCACACAGTATGCATTTTCAGAATTAATATGTATGCACAAATATGTAACTGTAAAAATGATTATTATGTGATACTGCCTAATGGTCAGGGGAATATATAAATGGTGTATGATCTGTATTAGAAGGAACTTTGTCATTTCTCTGTTTCTGTTGTTTGGGTTGAAAATGTTTATATTCTGTGGCAAGACTCTATGTTGTACATGCATCAAAAATTAGACCCAGTTAACACAAGAGGTCTCAGTATTGCCTTTTACCTCGAGTCATGACAATGAATTTTTTCTCTTCTGACAAAGTAGATGTCCCAGGTACTGAAGATCAGGAGTTGCCTTGAGTTACAAAACGGGGTTAAATCTCTCCTTAAATGAAAGTGTCCTCTCACCAGCACCTTTGTGATTAAGCTAAAGACTGTCAGTTTGAGTGCCTCCTGATGGCAACTGCTAAGTTATGACATGGGGAAAGAGGTTTCCTACTAAGTAGGCAGGGTTTGATCAAAAGCTCCTTTGAAGTCAATAGAAAGATTCCTATTGACTTAAACAGGCTTTGGAACAAGCCCTTAATTATGAGGTACTCAATCAGGCACGTAATAAGCTTCTTATTGCCTAATTATCTACAATGGTAACTTTAGACCTATGACCCTTATGTATGTTGGACCCCTTATCTTCCAAAAGCTCCACACTACAAACTGACCACTAGCAAAAGCAACATCCCAGGTCCTTTTCCTCAGTTCCTTCTCTTGCCTTAAGGGTCTAACCCTAAGCTGCAGCTCAGCTTTTCTGCTCTGAGTCCTTCAGTGGGCTCATACCTTGTGTTCTCTGCTATCCTACTGTAATGAGGAGGACAGGGACTGCACTGCACAGTAAACCACAACTCTTGTCCATGAACTTGGCAAAGTTCTCGGGACCGGCAGCAGACTGAGCATTGCCATACAGAAACCCTGTGTGTCTGGATCTGATCTTTAACAGTGTGCCCGTTTCAACTGTACTAGCAAGAACAATTTACTTTCAGTGAAACTTCTTCATGTTGGAGTAGGCTAAATAGTGCAAATGGTGCAGCCTGGAGCTGCGTTGTCTGTTGTAAAGAGTCTCCATGGGAACATCATCTAGTGAGCCAGTCATGGTCTTCTCCCTCTTCTTCAGCCTATTTGTTGACTGCTTGGCATGTACAAGAAAGCCTCCAGGGGGTACATTGCTATGGAAGGCAAATGTCGTTAAGAAAGACAAACAATTCTTACACAAGACACTTGACAAAGTGAGTTTTACTGCAGTTTACCTTGAGCAGGATGTAAAGGGTCATTGCGTATTCCTTGGAAATGAGTGTTAGCACTGGGGTGAGCAAGTTACAGGTTGAAAAGACGGCTTATAAGGTGCCTCACAGAGCTGTTTTTAAGTCACCTAGATTTCAGTATTCCTGGTTATTTTTTTGAGTTTTCTCTTAAAAAATATTTGCTGTTGAGATAATTTAAGTCATGAACTGGCAGGCATGTCATACTACAAAACCACAAAATCTGTACTAGGCTATCTTGCACCTGTTTTTCAGTAATGATGTAGTTCTGTGAATTTATATTAGAATTTTCCATGACTGCTGGCAGTAGTGTTCTCAATCACTCTGTTAAATAAGTCTGAATCTAGAGGCAGCTTGTAAGAGGGAAACATATGAAACTCCTTTCTGCAAGTTTTTGATGGGCATCTGTTTGGTTATGTTCTTTCTGTCTGTGAGGTTTGGGTCAGAAAAAATAGAATGCCAGAGCTTTGTATTGTGCTTTTAACCTCTTTCTTTGTTTTTCACTACTTGTCTTATCAAAATCTACTTCAGATTCTGAGTTGCTTAGATTCTAAGCGGTCTGTGGCAGGACTTATGTCTTAAATTTTTAACAGATAAACCATTTTTACTCTGCCCTCTGTTTTGGTTATTCAAGGTAAAGACGCTCAGAGAGGCCTCATTTTTAAATGGTGAACGGGCAGGGTTCTTTGACAGTCTGGTATCTGGAAGGTGTCTGTATCACTAGTGGGGTTTTTTTGAATGCTGGAAAGACCTGTATCTTTTATTTATTATTGAAGCACTCAGTACATATTGAAGAAATTTAAAGAGGAGAGTGCACATTGGCATTTTCACTTAGGACAGATAAGCAGCATTAGTTTTTATGCTTTGAAAAAAAATAATGCTGATATTTGGCTTAAAAAACCCACAGTGGTTTTCATATACTAGAAATATTTCTGTCAGCCATTTATCTAACACGTGTTATTCTCTTCCCAGAACTTTTCCCTGTTGTGTCCTTATTGCAGCAATCATCAAAACCATTTGAAGAGTTTAATTTAGACTGAAATGATTCTCCATAGAATAAACAGAATATCTCACCTGTGAAGGATGATTACATTTTCTAAATTTGTTTAAAAAGTAAGGACCTTCATAATTCACAAGTGTTCTACTTGCAGTTTTTATGGTGGAGAAGTCTTACATACTTTAGGTCTGAAAATAAAGCACCGCTGTATTTGAGTGCTATCAACAATTTAATCTTTCATATTATTGGCACTGAAAGAGTAAGGATCAGTGTCTTGATTTGAGCCATCACCTGGCCATATATTGCTATTCTTTTACTGTGAAAATACTTTTTTCTGGTTGAGTATTGTCTTTAACAAATTATACATTAAAAGGCAGTTGTGGTAAGACTAGACAAAACCAAGGATACCTTGTGGAAGTATTAATTTAGAGTTCTGATGCATCTTCCACGTGTGTGAGTACTTATCTGCTTTTGCATACAGCTGAGGCTATTGACTTGTTGTTCAAGCAACTCTGTTTTCATGCGGGCATGTCACTTGTGCAAATCTAATTGGATGCATTTAAGGATGGAGAGTCAAATTCTTCACCTGCACACATTCGGACTGTCCCTAGCAGCAACACTAGTACAAATTTGCTTTGCAAATAAGAGTAGGCTTGCAAGGATCTGTGCAAATGAATTTCCATGGCATTCATGGCAAGAACAGAATCAGAGGATGCTCTGTGGTACATCTTAACTGTTTCTTGCAGCCCATGCAGAAGTAGGACGGCTTTGCTAGTTACCAAAACTGTAGGACCTCAGTGAATGCCTCTAATCTGGTCTGTGGCCCTACTAACCCTCTTGCTCCTCCAGACCATCTCCAACTGTGTAGCATACAGCTAATCCATTTATGCAGCAGCAGCATCCGGCTACTCCAGATTTCCAGTAAGAACAGGGTCTTTCAATAAGATTTCGGTTTCTCAGATTTGTTAAATACCCTATGTTTTCTCTGTAATTACACAGATAATTAGATGTCGTATCCTACATATCTGCATCTGTGAAAAGATATATTTCATATATTTTATGCCTGCCTGAATTTGTGAATTTCCATTCATTTTTTTAGAGGATGAAAACCTTTGCTAAGGGCCTGAAACAGGCCAAATATGCTACTGTTGCTATTTCTTAGGCCTCTTGCATAACCCAGTTGTTTTCTTTAGTGCCAATTGTATTTTTTTCTTTCTTTATTATACATTATATCTTCCTCTCTTTAAAGCTATGCTGAAGTTGCATACTTGGATTAATTTGCTATTGATTGTTCCTTATACCTATTACCCAGTTTGCAAGTTCAAGGAATTTGTTCAGTATATTTCCAGTAGCTCATAAGATACGAAATGTCAACATTTTCGATGCAAAATTAGTTGTGTGCACTTTCGTTTTTAGGGTTAAACTTGAGATTCTGTAGAACCAGTTTTCGGCACCGTCTTCAGGAAAATCAGGGTCATCTCAAGATGGAGTCTTACAAAATCAGTGGCTACTTTAAAAGCAGTTTTGTTTTACGTACTTTTAAATACCTGCTGCAATGTGGTACAGTTGTGTATATTCTTTTTTCAGCTTGCTTTTCCTGGAAAGACGTTGGCTATCTTTTTCTTTTGCATATTCAGGATTCCGTGTGTTGCTGCTTCTCCGCATTGTCTTCTGCCTTTTCACAGGAGCAGAATTCTGTTCATCTTGTGCTATTTGTTCTGTATTAAAAACAGTATCCAAAAGTCAAAGAGCAGTTTTGAATGCAGTAGTCTCACCAAAAATATACTGATGTGAAAGGATTTCTGTTTATAAAAAAGGGGGAGAAAAAAAAACTGGGGGGGGGGGGGGGGGGGGGAAGACACCCAACTGAGCTTATAGATTCCCTTAGGATTTTCAGTTGAAGAAAGGTAAACAGTCATGTTCTCATTTTTCTTGAATATCTCTCAGTTCAGGAGTATTTAATGTGTATCTGGCTAGTTGTGGATGTCAATATATGTGTATAAACATGTTTTATAATTTGAAGTTATATAGTCTGTTAACTAAAATAATACTCCCAAAAGCAGTTGGTCTGCCAGAGATGTCATAGCGCAGCTTTTATATCCTCTGTTCATCAAAAGAACTGATAAAAATTTCCTTCTAACTGACAGCCAAGTAGCTGGAAAAATAAACTGATGCCAGAGCATGAGCAACACAATAATTTGCTAGACTAATATGGCTGGCTGTAACCTGATCATGTATGGATCAATTGATGATTTTCTAGATTAATTTATCATGTAACTGACTTGCAGTTCTAAATTTCAGGAAAATATCTACACTGAGTTTTAGTGAAAAATAGCATGTTTAGTTCAATACAGATGTTTTGCAGCCAGACAGTGATGGAAGTGCTTCTTCCTAGTAAGTATATGAGAAGTTGAGAAATGCATATTAGAACAAGATAAAATTATTTTGTTATTGGCAGACTTCAGCTTATTATTTTTTTTTTAGTTTAGAAAAGGCATTATCTTCTCTCCTATAATTTTATATCATAATTAATTATTAGACAAGGAGGAACTTCAGATGCATTCAGAATTAAGCAGAATGGAATCATTTTTGACTAGACCCTGAAAAAAATCATCCTTCCGGGCTATTCTGTTAAGGATATGTTTCCTTATCCTTTTCTTCCTTTTTCCTCTTTTCTCCTTCCCTATTCCTTGCCATTAAATGGCAGAATTCCTTTAATTGTTTAAAGGAGAGGGGATTGTGGATGTTTCTGGAGTGTCAGCTTCCTTACCTAAGCCTTGCTGACTTACTGAGCTTTTCCAGTTCACTGATGCAAGTGCAAGCATTGAATGGCTCATATACAGCTCTAATTCCAACTTATTTGGCAGTTATTTCTTGAATGGCCTAATTTTACATATGATTAGTTTTTAGTTCTTAAATCACAACATAAACTGTTTGTATTATATTACTATAAAAGTATGTTAATATGTAGGATATGATTAACTTGAAGTGTGAGTTCTGTTTTTCCTGGTACACCAGTGTGCAACCACCGTGGCTTCTGTGGGAACTCCTAGTTTGCAGCTGAAGGCAGAATTCATTCCGAAGCAAAAAAAAGTGATGCAGATTTTTAGGATGTGACAAAAATAACATTACAAGATATATAACTATGGCAAAGCATAACAAGAAAATTATGTTTCTGTGAAAAGCAGACTGCAGTTATTTCTGGGATGATCCTGGTTTGAGATTCACAGTCGTGAAGGCCAAAACATATAGAAATACATATATTTGTGCATGGGGATGACTTGGGAAATCTCTGCTGGGTCCTGTTCCCATTTGGATAGGTAAGAATAGGGCCAGATAATTTATCTTGCTCTGTTTATATCCACCAGCTTCTCCACACTTGCATTATAATGCAGCTGTGGAAACAGCCATGTGCTAGGCTCATGACTAGCTCCTATGCTTTGCAAAACCTGTTTGTTTTTCAGAGCTGGCAACTCAAGCTTAATGTGCTCGAGGAATTTGGTCTACTACTATATCTCATGTCATTGCTTGTACAGAATTTACATTAAAAATATGCCAGAATGTGTCAGTTGTAAATGGTAAACTTCTAGTTTTATTAGGAAAGGTAAAGGAAGGACCTACCATGTATGATTTTTTTTTTTTGTAAGGTGTGATGGAGATGTTAGGATGTTGCTTTTTTAATGTAGACATTAGACCTAATTACTTTGTCTCAGAGCAAATGAGACTCCACTGATTCTGTGAAGTTAACATGTAATAAAAATGAGGTAACACATTAGCGAATCTGCCTCATTGTGTTTGGCCTTTTCCAAATGTTGTGAAATTTAAACCAAAATATTAATTCCGCTGGCCTGAAAGCATCAACATCTTTCCTTGTGAAAGTTTTTCTGGTGTCATAGCAGTTTATCAAAATTCTAAGATGTCAGTTGAATGATTTCTCTCTTAATTGTTAGGCATTTTGATTTGATTGTTCCTTTTGGGGATAGTGTCTTGTCATCGCATTGTGGTTGTTACATGTCTCTGTGATGACAGTAGTTGAAATAACAGAGACACAACCATAATGGTTTTGTAAGGTGGCAGTAATCTGATTATCCTTCCTAAAAGTAAATACTTTCATTCTTTTCAGTTGTTGGTAGAGACTTAAGAAAGTCACACTGGTGCTCAAAAAATATGAGAATGTGACTTGATAACAATTTGTTACTTGTTACAATATTGTTAGCCAGGATGAAGTTAAAGGGAAAAAAACCTGTGGGGAATAAATAAACCATACTTGTGTTTTAAATCTCTAACATTAGGAAATCTGCTCTAAAATCCTGTATAAAAATAAGGATGTAATGTGCAGTTTGTTTTTGCCAACAGAGGAAATAGATACTCTTTGGAGTGTCACCCAATGAGAATGACACTGTTTAGGCAAATGTTTATTTACTTGCTCATATATTACATTTTGTCTGTCTAACGGCTTGTCTAATAAGGATGAACATGGCTGTGATTCCTCAGATTGCCATATGCACTCATAGATGTCTTCACCAAATTGACTGTTTCTAATTTCTCACTTTTCATTAGTTCCATTGCTTTTTGCTATTGTGCAGATACATGTTTGTGTGATTCCATATTTTACCATCTCCTCTTTTCATCTTGAGGGACTAAATTTGCAAAGTTACTTGTAATAATAGTTTTTTTAATTTCCATCAAAATTTCTTACATAACTTTCTTACTAATCTTTTGGTAAACTTTCATTCAGTTCTCCATGTCTACAATTATCTAATCTGTTATTCTTTCACTATATCAGTCCATTTTATATCTATGAAAATTTTGGTGGGTGCAAATCCATGCCCTGGTAGGCTAATTTTGATTTGAAAATCTGTGTTTTCTGGTTTATTTACTATTTTGGTACTTTAAAGGTTTCCATGCCATACGGAGTGCAGCAGCACATTTGTTTGCTGTGGAACTTGTTGTCATTTGGGGTATATTTTCTGTGCTGTGCTATCAAAAATACTTGTCTGTTGCTTTTTTTCATATATTTTCATTAATTTCAGACCACTTAACCCACCAAACAAACTAATACTATGTATGTTCAATAAGTTTCCACCTAGGATAATATATAAATTCCTTAGAGTATATGTTCCAATAGGTTTGCATCATTTTGTGTCCTTGGATATGGCATACTTGTAGGTGAGGGACATTAAATGTAGACCTACCCTAAGAATTCCAAAAGTAACTGAAATGTCTAGATATGAGAATTATTGGTAATCACTTCAATTGAGCTCTCTGATTATTTTTTTTTTGTGTGTGTGTACTATCCATACAGTCCTGAGAAGCTGAGAATAACATCATTACTGCATAGAAATTTTCACCTTTTGCCACAAATATTACTGGCAGAAATGAGTAAAATTAGTGAATTAAAGACAACCTGCAAGAGAGACTTATGAATGCACTTGGAAGTATGTTTGTTGTTCTCATCATGTTTTCTTTTATGTAGATCTTGGAAAACTAAGAGCCCAAAAGAAGTCTAGTATATAGTTCAAGAGTAGTCTGTATTCCTGTCTTCTCCCTTGCTGTTTCAGACTTTCCTACATTTAGAGCTGTGCTCGTATTATTGCTGTATCTGCAGGCACTGAAAAAAAATGTGGTAGGAGAGTCTGATGCAAAATACCTCTTATACTGTTCTTCAGAGTATTGTTGTGAAATGGCTTTGGTTCTTCTTCTAATAGTTTAACTTCTGGTGGATTATTAGTTTGATTTCAGAGCCAGACATCTCAGAAGAAACTGAGTCTCAAAGTAGAGTAATTCACTTAACCCCTAATCTGTTAGATAATGCTCTGGTACCATCAACATATAGAGGAAACAGTAATGAAACTGGTAAGACGTATCTTATATGTGAATGTAAGGACATTAGCTAAAGGTGGAGACATTCCTTCTTTCTCTTCTGGTAGGACTTCCTAGGATAGAATTCAGATTCTGGTGTGTTGAAATTTCCTTTTGAGGCTGTACTTTGGCAAGATGCTCTCTTGTTGCTTATAAAATGACTAAAGTGTCTACGAAATGCAAGTGCCAAGTCAAAATATGTTCTGTGTTTTGGTAATTGTGCAGAAAGAATGCCAGATGGTTCTGATGATGAAGCGCTTTGGGTGGGATCATCAAGTTTTAATGGGTGGCAAACTCCAAAGTCTTAATTACCATCCTCTCCAGCAGCATACTTTTTATCAGGGTGGACAAGTTGTTTTCAGATACAGAAAAGAAAGAACCATATATTTGAATGTAGATGAATAAAACCCACTTAGCGTTCCTGTAGGAGCATCTGAAACTCAGAATACTTGGACCTAATAGAAAGGGTGCCAAATTATGTTTCCAAAGTAGAAAAACTTTCTTATGAATGGTACTGGTTTTGTTTGAGTAGCTTAATATTTTCCCAATATGCTCAGTTTTCACGGTTGCTGTTAATGTATAATTCTCCTACATTATGAACATAGGCTGCATTTTGGATTCAGGTGTATAATGGTGGTATTTATTTTCCACATCTAGTCTGAGATGGCTCAAGACTGGTTTGTTCTTTTAGAAGATTTTCCAATTGGAGGAATTTGGACAGGCCATATTTAGAGAGTAGAGAAACTAAAAAATGAAATAGCAGGTCACACAGTACCTTTTATAACTCCTGCAATGTTGCTTGATTTCATAAAGTAACTCCATAAAAGTTCGAAGTGTTGATTGATTTGCTTCTGCAATGTTAAAATTTGACTTTTAATTTTAATACCTTCCAGCCAGCCCTAATAACAGCACAGCAGTAATTTGTGTGCTGTAGTCACAGAGGACTTTGTATGTATTTGAATGAAGTGTTCTGCATGTGATTTTTTTCTTGCATTTGTATGATGTTTGATCTCAACATGATGGTCATGTTGAGAACCTAGTGATATTAGTATTTGCTTCCAGTTTTTACACAAGAATAGTATTACCCTTGTCTGAAACTCTAGTCATTTAGGACATTGAAATGACTGAAAGTTTCACCATCGACTGTAGCGTATTTCAACGAGCTGAACCTATAATCACATCTTGGATGAGGCATAGTTGAGATAATGAGGCTGACTATCGCCATCACTTGTATCATGCAGTTCTTTGGCTTCTGCAGGATTGGACTGGTGCAGCTGTGAAATGCTGTGAAATTTGAATGTTATAAAATGCATGAATCCTGCTTCTTATGTTGCCATATAGCAGTGAACAAAACCAGGAGGGCCTAGCTGGTTATGTTTTTAGACCCTCTTATTGTGTCTACAGGACTCAGGTTTTAAAGGTTGTTGGGACCTGCTGTAGAGCACAGCTGCTTCTCCAGGTAGGGAGAGGTATCAGGAAGGGTATCATGTATGATTGATGGGAGACTCTCTTGTTGGCATTGAGCCACTTTGTAAATTTTTTTATATAATTATCTCTTAATTTTTGTACATGCACTTAAGCAACTGGTGATTAGTTCATCTTAAAAAAGGAGTCAGCATGCTGACAGAGAAGATTCATCTGACTTCTGAGAGTAATGTATTTTTTTACACTTATGACTTTTAAAATGTTTTAATAGTATTTTGACTGATTTTTGCAAAGCTCTGCATGGCTTAGACTGGGATTCTGCTGTCTCTGATGTTATTGAGTAGAATCTTATTCCCTGATTTTCAAGATGACTTTCTATTAAGGTGTTGCTTAACTGCACAAACTATCCCAGTACAGGGTGTCAGTATTAGAAATGCCTATTGCTTGATCTCCCTCCTTGATCCTCAAATTGTGGTTTGAAAGTTCCACAGACTTTATGTTGGCACTCTGTATAGAGGACAAGATCACCCAACTGTAGTATTATTACATTTTAATTTTATTTTTGTAAGATACTTTAAAATTTTATTTGGAAACGTTATATAGGTGCACAATATGTTCTTGTGGTGGCTAATGATAGTAGCGTCTGACTTTGCAGTGAATTATCAGGTATTGATAATTCAGCCAAGTTCTGAAAATTTCTAAGAGATTGATTACCTCATTGGGGTGACAGAATAAAGAGCAAAATCCTAGATCCATTAAAATCGTCATTGTTCTGTGATGAATCCAGTAGAGCTGGGTTTTAACCCTGTGTCCAAAATAGCCATGCCTACCTGCGAGTTCAGGGGAGTCTCTAGGGTTTGATATATTTCTTTCAGTGACCACATTTATTCACACTGAGTAGCGTGTCTGTTGATATTTTCAAAATGCATGTCCTCTTAGAACTGTACGCTTTTAAGACCCTTTATGGCAATTTACACAGCACTGAAAACAATGGGGTCTTGAACAGAGCTGTGACCTGCAGTACCACCCTTATGTCCATAGCTGGAAAGAAAGCGGATTAAGTTATTTGGAAGCAAGGAGTAGTTAGCAATAGAGTAACTATTTCATTGGAACTATAACTGCAAAATTTTTTGTTTACAGTTTCTTAAATGAAGAAAGAGAAGACTAACGTTTAAAAACTTAGTGGGGAAGATCTGTGAATGTGATTTTGGTTCTTGAGAGTGGCATTGGTTAACACTTTTTAAACATTTTCTTTCTCCTTGATTTCCCAGAAAGTTTTCTTATAAGTGTGTTTACGCAAAAGTGATTAACTTTATGCATTCCCAAGGGTGCATATGCCAGAAAAAGGGGGCAGGGTCACTTGGAAAAAGAGAAATTTCTAGCTCAAAGAAGCAAAGTATGTCTAGTTGAAGTAGAAGAGGAATCAGTAAATTTTACAACACTCAAAACCCCCCCAACCAACCTACATACTTTATAGTTGCCAGGGAGTAGTTGTAACTTGTGCTCTAATGATTTCTGATGGAAGTAGCTGTAATGTTCATTCTGGTGTTCATTAAAAAGAAAACGGAGAAAACACCACCCTAAAATTCCACAGTGATAGCTGCTTCATTTAGCACAAGACAGAAACACATATGAAGCACTTCCTAAAGAACTTTCTTTTTAAAGAAATAGAAGTTATTGCCTGTATATTTTTATTTCCCTCTTCATTTTCCTTTGTTTAGTTAACCAGTGATAAGATCTTGTAATGAGACATGTCAGGCTGATGAGATAATCTGGTGAAACTTTTAGGTTTGCTATCCAGATTAACGCCAACCTTTTGAGTGTGTGATTTTTAATTTTTTTTTTAAGATCAGCATTCCATTTACACTTTTGAAATATCATATGCAAAGCACCTAGTAGCCACCCCTCTAGCTGTCAGCTTTGCATTGCTGCCTGTCAGTACCGTGCTGAAGGCAGGTGCAGATGGCCCGAGGCTCATAGACGATGAGCAGTGCTAGTAGTGCCTGGAGGTAGGGTTTTATATGACTACCTGAAAAGGCTAGGAATCATTTTCAGGATGTGAGAAACAGAACCCTTCCCCCAAACTTTCCTTTAAATTTGTAGTTTAGGACAGTCTGTCCTGAAGTGCAGGGCGCCTCTGACTGCAAGATCAACAATTCCCTAATATGTGATCTCTATACACAGTACAAAAACCAGGCTATGAACACAGGACTGTTCTTTATAGACCGATAGAAAGTAACACTTTAGCATTTTAACCTGCTTGACTTAGTACCAATGACTGGGCTTAACATAAATTGAAGTTAGGGGTCGTCATATTATTTGTTTGATGGGCAGCATTGCCTGCAAGGGTTTCTATCTATGGTCAACTTATTTCAGTTCTGGTTTCAAAATATCTTGCAGAGGTGAATGTTGCAGAAAAAATAGGAATTCAAAGTTTTTAGATGATAGGCAACAAGAACAAGTATTGTTCACAATCACAACCAAGATTTGACTGAGACGTCATAGGTGAAAATCAGAAGAAACTAGAGCTTCACCTGGTTAAGTCTTGAAAGCTTGAATTCTTATCAGACAGCTTTACTACTGAAGGCAAATTTCTGTTTCAAGGTGTACTCTTTCCTTAAATAAATATATTTATTTGCTTGCTTTTTAAACTAATGAAGCACTCATGCTTTAGGAGGGACTGAAAGGAGGCTGAGAGTGTTGTATTTTGAGGCCTTGTTGAGGTAACGTGGTTCATATTTTTTCGTGTGATTTATTTGTCCAGCAGGTTAATTATCTTCAGGACTGATTATTGCAGATAATCACAAATAGAATGCTCCTTTTGGCAGAATACAAAGCCATATTCTTGCTGGCAGCACTCTGTGTCACATACTAGGGGAACTGTTTTCTGACAGAGGATACATATGTAAGGTGGGATTCTAATTGACTGAATATATCCTTGAAAAACGAAGTTTTGTTTACTTACAGGAAATTAGAATGAGAGCACCTGGACCTCCGTTTCTCTAGTTACAGTGTCAGGAGAAAATAATTTAAAAAATCAGAGCTGAGAGGGAAGGTTAGTGCATGAGTTTGGCTTTTTTTCCCCCTCAGGGAATCCCAGGAAGTAGGCCTGAAGGCAGACATTCTGAAGGCTCTCTAATTGATTTTTATGTCCTACTTAACTAGCTTTTAAAATCTGAGCTTCAGTAATATGGTAGTCTCCAATACAGAACCCTGATATTTTGTCTGGATTAACACTAGTTCCAATAGGAGAAAATGGCACACTTACATTGTAATATTACAACATAGATTTGTCAGAAAAAAACGTGAGTTTATGTACAGCTGACTTAGCTCCTGGCCATTTGGCTCGCAGCCTGCTTACATTACATTCTGAAGGTAAGGGTACATGGTTGCATTCCTCTTCTTTTTCTTTTTTTTTTAAATTTTTTAAATCTTTTTAAACAAAACCACCAATCTCTATTTTTTGTTGTTGTTGTGTAAGTGCACCACAGTTGTGACAGATTGAATCTCCAGTTTTCAGGGAATTTTCAAATCCAATTGCTGTATGCTATATTTATGCTGGAAGTTTAAATATGTTAATGTGTTCCCATGCAGTGATATTAGTGTTGATGCCTCTAAAATATCAGCTAGGCATTTCAACTATCTTACCATTTGTAGCTCTTGGAAATAATGGTAAAACTGGGTTTTCACAATGAATACTCTACCCCCCCAGCCCCCCATATCTTTATTTGAGGGCTTTAGTTTCCTGTTTAGAAGGTGTCTTGTTACTATTCTAAGCTTTGCGTATACATATGTAGGTGTTACACTATGAAGAATTGTACCAAGGGGTTTGCATCTGGTAAATGTAGCACAAGTACAATTTAGCAGGTGTTCAAGTCAAAGCACCCGATGAAAATGTGTCCTAAATCCTTGCTAGGGTCCGTGTGCAACAGCATCAGATTTTGAACGTTGAAGTGCAATGGCTCAAAGACTCCCATGTTATTTAACTGTTCCCAAATCTTCATAATTCTTGATGCTTTTTCTCACAAGGAAAATACAGTTGTGCATTTTTTTAAAATTATTTTTTCTTTCCAAAAAGACTGTTTGTTTGCTCAGAGGAAGTCAGCAATTGTAGATATAAATTGTAATTTTAAATTGTAAATTTAAATTGTAATTTACAATTGTAAATATAAAAATATATGTAAGCAATAGATAAAAAAATGTAGATAAAATGAATATGTACCTGTAAATATAGATAGTTGATCTGAATCACTAATCAATGCAATTCCATTCTGTTCCGTAACTGAATTTAAGAAACTTAACTGCATGCTTAATTCCAATTTGAATAACATTTTTATACTTTTTATACTGTCCTTTTGGGTCATATGACTGAACTGAAAGAAGGTACCCTCTTTTAAACAAAGCCAATTCTGCAGTAAAATTACTTTAGACATTTGTCTGAATATGAAAGAGGAGGGAACCTGACACGTTACATATTCAAAAGATAAGGGAGCCGAGAACTACTAACAGTATTGTTAATTTTAATACAGTTTGTCAAGAAAAAAATACATCAATGTAGTAGGCTAACAGCTCCTGGTATGTGTGGTGTTCTTCTTGCATAATGCAATTATTACATAATTATAATATTTTATAATAAACAAAACCATTGTTGTTATTTTGTGTTAAAGTTGTATCCAGAGAACCCCTGTGAGATTGCATTACAGTAGCACCCTGAGACCCTGTTACAGCTGTAAGTCCCTGTACGCCCATTGGAAGAAATTAAAAAGCTATCATTCCAAATGGAGAAAGTACAGCTGAGGCACAGAGAGAGAGAGAAGAGGAAAAAAAAAATGCCAAATACTGTAATGCAGGTCAATGCCAGAGCTGCCACATCGCTCTTTCTGTGGGTGATTTTCATGGTTGTGCAGCAAATGTGAGTCTCAGAAGAGTAACCCTGGATGTCATTTCCAAGCTATGTCCCCTGCATGCTGCTGCTTCTGTAGGTGTAGAAAGTAACTTTCCAAGTGCAATTTGTATTTGCTGTAAAACTCTCTGTGTATTTGATATATACTCGTAAGAATACCATGTGCTGGAAGGGTTTCTGGTATTTGGAACACCCGTCGTACTTGGAGCTTGTAATGCTGTAACATTTCATACTGGGCTTAATTTGTCTTGTAGTGCCTTCAGTGCGTGGACCTGTATATGTAAACACTACAGAAACGTACCCATTTTGAAAGCTTTGTCTGTTTTCTTTAATTCAATCATATTGATTAGGAATGACCCAGCCTGTGGCTATTAAAACAGCATGTAGCTCACAAGAAGTTCAGAAGTGTATTTTGTGTTATAGCTACATCATGTGAGTGGCAGTGGGCTACTGCAGGAGTTGCTGGGGAATCCAAATCCTTTGAAGTGGGAGCAGGGAGCCAGCAGCGCCTGCCAGCCTACCCTGAGCCACTGAGAAGGCTTTTGCTGTCTCTAACCCATGAGTTATAACTGGAGTTCCTCCTATCCCTTCACCCTTCCAAGCAGTATGGTGTACGTCTTGTGGTTCTTATCTGCTTGAAAGTATGAATACAGAGCTTATCAGATCTGGAATGCTGGCCCCCTTCCTTTTATACAAAAGAATAAATGCATATTTAGGTATTTCTTTCATCTGCACAGCGAATTAGATGTTTTCCGTGTTTTCAAGTCTGATTTTAGTGGCAGGTGTAATAATACATTTAAATTAGTTGTTGGACATGTGCAGTACTTTTTTCATCAAAATCCTTTTCGGTCTTAACCTGATGCTATCCTATGAAGTGATACAGCCAGAAGACCTTAATTTTGTATTCTGTGCTCAGGCCCTGTAGTGATTGGATGCTTTATAGGTATGCAGGCACACAGCAGAGAAACCTTTAGGAGCTGCCTGTGGAAGACATAATGCAATTTTGCAAACTCATGTGCCTTTGCAGAAGAGCTAATAAGGAGCTCTCTTATAACTTATATCCATTATATAATATAATGCTGCCACATATTGTGCCACTACTGTGTGATACCTTCTTGGGAGAGACAGGGAGCAACTGTCTGGTGAACCATGCTCTGGGGTTTGGTGAAAATGGTGATGCTTATGGGGCTCCTTTTTTTAAGAGGTGGTTTACAGAAACACCATCTATTGTATGTGTATGTCAGCATGCTTTTTGTAGGCAGATGTGAGGTTGCTCTAAACTGGAAGTCATGTAGTTTACGTAAGTGCTAACCATAGCTAAACTGGATTAGAGTGGGTTTGTGGCCAGTCATCTCTGAGTGTGGGCAGAGTGAGCTCACATCTCCCTGCAAAACTCTGTGGAGATGTATCCTATTTTAGGTGGGGTTTTTTTTTGAGCCTCGTTTCTGTAATAACGACATCACAGCTTCTGGTATGTAGAATTGTAAAGCACCACTGTTACAGAAGGAAGAAATAGTAGCTCCTTTTTGTGAATAAGGAACTAAGAAGCACAAAGAAACTCTTCTGTTGAAGGTTGAGCAGAAAATCTATAGGAAGGCAGAGACTGAGCACAGAGCTTTGGAGACCCGATTTCTACATTGTATGCACTGTGTTGTTCTTACTGTGATGCAATATGTGCTTTAAAATGACCAGTTGTGTAACAGGTGGTATGCTTTGCTTCCTCCTTTGATAGATCATTTGGCTGCAATCTCTGTTATAGAGTACAAAAATCCACGAGGATCATTACAGAGGGACTATTCTATAATGAAATACATATAGGGGAAAAAACATTGTGGTTATTTTGGTTTGGTTGTGGTTTTTTGTTTGTGTTTTTTTTTTTTTGTTTGTTTTGTTTTTTGTTGATGCATGGAACCAAGGAGAGTAAACAGTTTAAGAAACAAGCCGGCAAAAGCAGTAAAATACAGTCCTGGGCCACTGAAGACAAGTGACACAAAGGGAAGATAACAGGAATTTCATTGTTCCTTTTGTAGAAAGTCTCATCGATATTGGTTAATTACTATGTTTACTTTCCTGTTTCAGAATGATCATGTATTAAGAGTTTTCCATGTGTAAGTAAAACATCCTTCATTGAATCATCTTCAGACTGTGCCATTTACTTGAATTAAATAATGTTTTCTGAAACCCAACTCATCGTAACCAGCCTAATGTTTCCTTCATTTTTGTGATTGGGGCTAGGGGCTTACAGGTCATTAATGTTGTTTTAATTGTGAGATTTTGCACATTTCAGGGTGTGAAATTGCAATGTGATTCAGGCCCTAAATGTATAGTTCATTTCTGTATTATTCCTTTTTTTCATTTTACATCATGCTATAATTCTGAAAAGAGTTTTTTAACAGCTGTTGAATTGTACATATTTTAGTCCCAGCAGCCCACAATGATAGGCCACATTCTCAAATGATATAACATGATGCCATGCTTCTTACTAAATAACTGCTTCCATTTTTTACTTGCAGGCTTCCTTCATGCTCACTGATGACTGTGCACAGAAAATACAGGCTACCTGTAGAGGCTCTATCTTAGAAGAATCAGAATATTTTAATTAAAGATTTTGTAAAATGAGTAATTTTTCTTCTGCTTTCCAAAAGTGGTGAAATCTTATGTTCTGAAAACTAAAATATCTTGGAATTATTAGAGCTGAGGGTGTTTGGGTGAAAAAAGAACTATTTTATAAGTGATATTTGGCTATTTATGGTATTTTCTTTAGTTCATAACAGTTCGGGTTGTACAAGATCTTATAGTCATTTAGTGATGTACATAATCTTTTATGTCCAGCATTCTCTTGTTGTTAATATGTGTTTGCAAGATAAGCAAAAACTCAGCTTTTTGAAAAGTGAGTTCGTTTGAAAGGTTCCGTGAAATTGTTGGATGATTGTACATTATTCTTAGTCAAATCAATGAGAAATGGTTAACTTTATTAATGCTTCTTTTAAGCCAGACCTGTGACTTTTTGGTGTTTGCAGAAAGGACCTTGATCTCATTTCATGTTACCTGACATTAGGACACGTTTTGTTGTTTGAAAAAACCAACCCTAAACAAGCCGTCGAAACCGTGAAAAGTGTGATGATGTTTGCTTTTGAGCAAACTTGCATTTAAAAGGTGATCTTTTTATGGTTTTCTAAAATGGAAATTTTGAGGCAAACAAAGAGATAATCAACCTTTGCTATTTTCAACTGAAAATGGATTGCCTGAACCCTTAGGTCCTCTTGTAAATCCTTGTCTTTATGGGTTCTTGTTTTCATGGTGTTGGCAGGTTTTGCTGTTTGGGTTTTTTGTTCTGCTTTCCAAGACTTGGAAGTCCATGGTGTGTTACCTCTGGGTGTTTCAACAGCAAGGGTCAGAAAAGTATAGCCAGTAAGTTCATATAGGTCTACTATATTGCATCTGCTTTTGCTTCTGTTCCCCTGCCTTGCAACCATGCTTTAGCTTGTAGGTTGAAATGCTGATTAGTACCAGAGCACTGGAGTCACCGTTACACAGATTTAGGTCTTTACACTTTTTCCTCTGCCATCAGAAGTTTTTGTATTTTAACAGAGTGGTAGAACAGAAAGTCAGCTTTTTTGTTTGGTTCATGCTATGTGCTGGTTTAAGTCTGAAACATCCTTTGGCAAATGTACCTGAAATCTGAGCACAAGTTGCTCTTACAACTTTATTTTTTCCCTTTTGTAGTAGAACGAGGAGAACCTCCTTGATAAGGATGCTAGTGGTTTTCCAAACAAGCATCTGAAATACCTGCAGAAACTGCAGGTGTTGAGAATGTTTTGAGAACTTTTCAACTGTAAAATATCTGAGTGAAGTTTCTGGTGGGACTTGTACCAATTAAATCAACAGAATACTTAAAAAAGAACTTTGTTCTTGTATATGTTTATGCAACAATTATTCACCTCTGTAGTTACCTGGAGTTCAACTTGAGACATCTAAAGTGAAAATATAAATGGTTTAAGCTAATAGAATAAGGGGTAGACTTCTGAAAGGTTTAGGTCTTTCTTATCAACATCAGTGGGAGCTGCCCTCCCAAATGTCTTTAAAAACACAATGTAAGTGTTTTATTGATGAAAGAGACAGGTATAAAAATCTACGTGGAACAACTACTGACCTGTATAGTATTAGTCTATGGTGTATTTTATTTATGTCACAAATTTATATTTAGTTGTATGATTTGTATAGGATACACCTGATAGAGATTTTTGTATTAAACTTTTCTGGTTGATTAGATTGTTTTCAGCATTTTACTTGTACTCTGTGTTGGTAGACTACTGCTATTACTGAACGCTTACTTGATTGCACTATTTTAATAAATTTACTAAGGGAAGGTGGTTGAAGGAAAAGTCAGTTTTGTATGATGTTCTAAAATACAACAGTCTAGCTCAGATGAGTCCATTTTGAATAGACTGGGCTGTTTGGGGTTGGGGTTTTTTGGTTTTCCCACCCTGCCCAGCTACATAATGGGTAAGCCTGCAGCTGATTCACTGTTCTGAGGTGTTATTGGAGCAACAAACCTTCGTTTGCTCAGGATCACTGGGTATGGTTAGCTCTGTTCTGCCTTCTCCCTCACTTGCACTGTTGCTGTAAGAATCAAGGCTTCACATACACATTATTCCGCAGGAGTTTCTACCAAATTGAACTTTTTCCCTGATAGACTAACGGAGTGCCAAAGCTAAATTTAAAATTTTGTATAGTTAACCTTTCCCCCTAATTGCTTGCTCAGAATAAAGGTTTGGTACTTTGTTCCTAAATTCTCTACATGAGGTGGTGTGCATTAAAGTGTATTTATACTCTTTCAGATTAATTAACTGTGACCTTATGAACCACTGTCCTTGTTTAATTGGTGGCTCCAAAGCACACTAATGGCATAAATCAGCTGATAATGAGATTCAGACTTGCTTTTAAAATATATAATAACACTGCATTGATATAGCAAATGAGATTTGTTGACTCTCTGTTGGTATCACAGGAGAGAAGGCACAATTAAATGTGTACTTTCGGGATGGGGGAGGGCTTGGTTGGAATGAATAATATGCACTTCAGGGTGGGTGTATGAAATAAGGAGGATATTCTACATCAAGATAAGTTTGGTATTCTCTCCTTGTCTCTAGGCACTATGCAGTACCGGCTGGTGCACTTTAGGATACAGAAATGTTGTGGGAAGGTGTTTCTTAAAGATTACTGGAGGCTAACAAAAATGATGATTTCATCTTAAATATAGTTACATGTTTTTAAACTGAGCTTACACCCACTGTTTTATGAACTGCAAATTAATCAGATAGCTCCCAGAGAACAAAAAGGTTTTGACCTAAACTAGTTGCCCAGGCTCCATTACTATTTTCAGTTTAATGTTACCCATATCCATCCTCACATTTTGGAAAGAAAACAAGGGCTGTGCAACAAAGTTTCTTTGTTTTCATAAGAACTAAAAATGTGCTGTATGTAGACCAAACAATAAAAATAAACTACTGAACTACCTTCTAATGCATGGGGGTTCTGGAGAGAGGAAACCATGGATATTTAGAGGCATAAAGTGAGTCATTGTGCTAGTTAAAGAATTTTATAAGGCAAGCTCTGTGGGTTTGAGTTGCATCTGTTACCTTTCCAACTAGAACTGAGGGGTATGCAGGAAAAAGAATGTTGAATTTAATCATGCCTTATAGTGAATGCATTGTACTTAGGCTAAGCTTCTAACCAGGATCTAGACCGCAGGAGAACAAAATCGTTAGTCTGTCTTTCTGTGTGAATTTGCCTTAGATGGGTTCCACTTAAATGCACGTAAACAATATTATTTTACACCAGTTAAGCTGCAAAATTCTAACAAAATACTTTTAATAAGTAATGAGGATTCTGTAACAGTTGAAAACAAGAACACCCCCACCCAGCCACCCCCACCCAGCCAAAACCCTCCTCACAGCTATTTTCCTTCTTAAAAGATGAACATGCTTGCATTTATGACAGTTCCTAGAAGCCGTAATGGACTGGGTTGCTGTGGTGTGAGATGCAGAACAATGAAATAATTGTTTCTCTTGGTATTGGCTTCCTGGAAACAAATTCTGTGTAAATTACTTGGCTGAAAAAGTGACAACAGTCTTATGTTCTGTTTTATTTAGTTCATAGTTAAAAATCATAACTATAATAATAAAAAAAGTAAAATTTATCAGTTCTGGGCTTTCTTTTCTTTCAACTTTTTTTTTTCTTTTTATGTTTTCAGGTCAGTTTCATGAATTCAAAAGCAACTTACCAGTGATTTCTGGGAACTGGGGCTGATTTTCTTGTGTACTTGTAAGTATTTATTGATTAATTTTTCTGTTATGTGCATCTTTCTGATAGCCTGGTTAACATGAAGAATCGAAGTAGAATGTCACTGTCATATCACAGTTTTAGAAAGTTCTGTTATTAAGAAATGTACCTAACTACTTCTAAACTTTTTATAGTTTTTTTGCTACGAACTTATGCTTCAGTTATTTGAAGGGTTACAGATGCTTGAATTAACAATGAATATTCCTGTTATTTCAAACTTTCTTCTGGTTTTCATAATAATAATAATAATAATAATGAGAGAACAGTGTTGCCTACAGTAACACATCAGTTTTGACACTTGGTAATGACTGTGGTGCATCTTGCTGTTGTGATGAAAATTATTTCTAGAAATGAACTGTGGGGCTGTGATTCAAGACTGACAGGACTTTTAGAGGAAATGCTGCATGGGTTGATTGAGGAAACACTAGGATGACCAGTATCTGCTGAGCTGGGAATGTATTTTTATATACCCTGGAGAAAGCTGACCTTGGTTGCAGCAAAATGACTGAGACTGTAGTCGTTTAGGCCACGGCCCCAGAATATGTTTCAGTGTATGGCCGAGTTCAAATAAAGCAAATGGGACAAGACCTGTGCATAAATGCTTTGAGACAGGGAAAGTTAGAGGTCTGGGAGGAAGACAGTTATTTACGCAACAAATAGAAAGCTTTCAGAATTGCTGGTTTGGATAGTCTTCAGCTTTATTCAAGTATAATAAGGAAAATCTAATGGGACTTAGGCTTGGCATGATATAAATTATTGCATTACCTCTTGTATGATGTAGTATAAATGAAACCAATCTATGCAGCTTGTTCTCTTAAGTCACAAATATAGTTTATGAATAAATATTTATTCAATCATTTGTGGAAAAAGATGTTCACAAAACTACATTCATCAGGGAAAAATATTGCTGGTTTTCCTCTCAATATGGAAATATGTTCAATTTGTACTAACCCTTCCTCTTTACAAATGTTCATTTTCATATATGGTTTTGCTATTATATTTGCAGTTTCCTTCACTTACAGGTCAGCATCTTTTTAATGAGCATTGTCAGTCATATTTAAAGAAAACATTCTCAAATAAAATAAACAATTTTTAAAAAGTATTACCATTGAAAGATTGTTCTGAGAAGGAAATGTAAAGTGATTACTAAATTGAGAGTGAGGAATTTAACTCTTTCTGGCTTTGCCACTGCATGTTTTTTTCAAGCAATCAGTTAGGCTTTCTTTGCCTCAGTTTTCTCATCTGTAAATGGAAATAGTAATGTATCAGTCAATACAAACAGTACCTCTTTATACTTCAATATGGAGCATACTTTCCAATCAAAGCAATGGAGTAAATACAATCATAGATTCATGGTAAAATTTGGGTACCAAGCAAATTGAGTGAGAATCTGTAAGTATTGTTTAACTTGTGTTCATGTAGTTTTATGAACATATAAAGGGCTTTAGCAACTTTGTTAAGAACTCCTGATCTGAGTTTTGTTTTTCTTGCTTGACAATGACAAAAAACTGCAGTAAAAAAGCCAACATAAACAGTACTTTGAAAACAAAGTTTGTGTTTAGGTCAGTCAAGTAAGTACTTAACAACAGTCCTTACTTCTCAGAAAAGTATATCACACGACTGTACATTAACTTTTGTTAGTACAGTTGAGACACCTTACGGTATTGTGCCCATGAGAGGTAGAGTGTGACTCAGCAGCCTTACCAATGAAGCCAAGTAAATGACACTACGGAATGACTGCACAAAATGAACCAGTCTGGTCTTCTGTAGGTATTCTCTGCAACTCAAGAGTTCAATCACATCGTCATGAACATCTGGAGAAGCTAACACTATGGCTGATGTTTCTTGTTCTCCGATTAAAGAACTTATTTTAGTATTTAGCACTATAGATCTATGGAACATATGCAAACCTTAAGTTCACATGAACGGAAAATAAGATTTGGGATGTACAACTGCTTGATTCAGCCTGGTGTTTCTTCACATACTGAAAACAGGATTGAAGTATACGTTCTATAGTAAGCCAGGTTTAGATCTTAAATCACCTGTGTTGTACCTCTCTGAACTTGCAAATATTCTGTAGGTAGCATACATTTGTTCAGCAGATACAGACGTACTATTCAGTAACATTAGTATGTACAGTGTCATAAATTTTCCCTGTGCTCTATAGACTAACAGGATGGGTGTTACCTCAAGTATCTTTTAATTTAAAGGCTTGATTTTTGCAGTACTTAAGAGGTGACCATGGAAGCTGATGAAATCAGGATCAAGTCCTGAGGCTGAACAAATAGGCCCTAAGCAAATGATACCATATGAGAGCTCTGGGACATTGGTGTGGAAGACATAAAGTTTGCATCTATAAGGAGTTTGGAGAAGGTTAAATTCTAAGCTGCATTTAGAAAATGCTAATGATGAGTGTATGCTTTTTTCATGTTATGCTATAATATTTGGGCATGTTTTTATAGCATGTTTGATCTATACTCCAAAGGGAAGGAGTGAAGTACAGTGCTAGGAAGACTGATCTTTGTGCATAGTTTTTATATGGGAATACAGCAAGATCTGCTAAATATTGCTATAGGTCTGTACCAAAGCTATTTCAACCAGGGGCTATAATAACTTTTTCCTCAAATTTTTGAAAGTTTTGTCATAGATGCATTCTGCTGTAACATGTAATTACTTGGATCATCCAGTTCAGACAACTTTGGGGTTTTTTGTCATATTTGGCTAGTTGTATTCAGGAGAAAACAGGATTGATGATTCATACAAAAGTGAATTTCATGGAAAATATGACATTTGTGCTTTTGTGTTATGCCCACAGAGTAATTGTCCTAACTAAAGGTTACTTTTTTTCAAGAATGTGGTCCTTACATGGCTTAATTTATTTAATTGTTCTTCTCAAGTACATTGGTCCAGTAGTAAACTGCAATAGTTATTTAAAGTCACAGACAGTAAAATAAATATCCTCTAATAACACAGCTTTTAAAACAAATTTTGCTTGTACATCAGTCATTAGAAATACCTTTTTACTAGCAGTTCAGTTTCTGTGTAAACATTTTATTGCAACTTGACTACAAAGTGCAAACACTGACAGAGGGGACACCCCCCCACCTCCGAAATGAATGGTGTTACAGGCCATGCAACTTCAGTCTTGCGAGAACAGCTCTTCAGTGAAAAGCCTGTATTGAAAATATGATGAAAATAATATAACTGGATTTGAGACTAAAATCAAATTGCTTTAAAAACAAATAGCAGCAATTTTTTTCAAAGAAAGTTTAAAAACAAAAATAGAAACACTTAGGGGATACACATGCACACACATTATGACACAACAAAACTGAGATTGTGAGTAGGTAAACTTCATCTTTTCAAACACTTATTCCAGTCAGCACATCATCAGGGAGTATGCTTTGCTTCAAACTCAATATTTAATATGTTTTCCTCAATCTTATTTTTAAGGCAATTTTTATACTTTTGTTGTTGTTTATTTTGGAATGTTTTTATTCAAAAATTTAGCAAGTGTGTTTAATTACTCCATGGAGCATCTGACCAGATAGATTGGTGCTTTGTATTTGTACCACCTTATTTAAAAGGAGAAAACTATTAAATTGTGAATATCTAAATGATAAAGTCAAAGAAGGCACAGCTTATTTAGAGCAAGTGAAAATGTATGGCTTTGGCACTATTTACATTTACAGGTTTAACTGATAACATCTGATGTTCTACTGAATTACAGTTAATTTATTTGGGAAAATATAATGTCTCTACTCTTTAGAAAAACAATATACTGAATACAACTATCAAAAAGTTGATCTCCATTTTTCTCTTTATAAAATATAATTGTTGATCAGCATTTTGGTCAAGGAGATGTTTTCCGGCTTGTCACTCACAGATGATTCTTTCAAAATTCCTCTTAAGAAAGCACAATGATGCTTTGCTAGAAGCTCTGTTTGCTGCAACACCCATACTTTTTTGCTGTGTGTGTGCTGGAGGTATCAGAGGTCTTTATCCTCTTCTGCCTACTTTCCTGCTAACTTTTGTGCCATACCAATGTAAAATGATGTGGTGGTAGCATGAAGTAGCCCCTCAGCAATTCAAAGCTCTTTTTTCCTGGGATTACATTATAAATGGTGAATATTAAATCTGCTTCAAGTAGAAGACTATCTTACTGTTTTTATGCAATGCTTGCACTACATTAACACACAAATTTTCTAATAAGAAACAAAGTTCCAGAATATAACTCAAGGTATAAATACAAAAGCAGGGCTCCTGTTTTGAAGATTTTTTTTTCTGAGAAAGCTTCTGTAACTACATATATTTTAGATGTACTTAAGAGAAAGTCAGTTAGGTAGAAACAAAATGGAAGGGGGAAAGGGGGTTTCTTTGCATTCAGGTAACACCGGGTACATAGATGCCCTAGCCCATTTGCCAGTGTGGGTCTAGTAGAAGCACAGCATCCATCCAGAGCTTTGTAGTTGTACCTGAAGAGAAACAGGTGTGGAAAAAGGACTGCAGGAGTGAGGAAGATGGCTGGGACATTCGCCTGCTGAGGGCAGGACAGAACCCCAATCAAAACTACAAAAAGATCTGTTTGTTTTTTAGTGTCTGAAGTGCTCTCTCCCTGCCCTGTGCTTCTAACTGGGATGTCTGATGGACTCCCCCTTGTGAATTTTTCTTAGGCTGTGTGGTTGTGGGAGGTCACCTAGGGACTTCTAGTTCTAATAGGAGTGTCTGTTCCGTGATGCTGGCACAGAAGCATGTTCCTATCTGAGTTCCTATTTACCTTCTGAGTGCAGCAGACATTATTTTGGCTGCTTTACAATTGACTCTACAGACTGTTTCTTGGTAGTAAGTAAATAGATGAGTAGATATACAGAATGCTCTTATTGTGGAATACAATATGCATTGTATTCATTTCAGCCAGTTTTTCTTATAATAAACAGTGTACTTAAACTAATTCCAGGATATTAACATAGCACAGAAATCTTCTTCTGTTTTTTATGAAGAATGAAATGTATGCCACAAGAGAAAAAATATAAGAATGAAAACTGTTATGTTGTAAATCCAAAGGGGATTGTGCTGCGAAACTCTTTGGCACTTACCCTCACTGGTGTCCTCATTTTAGTGAAAGCACTATCTAACCAGCTTCTGACACACAGCACAGAGGCCACGTATGTGGTCTTTGCTTACTTTTTGATGACATTGGACTGTTTAGTGAAGGTGCTGCTAGAAATGCCTTTTCAAAGGATTGTCATGCTCTGGTTATAAGCGAGGAACTCCTTGCTCTACTGCTGCTGCATATGTGTGCTGGGTGAGATCCGTGTAATGCACTAGATCCATCTGCTGTCTAAAAAATTCTTTGCTAAAGTACTAACCAGTAAAATGGAAATCCTCACCCAAACAATTCTATATGCTGTTGAAGTTGCATGCAGTGCTTGGGAGAGATGAATCTATAAGGAAATATTTATGCTAAGAAGCTAAATTAAGAACATGGAAGCAAAGTATTCGTACAAGTTCATACCTGGACAGAGTCCTATAGGTTTTCTGCAAGCAATTGGCATTTGCAGAGCCAAGATATTTTTAGAAGAAATGGTTGTTCATCCCAAAACCAAAGCCTCAGGTCACTTAATAACTACAATGCAGGATCTCAGAAAAGCTCTAGAAAGAATTTTCTTTAGACCACACTGCCAGTGGTGAAATATATACAGTATTTCTCATTCTACATAAATTACACAAAAGTTTTCTTATTCTATAGTGCGGATGAACAATACCAACAGCTGATGTCAACATAAACTTTTCAAATCATATTACTTAAAAGGGTGAGGGTTATAAAGTATCCACAGACAGTTTCATTTTCTCTCTCTCTTTCTAATGTGCATGTACCAATGGCCGTTTGATTAATTTATTGACATAAACCAGAATTGCTTAGAACTTACCAGTCGTTCATCATAATCACAGTTAGAAGAGAGTGTGGGGTAAAAGGTTAACTACTTGCTAGATGTATCAGGATCTTTAGTATATACCAAAGCCTGACTCAATAGAAATCTGATAATGGTCTATTGAAGGTAAAATGTAAGTGTCAATAGCTAAATAAAAAAAATTGATAATGACTGTACTGTAAAACACTCACATTTCTAAAGTTAATTAAAAAGAACAGATCAAAGTGAAACCTCAATTAAAAAATGTTACTTTAAGATATTAAAGGTAAGATAGAGCATAAAGGTCAATTTTAAGAATCAGTGTGTATTTTTTTTAAATTCATTTTCTATAGCTGACTTTTTCTTGGCAGCACTTTCATTAATAATTTAAATATAAATAATGTGAAAATATTCATTTTTACTTTTAGTAATCTAAGCTCATGCACAGTGATGAAGAACTGATATTTTGGGTTGTCTACACTAGCAAGACATTGAACAAAATCAATTTTAACTAACTGGGAGCAGCTTCTGTTCTTAATGCATGTGTGATGGATTCAGTACTGTGCATCACTGAATATTCAAAACCTACACTTAATTGTGTAAATACCATATTATCTTTATAGGTTTATTAGAGATTACTGTGTAATCCTGGCTTTGAAACTTAGTCTGAAAGATCTCTCTGCAGGAGCCAAAAAGCCCCAGGGAGTAATTAATCCAATTCTCTGATGCTAAAACAAAACAGGTTAAATGAGGGTTTGAAGTTTCGCCTCTCACTTCCTCCTTCCCCAATGAAACAGTTCAAAAAGTGTACAACTTCATTCATAGTTCTTATTTTCAGTTAAAGAGAAAGGTTTGATTCATAAACAGGGACAGTTGTCCTCTGGAAATTGGCAGGAATGAGGAGCTGACTGAGACACATGGTCCTGCAGAAGTTCTAAAGAACTGTAGGGCACCAGGGTGAAGATGGATGACTAGCTAGCAAACTGGCTGTGTATATGGAATTTACTGGTTTAGTATCTGTGTTCTACTCAAATGCTTTAGTGTGTGATACATTATACATTTCTTTTAAATAACTGCCTGGACACTGTTACCCCACTGAACTGTTAGATCTGCTGCAATGCTCAGAGTAAAGCACAAGAGTTTGAAGCCAAACTTAGCATGATGAAAGTGAAATAAAAATTTCACTCCTTAAAACCTCAGAACTAAGACCTAAAACTCGAGAGCTGCTCCTGCAGCAGGCACAAAGGATCAGAGATGTGGTTAACTTCGGAGTGTGTGATAACGCTCCTTGATCGTGTTTCAGCAAAAGTTTTATGAACGTCAAATCAGGCTCATGATTATCCAATCCATCAATGGAAAACAGGCATTTCAGAGATAAGTAAATGTGTTCCAGAATGTACCTGGTTTATTAGACAGTTGTGTGAAGTTCACTGAACTCACTTTTTTTTTCTCCTGTATTTCTAGGACTTTTTTTTTTTTAGACTTGAGCATCCTATTTTAATACAACGTGCACTACTGATTTATTTAAAGGTATATTTTATCTTTTTATGTCTTTAGGATTTGTTTGTACTACTGACATTTTACTTCATTGTTCCATTTTTACTAAGTGATTATAGTTTATCTAAAATCCAGCAGTGAAATTAAACAGCTGACAACACCAGGTGTCATGTCACTTCGCTGTTTCTTAACCCGGTATTTTTAAAGTATGGTTAGAAAGTCTTAATTTTATGGAACATTTCCTCCAAATCATGATGCAGATTTTGATACAAATTTTTGAAAAGCCATTTCCCCTACAACTGTATTGGATATCCCCCCCCCCCCCCCCCCCATCCACTAAGGAATGGTTATTTATTAGAACTCTCTTATCCTATCTTGCTTGGGCAAGTTTTTATCATTGCTAGGTTATTGGCCTTTTAAAATTGATTATATATTAAGGTAGCATCCCAGCCTAGCAAATAGTCCTTATACTACTTTACTGTGTTCATTAAAGTCTGCCACTATATCTATGTTAGTAAATGTGAATGGGTTTGAAAAGAATATTTTGCCCAAAGATTTGTTTGGTATGAATTAAGGTATATTCACTTGCCTCTGAAATACGAGGTATTGATTGCTGCCCGCTCCAAGATTCTTCTGAACCAGCATGGAAAACTAATATGTTCTTAAATCTCCAGGTCTTGGAATATGATAAGGGAACAAAAAAGCTGCATTTCTGATCCCTCACAGCCTTGTTCCTAGACAATTTCAGCTAGGAAGTGACTGTTACTACCATGTAACTGTAGTACCTGTAGACTGTAACTTTTCTGTAAGTTAGTTACTTGTTTCTTAATCTCTTGTTCTAAAAGATGTCTTTTATGGACATAACTGTAACGAGGGGAAGATAACTGTGCACATTCTATTATCTTTTTGCCGTGTTCCTCAAAACTGCTGCAAGACCTGTATAATCTTATGCCAGATTCCTAGATAAATTACATACGTGTATTAGATACATTAGGTACATTACATGTACATTAGATTGTAGATATGTATTAGATAGGTACATTAGATAACATGTATGCATCTTGTTCACAAGCCAATTTACTTGAATAATTATATAATTATCGAAACAGAATATAATAATTTTTCTTTTCTTGTAATTTTTTAGAACTGAATTTGTACATTCTAATTGCCACAGTAGATTTGTATCACATTGTGCAAGATATAACAATGATCAATGTTATGTCCTGTTGAAGCATTTAGGCAGAGTTCATGCATTCAAAGAGTGCTTTTCAAATCCAGAGTTCCTTGTACTTTACCCCAGAAACATGCTAACGTTTCTTTTTTTTTTTTTTTTTTTTCTTCTTCCCTTTACCCTCTCTCTTTTTAGCTCTGGTGGTTTGTTTCTGCGTGTGAATAAACTCCTTCGTTCCTCCAAAACAGTCTTCCATTTGAGATGACTGTTGTTTATGGGTTTTCCCTCGCCCACCCACCTGCCATTAACTATTTGGTTGCCACTTGAAATACTTCATCACTGAGATTCAAACTCATTGTCCTGTGGCCATTGTTGCTTAGCAGAACACCCATGCTTGCTTTCTACACAAACACACACACACACACAAATTAATAACTGAGTGGAACTCCTCCTCCTCTGTGCTCCAGAAGGAGCTGCTCCAAAAAGAAGCCATTTATAGTATCAATAAGCTGCTTCTCCAAACCATGTACAGATGTGTTATTCAACTAGTTAATATTGGGGTAGTTAAAATCACCCATTATTATTTTTCTGGCAGATTTTGCCACTTCATTAATATCTTTCAACATACTGAGTTGCTTGGCTGTTCCTTCTTTTACATGGCTTATATCATATCATGCCATCACAGCATATTCTGTAGTTTCGAGTTAATTGCCCAATTAACAGTGGTATTCATGAAGTGCTAGGAAAATTCCACAACTAATGATTTGGACAATTTCAAAATAGGTTGGTATTTCATAGTTTAAAATGTCAAACATGCCAATAGCTGCAAGCTTAAGACTGTGCAGGCTTAGAACCCAATAGCTCAAAAATTCTGTATTACAAAAATCATAACCTAGCCTTCAGAAAGATGTTTCCCAGCCCCCAGTATTTCCCTGTAGGGAAGTTCTGCACTACCCTAATTTCTCCTTGGACTGGTGAGGTGTGAGTGTGAAATAGGACCTCCATGGTTTCTCTGTATTTTGTGGAAATGTGGAATAAAATACCTTCTGGCAGCAGTGAATGCACCTTCACTCCCAGCCTGGCCCCAGATGATGTTTATGGCAGCATTGTGGAAGCTGCTGTAACAATGGTTGCACATATGCTTACAAGACTCAGGAAAACATAGATGCAAGTGATTGGAAAGGTTGTAGAATTTGCTAGACAACTTTGTACTTTTCTTTCTCATTGCCTGGATTAGGTAGCGATATTAACAATACGTAGTTAGCTTTGATGGGCCATTGTTCCCAGATGCAACTGAGAGTTGCCAATAGACTCTCTAGAGTGATCTGATTTTTTGTTTTGTCTCACCAGCTGCCATGCAGAGATGCCAGGGTATACACTGCCGACCCTTTTTGCCTTTGCTCAGTACCTTCTGTGCCATTTATGAGTTGTAGGACCGAGGTGATGCCATGGACTTAGTCTACAGAGTCTGCGTATGGGCTGGGGCTGGAAAATAATTTCATTATCATCACCCAAGACAGAAATTACTAATTTTTAGCCTTGAAATTCAGGGTCAGAAGAGTGGGCACAGTAAAGGGAGACAGTCTACCTCCTCAAAGCTAAATGATCACAGACTCTAAGGTCATTTCTAATATTTTACATTATTAGAAAACCTTTAAATTTCCCTACTTACCCAGTGTATTGAGACTGTGTTGGTGATATAATGCAAACTGCTCAGAAGTATATATATATATATACACACACCTAATTAAGGCTCTAATTCAGCAAGGTGCTTTAATACTTTGAGAGACTTCATTGCAGCTGACAGGACTTTGCAGGAGTTAAAATCCTGTCAATACTAAGATTTTTGCTGCAGCGGTACTGATTATGTAAGTATAGCTGCTGGATAGCTCATTTTAAAAATTAAATTACTGAAATAGTGTTGTTTAGATCTTCCTTTTAGTCCTTTTTGGAGTAGTGGTAGATTCTTTTATGACATTATAATTTATATCTTATAACAAAAATATAGTGAATTGTCTTATTTCATTCCTTTTGGCAACTCAGCGAACTATCATTAACATTTTTCATCAGTATTCTGTTTAGAGTTTTCTAAACTGAACGGTATAGTGGTAACAGCTCATTTTTAGATGCTATTACAGTTCTTTCACATCTTTATAGTACTATAGTAAAGCTGAATTTACTAGCTACCTTGAAAGTGGAGTAAGGCAGCATTAGAATCTACATTAAAGTGATTCAATACTCTTTAGAGAAAAGCCTTCTTAACTTGAGATCAGATACAGTATGTGTTTTGGGGGCAGTTTTATAAGGATTGCCGATAAACTTGAATACTACCAACAACAGCTGCTTTTTGAAATATTTTTCTGTCCAGCCCAATGAAATTTAGGGGAATTTGCTTTGCTTTGTAAGCACATGTGATCGACATTAGCATTCAGGGGAGCTACACCTGCAAATGGAAGGGAGGCTACATCCTAGAGACTGATTTTATAGCTTGAATTGGTAAAGATGGGAGGGATCAACTTGCATGCACTTGTTTCTCCTTCAGGGTTAGTCCAAATCTCCAGTCTCTTAGGTGAGTACCATGTTCTGCTCTGATACGTTTTTCCTAAACGTTCTTCTTTGTGGCCATTGCAATTCTTTCCAGTTTGGGTGCATAGAGAGGATGTTGTTTTCTTAAGTGTTCCTGAGTTAAGAAAATGCAAACCCTTCACAGCGTTTGTGACCGGTCAGGCTGACCTGCAGTAAGTCCAGGGGTTGCTGTTCCTGGCTTTACGGTTCTCAGCAGCTCGCTTCATCTTGGTTTCCTTTCTTAATCTTTGACTGACTTTTTTACATTTTTAAACTTTATTCTTATCATGGATGACAATCTGGTGCCCAAAAGGAGGATTTGTGAAGGCCTCAAGAAATGGCTGTAATACTGATTACAATTATAAATACAGTAGTACCAACTGTTACTACGTGTAATGCAGTTCAGTATGTGCAATTTTAAACTGCTGAGACACTAATAACTCTAAAGCTACCCACAATCAGTAGAAAATGTCTTACTGCTTTCAAAGGGTACAGGGTTCTGCATGTTGTAATTCATACAGAAGTTATACGTGTTTCTTACCTTGTAACCATTTTCCAATTATTTTGCACCAAAAGCTAATTTTCAAATTAAGCTTCAGTGGTAGAAATAACCCCATGGCTAATCATGGTTCTAGAGAATTTTGCATCTAGGTAGCTATGAAAAACACATTTGCTAAGTGATTTTTGTGTAAGATATGGTCATACATGTCCCATGTAGCGCAATACAGCATTTACTGTTCGTGAAAGAAAGGCTTTCAGTACTTTGAATGCAGTAACTTAATGTTACTTCTCTTAAAATGTGATTGCTTTTAAAAACATTTTTTCAAGGCCAAATTTACTAAGTTAATTATACTGTAACCTGAATAAAATTTGAGAATATGACTAATAAATACCAATATCAAGCAGAAAAATATTAAGAAGAAGATTAAGCTGTCTTTTTAAAAAGGTAGTCTCTGATTCTTCTAAAACCTTGTTTTTATTCCCAATTAGGAACTATAAAACTAAGTGAACACCAAAAGAAGATCCTCCTGTTATTACTTAGTTATACAACTTCCACAAACTGAAAAGCAGTAGGGATGTAAAAAGTGATTGGCCATTTGCTGTTAATTTCATAGCAATATTACCATTAATGACCTTAGTGACATACACAGTCTTGCAAACTGGACAGGATGGAAAAGGATTATTTTTACATTTAAAATATATAATCAGTAATTAGAAGTTGACATTAGATAGAAATAATTTTAAAATGGAATGATGACCTAACATAGACATAAGTAGTATAATTTAAGATCCAAGATTTAGAAATATACTTTTTTATCCAGTTGCAAAGTAAAACTTTTTTTGGAGGGAAATAGTATTTATTATAAATACCCTTACCTTTGTCTTTATAGTTGGAATATTAATTGTTAATACTTGAGAATGCTCAAACATTTTGGAAACTGGTATTTAACCTTGCAGTTAGAAGTTTACAAATAATCACTTAGAGCCATTAAAACAGGTGCCCCCCCAACTAGTACTGTGTATGAAAAGTCACTGAAATATGTCATAAATATGTAATTCTGTCCAGGGAAGGTATATGTGATATTACCAAAAGGAACAGTTGTAGCCTTTAGCTCTTTGACTCAGCTAAGTAATCTAGTTTTCAGTGCAAATTTACCTCCTAGTTTCACTGCCAAATTTGACCAGCCTAAAGATCTCTTTGATAGTGTTGCAAAAGTCTGTTTGCAAAACCACTTTATAAGCCTGACAATGCCGAAAAATCTTGAATTCGGCTCTTCAAAATGTTTTTTCTTTCTGCAAAGATGTAGGATTACAATTTTCAGTATTTCTGTGAGTGAAAGGGAGAAGTTACCTGGTATTAGGGAATGCAGCATATTTTTGAGATGGTGCTTTTTTAAAGGAAGAAATTACTTTCCTCACCAGAACAATCCTATGGAATAGCCTCTTATGCAGTGTTTAAGGACAGTACATTTAAAATAATGGTTCTAAAAACAGAAGGGAAAAAATTACAGTGTTCCCCCCCCCCCCCCCCCCAGTTCCCCAATTCCTAACTGCAGCTGTTTACTGCATAGTTTGTTTTGCTGTTAAGTTTCTAAAAAAACAAAGAGTTTCCAAACTTTAAAGATTAAAGGTGATCCCAGACACATCCTGTTCTTGGTTAAAGGTTCTGCTATATCACTGCTAGGACAAAAACATGAAGTGCCTCTCCACCAGCTGCAGAGAAAGAAGGTGATTTGAATGCTAATGAAGGATAGAAGTTTCATAGTAACAGAAAAACAGAGGCTCTATAGATAAGAGAATATTTTCCCAGGACGTCTCAGTCTGCAGTTGTAACCAGAGGAAGTAATATTACTAAGGAAGTATTTAAATGTCTTTAACAGATATTAGATGATGAAGTGGAGTAGTCATTATATTCCTATCCAAGCTCCAATGCATGAGAGGTCTATTGAAATACAGCCTTTTGAGAATATCCACTTAGTCCTGTTTCTAGACTCCCAGATTAGCTTGGGCATCCTGTTAATCTACAGAGCTCCAAACACAAAAGATGTCTCAGAGAAGTTACTAAAGTTGCTGTTTAATGAAGCAATACAGATCATAAGGTTCATTGTCTTTGTAAATTTAAATACTGACACTCCCCCCACCCCTCTGCCACAACTGGGGAAAAAAATCCCTGGTTCAGCAGTACTGAAATTATTTTCTGATGTTTCCACATTAGATTTTTTTTTAATATCTTTTGAACCTGACAGTGCACTCAAATGGTTCATAGTTCTTGATGTGAATGTAAGAATTCCTTTTTACTCCTGCTTTCTCTTTAGTTCTGATCATTTGCTGCTATGTTTCATGAACCCCACGACACAATCTACTCCTTCTAAAAATCTGATCCATTCACACAGGTAGTCCTATAAACTGGTATTCATGGCTTTCCTTGCCATTCCTGTAAAAAAAAAACCAATAAAAAACCAAAAAAAAAGACAATAAAAATACATCTGTGTCTGTCTTCAGAGGTTGAATCAACCTACTTATACTCTAAAGTATTCAAATGTCGGTTATTTTTAAAAGCATTGTCACTTTGTATTCTCAGCAGTAATTTTCTACTGTTAAACTGTTAACAGAAAAGTAGCAATGAGTTCACAATAGTACCACTGAGTTGCTCAGATCCTGAGACCTTCAGAGATGTGCCTTGAGCCTATAAAGATACAGCATTTGTCATTCTGATGGATGACTTTTCCTGCCCATAAAATAAGGGAAGTAATCCATCCTCATTCTGCTTAGTTGTCTCTAAGCAGAAACATATATTTGGTTGCCAAACTCTCCTTTCCATTCTTCAACTAATCCCAGGGAAAAATGGAAATATGTTGAAAAGCCTGTGACACATGGTGGATGACTAGTTCTTTGCTCCCAGAGCAGTCATCTGTAGTGCTTGACAAGCCTATGCTTTTTCTTGCTGCTATTTAGTATCTTGATGGAATTGCTGTGGGATCCATTGAGATTAAATTTCTGCCATACATAGGAGATGTGTGGTTTTGTGGAGTGATAAAACCCAATTCTGGTGCTCTGAATACCTATTAGAGAGCAGAAGGAAGATCGGCTAGCTTACGCTAAACCCGAGTAACAAGGGATGCCCCTCCAAAACATCTTCCTCTATTGTTCTCTGTTGAATATATCTCATGTTTACCTGCTAGATTTCAGATAAATATGAACAATAATCAGTTGCCAAGACAAAAAAGGGAGATCTGTACCTGTGTGTTATTTCAAAATGTTGATTTGGGGAGGATAATGCAACTATCAATTTTGTTTCCCCCCCCCCCCCCCCTTTTTTTTTTTTTCTCCTTCCTGTAATCTCATCTATGTGAGATGACAGACTCTGAAAACCACTAATGTAACAGTCCATAAGCCTATTGAACTTTCTTGTTAACTGTCTTTGGGTAGCTATGGTTGCCATCATCACCATGATATCTGAGTACCTTGCAATATTTTTTTAGTATTTTGCAATAATACTAACTTCTAGATCCTTTAAAAGAAGGAGAGAAAAGAGAGCTTTACTAACAGTTCTCAGTCAGGAATGGAACCTCATGTACAGGGTTTTGGGAATCTTTTCTTGAGTCTTATTTTGACACTGATCAAGGATACAGAAATTATAAGTTACTTCCCCCCCCCCCCCCCCGGATACATCTGTATAAGACAAACAGGGTAAATTAGCTACTGCTGTGGGGAGTTTCAGTATTACCAATAGTTCATTAGAATTAGTTTAATTCAGCTAATCTGAATTTAGTTTTACTACCTTTAAACTATATCAAAGTGACTTTTCTGAAGTCCCCTTTTGCATTAATTAATGTCACAAAATTGATAAAGTGTCAGCAGCGTCATGGGACAGAATATGCAGATGCTCCTTATTTTTCTTGTTTTTACACTTGCACAGGGATACGCTTAAGAATAATTCAAGGTAAATATTAGAAGCTAAGCAAGAAAGGAGCATGAAGAGCTCTGGAAGTTTAGACATGTCATCCTGGTTCTTATCTTAAAATATAATGCAGTCTGTTGTCATGTGCTAGTGATGTCAAGTATCATCTGAGCATTCTTTGGGCTATCAGTCTCCACGTGCTAGAGGCACATGTACATATTTCTGTCCATTTTGTAGTGGTACATATTGAGCTTATTCCTGTGTTAACATTCCTTCCATCAATCCTGAATGCAAGCCAGCTCTTCCAGCAGGATAATTTTATATCTGTTTCATATGTTAGTGTGATGACGACCTAAAAGGCCACTCCTTAATTCCTTCCAGCTAAGGTTTCTTCTTTTATTCTATATTATACTGTGGAGGTGTCTTCTTTTGTGGCAAATCATTTCAAACTGTTTTACATCTTTCATTTCTTCTGTCAAGTAGCATGGGACACACAAAAGCCAGGAAGCCAGGATGTTCTTCGCTACAACCTTTAGCAATGCTTCTGTGCAATTACTGAGGTAGGAAAAAAAGGAAAAGGGTAATAGTTCTCAGTGCTTGCTTTCTTACAACAGAAGATAAATGTATAAATAAGATACGGACTATAAATCAGAGTTATTTTCCTTAGTTCTGTAGTTAAGGTTTTGTTCATATTTACATCTTGGGAAGCTATAATTCTGGAGAACAGCTGAGTAGGAGGATTCTTCTCTGTAGACAGCTCTGACTGATAGCTTTGAAGCAGTCTCCTTTTCTGTCTGTGAAAACATAACATTCTACAGTAGATGGGATTTGCTGGACATGCTCTTCTTGAAGAAACGGACAAGTTAGCAACATTTTCCACTGGCAAATCTCCAGGACAAAATATTTCTTACAGTTCTTGTATATCTTTATGCTTCATCTGCATGCTTTAATTTTTGTGTCTTAGTAACATCAGAATTCTAATCTGCTTACAGGGTAGAAGTGGCTGCATAGTTAAAAGTGGTCTCAGCTTTTGGCTGTACAAGTATATTATTCCAGGGCACTTCTAAAGTGTCTGAAGACTTTAGAGCTGCCATATCAATTTCAAAATACCAGTTTCACTATGCATATCTAGGGGATGCTTCAGATACCTGCCTCAGACAAACTTGACAATGGACCCTCCCAGGACTCTTCATGACAGGGAATTTCTGCCAGAAATCTAAGCAGATTTCTATCAGGGTTTTGATTTAGGTTTGGCAAAAATTTGAAGACAGCATGGTAGCTGTAATGAGTTTGTTTATAGAATGCTGAGGTATCTGAAAAATTCCAGTCAATTCAATTTAAGAGTCTAAATCCTTCTGCAAGTTTATAGTAGCTATGCTTAGAAGTGTCCAAGTCATGTTTAAAACAGGAGTGAGAATTCTCATTTGTTGATACATTTGAAATTTTTCTTTAGCGTCTTTTAAAATAAATTACAAGATATTTTCTGTTGAAAACAGGATGAACAGAGCTTTGCTAGCTGACTAATTAAAAGTTTAATTGGCTAACTGTACTTTCTGTGTAGTCTTTCTGAAGCCTAGTGCTTCAGTGATGATCAGATCGCTCTTGAAAAAACCTGTTTGTGCAATAATTCCATTTCCTTCTTTTAACTATTTTGAATACAGCTGCAGTGTACTATGGTGACAGGGAGAGGGGTAGAGCTGCCTGGCCCTCTGAGCAAATAGCTGAATCCAGAAAATATAGTCTTTAGTTGTAAACTTATGGGATGAGAACAAATGTGTTCTGGAGGATAATAAAGTTAGGGAAAGATAATATAATCTTTCACTTTTTAATTCATAATGCCAAGCAGAAGAATTACTTTTTTCAGTAGCTTGTTTGGACTCTGAGCTGGGTGGCAAGTTGCCGCTTGTTTGTTCTGTCCTGTGGTAAGCTCTTAAAGCCTTTGGGATATGTTTCTGAAAATTTTATGTACTGATCCGTAACATTACATCCAAGCACTGAGCTTCTTTAAATAGGATACATTAAATGCATATGACAAAGCCAGGTTGGATGGGGCTTTAAGCAACCTGGTCTGGTGGCAGGTGTCCCTGCCCATGGCAGGGGGTTGGAACTAGGTGATCTTTAAGGTTGCTTCCAACCTAAACCATTCTATGATTCTATGACAGAGAAGCACAAAAAAATACACAGAAAAAGTGAACTGGATGATGAAATACATCGTGTTTAGATAATTTTCTAATAATTAAGGCGATCAGATATGTGTTTGGTATCCACTATCAAATAACGAGCTACTGTTAGACCTACCGTGAAATTTTTGTTTCTGCAGAATATCGAAGATGGGAAACCCCCAACCCTAGGGACACTACTGTGGATTTGCCATTGACTTGCATTTATTGACACAAGATAAGCTATTTTATTTGACTGTAAACTTATTTTTTCATTTCAAAGAAAAAGAAACTTTTTATCATAGGTATTTCCAACCTATTGTGAGGAAAACTTGCTTCGCTTAATACTTTGTTGCTTCTAGTTTGTTCTGCAGTATACTGAGATTTTTCTATCAGAAATGTGTTCAGAGCAATATAAAAATGTCCCAGACGGGAACAGAAAAGCACAAATGTCCTAGCATTTTGGAAGTCGAATGTAAAACTAATGCATTCTTTTTCCTTCTTCACAGTTCAGTCACTTACAAGTGAAGTTTACTACATGTTAGTAGTTTTGTGCCTTTACACAACTGCTACACTACAAAGCCAAAGCACAATTAATAAAATAAACTGTCTTCTGAAGGAAGGCCAGAGAGCCTAGTGGACAGCACTGAAATGCATAGGCAGAGTTGGTTAGCAAATACCAGGAACCCATTCTGAGAACTGATTGTCACATTGCATACACAATAAGTATTTTTTCCCCAGTTGCTTTCAACTATATTACCCAAGTAATTGTATTTGAAAAGTTTACAGTCAATTAGAAAACAGAACAAAAAGAGTTTATCTGGATGCAAGACAGGCTTGACCCTAAAGGACATATCCAGTCCCACCTTTAATAAATGACTGTTGTGATCCTAAAGCTGTATATACTATTTTAAAACATCACTCTGCATAAAGTACGAATTAGCAGTCTTGATGTTCTCAATGATATACCTATGTGCATCAGTCCAACTGAACTTTGAGAATTAACTTATTCTAAAGTGCTATTATGAACCAATAAGAAGTCTAAGTATTCAAAGCATCTGTTCTGCTGTAGAATTCTCAATTATTGTACTGTTGATACTCATGCTCAGAAAAGTTGACGTATGTAAATGACCTGGGGTTAATATCTATCACGTGCAACTTGTGTAGTGTGGACCTTTTTGGCTCTTGTTTTCCTTGCTTGTTGTCAGATAGACCTTTTGACATTTTGAAGTTACAGCGTAAATTGAAAAGATACATTCAGAGCAAGGAAAGGGAATATTATCTAAATTTTAAATTATGAACTGAATGGTTTAAAAGTAACCAGCCATCTCAGGTGAGTCTGCAAGAGTCACTTTCTGCAATAGATCATGAAAGTTGTTACAAATGACATAAGCATACAGGTAGTTCAGTAGCTTCAATTTCAGCATCCTTGTACAAAGTGTAGTACATCTTTCTGAGTGATCTGATTTGCTTTTGCCCTGCGAAGTCATAAAGTCCAACTTGGCTTTCTGACACTGACTAAGCTGCATGGATTAGGTACAGCTGATCTTAAAAGAGAAAAATTGGACACTTGGCAAACCTAGCAGATATTTTGACACACTCTTGGAGCCGATAAGGATCATCATAAATTTAAACATTGCCTTGCCTTGCAAAGAAACCACACTTAATAAATGGCTTTGAATTTTTCATGAATGACAGAGCACCCTGTTTTATTAATAAGACCAAGGTTTTGGGGTAAGGGAATTGGAGAGGAGTAGGGCTATGAAGGATGCTATAAGGCTACTGATGGAGTGTCATATAATTTTACTAGTTGCATAACTGCTTTTAACAACTAAACTCTCTCTGATTAAAATAACAATCGAGCCTGTAATTTTTCTGAACAGCTGCTGCTACAGGGGGTCATTACCTTGGAGAGCTTTGAAATAATCGTACTCCTAATACATGAGTTATGTAGTCTCATGTTTTACAGCAATGCACAAAGTTTAAAGTCTATAGTAGAATGTTATTTGAAAGCTGTCAAACCATGTTAAAAAAGACTGCATCGTCAAAGGCCCTTGTGGCCAGGATTCAACATGTAGCCTTGTCTTACTCATTATAAAATGCATGTTTATAAAGTTCCACAGAGCATCCAATTCCCAATTCACTTATATCAGCAAGACTTAACTTGCTCATTAATCTAAATTCTTTTGCAACTTTAATCTACATGTTTAATTAATCATAAAATGAGGCGGTAAGTAATTTCAGCAATGTGTGGCTTGTTATCAGATGCATTTAATCACTCTTCTGTGAGCTCATTTGGAAACACCTGAAGATGTCGAGAGCAGTTTGAATAAGCATAAATTATTCTTTGTCAGTGTACTTCACTCAACTAATAAGACATTAATTTAAAAGGCACTGTTCGTCATTTTTAGATCTTCACCAATATTTTTAGCTTAGCTGTATAAATCTAATTGTACATACTGTATGATTCCCAACATAGTGCCCGACATTGAAAAGGGTAAGAGTTTTATTGAATTCATTTTTCTTATTTACATGTAATTATATCATGTAATCGTAATTTTAATGAGGATTAACCATAGGTATCAAATCTGTTAACTATTCAAATGTTTTTGGAATAAGCTGCTAATTACTTGAAATGCTAAAGAATATTTGATGGTACAAAGAGTTATAGATTCCATTTTTTCTTTACAGATAATAGCTCTTGTCATATTTGGAGCACTTGTCACATAGTAGCTTGCTGTAGATATGCGTAAGTAGCTCAAATTTAGGTAGGATTAGGTTTTGAGAATACAGAAACAAAGACTGCAATATTGCTGGGCACATTACACGAATAGCTGCTCTTTCAGATACTTACACAGGATTATATTGAACAGAAAATAATATTCGCATTTTTCCTAGTCACTTAACTATTATGTAGTCAGTGATGGCATTCTAAAAAAAATAAAACATAACCTCAGAGCATGTAATTCAAAGGAGCTGAGTAAGTCATATATCTCTTCATGTCAAGAAAATGGGAATAAAAATCACATTTTATTGAATGTCATCACCTGTCTCTTTATGCTATGAGAGAGGATGGCATTCTGTAAGAATAATTATTTCACTGGAAACAAATTTATTTGCTGGCCATGGAGCATCTCAGTTAATCATGCTTTTGAACAGTGGATCGCATTCAGTAGTTGTCTGGTATGTTCCTTTACGGATCATAACAGGAAAGGGGAGGATATACCATTTTGCCATGAAGTACAAATCACTTCCCCACATTTTCTCAACTATACTTAATGTCTGTGAGTGAACTCTTGTTTTCTCTGACAGTGCAGTGCTCCAATAAGAATAATATTGCTGTACGTGCCCTGCCTCTGCTACCATTTTAAAGTTGCCACACCATTTAAACTATAGCAATAAATTGTGGCAGTTGATCCTTTTTCCCTGCTGTCTATGTGTTTCTTTCCATTACAATTTAGTTTTTATTTTTATTCAGCTGCCTTTTGCAGATGGAAGTGATTGTTTGTTTCTAGAGCACTAACAGTCTGAGAACAGTAAACCTTTTGCAGCATCATATAGCACCTATCACCAGGCTGGACAGTTTAACAACGTTTTATGAAACCACAAAAAACTATGTACAGATTACATTTAGGGTCTGACTAAAATGCATACAAACAAGGAAATATGAGCTCCTTCTAGGCCTTCCTCCATGTAAACGTTTATTCTGACTTATTTACTCTGTAGATAGAATGAATCTTTCACATGTGTTACTTGGCCTGTTTGCGCCTGCAGAACATCTTGTGAAACATCTGTGGTCAAGTTTCAAGATTAAAAAAAAAGTCTTAGATCAGTAAACTAAAAAGTGATGAGTTCATTTTTTCTGTAATTCCTCCTTAGAGAGTTTTATCAGTGCTTATCAGTAAATACTCTGTGTGTGGATGGAGGATTTTTAGAAATTTTTCAGCCTGTTGCTCTGTTTGTAGTTTGAACCATCATTACCCATGTTCAAGTAGTTCATATTTTCTGTGGTTACCCCAAGGTGATGACTCATTTCTTCTTTTATTTTTTTTTCTTTTCTCATATCATGGAAAAACAGAACTAAAATATGCAGGTGTTCTAAGAGATCCTAGAACAAGAGGCATCATTGAAATCTGCTGTTTATAGATAGCTAACATACTACTTTTGATAACTATAAGAAAAAATGTGTACTTCATTAAGCGGTAGGTGAATTTGTGAAGTTTTTGCACTAATCACATTGGCCTTTGATGGGAGCATTTTAATCACTAGTTTATATAGAAATTGCAGAGAGCTCATGTTAAGTAAATCCAATTTGCATAATATATTTTGGCCTTTTCTAATTGTTTGGATGTATCTGTTAATCTTCTTCAAGCCAAAAATATTTATTTGCTTTATGGACTCATATGGAATGTTTTAAATGATGATACTTCAGAAAGATGCAGTGTTTGTTTTGCAAGTGAGAGTCCAGTCTTTGACAAGAAAAGGTTAAGTGCATTAAGTTCCAGGGTTGCAAATGTTAAAAACTTGGATGAACAGTCCTCCCTCAAAAAAGTGAAACAAAGCAAAAGAATCTTCTTTTTTGTCACATTAAATCTGTGCCTTGAAAGTTTGCATTTCCAAATGTTTCTATGTGTCTGTGACTTTTACATATTTGCAAAAATATAACAAAAGATGAGATTCTCATGCTTGTGTTAGTCTAACAGTCATAGATTCTAACAAAAATCAAATAATCCAAAAAGTCATCAGACCTTTATAACAGGTCTATAAATGGTGGCCCCACGATGTTCTGCAATAAAGCTAGATCTCTAGGAATAGTGAGATACTTCCCTAGAACAGGTGCTTATATTAGAGCACCTGATTTATTGTACTTAGATACTCCAAGGCAGAGAACAAAGTTCTCAAAGAAAAGGATAAAATTGCTCAGCTGTGCTTAATTCCTATCATTTTAGCTCATCGTACAAATCCAAGTAGCTACATGGAAGAATCATGCCTCAGAGACGCGTATGTCAGCAAACAAGTAACTAAATATTTTTTTACCAGAAAGGGAGAAATGATCAGTAGATGCTACAGAAATGAGATTGAAACTGTTGAGTGGCATGCTACCAGGTCACACATACAATGGACAAGGTCCAAGAAGCTAATAATGTCTTGAAAAGCAAGTATATTTATTAGCTAAACACCTTCCTAAAAAGGAGGAAACCCAATAACAATTATCTCTAAACTTCATTTGGTTTGATAAATGCTACTGTGAAATATCTCATTTTGAAAACGTTCAGCTGGAGTGAACTGCTAATCTATTGTTTCTAGAAATGTACTCTTGAGTTTTCAGCTCCCTTTGAGTGGCTGGGCCTCATCATGGTTGGAAAGCAAAATATCTGACAGCCAAGCAGCGACTTCCAGTTTTGAAGTAAAATCTAAAAGGGCAAATCCCTTAGCTGAGGGCTGAGAACAGTACAGATTCTTTCTAGTTCCATCTATTTAAGACACTGTTCCCTGTTTTCCCCAAATGTGAATCTGACTCTTCTGCTTGTATCATAATATTGATTTAAATTAATTAAATCTTTCTGTTTCTAAAGAAGGTGCCCCAAACTGTGCTTTACTTTTGTTCTTTGTAGGATGTGAAACTTCTGCCTGTTAAAGGAAAAACAGTGTTAAGTTCACTGTTATGTGCTCTTATGCGATTTTAATGCGTGAAACTGGTCACTTGGACCAAAATGAGAGTGTAGTAACAGCAATGTACTACAGCTTGTCCAGGTCTCTCATTTAGTGTACATATATCCATACACTCACAATCTTTTAAGATGCTCATGTTGCAAAGGATCCACGAAAATAAGTAATGATGTAAAGTACAAGGAGAGTTGTAAAATTAATTGAGGCATTGCATGTGGCCAATAGGAGTTCTTTTTGGTATAAAATTCTTTTAATAAAAGAGTTTTCCCCTCTACTTCTTGGATCAAAAAAAATGCAGCTTGTAAGCATTACATTCTGCAGGATGTCCCAAGAAGAGAAGGGAAATACAGCAGAATATCAAAGGAAATTAGAAACTTCCTGCAGTTTCCTAGACATTAAATGGCAGAATTCTTAGTACTATCAAACCAGGCTTTATTACATTTGGGTGACTGAAAACCACAAAATATACACAAAAAATGTAAAGAAATATATTCTATTTCATTATCTTTAGATGTGTAAAAGAACCTCCAGAGACATCTGCTTAGTGCTCTGGAAATGCTGAAACAGGGAGTATCTTTCTAGTGAACATGTGACAGGCTACAACTTTCCTTCTGAGACTATGCCAGATGAAAACAAATCATTGAGAGTAGTAAGATTTTAAAATACTAGCTATTTACCCTTGAGGAGCTCACTGATCATCAGCGTTGTTGCCACGTTGGAAAGAAATAAATCTGAAAAGTCCAGGAAAACACCTCGGTGAATTCTGGATCAGCGTTTTGCAGCGAGTAGTGCAGTGCAGTGTTACAAAATTGAAATACATGCTCCCCCATAAATAAACTCTATTTTTTTTTTTTCCGTTGTGTGCTTGGCCAGGGTGTGCTGCTTCACTAGTGTTTTGTAGGAACTTGACATGGAAGTAAAAACCTACCATTGTACCAAAGTATATGTTGATCCTATGCAAATTAAAAGATTAATAGAAATCTATGTATTACAGATGCAATTAATTTTAGTCATGCCTATAAAATACAGAAACAAAATAGTAATTAAAAACTCCACCACAAAACCCAAAATAAAATAGGGAGTAATACAAAGATGGGGAGGGCGGAGTGGAAATCCAATCACTGGAAAAAATAACCTGGATTTGTATTACAAGTTTCAGAAGGTCAATTTTGTAACAATAATAAACTTTAAAAAAAAAAATAATTGTGAAATTACACTTCTCTAAAGGAAGATAAATCTTTGTACATCAGAACCTAATTTTTCACAGTCTGACAGACTTTTCAAGCCCATTGTAGAATATATTTAAAAGGTTCTCAAAGAGAAGGTAGATGGTATTTTAAAGCTTTATAAGCAGCCTGCTGAGTAGTAGCAGGACCTTTATACTTTATACCAATTTATCTCTTAATTTAGCAATTTATCTCTTAATTATTTAATTATGCTGTAGTTATTAAGAAACTTTTAATATTCAGTGTGACCTCTCATATACAAGGGAGACTTTGGGAGATCTGAAACACAGTGTTAAGTCTACCTGGTGTTTATGGTTTGCTTTCTGTGCCTTGCAGATTTCTGTGGTGGAACCGCAGCACAATAAGGAATTTGCTGATCAAGGAAAGGTTGACAAGGCTCTTGAGGGCTCTCATATACTGGGGTGTTCTTCCCCAGCTAGCTGAATGCCTTGATAATTTTCAGTTATTTTTTCTAGGAGCTGAAAACGAATGCAAATGGTGATCTTTGGTTTACTAATATGCTCTGTGTTGCTGGTATCCTCCCTGCTTGGACAGCTGGCTACTGACCATTACATTCTGTGAATAAAATAGCTACCTAGCAGTAGGTATTTTTTTCTAAGCAGTCTTTGTTAAAATTGTCCTTTCATCTCCATGGTATCAAAAGGGCACTTTGTAATAAGGGAAGGCATTACCCTCAGAGTAGTCTTGACCCTTAATTAACCAAATGTATCCATTGTAGCTCTTGCTCCTTTATTTTGAAGAGTTCTGAGATAACAGAGTGCCTGTTTTCTACGACACAGATTTGTTTTGTTGTGTCTTAATGAAAAGTGCAAAACGATAACGTGACTTATTTGAAGTGGAAATTGCATTCTGAGTCATATCATGTCCTTCATAGCATCTTCTTTTTCTAGGTAGGGAAGCCTGCTTGGTCAAAATCTTTCCTGTAGGGAAAATTTCAGACCAGAAAGGCAGAGAGAGGTTGATAGACTGGCCTATGTATTAATTTAGATAAGGCTGAAAAAACTCAGAATCTATTTACAAATAAGATTGTGAAGGTTCATCATTGGTGTTGCAGATATACAAAGAAATGTAAAATTGTGGGAGATGAAAGAGTAATGGCTGGAGAGCTTGTGGGAGGAGCTTTGTTTTACTGAATAAGATTAAGGCCCAGCAGTAATTCCTGGATTTAAATTTTTTTTATTATTTTAGTTACAAAATACATTCCAAAGTGAGCACATGACATAAAGGAGATACTACATACTACTCTAGAATAATGAAGCTCACGACATTGGTGTAGTCTTTTAAAAAACAAAGCAAAACAACAACAAATAACCAAAAAGTACATCCTCTCCTTCAGAGACTTTTCTAAACATTTCTCTACACTTTCATGAAGTACCACTTTGATCCTCGGGAAAGATTCAAAGATCATGATGGGAGTAAGGGAGTCAGTTGTGTCACTTAAGGACTGTAAAGTGCCTGAATTAGCATTGCTGTACAGGCACTGTATAACCCCCCCAGCGGGCAATTCCAGGTGTGCAAGTGAAGAATCGCTTTCCACTGTTTCCATTGTTTGAAGGAGAATTTATGCTCCTCATTCAGATACCCAATGAGATGCCTTGGCACCCTTTTATTTCCTCCAGTATCCTAGTGTGTCCTTGAATGGGTCAGATAAGCATTCTGGGCATGGGTTTTGCCACTTGCAAAATAAAGGCAATGCTGATTGATCTTTGTAAAGTTCTTTGAGATTCAGAAATAAAATCTGAGTCTCAGATGAGCACAGATGTCATTGCTGTATATCCTCTCCTATTTGAAGTTTTTTGGATTTTATGGTTCAAGAGTGCAACATGGTATTCATAACGAGAGAAAACTCATTGATAGCATATTTGTAAATATCATGTGTAATAACTGAAGGCAGAGCTCATCAGTAAGAAGTTCTGTAGATCTTTGAATATTTTTTTTCTACATTTCAGTTCACAGAGGGGAAAAGGCCAGAGTTCTTATATTGTAAGAATTTCCTTTTACCCCATCAATGTCTGCCTCAGGCTATAGAAACTGGTGTTAGTACCACTGATTTAGGGCTGACTGTAGTGAATGTGAAACAGTTTTAGTAATCCTTGAAGCTTTGTGACAACATCCAAGCCTGTTGGAGTCTGTACGTGAAAGTAATTTCAGTTGTTCTAGTGGTAGAATATTTGAGGATAATGTGCTGACTGACTAAGTTATATATTAAATGCATTTGAAAAATCGCTATTGATTTCTCAAGAAAAAGTTGGCAAACATTTGTTATCCATACTGGAATGGGAAACTGTCCTCTCCCAGGACCATAAGGGTGTTGCAATTTGACTGAATTTCTGACCTGTCAAGAGAGGGAAAAATCTCCAAGAAATCTGTGGTGGTGCTTCCAGCCAGAGAGAGGAGGCGGTATATGAGAGATTCCTTTTCAGCTGTGACAGTACTAGGGTTTCCCAATATCTCTGGCAGTGTAGCTATTTCATTTGGAGCCACGCTTGCACTTACAGGAGCTGGAACATCTGGACTCATACAGGCAATCAGTGAATTAATCGTAAAGCATAGCGAACCATTTCTTCACCGCTTTATTTTTCCTTCTCTACTGTGGACCTCCAGCTAAGGAGGAAGCCAGTGTTTGAGTCAAATCTGTTCTTTTGCTCCATTTTCTGTATAATCGCTTGGCTGTGTTTCTGAAGGCTGTAGTTTGATCAAGATTGTACTTTATGTTTTTGATTCAGAGGCTCATCTGAGTTGCCAGGAATTCTTGTTGCATTGCACATTACTTCCAAGATGGTTGTGATCCCCACCAATGCCCACTTATCTTTAGACATCAAGTTCCTTACGCTCTCCAGAGCTGGTTAGGCAGGCAGCAGTGCTCTCTGTTGTCAGGAAAGAGCTTTTCCTCTTGTACCAGTTAAACCCTTTGACATTTTCGGCTGAGTTCTGCTGATATCTTCATAGCAAGCAATCTAGGCTTTTGAAAAGAGTAAGTTTAAGGACTGCTCACTTCTGCTTGGATTTGAAGCTATATCATAAGGCCGTGTAGAGATGGGTTTGTGTTGGACCAAAATAGAACTATTCATGTTCAAATATGTTCAAAATAGAATAACTCATGTTCAAATATGTACTTAGTGTTTTTAATAGGGCCCTGAGAGATGGTCTGATGAGTATTTAGCAATGGATTCACAACATTACCATGCCATATGAATAACCAAAAGGGTTTCTGATTCACATAATGTTTTCTACTTCCTATTCTCCTTCGGAGTTGGTTAGGTGGTATGTTTAGAAAATAATTTCTTGATAAAAAGAGGAGGAACATGATGAAGGTTAAATAAGTAAGACTGCTGAGTAATTGCTCTAAAGTAATTGATACTCTATGGTCTGCTCAATAGTTTGAAAACTTGTCAAATTAATAAAAAAGTGCGTCTGTGTGTGTATATATATATACACAAACACGATTTTAAAACATAGCAGGTCCTCTGATTTCAGGTCCTAAATGCAAAAAAATAAAGATGAGTTTTTAATGATGCTAGCTTAAACTGAAAGCAGATACAAAACCTAATTTACTTATTTTTAATTATTATTCTCAATCTTTTTTTAAAAAAAATATTTATTAGTATCTAATTCTTAATCTTCTGAAAATACTTATTTTAGTGCAGTGTATTTAGGATAAATGAAGTCCCTGTGATGATCTAAGAGGGTGGGCTTTGCTTTGTTTATAGGATCGTGAATTAGAAAGTAATTGATCTGAATACTGAAACATAATCTGTGACATTTGTGAAACTTATAGGAAGTGAAGCAGTATTTTGGAAAATGGGTTTCACTTACTGCAAAGAATCTTTCTTGTTTTTTCTTTTAAAAATACTAATTGCTTTACTGATCAAGATCAGATATCCTGTTTCCAGTGCTTGAAAACATCTATACAGCAATATTGTAATGCAACATGGGCGAAATCTGGTTTAGCCGACTTGGAAGCAGGACTTTGAAATTAGCCCTGTGTTGCTGTTCGTGCATCGAGTGAGCTGTTTAACACATCTATGTCTCGGTTTCCATTTCAGTAAATGTACGTGAAATGTCCACTTTACTGTTATAAGAATGAAGAACTGCAAAGTGGTTTCCTCTTTGCAAGGTGCAAGATATTATTGGAATGGTCATAATTGGATCCTTTTTATTATTTTGTTGGTATTACAATACGTAGAGCCTCCAACTAAAAGTAGAACCCCTTTGAACTGAAGGTATCTCTGCTGATAAGTATATTTTCTAAAAGGACAATGCAGAGAAAAGGTAGAGGACAGAAAATATTTAATCCTCATGCACTGGTGGTAAATTCAGATAAAATTAATCTAGACTGTTTGCTAAGTTAAATCAGTCTCTGTATTATTATAAACGGTGGGCTTTTAAAGGTTTAGAAGTCCGTCCTTCAGGAAAAACTAATCAAAGGAGCTTTGAGTATGTGAATATGGGCCCAAGATTAATCATGGTGTTTCCCTGAGTGCTTGAATGAAAGTCCACATGCATGTTAGAAAAACTCCAGCTTTAATAGGCTGATAACTTTTAAGACTAGAGGGTCCATAGTAATTATTTAGTGTGAGTTGCATAATGCAGGCATAGAACTGCCCCTAAAGTTCCCTAGCTATGGCTAGGCTAGAGAATATATCTTTGTGGGATGTAGCCATACTGGAAAAATTTACAGTGATAGCAGATGTACCAGAACATTTTGTTAATTTGTTTTAGTGTTTAATTTATCTCACCTATTAAGTTGCGTGCCATAATTCTAGCCTGAATTGGTTTAATCTAAGTTTACAGCCATGGTTGTCTGTATGGTTGAAAAATCCTGTTACCATATTTCCTTTTCCATGTGCATGCTGCTAGATTCAGATCTAAAGTCTTTTTTTTTTTGTCTTTTTTTTTTTTTTTTCCTCCAGTAAATTTGCTGGAGTAAGCCACTTGGCTGCCTCGCTGCAGAATGTGTTTTCCATTATTTTAATCTTTCTCATGATTCTGTCCTAGCCTTTCACAATTGTAAAGTAATTCTATGGAGAGGTAATAGTATGTCTGCTGTCACCAAGTCGATCCTAGTGAAAATTTTTCCTCTTTATTGGATGTTTTGCAAATGCTTCTCCTCATATAAGTACTGCAGCTTTCTTACATATCACTTATTAACTATGTTAGAAGTAACCAATTTCAATAATTTCAGTCAGTCACTTTGGGTGCTGGTTATGTCTGTTTTTCTGTAAAGCACATTTGATCCCCATCGAAGTATAATAATTTTTATTTTCTGTTAAGTCCAAAGGAATGCAGGTGACTATATAACATCTAGTACTACAAAGTCATAGTTGATTCTTCTTCAGAGTACCTAAGTTTTACTTCTTCCATTAGAATTGTATAAAATAACCTTGAGCATTGTGAGTTTAAAATAGTTAGAAAAGGCCATGAAAGTAATACGGTTCACAAACCAAAAAGTTTTCCACTAAGTAGAGAAAATTATCAGAGAAAAAACTAATTGATCCCTGCTCCTTTACAGCTGTGTAATGCTATGCATAACTAAAAGCTCCTGTTAAATTAATTAATGATTTCAATTATGAACTTTTCTCCAAAATGTTATGATTCGTATCAAGCTGGTAATGCAGTGACCTGGGAGTGTGAAATCTGTGTTATGTAGAGAGTCGCCAGTTAATTGATTCACAAATTATTTAAAGTTTGTTGCACCCAAGGGAGTGCTCAGATCCATGACAGCTATTTCTTAAAGTGTGCAAAGTCTCTTTTCTTTTAAGATTGTCTTGAGCTAACAAGCATGATAAAATGGTTGCAAGCCGGATATTGGCAGTTTGCAGTGCGCCAGTTAATGTATTCAAAGGATTTGTCAGGGTTCTTTTCCTGTATCACAGCAAATGCCTATATGAAAAAAAAAAAAACAACCAACAAAAAACCAAACCCCAAACCTTTTCTGGTATCAACAAGAAAAGGTTTAATGTCTTGGCCAGAAATGAACTTTAGTCTATCCTTTCAAACCAATTGTTTTTGTCATTTTGAATGTTTCTGTTAACTTCCCTTATCACCTGTTATCACACATATGATTTCTGATAACTGTAGAATAACTCTTGTCTCCTGTTAAGGGAAATACTAGTGGGTGTTTCTGAAAAAGCATCTGAGATTTAAAATAAAGGGTATTTCATACAATATTGTGGTAGGCAGCAGTTTCACAGTACAGATGGGTAGTAATTATGCCAACCTTTATTCCAGAATTTATCAGTTCCTGTATTTCACTGACTTTGTCACGCCTTTGTATGTACAAAAGCTTGAACAAGAAGTCTTCTTACTTGCTATGGATGCATAGAGACAGGAAGGGATGTTCTGATTTTAATTCTGTCTGATTTTAACATCTTAGTGCATGAGTATCACAACAATTAAAAATTGAAATGTACAAAGAATAATATAGAAGGAGGTATTAAAATAAGTTAAAGTACTGTTAATATTTTATAAACCTTTATTAAATTTTTATAAATGTTATTAAAACGCAGTTGGGTTGACTTCAGTGTTGTATAAAATGACTGCTTTCACAGATCCTTCTGTGAGGGCGAGTTCTTTACTGAAGGGGCAAAAGGACTCCGTGCAGCTCCCTGAGTCTGAGGAAGCACCTAAGAGTCTGAGGCATGTTAGGAGAGGTCTGTCTGCCTCTGAGGTTCATGCGATTGGACCATCAGCAAGCAGTAATATTGCATTGACTTTTTGTTTTGGTGCTATACTACTAAAACATTTGGGACTGCGTGAAAGTAGAAACTGATTTTAGATGCTGGCAGTTAAATACTGTAGCAAATAAAGTCATGGTGGTGGTGACTGGCTTTCCCCCACCATCTTTCTTATTCTTGGAATATTCTGCCTACCCAAAGATTTAGTTCTCCTAATTACTAGTCACTTCTTCCTGGTTTTGTATTTCTGTTAAAAATACTTGTGTCATGTCTCCTCTGTCACTACGACAAAACAAAACAACCAAAAATAAAAGTGCCTCTCTTGTTATGAATTTGCACATTGCTGCAGGGCCATGAGAAGCTGCCTTGAAAGAGAGCAACTTTAAACTAATACCTGTATTGCAGAAAAAAATGCCATTTCAAATACTGAGTGACTGCTTCTGTTTCCTAAAATTAAGGAGCCTATAATCTCAGCACCATTAACAAGTGCTGTCATTCAGATACACAGTGTCTGGCTGATTTAAATAAAATGAAATGAAGATAGTTGTTTCTGGTCCCTTGGCTTCACTCATTGCCATAAACATATGCTCTGCGTCCCACTTCTTTCCATCTTATTTATGACTTTAATTTGTTGTGTGGGCTGCGCTAGAAATTAAATTTAATACAATTCTCCAAGGGACCCTGTCATATAATAACATGGTAATTTCTGTGTATCCTTTTGAAAAATGAGGAAATTAATTCTTCCTGACATGTTCTAATTATTCCAGTGTGAACGGCAAATCCGTTTTTCCCAGCCCCTGAAGTGTTATAGGCAAATGGCTGCTGTTCAAAGCTGAGGTGCTAATGCTGACCAGCAGTGCGTTTAATTTGAAACATGAGCAGACACCTTTCAACACACCTTTGTAATATTGGAGTACTTTACAGAAATTAATTCACTACTTATTTGGCAGCTTAGCCTGGGGGTTATAGTTTTTATTCATCAATACTATAGTCATGTTAGCACAATGTTTCCTGTTTCCTCTAGTGTTCTGTGCCTGTGCTGCAAAATACAAATTCAGAAGGGAGCAATGGTTACTTTTAACACCCATATTTTTAACACGGGGATGTGGGTACCATAGCACTAATGATTCTGTGTTGCGGTATGTTTACAGTTTGGAAAGAGGTACTATAAGGTCTTCAGCGTTGAGTTAATTACATACTATGGTTAACACGTTCAACTGAAATTACAGGGAAGAAATTATTTGAACCAACTTCCTGTGAAAGACCTCATCTGCTCGGATGCTGGCCTCTGTTGTGACAATCCGATGCCTGCTTCTGTTTCTACTACATGGTTGAGTTCTAACTAAGCCTGGAATGCATATGCTGTAACTTTAAAATTCCATAATATACTCGGCGTAGGTAGGTTTTTGCCAAGGAGAAGGCAATGAATTATCAGCGTGACTGCTGCAACTCACATGAATGATTCTGGGCACTTAGGACTTCTGCTATGTTGCCTTTGAGAATTTCTATTTTAGTATGTTCATTTTGTGCAGGACTGCCAAGTGAAGTCCTTCAAGAGTCCCAGCTTTGTAATACACAGATGTTGTCTTTGTTAAGTGTTCTTTCAGAATTCAGATGCATGGAAGTATAAAAGAAATTTTAACTATTCCAAGAAACAGAATTTAACAGAAGGCACCAAGAAGAACAGTCTGGAATAGTTAAGACTTCATTTACAGCTTTTCAGCTGTAGATGTAAAGAAGAAAGGATAGTGTTCAGAGATGTTGTTGAAGAACCAGAAAGAAGAATTGTCCAAAAGAAGTTGCTAGCTGCCTAGCTGTAGGCAGAAATGGGCTAAATTTGTGGAGGTGTCACTTAACGCAGTAAGGACATGAGATCCATCATGCTCAGCCAAGGGAAAAGAACTGAAATCTGAGTTTCTGCCAAAGGAGGGGAGTGGGTGAAAATAATAGGTCTATGAAAGGTGAAAGGGAACAGTGGCTGCCTGAAATAGAGTGGAGAGCTGTGAGAGAGGGGTATCAGCTAAGACTAGAGAAGACTAGATCAAGTTGAAGGTCATTATGTATTTGAACAGAGCAGTTGCTGTACATGAAAAGGACAGAAATGACATTCAAGAGGATCTTGGAATATTAGAACAGAGACCAAAGGCAGATGTATCAAGGAATCTTGTAAATATAAAGAAGATTAAGCTGATTGGCTATCAAGTCATAGGAAACATACAGGAACAAGGAAGGCTTATTTTATCACAAGGACACCGAATGCTGAAGTAAAAAATTAATCTTCTTTTTACACATGGGATTAGTTTTTACTAACAAGACGAGGAGTCAATGTTAGAGCAAAGATTAGAATTACTGGACCACACCTTAGTATGACAGTCTTTATATAGTGTTTTTTCTGTAGTAAGTACTTAACTGAAGAATGTGTTCTTCTCACTCAGAGTAGGAATTTACACTAAGCTCTCTGAATACAGAAAGAGAACAAAGAAATCTTGTATATGACTTCCATAAAGAGAGGGTTTAAGTCATAGTTCTAATTTCCTTCTGACCAAGAAATAAGAGGTTTGAATTTCTTGAGGAGATACTATTAGTGACATATTGTCATAAATACTCCGTGCACCCTTGCTTAACAGACTGTTCAAGGAGGTTCAAAATGCAATCTAAACAGATTGACTACTGGATCTAGTTTTAATTTGAAAAAGTAAATTTTGGCTTTAGGATTTTCACTATAAAGGCTAAGTTCTCCCTGTGGATCTGTGTGATGGAAGAAGAAATTACTTCTAAAAGGCTGGCAGTCTTGTGAATTACTCCAGTGATAAAATATGTAAGGTGGTGGTCTGAGTGGGTGAGTAGCAAAATGGAAGGAGGGTACAGCTCCATCAAAAAAAGGATGAGCGCATAAAACTCGGGTGTTGTTTCTGGGCACACACTACTCAGACAAGTCTATGCCCACTGAGGTACATCGTGTTACCTAAAAAATTTTGAGGTAAAGGGCCGAAACCATAAGGCAGCAGAAACTATGGATATAGAAGCAGAACTCCTCAAAGGAGTGTTTCTGGTTCAGTGGAGCTAATGTGCTCGTAGTGTAAAGGGGCATTGGCTTAGTCCTCTATCCTTTTTCTATGCCAAAAGGAGCTGTGACATTAAAGTACCTTCTTTTTCCCCAGAACCAGAGATCTCACAGATACGTGGAGATCTGGCAATATCACCTCCATCTCTTATTTCCACAGCTTGCCTGTGTGTAGCTATTGCAAGCACAGCAGTGGAAGCTGTGGCCAGCTGTCTGAAGTCTTAAAACATCTGTTGCTGTCTGAAAGCCTGGTTCAGATTCCAGTCTATACGCCAGGATTAGCCATGTTACTCATCATTCAGTGTACTCTCCTGTTTCATTCTCTGCATCTTCACCAAAAGCTTGAAAGCTTTGTACACTAATCGTTTTACAGTGGTCTGTTTACCGGAGACTAGAGAGTATGGTAATAGGAATATTACAAACAAATTTATATTTGCTTTGTCCACTGTATTCACAACATTAATATTCATAATACTCCATGAAGAACTTCAGAATAAAAAACCTTGTTGTTTAGGTGGTATTTAGTGCCTTGGCTGCTATGCTTTCAGATCCATTGCGGTGTCATAGTGTTTTTCAGTCAATTTGTCTGGGTATTTTCCTCAGGATGAAGATCATAGGATAATTCGGGTTGAAAGGAACCTCAAGCGATCTCTAGTTCAGCCTCCTGTGCACAGCAGGGTTGGCTGTGAGGTCTGACTAGGTTACTTTATCCAGGTGGATCTTGACAAACCTCCAAAGGCAGAGACAGCGCAACCTCCCTGGGCAGTCTGTCCCACTGTTTATCTCTCCTAACAGTGGAAAAGGTTTTCCTTATGTCCACTTTGAAGCTTTCTTGTTTCAGCTTTGCTTTTTACAGGAAAACTTAGAGGAGCTACAGAACTGGTTATTTAGGTGATAATGTATGATAATTCTTTTAAAAACTGGGTGCCTTAGTGACCAACTTCTCTGCAGTCCTTCCTGGCTTAGCTTTTTTTCATTGATACCTTTAGGTATAACTTGGTCTAATCTCTTTCTCTTACTGTAAGATCTCTTTTCAGTGGTGAAACCCCTCAGCTTGAATTCTGCAGTACCCATTTTAGTTTCCACTTAATGTGCATGCTGTTGAACGTAAAAAGGCAAATGTAAATTCCAGTAATGAACAGCAGATTCTTAGCAACAAAACTTAGCTAGTGAGGGTGGTGCAGCTGTAAGTTAACATCTGAAGGCTCATTCTCTTCCTACTGTGCTTCATGGTAAATGCTTTCAGTATTGGATTACACAGAAAATAAGTGTTTGTGTTTGGTCGGGACTGATGACCTTCAGTTATTGAGCCCTCTTCTCTCTCTGTAATAGTAAAGGCTGATTTCATCATTTGTTAGGGTTTGGGATTCCCCCCCTCCTGGGACTGGATTGCAAAGGAAAGATTTAATTAGAAATGGAACCTGTCATCTCAAAGGTCTTTGATTTGAACCCAGCCAAGTAAATAATAGCCTATATTTGTTACAGTTTGACAGTTAGGTTCTCTGTGTTATGTTAATTGATGGTTCAAATCCACAAAGGTGTCCACAGGGCTAGGTCCATGGTTACTGGCACTGCTTGATAGCTTTTTGGCAGCTTCAGGAGTCATATGAGTCTTGGAATGGAAATGGCACTTGATCTATTTGCCCACTCCTGACATTTGCTCCTTTGGGTCAGGGTCGAAGCAGGTTGGTGGGGTAATGTGAAGAGGCCTGCGTGGCCAGTGGAGTGTCTGTTCTGTGGATAAATGGAGCCCTTTCAGTTTCTGAGGCTGTCAACCTGGTGTGAGCAATAAATTTACTTGTGGGCAGAAAACAGAAAAGAAAGCAAGCCTACCACATCTGTGTTGAAAAGTCCCTTGTTCATCAGAAGCAGGAAGCAATGTAGGAAATGGAGGAGGCAAGGTCTGAATAATTGTTTTTTCTGGGCTAGAAATGTAGTAACTTCTCTAGCAGATGAATGAAGAGTTGTTTGTCACTTTTCCCCCCTAATTATCTATAGTTCATTATAGATATTTTCTGTGGCAAACCTTTTTTTCTGTTTATCCAAGAAACATCACTGACTGAATAATCAATGAGCCTTTTTCTCCTTCATCTATTCAAGCATAAAGACTGAGATTATTGAGTGAAAGAAGAGGGGGTCACCATCACAAATATTTTAGGACTATTGACAGTCTTTCTCTATGAGGTATGTGGGGAAAAAAATGCTCAAAGGTCTACTGATACTCTCTTAATGATTAATACTTTCTATGATATAGGTTTATAAATATGGTTTGTACACATTCTAGAACTAAGGCACGCAAAGCATTAGTATAGAGATGTCAGAATGAAAACGGATACGTTCTAAGACACAGGTATATACTCATCTCCTGCTTTTTTCCTTTTCATTCTTAAACTATGTTCCTTCTTTATTCTACCACAGTCTGTATTTCCCCTATCTTTAATTGGTTTGGTTCACTTCTTAAATGGATACAAAACTTTAAAAGCAAGGGATTTAGAAACAAAATTGGACAAAAAAGTCCAAATAGCAATTTCAAACGTTTCAAGTAAAGTCTGAATTTGTGATTCTTTTTTTAAAAAAATACATATATCTTTCAAATTGCAACACTGTTATAAATTCTAAATCTACTCTTACTCCTAAATCCATCCTTACGTTATATTGGCAGATGTTGTAAGCAGTGAAAGTAAAACGTAGAAGAAATTAAACAGAAAATTATTTGGCTTTTTAGACAATGTTGAGAAAATTTTTTAAGCAGTTACCATTTTTCCTATCACTTCAGTCACTGCAGCTTTTTTAAAAAGAAGTATTATTTAAAGTAATACTGGCATTTTATTCTGTGAAAAAATATTCATGCTTTGCACATTTTCAGTATAAAAGTGTCTTTACAAAGTTATTGAAAATCAGATGGAAATAGAAACGTTATTTGCTACTTGACAAGCTGCTCTTTCTCTTACAGCAAGATACAGGAGCGGGTACACGATGTGTATTGCACTTGCTAACCTCCGTCTTCGTGGTGAGAGCTCCAGTTCCCTCATTTTCCTGGCCCCTGTCATGGCCAGTCCTATACTACTTTTAACAGGCTTTTTCTGCTGTTGCTGGAACTCCGTATCACACAGTCCCTGACTGTGGCCACCCAAGTGCCCTTTCTCACCATGTAGGCTCGACGTCCCGAACTCCTCTGTCACTACATTTATACCGCTTTTGCATTATTCCCTTTTGGTCACTGAGCCGTACTCTTCCCCGCATCTGGGCGGGCATGGCCTTTTCCCCTAATTCTGTATCACAATGTCGTGTTATTTTTCTGCATTATTTTAGCAAAGAATTCAATATTGGCTTTGTGCCACTGGCAACCCTGACCTTACTGATGATTGAACATACTGAAGACATTTTCAAAATCTTTGGGATTATGCAGCAGAAATATGAGCTGTAGAATACTACTTTTAGGTCATATTTATTTGCTGAATGGATAGTGCAGAAGTGACTTCACATTTTGCATTGGTTGATCCCTCTGCAAATAAGAACTCAATAGTCATATGGAGTTCATTTTGTTATTGTGCCAAGAGGTGTAAAGTGGGCACAATGGATGTAAAAGTGTTCATCAAGGGTTCATAATGTTATGGCAAAAGCCTGCGCATATTAATCTTCTGCATATCTTGTTCTCAGAGAATAAGTAATCTTTCCATTTCTGAGAGAACTTTATCTTGCTGGAATAATTTTATAGGGTACTAAAATTATCCTAACAAAAATGATTGTCAGAGTGCATTGGATTAATGCTGACGGTTATTAGTGTTTATTGTTAATGATAAAAAAGAAGTTAATATAGAAACTGTTAGAACATCAGGAGGAATTCAGGGAAATGCATCCTGGTCATGAACCAAGCTAGGGTTGGGTAAGTGTTTGGCTGGAGCTAGGGAACCTCTGCCTGGCTCAGTCTGCTGCTGAGGAACATATCCCAAAGGAAAGGGGAAAGTCAGGGAGAAAACTGCCCATGGCTCTTCCTTCCTTAAACTGCTTCAGCCTGAGTGCCCTTTCTGCCTGTCAGGTATCGTATGGGAGAGAAGTGGTGCTGATCCCGTGTGAGTTAGAGCCTGAAATCACATTTTAAATCAATAATCTACAGGAAATTGGATGCTCTTTAAAATCCAACTGAGAAATAGATAGCAATACTTTTGATAAACATTACTAAATTGTGGCCATTTTACATTTGTGCACACCCCCACCCTCACCTCTGAAAGTGTGTCTTGAACCATTTGTGACTCCTTGAAAATGTGTTAGTAATAACAAGATCATAGTAAAATAAGTTGCTTAAACACACAAACAGTAAGGTATGAGATTGTATATATTATACACCTGCTCACACAGATATGGGAACATGGATTAAACATCATGTACAGAAAGAAATAGTAACTCTAAGGAGAGTATATGTGATGCTGTTACAGTATTTGTTTAGCTATGGAAATGTCTATATTTAAATTGGCAGAAATTGCACAGAAATCTCCCAAACAAGTAACCTAGTCAAGAGCAATAATCTAAAAGCAAGTAGGAGGACTGTAAAATAACATGATTGTTTAGTTAATGTAGTTTTTAGTATAAATAGAGTTTCAAGTCAGCATGACTTTAATGCTGTCCCTCCCAGTACATTAAAAAAAAAAATTAACACTTGAAACTAACAGCATGTTAGCAGCTAATTCGTGCATTATTTCAGTATCATTCATAAATTACTTTTGAATCCTTTGACTTAAGAAAAAGAAAATCCCACAAATCCTACTTTTGGTCAAAGCGTAAGACCATAATTAACTCGGCATGTGCTTTTGAATTAAGAACACAGTGTTCTGAGCTTTCTTAAAAAGCTTTTAAAAATGTTGGGGGAATACTTTCATAGAGCTTTATTGACTGAGCAGAGTTTTAAGATTTGTCACATATGAAGTGATGTTAATTAAATATTGTTATTCCTTTCTGTCAATCAAGTAAGGTTAAGCTTCCCCCCCCCGCCTGAACAAAAAGAGAAGTGAAACAGGTGAAAATATATAAAACATCTGTGAGGAAAACAGGAGGAATAACATAGTAGGAATTTAATTAGTCAGAATTTATGGAGGATGCAGGAGCTTTAGGTGCTAATTCCAAAGCATTTCATTTTTTTCAGTCTTAATACCATTTGAATATTTTTGGACTTTTTGGCAATATGTCATGTACCTAATGAATGTAGAAGATAAATGTAGTGGCAGAAGGCCAGTTTTTGACACATGTGTATGGTTTATTTAAAGTCATATTTGCAAACTAATGTTTAATATGGCTGTCACTGAAACCTTTTTTTTATTGAACCAAAATATCATTAATCAGAATGCCAGTTAATGCTGCTTCAGCTCTTCCGGATGCTGTGGGCATATTTTTAAGACAAAATGAGTTATTATTTGTATTAAGTATTCAGGTATTGCTGATAATGTCTCCCCAAACCATGAGTTTTAAAATTATGCATGTTTATATCCTTTTATTTCTGTTAATGTGCATAAGCCTATGAGTATGTCATACATGCAAGGACATCTTCAGGACAAGGTTTTCTAGAACTTTCCTTTTTGGAAGAAATGAAAATTGGAGTATAATTACATGACTTGAAGAGCTGATACTTAAAATCCACCACCAAGCATCATATGGTCTTCTATATAGCTATTATAATTGACAATTCTAAGGAAAAAACCAAGAAGCAGCCATGGACCTATATAATAATAGCTGAGTTGTATTGTTGCATCAGTGTATTAAACTTGGACAGTGTATTATTGCCATAGGGCTCTATTAGTACTGTCGGTATTGAAACCTTTGAAGGCGTGAAAAGCACCCAGGAAGAAATGCAGAGCTTGTTTTACAGTTTCTTCTTGTTTTCTGCTTAATGGGGGAGAAACTTCTGTGTGAACAGAATTAAATTCATGTGGGGAATTCAGCCTCTAAATCTTTAGTTTCCAGGCTCTTCATGTTTTATTATGGATCTTTGGAAACTGTGGCCCGTGTTGATCTAGAGTCATGAAAGGCTGCTTCAGAAATTTCAGTGTTTTTGAAATTGTGTAGGTACTGAGGTAATATTTCATGGAATGAATCTCTTCTGTAACTCCACTTCGGAAAATTCAAAAGCCTGTAGGAAAATTATGCCTGTAGTTAGTTTTTTCACTTCATCCTGGATAACCGAGGAAATAGGGGAGCTCTGATGAACTAGAATGATTTTGCTCTATGATGTTCTTTGTTGAACTATATAAATACCAGTTGTTTAAAAAAAACCCAAATATAAATGTTTCCCAATTTTAATAGTATGTGATTTAAGGCAATTTAATTTGCATTGGAAAATCATGTTTTACATACCTGGAATGTTTTTTTTAATCATTTAGTTGTTGGGTTTTTTTTTCCTAGTACAGTGCTTAGGTTTTCTTTTAAAATTTTGTCCTCCTTGAAGATACTCAAAACTTGACTGAACAAGTCCCTGAGAAGCCTTGGCTGCTGTGAGCTGGTGGCAGGAGTTTATGACCTCCAGGCTCCCTGCCAACCTACATGATTCTGTGGAGCTTCACCACCTTGACCAAACCTCATGGACTGAACTGTTGAGCATAAGAGACCAAATGTCTGTAGGTTGAGTTAAAGAGCCAGGCTTGTAAACTGAAGAGCTCTGATGGACTGGGTAGGAAAGGACACATAGTATGTGCTGAGCATTTACGTTTTACTTTGGATAAGAAAGAAATCCCAGTTTGTTCATAATCAGCTTTTTGTTTATGGTAAGCTTCACTTTCTGGATCTGGTACACTCAAGCAGATACAATTATGAAGCGTTCTAGCTTTCTTACTTTATTAAAGAAAAATAACTGAAATATTACTGTCCGTGAGCATTTTTAAGGCCTCTGAATTTTGGAACTAGGATTTCTGCATGTCCCCTTTGGACTGGGAAATGCTAGCAGTGTGAAGTGCAGCATCTGTAGCACTTCAAATAATCTGGGAGAGCAGAAAGCTACTCAAACCTGACATGGTTTTGTTTAATAGTACGAGATATTACCGATTAGCAATTAAATTAATCTATTTGCCCTGCGTTAGCTATTAGTTTTGATACTGACTGGTAAGTAATATATTATGCATCTTTGAAAAAGGCCTGTTATATTTTGATCTGCGAGTATTTTATTAACAGAGGCTATAAACCACAATGAGTGGCTCAGTTGTGGGTGGTTTTCTCATGCTTATTTTGATGATATAGCAGTATTTTGGGATGACATACTGTAGTGAGTGAGGATAAATACGCGTTGCCAAGGTCTAAACAGCAGCAATATGGAAGTAATTCAGCAGTCAGTTTCACTCAAACTTTGAAATCTGTGCTGTATTAGAGGTATGCATAGAAGCTGTGTTAATTGCTAGCTTGTTTTCCATATGGTTCTGTTTTAATGGAGCACATTTGTTGCAGATGGTTGGAAAGTGGGTTGGACAGTGTCTCAACTGGCTATGACTAATTCATACAGTGATTATACTATACTTTAATGTTTAACAGTCGTCTTTGTAAACTTCTTTCATTCACAGTTCCCTTGCCATTGAAATGTGGTCCAAGATAACTGAGAAGTATTCTTCTTTATTTAAACTTGGCCTTAGAGAAGCACAAGAGCATGGGGTGTGTAGTCATCTTTTCCCTGATTCAAATTCAAAACCACACCCCAAATTGGTTTCTTTAGATGGGTTATCTCCATCATTATTATGGTTTGCTGAGGTAATGGACTCTAAGAAGAGCCACTTGAAGAACTGAAGTGACCTTAACAAATGCTAAAACTGGCTTTGTTCACACCACAGTGCTTTCACCTTTTCATTGTTTTGAAACTGACGATAGCCATTTTGGATGCTAATAGCCATTTCTTGTTTGCAGGCTTGAATATTGCTAGCTTGCAGACTTGAGGACACTAAATACTTGCATTGTGTTGAGGTGAAACTGAAGGTACAAAAGCAGCAAAGTGTTGTAGATCAATTCAGTGATGACTTGCATGGCAAGAATCTTTCATCTAGTAGCCTAGTGTATTAACACATCATCTATGAATTCATCTGAAATCCATAGAGGAAGTTAAAATACAGAAGATTTTGATTTTTTTTTTTTTTTTTTTTTTTTTTTGTCCAGCACTGATCTAGCTGATTCTTATAGCACTGATCTAGCTGATTCTTATAGTAGTTTATTTGGGTCTTTTGTGACAAAGGTTGTATGACTCACTTTCCCTTTGCTCGAAGACTCCAGTGAATGTCATAGTCAAACTCCAGTCAATGGTTTTTAGTAAGGAAAAGGAAAAAAAAGAAAAGCGCCACGGTTCAGTGGGTTTCTCTATCATTTTTACTGTTGTTTTCTCACATTGTCACTAAAATATTCTCTTTGTTATCTGAATGGGACATCTGCTGACTGGCCTAGCTCTCTTTACCTGATTGTGTGAAAAGTCCTGGTTAAATCTGTTAAGCCTTGGAGGCCCAGTAACCTGCTAAGTGCTGTAGAGCCTGAAAGACATTATGTCCTTGGACTAACTTGTCTCTTCTACTAACAGCTGTATGTGATAGATAAAACAAACTTTAATATGAAGGACTTTGGTAAATGTAATTTTAATATACTTGTGGACATGTTAATAAGTAGGTGCATTTTTCTTTTGCTAAAGTGTATAGAAATCCATATGGAATAAGGTGTATTCTATAGCAGGGCAGAAAAATAAAACAGGGCAACTTTAAAAGAAAACCTTTTTCTCTGGTTCCATCACAAACCTGCTCAATTGGAATTGATAATTTGTTTGAAGTGGTAGGAAATCCACTTACTATGGCTAACAATGTAGAATAATGCAGACCATTTGGCAGTTAGTACTAAGATGTCTAAACTAGAGCTTTGATGCAATAATACTATAACTTGGAAGATTTACCTAACTTACAATTTTTCTCAGGGCTTTCCCCTGCTCTGCAGCTCTGTTTGGCAGGGTGATTTGCCTGCACTAACTGAAGTTTGGTTTGAAACGCATTCACATTTGATTGGTGTTTTTAGATTTTGATAGCTGCTAGTTCCTCTCTACAGAAGTAACCTTTTAAAATGTCAGTTTTAATGTACAAATTTTATGAGAATAAAAAGACTTTTAAAAATACTAATTTTAGACTCCTCTGCTGAGCTTGTAGTCAGCTGCGTTTGTCTCAGGCTGAATCTTGGAAAATAAAGTCAGTGCTAGCTATAATAAAATGTGTGCTCTGGACTTCATGTGGAGAAAAAAACAGTTTCCTTTTAAATTCTTTTTCTGTAACTGTTGCACAACTGCCAAAGTAATTTTCTGTCCTTTCACTTGTTGATATTTACCCTCCTTCCTTACTTCTTTCCATCCATCCTTCTGTCTGTGTCTAACATGCACTGGATGTCCTGCAGGAGAGAATTCCTCTCCTCTTAGGTGAGAGTCCTCCCTGAGAAGGAGTAATGTCAGGTACGCAAGATTTCATCTTGTCCTCTGTAACAGAAAATCCTTACAAATTAGGTGTATGGTTTATCAAATTATTTCATGTAAAACATGGTTTAAAGAGTTTTTCCCTCTGAAGGTGACACGATATTAGATTCCTGCTAAAAGATCTGATAATTTTCTGTAATCTTAATTGCTGCAGCTTTTCCTGTAATTTGTAGTAATGTCTAGGTTGCTGTGTCATGTACTCCATTACAGAGGTGACACTGAAATTCAAAAGGAATGGAAGCTTAAGCTTCCCCCCCCCCCCCGCCCCCCCCCCCCCTTCCAATGTCCCCTGTTCTAAATCAGAAACGCTGCACTTGTTTTGGCTTCAGGGAGCTGTATGTTCAGCTCACAGCTGGAGGTATGGTGCTGCAGCGATGGTCACCAGTGATGGGAAGGGAGAGTATAATGAATTAAAAAAAAAACAACAAAAACAACACCACATAAAAAACCCTCGGGATTAAAAGCAAGTGCTTCATTCTTTTCTCTCTTAAAGCTCCTGTATAAATCGTGCACACAGATAAAGAATTACAGAAGGGAATATGTTCAGACTTTAAATCTCAACAAGATAAATTTGGTTGTCTTATTACCTCTTATGGAAGTAGTGAGGTTTTCTTTATCATGTTGCAGTTATGTTTCTTAAAATTGTGTCTTTTTGGTCATGATTCTTTCCAAAGAAGTAGCAGAGCTAAGCCTTTTCATTTAATTGTAGTAAAATGTTGCCCTAAAGTGGAATAAAAAATTATTTTTTTTACTAGTTCATATAGAAAAACATATAAATGTAATAATATGTTAACTATAGTTTGTATAGATCTCTGCCATTTAAAGGCCATGCAAATCTTTCATACTGCAGGGCAAACAACTGTGAGACTATAATGTGTGGTGTAGCAAGCACACACCATAAATTTGATAATCATACTTGCAAGTTCTTCATATTTCATACAAAGAATCGGGAAGAATAAAAACAGAAGAGAAAGAGCACACAATGGAATTATGAATATCAGTGTGTAAAAGAAATAAGAAAAGATGACCTCGATTTTCTGCTCTTGCCTGTGCTAAAACTATTATGTTGAATGTTGATCAGATGCTGTAAGTTATAGTGGAATGTGGGAATATTATGGAGTCAGAATTCCTTTCAGATATACTCCATTATTTTTGAAATCCTATTATTTCCCCATGTGTTCTAGCTGATGAAATAAGGAAAGAACCCGTTTAATGGGGGCATAGAGGAGGCTTTACTGCTCAGCCTGTACATGTTATCCAGCTGGACTGATGGGCCACTGTTTAAGGAAACATGGGTGGGAGGCTTTTTTTAAAAGAAAATGAAAAAAACATTTGTTTAACTGCATGGCAACACAAATATTTTACCAAGTGAGGACTACTATGCATCTCATTATGACAAAAGGTGCATATTTGCAGGGAAAAACATAAAGGAAAACACTATCTCTTTAGGATTTAAGATAAACACTCCATATGTTGATTATCTTAAACCTCGATATAACTTTATGTATTTAAGTCTTCAGTTTCTTGCATCCCTTTTCTAATCTGAAGCAGTCAGTCGGAAGTGCTTGCCAATGTTTCCTATTAAATGCAGATACCGGCAGAAGTTCCCGGGAGTCCATGAGCTCTCCCAAGCTGTTGCCATTCTCATACTCCTCCCCTTAGTTCTGCTCCCTCCTCTCTTGCTGGTATCTGTTCCCTGAGGCCGCTCACCTGTGCTGCACCTCGTGGCATCCTCTTTCAGGTACCAGAGCAGAGAAGTGGCTATACATTTATTTCCATGTGCTGTAATTGCTGGGCTTTGAAGAAAAGGCGGAGGACACAACCTAGTCATTTTGCCTAAATGTAGCTGTATGTGTAGGTATATACATACGCATGCCCACATATGTATATGTGCGCACACACAGAGATATCTATATATATATAAAAAAGATTTTTTATAGCTATGAAAAGTCAGAAAACTTGTGTTTTCAAACCCCATTTGGGATAATCATATTTTTCACAAATGTTGAAGAAAGCAGTAGCTGTACAGCTCACTCTCTGTGATTGCCAGCAAGGCTTTTATAAGCATGCTAAGTTAGCTTGGTAGAACACTGGATTGATTACAACAATTGAAAAATTTTGGTGGTTCAACTTATTTGCATTACTTTGCTTACTAAACTGCTTTAGTTTCCATCAGTGTGACAGAGTTTCCAGCTGTGTCAGCAGTGGACATTTTGTAAAGATTTAGATATATGCCAAAATATTAATATATACCAAAAGTGACATATTTTCAAAATCTATTACCCTAAGCTTTTTGAGAGTGAACTATAAATGAGTGTCTATACTGTAGTTAAGAGTATCCCCTTTCTAATAGGTTATATATTACAATTCCACTCTTTAGAAATGAAAGATTTAAAATCCTGAGAATTATATGGGCAGAAGAAATGAGTGTCCAAAGATTGGATAGCACATATCATTAAACTGCAACGGGTATACGTTTGGAGGGATGTTTAATGTGTGAAAATTTGATAGATGGGGTTTTAAGAAGTATAGTGAAAGCGCCTGCTTGCAGCATCTTCCAGATCTGAAACACTGTGTGGCATGGCTCCAGAAAGATTTGTCAGCCTGAAAGCTGCTGCAGCTGGAGTGGATTTCAGTCTGAACCTGGGAAAGATATGTGCAGGATATAGCATATAAACAAAGGGTGCACTGGCCTAACTCGATTAATTTGTCTGTTCTGATCCACTTTATAATAAAACCATTCAGTAGTATGACTGGCTGATTGGGTATTGGAAGCTCCAACATTAGAGAAAGACAAAAAAACCCCAACCCCCAAACCATAACTCCCAAACTTTTACATTCACTTGATCCTGTTTTGTTTTGAGGTGATACCTGCTTCAGACTGCTTAGAGAGTCAGTTTCCCTCCTTCCCTTTTTTTATCAGCAGATCTCAAAGCAGTTTAGAAAGGTGATTTATAAAGGTTTTGTTTATCCTGTTTTACACACAGGTAAACCAAGGCATAAAATGGTAATTAGCATGCCAGGTACCGAGTCAAAAATATGCCTTCCTGGTTGGTGTGGCCCCTTCAGTAGGCAATACTGACTGGAAAATTTTGGCTAGCGTGAAAACGGGACGTTAAATGCTGAAAGGTGCTTAGTGAATTATTTTTTGAGGCGATATTGAAGTTCCCCACATGGTTATCTTTCCTGGAGGAGTATGACAGTGTAATTACGTATGCATGATGCCTTTCTGTGTATGAGCTATTTCATGTTGGGTTCTCCAGCAAACTGAAGTCCCTTAACAGTTACATTTGGCCCAGTTTGTCTTGCAACCTAGCCTGTGTTTCTGAAGTCAGATGCAAACCAAATTTGCATGTGGATAATTTTCTTTTCACTTACCTGGGGTTAAATATTCATGTACTTTGTGCAGGCTACTTTTGCATGCTACAATGCAAAAATATTTTTTTAAATGTTCGTTTAGTATGTTATCTACACTTGAAAATATATAGGTAGTTTTCATATTCCATATAATATGAAACAGTTTATCAACTTAATTTCTGACACTCACTATAAGATCAGCAATGAATTGCATAGATCAGTATTCTCTTGCAGAAGACAGTTTGGAATATAATAGCCCTATCATTTATTGAAATCGAGTGATAATAGCCAGAAGAGTAGAGTTGACTGCTTGTGTGTTTTTTGTTCCATCCTTTATCTAGTTTATCTTCAGGACTAAAAAAGTCAGCAGATACGAAAATATGAAGACTCCAGTTGTGAAGATGTTAGGCCCAAAGTTCAATGGTAATTTCATAGAGGCAGCAGTTCCAAAACCAAATAAGAAATTTATAAGGGATTTGAACACTGTTTTATACGTTACCAGAAATCAGATGGGAATGAAGTTTTGGAATGAGATGGGATATCTAGAAGAACTGCAAGAAGAGTTAAATAGTAATAAGAATTTCTCGTGGAGAATGTGGTAAGTGACTTGAGTTTGAATGTGTAAGTTGCTTGATCCTGTAGTTCTTGGGGCTGAAGAAGAGTTCCTTTGTGTGGCCCAAAAACAGTTTCTTGGAAACCCAAAGAGCAGACAGCTCTGCTTTTTCTCCTCTGACGTATACAAAGTTGTGCATGCAGTGATACCAGCATGGACTGACCAGGTGGAACAGGATGTGGAGAACCTGTGGAGAAGGTTACATGCAAAAAACTGAGATAGGCTGTGCATAATGGGACAAACCCAGAGGGCCGTTACTGGTGCTGAGAGATAAGAACTATTCTTGTTTCCCTGTATATGAGGGTAGAGAAAATAGCTGTTCTGTATAATCAGTGCTAGTGGTTGGAGGCACAAGCTGGTAATTTGAAGAACAGCATTGGGTTCCATTGTGTGACTTTTACATGGGTTCCATTATGTATATATGGTTCTATATTATACAGGTTCAACTTCATATACACACACACACACTCTAATCTGTGGGGTTGCCGGAGTATAAAAAAAAAAAAAAAAACAAAAAAAAAAACCAACAGAAGGAACCGGCTTCCCTTTTCTTCATGTCTTTGGGTGGAATCTGCTCATTACTATGCATGAAATCTCAATGACTTGATGATTTTTTTTTCCTAGAAATATGTTTTATTCTGCTATGCATCAGTGCAGAGCATATCGTGACTTTTGCTTGGGTTCATGAAAGTGGTGTTTAAAGAAATGCGAGAGTAGTTTGTCTTCTCTGCTCTGTATTGGCCACCAGAGTTTCTGGGATCAATGTGACAGAGTACTATAGTTACTCAGAGATGTACTTTAATGGGCCCAGTCGAACTCGTAATGTATCAAAGCGCAATCAGTGTCTTATTCTGCACCAAACCAGCATGATTACTGAGTATTTGACTGCTTTACTAGTGCTTCCACCGTGCCATGCCACTAGCTGCTGCTGTGCCAGCCTGACTCTTGTCAGACTCCCACACTGAAGTCTTAGATTACTGGATTACTGTTGTTCTTTTACATATATTTCTATGTTCTACATGGATATGCAGCAAAAACCACAGGACACAAAGTACTGTATTCATGTAGGCACTGATTGTTCTAATGCTGACTGTATACAGACTGTACCTGGACAGCTCTCTAGCTGGTAAATGTGAAATGATGCAGATAATTTGCTATCTAAGCAGCTCTGATCTTAAAGCATGAATTCACATTCTGTGTAGGATACTAATGCAAATTTTATTACTTGTTCACTAAAAGAGCATTGGCATATTTAATATATTTTAAGGAACAAATAGAACTTTTGGGAAATGGTATTTGCATTGTGCATATCAATGCAGTAGCCATTGCAAGATGCCTTTAAAATACACTGTTAGGATGAATTCTACAAACATAGTATGTGCACAGTCGCAAACGAAAATAATGGGAATTTCCTGCCTGTGAGTTTTAAAGGATAGAGTCACCTATCACTTTGTACAAAGTCTGTTTTTCAGTAGATGTTAGCTTGTTTTTTTTATAAATAAACTTAGTGGTGTGTTTTGTGTCTTGCAGAGGTGGTTTTATTCAGGAAAAAATAACAACTAAGAGGCAGCCAGGGAACACTAGTGGATGATACATGTGCCTGTGAAAACAGGTTCTTGTCTCTTAAGATGCGATTATCTTGGCAGAACAGAAGTTAAATTTAAACAAACAAATAAATAAATGGTCATAGTAGCTGATGACAGTGATGTCTTGAAGTTGTAGAAGACTATTGTGAAATTCATCATATTTTTAACCAGGTAGAATGATCTACATAGTCAATTTTATTAACATTCTTTTTGCCAGAATTTGTTTGCCACCTTTTAGGCAGCTCAAGTGTTTCAGTGTTAAGTAAATTGAAATTACTATATTTGCAAATAAATGTATTTTCCCATTTTATGTAGGTCATTTCAGTGAGATGCATGCGATTGTGTTAATATTTTCAGATGCAAGTTGTCAATTTTTTTTCAGGACTGGGACAATATTGTGAGGGTAGTGGCAGCAGCATGGCAGAATCTGGACAGTATTGTGTAAAACAGACAAGCAATACAGAATGGTGACACATGGGTCTGAGATGAAACCACACCCATGGTCCTTTATATATTATAATTTACTTAATCTGTCTGGTTGTAATTTATCTGGAAAGGAATTGAACCGTGCTTTCCATTAACTAGTGGTTTTGGAGGCATTGGGAATTGGAATCACCCAGTACCTTGTCTCTGGCCACTTTAAAGTAAAAATAATACAGTAAGTGATTAAAAATGACTGAAAATCCCCTTTGCAGTTATTTTTGTCCCTTAGTGGTCATTTAAGGATCACTTGAAGGGTGGGAGACTTCTGCGAATGAACAGACATCAAGGCCAGCATGGCTTCTCAACATCTCATCCAACTTCCTACTCCTGTGACCTAGCAAGAATGCTGTCATGCTATGCTGGTATGTTTGAAGGGGGTTGGACTGGGATCTTTATGGCAAAGACATCAAGTTACAGAGAAAGCCTTTTTTTCTTAACTGTTCATAAAAAAACCAGGTCAAGTGGGGTTAATCTTGACTGCCCAGCTAATTATTCCAGACTTTTTCAGGAAGGTATTCTTTGTGGTGCTGAACAGCAGCTTCTGCTACTGCTGTTTGGACCCAACATTGGCACCGTCAGCATGGTTTTGCTTCTTCGTTGGTATCAGGCTCTAGGTACTATGTGACATTTCAGCTTGCCAGAGTTGTGGGCTCTGTGACTGGAGAAGGATTGGGTCTGTGTACAGTTTAGGGGGTGCAGAAGACTAATGAATATTTTTGTAGCTACAATTTCAGAAATGGAAGGCACTTACAATACATTTTGTCGCTGGGAGATGAGAGTTCTTTTCTTTTTAAATTTTGTGTGAAGTGAGTGAGTTTGCTAAAACTCAAGTATTCAAAAAAACAGCTTCAAGTACCATGAGGTTTAAGAAAATGTTTTCTGTTTGGTTTGAGTCTTTGAAGTTGCATTACCAGGCTTTCTCCTGTAGCACATTTTAAGAAAATATCACAAGACTTGTGGAAAAATCTCAAGATCTGGCAGCTCTAGCTTAATTTTGTGTGTTCAGTGAACTTGCTACAATGAATGGTAAACTGGGAAAGGATAAAAATATACCCGTATTTGGGGTCTTTTAATGCATTATTGCTTTTTTGTGAACAAAGGACAGAAGCAGAATTTATCACAGCAATTTTGAGCTGGCTCTTTTGAGATTTACAGAAGTGTATTTGTAGTTCCTGTCTGAAAGGGTAAGAATTTTCTGTTCCATGCTTTTCTCTGTGTCTGGTCCAAGTATCACCTGGCCCAAGTATCACCTGGCCCGTGGTGGTTTCAAATGTTTTCCTCTTTCCTTGCAGTGTCTCAATGGGCACAGACTTCTTTCCGGTTAACATACAACGATCTCTTGTGCTGACTACTGAACTCTGATCTTTGGCTGGATGCACACTTGTTTCTTTAAGCACATGTGGTGCAGAGTAGACCTGGAGTTGGGTAGTTCATAAGAGCCGGGTATTATTATTACTGCTACTCGAAAGGGTCTGTATTATTTTGCACACCAGTGTGGTCACCTGGCAGCAGGTCATTAGCATTTTAGGTTTCTTTCCTTGACAACAATGCACAACATGCTAATTAGAGGGTTTTGAAAGCTGAGCAACCTGTTTTAAAATCAGACATTTTAATTTGCAGCTTTAATGACTGTATTATAATAACTGGCTTGGCTCGGGGGAGAGGGGAGAGAAGCACTTCTCATGTTCCAGTAGCAAGGCCCAATATAACAGAGGCTGACAAAATTAAAAACCTCATAATGTGACCTTTGCCTGGGATAAAAGGCTGTTTCATAACAATTTCCTTTTGTTCTTTGTTTAAGCCATTACTCCAAAAGGAGCCTCCGATTAATCTAAGTAAATGCATCATTACAGTCCTAATCCATGTCCTTCTGTCAGTGTCTGTTTTAATTAAATAAGAAACACTAGCAGAAAGATATCACGCACAAAGCTGTGATTGGAGAAAGAGGGCTGTTTGATCAGGGTGAGATTAAAAAAGGCTTTACTGTTTTGTCCTTTTGCTCTAGATGCCATAATGTAGGTTAAAGGAAGAAAACTTGCCTAATAGTTTAGCACGTTGCTCCCCTTTACAGTATCAAAATAACCAGATTTACCAGTGAAACTGGCCCAGACATCCAATTAATTATATACAGAGCATTCACAGACAAATGGTATGGCAACTTGGTTTGAGTAATTTGTCACACTAATGTGTTTGGGACTGTATACACAGTGGGCCAAAAATTGTATTCGAGTTGCAGGGTTTTTTATATTAAATAAAGCATTCAGTAAAACTACTAATGATTTTAGGTACTTCCTTTCTTTTAGTACTCGTGGCTCACAAATTATAAATATGATCTATTGCAAGCCTCTCTTTTTTTTTAAACAATTTTTTTATTTCTTACAAAATCAGGATAATTATTTTAAAGCAATGAAGAATCCATTTAATAAATGTTGTAACATCAAGCTAGTTAATATTGTTAAAGCAATACATATGTAAGAGACTCTTCCTCAAGGTAGTGTTTCAAGATCCCCGTGGTGAGGGTTTTCTCCCATATCCAGGCCATTATTTGATGTAATGAAAAGAGAAAGTGTGCAACACAGAGATTGTTAATTAATTTAGCCTAACAAGATGAAGATAAATGAAGCAAAGCATGGACTGAATGGAGAAAGAGGTCTTATTTACAATTTAATACTTCTTTATATTAAGCATTTTTCGATTTACAAAAGAAAAGACCCTGAGTTTAAAGAAAATGTGTTCTGTGAGTAGATGCAAGACAACTTTACATTATGTGAGCAGTTCTAAGGACTGCTGAAAATACCTTTTGGTTAACCTTTAACTTAAAGCTTTCTTCCCCTATTTTTTCCTTTTCACTTTTTTTTTCTTATTTTGTTTTACAATATGTTGAGAAGAATAAGAAAAAATTTAAACCTAAACTTTTTTCCCACTGAAGTAAAAGTGGGAAAAGTACCAACGTACTTGCAGGTCCAAATTATGTTGTTTCTGATCATTTATATTAGCCTAGCCATAGCCTATTTTGGAGCAATTTCTACGTAGAAAGATGCATTAAGAGAGGTAACTATGAAAAGTACAATAAGAGATTATTTTAATTTCTGTTTCAAAGTGTAAATCTGCTATTGCTTATATGTTTTCAACTATTCTCTTGCAGTGAAAGCTAAGAGAGGAGTCCAGAATAGTGTTATTTAACTATGTTTTGATGTAGTAAACCTATGGTTTTGACTTGGTAGAATATTTTTTTTCTCAAGATCATGTTTATCTTAAACATTTTGTGAAAAGCTGTAGATTTTACTTTCCTACCAATTAAAAAAACCCCAAGATTAAAGAAATTCCAGAGATTTTAGGTGTCTTTTCCTCCCAGTCCCAATTTTAAATAAAGAATATCCAAGCTAACAGTAAATTACAGTTTACACCAGTGGAGTCAATACCTTTCAAGGTACATTATCTGGTTTCCCAACTAAAGTTTAGGATGTAATTCTATAGAAGAGATAAAGAAAAGAAATAAAGGTCTGCCATTTTAAGTATCTAACCAACTCGCCAACAAAGGGGTTCTGTGTAGAGATTGACTTAGGCATACCTTTATCACTCTTTGATCTAAATCCAGAATTCTAAATGATGACCAAACACATTGGTTTTGTGGTTTGGGTTGTTTGTTTTTTTTTTTTTTAATAAAACATCTTCATTTTTACAGATTAATTCCGTCTGTCCACTATTTGACCTTCTGTCATGATTTCTGTCTGCAAAGGAAATGGCTGCCTTCCTTTTGCGGTAGCCAGACAGGACAGTGTTATCTAGTGTCACTACAAGCAGTAGTCTCTACAAATAGCATTATTATGGTCCCTATGTTTTTATCGTGGGGGTCATGAACAAATCCATGCAACTGCTTTAAAAGATTTCAATAAATAGGACTTTTTATCCAGACAATTGCCTTTTATATTACTTTTAAACAAAACTACTAGTCCATCAAGAGTTTCAAAAGGAAAACAATTCTACAGAGTGCTGGTATGGCAGCACAGACCAATCATTATGGCACCCATTCTCCAGTCCTTTATTTTTCAAGTCCACAACAATAGGTTGTTGATTCAATGGACAAGACCAGAACAATTAAGTTCTCTGTTTAGCAGCAGTGCAGCATTTTAATGCCCTCCTCTAATAATGGTCTCATTATTGTTATTCTAAGACTGGGCCTCAGGAGGAGGAATATTTGCTGGAGGTACGTCATTATTTTGCAAATTTCGATTAGCTCATCATGTTGTCTGTACTGTGAAAATCGTAGCTAATTAGGGCAGTCAGTTAGACTACCAGCTTTTGAGCTTATGAGTTAAAAGGTAGCACACTTGATAGGCCAATGATGTGAAAAAGGTGGTAAAAAGGGGGATTAGAGCTGTTGCCTTAGTAACTCTAACTTCCATCTGTGCGGGAACAATGGACCTGTGTTTCTCCTCCACCTTGGTGTAAAAATTGGTTTTGTTTCGAAAGGACGGGGCTTTTTATGACAATCTGGAATTCGGCCTAACTGGGTGTAGTTTTAGTTGTTAGGAGAGACCATTGGAGGATAGGAGAGATGAAAGGTCATGGTGAGCTCCAAGGACATGAAAGGTCATTGTCTCTCGTAACAATAGTGGATTGTTTTGTCCCATTATTTCCAGCCAACCACTCAGTCAGGTGATAGAAGAGATACCACCAGTTTAGTCAGGTGGAACAGGAGAGAAAGATAATGCACCTTCTAAAGAACAAAAGATAACTATAATTTGCCTTCATGAAACAAAGTTGCACTTATTTGTGACCATCCTCTGAAAGGGGTTGTTTACTGACTTACTATTCCAGCTTGCTTTGTTCAGCTCTGCCTCTGTAGGCCATCGCATCTCTGGGAAGCAATCCAATGTGTTAGAAAATGTTGTTTAAGCTTTCTTCCCATGAAGAGGAGCCCCCAGGAGTACCACTGATGTGATACTTAACAGTAAATTTAGTTGTTGGAGCTTTCTCACATTATTGGTGTTCTTAAAAGGTTTTCCTTCAAACAGACACAGAATAAAATTAACTGTAAATATGAAATAAATTTGCTTCAACACTTTATAGCATTTTATCATAAATTCTACAGCACATATTATAGGAAGTTTACAGCAAACTGTATTAGGTGCTACTGAAGAGAGAGAGCAATAGACAGAGAGTAGAGATCTACAGTTGTGTAAAAATAGATTTGCTATAGGACTGCTGTTACACAAAGGGGTATAGATAAAGTCTCATCTGTGCTATGCAGTAACTTTTGGAGACTCTGTCCCTTGTCTCTTTGTCTAAAGAAAAAAACCCAAAAGTACTGCAGTATTATTTAATAAAACAGCTATAGCACAATTTACCAGGAAAGCATTTCTGTTAGTGAATAGATCTGTCATCTCATTATTTTTCCTAGAGCATCCAAACCCCTGTCATTGTTTTCCAAAAAGGGGGAAAAAAAAAAAAAAAAAAAGGCCTTTCTTATGATTTCTCCATTTTTGCAGCATTATGCCTCAGTCATCCATGCAACAAGTTTATTTTTCTCACTGTCACTTCCCTCTGTCCATAATCAAGGCACACCCCAAGATCCATCTTATATCCCTCAAACAAAGACCAGTTTCTTTAGGTCAGGATTTCCAGAATGTTTCACTCTCCTATACTAGATCTCTAAACACCTTTCCACTTTATTTTTTCCTTAATCTTTTCACTCATTTCACAACAGAGCTGCTAAAATGTATTGAATTCTTATGAAACCAAGAAAAAGCATGTAATTTGCTACTATTAACTTTGAAAAATAAAATTGTATATAAATGTTAGGTATCCCATCTTGAACTGTTCTGACCTTATTTGAACTCCCCTTTTTAGCTATTCTGGGCCTCTCTTATCTCATTTTTACTTCTGGCCACTCTTGCTCTTGCTTTCTGACAACACAGATGGACAGCCTTGCACAAACTGATAACTGTGGTAATTTCTCAGCACAGTATTCAATAATAAAAAACGTTATTTTCAGAATTCAGCAGACATGTGTCCTATTTACACGTACACCAAAGATGAGAGGTTGAGCAGTAGCTTCACGGGACATCGTATGAGCCATTGGACTTCACAGCTTTCAGTTTGTTGATGGCTCTTAGGTTTAGTAAGTAGAGTCTTTAAGAGAGTGAAAGCAAGTCGTCTTTCAAGTATTTATAAGCTTTTAGTTTTTTAAGATAATCTATACTTAACTTTTCTCTTTAGCTTGCTATTTAATTGTCATGTATGCACTATCCTATGTTTTGTTATTTTTGTATTAAAATGAACTGAAGAGTGTAAGCTGCTTAGTTCAGAATGGGAGCCCTGCAAAGGGTTAACCAGCAGAGAATTACAAATGAACTATCAGGAAAGTTGATTATTAATCCAGCAAGAGAGAAAATATCCTTCCAGTTAGCAAGAATTAGTACCTGAAGAGCTGATAATATTGTTCAGGCTGTTGGTGTGGAATGGCAAAGCCAGGTAAGCTAGACATCTTCTCAAAGGAATAAAGTCTTTTCTTTCTGTTTTTTGTTGTGAGAGAGTTTAGTTTTAGAAAGAATCTTTGTTGATTTACTTAAACTGTCAGCGTATGAAACAGCATATGTTGATCTTCAGTTTCCTCAAATGAATGAAAGAAAATTGTGCTTTAACTTTGGTAAGAAGATATATTTCTAAGCTATGCAGTGTATGTAAATGTGAAATATTGTAACTATTCTTTACTAGTTTGTGGTTAAGTGTGAGAACTGATTACAAACCCTGAAGGGTCCTTTGCAATTGCAATCTAATATATTATGTAAGTCTGTCTTTAGTTCTGTCTGAACGTATTGTGGAGTTTTATGGGAAATTTTATATTGCAGATCTCTTTCATTCAGAGTTATTAGACTTCAGTTTTCATACTGTATGAATGATTTATCAAGTTTGTTTTGCTATTGTGAACATGTTTGTGTTCATTAAAAAACCTTTTTTGTTGGGGTTTCAAGAATCTATGATCTTAGAAGGAAATATATGTTTGGTAAACATACCACTGTGTTTATACAGAGAAATGCAATCCAAACCATTAGATCAGTTGGAACATAATCTTCTTATAATTTTGGTAATTTGCTAAAGACTCAAAGCTCCATTTTGGGAAAACTTTCAGTTTTGTCTGTTATATTTATGTTGCTGATACTAATCAATAGGAGTGATGAACATTTATTTTTTCAATGTAGCTTCACTTTATTATATGAGATGTGTAAAATCTTTTAAATAATGGTCTAATACTGTAGAAATTAGAAAACCTGTAGATGGTATTTAACAACTTCTCCTAAGTTGTGTGCTGCTGCTTAAATTAGTAGCATTTAAAAAAATCCCGATTTGCTTGTAAAATGGAATTCAGTATGCAGATGATGTTACTACAGCATCTGTCTTGGTAGAAAAGAGTTTACCACCTCCAGATTTTAGCCCGTATGTATGTAATAGTCTGAAAGCTACACAAAAGGGATTGTGGTGATAGAAGAATGAAAATACAGATAAATACTGCAAATAATCCAAATCTGAAGGCTGTGAGCCCCTGTAGCAATTTAGTTCTACCTTGCATGAGCCATACAGAAAGGAAGAAACCTTTTGATTTTGAGAATGGGATTAAGATATGGCCTAGGGCAGACGAGAAACAGAAAGAAGGGAAGAACAGGCAGTGAGGAAAGTGAAATGGGGAAGTGGCTTCATTGTTGTGTGTGTGACTTCGGCCTACTCGAGCAGAGAGACAGCTGGTGGACAGTTTTTCTGAAGGGTGGCTCATCACATTAGAGTAAATTAAAGTCCTAGAGTCTGCTGGTGATGGAGCTATCAGGGCAACAAATGGTGGCATTTTGGAAGCTATGTTATATGTTCAGATATACAGGCAGGCAAATAACTTATTGTGGCACGTTTTATCTGAGTATTTTGAGGAGAATGGAGACAACACAAATAAGCTGCTTTGCCTGAATTTGAGCACCAGCATCTAGGAAATATATAAAGAGCAAGAAAACCAATGATGAAAAAATTATCACACAGGAAATGATATACATAGAAAAAACAAGATTGTAATTAGTGGAGGAAAGTAAGAAACTGATTAGAGAAATGAAGTTTCCCAGATGTTTAAGGAAAAAAAGAAAGTTAAATTAGATAAGCTCTTTTAACTAGTATTGGAGAAGAATGCTTGATTCAGAACGGGAAAGCTAAACTTAAAATTAGAAAAGAGCTGGCAACTTGAGTTTAGCTCAACTGTTTTCCTGCACGAGTGACTCCTTGGAATGTTCTGCTTGGAACATCATCAGGAACAACTAGTATAGTGCTGTTGGTTTGAAAAAAAAACAACCAAGTGAAACTCGCTGTATGCTTATTTAGAATGATTAAGGTGATTGTATTACTTATGTGTGTACTAACCCACAAATTAGACAAATTGGTTGGATTTTGAAGTAGTATTTCAGGATTTATTACATTTTGTATGTATATGTAGTTGACATCTGAGCTCTAGCACTGTACCGGTTCAACTGACAGACTTTAATGACCATTATAAAAATTGTTTTAAATATTAGCTTATTGGCAGAATCCTAAATCCTCAAATACTACCTGTAACTGAGGAGAAACTGCATTGAACCTCTACCCCCCCAGCTGTTAGCTGCTGTAAATTAGCTGTTATTTAATGATTATAATTTAAATCAACTGTGATAAAAGTAACATTCTTAAATTAAAAATGGAAACAAAAGATATCAAGAAGAAACTTTTTGTGCCCATTCCAGTGAGTTGTTTCAAATTCAACATCAGTGTAACCTCTAAAAAAAGTCTCCCTACAAGTCAGTTCAGCATGGCTTGACAGCTGACATGATCCTTGCTTTTGTGCCGGTTGTAGCTTCTCATGTGTGTATTAAAAAAAAAAAAAAAAAAAGATTAAAAAAAAAAAGTTTAACATGTCTGGAATAGATTGATAAGAACATCACCTGATTTAGTGGAACTAGTTTGACTGAGCAAGGTTTTCGTGTTAAGTAAAATTGTTGCATTTCCTTTACTGCAGACTGTGTAGCTCCCAGCCTGTTTAAAGGCTTAAGGTTAGAGAAGTGATGAATTTGCAGAGGCTGCTTACTAACTAGATGTACATCTGGAAACACAGCTGCAATTTAGGGGAGGCTGCTGAAGAAATTAGCCTGCAGCAAGCAAGCCATTCTTGTCACTACATGGTTGGGACAGTAAGATGAGATGATGGGTACGGTGGAGCATAAGTATCTATATGTTACTTGATTCTCTGCTTTATAAAAACCTGGTGATACCCAGCAAGAAGCTTGTCTACAGAAGCAGATGGCCAGAGGAAAGGTTGGGCAAGGGTTTTTTTTTGTTCCTTGGACCACACCTTGTCTATGATGACAGTACTGGAGAGAGAATGTGTTTCAGTTCATTAGGAGCTCAGTGAGGCTATATGGATAACACTGAAGTATTTTATAAGATTCAGCGTAAAGCTGCACAGTTCAAGGAAGCTTATGTCTTATTAGCCATGGCTAAGGTCAGTTATCCACACAATGAGGGGGAAACTCTTTCATAAACAAGTAGATAAATATGGTGCAGCTGGTACTTAGCCATGCTTCGGGCTGTTACGTTACCAAAAAACCTCCTGAACAACTCCAGCTTTTACAGTGCCCTTCAGAAGCATCAGCAGCTTAGAGTGGTTGTATGTAAAATTACAAGGTTGTGACATTAAAAAAAAGAGAAATCCAGGGTGAACTTGTGACTTTGCAAGTAGGCGTCTATTAAGATATTTAAAGAGAGAATATAGAAACATTAGAACTCTCCTTCTAGAATGAAAAAAAATAATTCAAAATTTTAGAACTGAAAAAAAATTAACCTACCTAGGCTAAACACCTGAATAAAACAGGCCTAGTGTCCTGTGGGTCTTGGTTTCAGCGCAAGCTACTAAGTGTTCTGTGTTTTTCAAAAACGCCACTTAGGTACGTAGGTGTTTATTAGCATTTGATCCATGTCTGATAATGTAGAGAGAAATCTTGTAAGCCTTCATTTTGCCCTTGGGACTAGCATTTTTACTGTCTTAGGGAAAATATATTTCTAACAGCTGCAAAGAGAGAAGGGCTTGAAGAGTTAATTGAATCATGTGCTGCTAGAGGAAAACATTTTTTTCCCCCTCTTTTTTCCTCATCAAAAGTAGGAGTTACATGTGTTCCTTATTACATCCAGCATATTCCAATAGGTTTTTTTTAAAAGACATACTCATGAAGCAGTTGATTTCTTGAAGACACTTTATTTTCAGCTACTAAATCCTGGAGCAATCCAATGTGTCATATTTCACCATCTGAGTATGGTTCTGTGGTAGTAGTGGATGATAGTGCATAGCATCCACGGAACTGTAAACCGTAATCCCCTGACTGTCTTTACTACACAGGCTTTGGTTGTATTTTTGTAGCTGCTAGAGGAGAAACTGTTGGTATTGCTTCCAAAGATAATACAAATCAGTATTTGTGCAGTTAGTAATTATTCTGGAGCCTTTAGACCAAATGTTTTAATTTTAGTAAAAAAACACCCAAAACCACCCAAGCAAAACCCACAGCAGATTTGCCCTGTGTTCCCCCAAGTCTGTGAGAGCCAAAGGACGGTAGACTGACTGTTGTCCCACAAATGGGTCTGTTTTCCTAGCCAGACTGATGAGGTCGTGATGTGCAGCTGTTTGGTGTAGGGGGCAAATGGTGCTGTTCAGACCAGAGCAGAGATTTGTCAGGGCTCTTCTGCTTCAGGGGGTCAGAGCAGAGCTCCGCTGCGCTGGGAGAAGGCCAGAGCTGGGCCCTACAGCAGCAGCTACAATGCACAGGTGCCACCACTACTCGGTGACACGTGGCCTTTCTACTTCTGGACAGGGATGGAGAACATAAACAATATATAACAGCTTGCCTGCTGTCTAGTAGTTTACGTACATGTGCAAGTTTCCTGTCACTTTATAGTGGGCGAATCACCTATTTAAACCTCAGTGAGAATTGCAGCAGGCAAATCCTAACTGTTTATGTTAATATTTTTTTTCCAAAACAGAGTTTTTATCATGAGCATACTTGTTTAATTCCAATTTAAAGACATTTGTTCTACTTCCCTGTTAACTTGGATTTTAAAAAAGCCATATTTATAAGCATACATCCCAATTTTTGCATGAAAAATATGAGCTAACTCACAAATGTCTTGGTTCTTACTTTACCTGGGTAAGCTTTTAAACATTTATTGAAGTAATATAAATGGTTTACTAATGTTTATGCTGAATCTTTCTTGTCTGTGATTTTTCAATAAATTGCTTTTTCTTTGGAAGAAATATTTCTAGTATGTTGGGGATAATTCTTTCTTCTTTCTACTTTTCCCATCAGTTGTAGTCTGTTTAACACTATCATCACGTTACAGAGCAGTTTTGAGGGAAAACAAAGTAGCTGCTAGTGACCCCATGACAACTGTCTGGTAAACCTGATTAGTAATCTAGAGTGTTGCTTAACATACAGGCCAAATAAAACCCTGCAGGAGAGAAACATTTTTTTGTGTTAAATTCTTATTAGGAAGGAAGCTGCTATGGTGTAAGAGAGACAATAGTAAGCCTCCCTCGCTTGTGAGCATCCAGACCTAGGCATTCAGTGCATACTTGCCTAGACTTCCTATTTCAAAGAAAGAGCTAAGTTTTGGAATTGATGTCAAAGACAACTAAAACAATCATCAGTAATAGCAGTGTTTTGTTTGGGGGAGGATCAGATTCTGCTTTGAGCTATACCGATACAGTTCTGAAGTTAGTGTGTGGACTTCATTAGGGTTATTCTCTTCTGCACCCTACAGCTGTGACATGTAATGCAGAGTTACTGTGTCCTCTGTCTTCTGCTATCTGCTTTTATCTGTTTGTAGCAAGTAAAGAAAGAAAAGAATAAGTAATGACTACTTTGTCTGCTAGTATCAATAATAAATTCTGCATTGTATGAAAAATATCATTTCCCCATTTTCCTAAAACTGATGTTTTCAGGGAATAAATTAAAATGGAAGCTTAATGCCAGCAAATAAATGATTGAGCTGTTTTTCTGCAAGTTTTTCGCACTATTACACCATCAGCCTTTAAAGGTACAATCAACGTGCCTTAGGTGGTAGATGATCATAGAAGTCATAGAAACAAAATTGCCCGCATGCTTTCAACAGCATGGAGGCATCTGGAAGAAGAATGATTTACTTTACTTCATCTGTACTAGTGAAACACAACTAATTTTTAGTTGAGTTTTAATTCAGCACTGGTGATCTGATTTTACTTCTGCAGCTACAACAGTGCAGCAACTGTTTTAGTTAAAAAAAAAGTGCCTGTATGTCTAATAACTTCTTCATAAATTAGTAAAAACATACAAAATGGGTTGGCCGATACTGACCAAGTCTAGGGAGACTGAACCACAGAAATCAATTGAAAGAAAAAAAAATATTTATTGTTATTAAAAAATATATCGCTTTTTTAGTGTGGTTTTTAGACCCAGACGAGGAAGTGAACCATGCTTTAGAAAATTTGTGAGCAAACACTCTGATCCTGCAATATGATACACTGTGTCAGTTATTGTAGTCCTCATTAGTAACAATTAGCTTAGTGAATTCCTTCCATATTATGTATATGTACATGTGTCTAAACGACATATATTTATATGCAGATTATAGGTCTTTTTATCTACATATTTATGTGTGGATGTTTATATACAGACATACATACGTACAGGCATGCAGGTTCATTTTGTCTGTTATTTATATGTATTCCTGTGTATGCAAATATGTACACAGAATTGCATATACATGGATGTGAACATACATAGGCATCTGTCTAATCGTCATTTATGTTCGTCTGCATAGTAATGCCCTATATAATTTTCACATTAACATTAGGCGCAAAACTATTCCTTATATATATTGTCTATCTTATACATCATTCTACTTTCAGAGATGATGTTCTAGAATTTAGAGGAGTAATACGCTATCAGCAAAAATATTGATAATTAGTTGATAAAATCAGTAGTATATTAGGATGCTTATGAGTCTTCCTGGCTACTGTTAGGAGTGTTGCTTATGAAATTCATGAGTCAGTTATAGCACAGCAATGGACCGGTAACCATCCTGATGTTTTACCTTGCACTTTCAGGATTTCTAATATTAAGCAGATAGAGAATTGGACATTGTACATGTTTACTTATTACCTAATATATTTATAAAGTTGCTTTTAGAGATTTTAGAGATCGTACCAGTGTCCTTTGCCAAACTGATTTTATTTTTTTTTACAAGGGCTACAAGGGGGAAAAGGCATAAGAAAATCACTTTCCCAGCAATATCTGTAGGAGTGCCATGCTTCTGGTCTTGATAAATCTCACCATGAAGGGCTCGTGTCCCCTAATGTACGTGGTAGTCTGGAACATGATTTCTTTTATCATTGTTTCTGTTCCCTTCTCCCGTGGAATACCATAATCTTTTAATGTGATGTTATATTGTGAAAACTGAAAACGAACCTAATCAAAATAGCTTTCGGGTGCTTAATTAGATTTTTATTTTTTTAATGCTAGAAAATACATTTTTTTTTATAGCTGTTATCTATAAATGTTTCCTACAAGAGTAAGCAAGTATTAATTCTGTTTTATAGTATTAATCCTACTTTGCCAATCAAACCTCTTTAGTTAGGAAGAGTGTTTATCACTTTTCTGTCAAATAAAAGATAATGAAGTACACATACTTTACAGCTTGAACATATATAGAATGTTGTCTTACACTCTTGAAGTCAATGGACACATGATCAACCCCAAAATCACTTCTTTTTGTTTATATTCTAAGTGACCTTTTTGCCTAAATATATTTGTTCATACATTTCTAAAAAGTCTTATAGCAGATGGCCCTTAAATAACCTCTGTCAGTCCATAATTACACAAAGGAATTTAGAGAAATTTAATCATTTCTTACGCTATAATTTTATATTAGTGTTTAGGAGAACATTCACAGGTTAAAACCCATGTATTAAAAAGTGTTATAGAATGTTATATTGTACATCAGCTATTGTTGAATATAAGATACATAAATACAGAATCAAGAATCTAAACATACACATTTAATTCTCAGGAAATTTTATCTATATAGGAGAAGAAGGTCTAAGAGCATGGATAACTGAGTGAGAATCATGTTGGCCATTGATTACACCATTTACCTTATAGAAACTGATTTTGAGGCAAACTAACAAATGCTGTCCTTTTATGTAACAAATTTCACCCTCACCAGCTAACTAATTAAGGTGAAAGTTTTACCTCATGGTATATATACTTAATTAATACTGTTTCATATTCAGAGACTAAAATGTAAACCATATTTTATTATGGAGCCCTAAAATCTCTTCTTTTTTTTCTGATCAGTATATTCTACTCCTTTTTCCTTCTTCTTTTCTTGCTGCTTTCAGCAAGCAATAAACTAAAGGATATGGCTTTTTTTTCCTTTTTTTTTTTTTTAATGTAGTTGTTGCTTACCTTAATGCATCAATATTTTTAATAACATTACCATTGATGGCTTGGCTTTATTTTACTTAGAAGATAATTTCATAAATTTTTTTTGCATACAATTTAAGAAAACACTGATTCTCATTATATGGGGTTACAGAGTTTTTGTTTTCCATTTGTTTCATGAAAGGTTACACCATAAACAATTCGGAGACAAAGACTTATTTACTTAGGTGAGACATTTGATGCAGCTTTCAGATATGTATTTACCACCACATGTTATGATCCTGCTCTGAATGAAGGGACCAGATAGTACCTGCCTTGAGGAGTTGCTGAGATTCACGTGTGACTGATAAAGATGTTCGAGTGGCCTGAGAGCTGCGGCCCATTGTATTGATCCACTGAACGCCTCGTACATTTGTGTCCAGTAGTGACCTGAGGATCATGGACTAGTAATAAAGGGACAAAAACCGTTTCTTGTATTCTGTTTGGGTTTCAGGGGCTTTATTCTCACCCAACAACTTTTTGAAATCAGTTCCATATACATATATAGGTAGTCATTTACTCTTTCTGCTAGGTGATTGTGGGCTCCCTGGTAATGGTTTACCAGCTTTACCATCTCAGCTTGCAGCTATTCTTTTTTCTTATACTGTGGTACTGTTTGATACTACTGGCATAGCTGAAGGCCCCCTTCTCTCTAGTGCATGGAGTGATGTTACTTTAATTTCGAGAAACCTCATAAAGGCCATTAAGCTCCATACAGGCATCTGCACTTTGCTTATAAATTATATACATCAGATTACAAGGTCAGGCACATAATTTTCAGTTTTCAAATAATATTGGATGAAGATTTTTGATACACTGGTTTGTTGCCTTATAGCTTTTTGATAGTGTCAATTTTTCTCTCTGCTCTGTAGCAAACCTTGTGTGGTTATCCAACCTTTGTTGTCCCATTGTTGTGGTTTACAGGTTGGTAACCATTCTGTGAGCTATGAGTGTGGACCTGCCCCTGCCACATTCCCTGAAATAAAGAGAAAAAGAAAAACAAGAAAGAAAGGAAAAAAGAAACCCCTCTCCACTAACCATTAAATTGTAGGGTGATCTAGAGATAAAAGCAGAATCTCTTTTTTGCTTTTCAAATATTTGCCTGGCCTTCAAAAGGTATTTGCCTTTTGTGTTTACACTGGATTTATTTTTTTGGCCTACATGCAGAAGGAGAATGGTACATTAAAGAATAATGGACAATAGAGAGGAAAATGCTCTCAGCTTTCACATCTAGCCTGTATTCTCTACCTTTGGTTTATTTTTTTTCAATCTTGTCTACTTTTATTTAAATAGAAACTGCTGAGTATTGTAAAGGGTTGTAAATGTGAAAGTATCAGATGAAGTACAGTACAAGAAGATTATCTACAGGTTGGCAGGCAGTAATGAGAGTTGGCAGAGTGCCGTTTTCTACTAGGAACCTTTGGGACCTCAAGTTATTCCTGTGTGTGGCAGAACAATGTAAGGCTTCAAAAGCTAGTGTTCTGTCATTGGCAGAATTGCTTTTTGCTGTCCCTGAAAGAAGCAGGTGAGGTTTGCATCTGTAAAGTTGTATAAATCTTTACCAAGGCAAAAGGAAAGATGCTTTGCTCAAAAGCTGAAATCTGTGTCATATCATCTTCAGTTCTTTCCTTCTGGATGGCATTAGGGCTTCCTTGGAACCTGTATTGTCCCTTGTGGATTTGTTTTCATTGAAAGTTTGCAGCAAGTTTGTATAAAATATAACTTGGTATAAAAAGCTCATATTCAAGGGAAGCACCACTTTGGGACAATAACCTGTCCCAAGGTTATCTTCTCTGTTGCGTGAGTTGGTCCCTTTGTCATGATAAATACTGCTACAGCATCATCAAAAGCTTGTGATTTTGGCAGAGTGAAGTCATGAGATGGAGGTGTTTCCCAAATCTGCTTACTGTAAGAATCAACATTTTTTGATGCCACTAACTTGAAAACAAACATCACCCACTGATTTAATTGAAGTATCTTGATTAATGTGCTTTAAAAACATGTGCCTTTATAATATATAAAAATATATTTCACCACATGTACATCATAAAGCTCTTAGTATGTTACAGTTTGTGAAAATTACAGTCAGTTAATAATGTGTCAGCTCCCCACTGTGTGCTTTGTAGGATACTGAATGGGTGTTACATGATTTATTTGCTGGATTTTGCAGGTTTTCTGTAGCGTGTCAGATGCCTTGCTGATTGCTTGGTGAAGCCTGGAGCATGAGCTCCCTCCTGCAATGTTTACTTTAAGTCAATCTACATTTGCTTAAAAGTCTGACAGTCTTAAAATCAGATCACCTCCTCAAAAATTTCATAAAAACCTGGATACTTTTTAGTGAAGGCACTGTTTGTAATTTAGACGTGCATTTGTGTGACAATCGAAATTTACTTCATAGTTCTTAGAATTACAGGGAATGGATTGTTAATGAAACAAATGTATTATAATGTTGCTAGAGTGATAATAATACTGTGAATAATTTGTATACCTCTGAGATTTTTTTGGGGAAGTTACTTAATTTGCACTTTTTGACACTACCTATAATATAGTTAAAGGACTCTCTCTCCTTTTACCACTTTCTTTCTTAGGTATTTCCTTGACTTCCTCACATCTTCTGATTCTTTCGTTAATAAAGAGAATTAATAGGCTGTAGCGATAAAGGTGAAGTGTTGTTTTCCACCTATAGGTTCAGGTAGTGGGAATGCACATTTGAGTTTTCAGTTCTTTTTATTTGTTATCTTTCTGGTGATTGCTTTTCACGCTGTCTTTTATGATTACAGTGGAGCATTTCTATTTAAATGTTTGCATCCATGTCCTACAGCACACATAGACTTGAAGATTAGTTAGAAGGTGTAGAAATATCTATTTTCAAAAAAGTATAAAATCCTGGAGACAATTGATGACTGGGGATAAAAACTGTAGGAGTCTCAAAATGGCAAGCTGTCTGAGCAAGGCATAGGTCTCTATGGTGTTCCACTGTTTTGCCATGTAGTATGTTATGTCAGGATAATATTGTTTAAACTGGATGGGTAAATTTCTGTGTGACTTTAAGAGCATCTAACATCAACTTGTATAGCAACTGGATTTAATACGCAAAAAATCAAGGGGAGTTTAGAAAAAGAAATTGTGTGAGCTGGTGACTTAAGAATTGAAGCTTGTCTGATGCTACTAAAGGTTTCTGGTGTCATTCTTTTTATAGCTATAATGGACATTACTGAAATAATGTGTATACTTGTGTGCTTGCGCGTGCTATCTCGAATGAGGTATTTCTTTATAATTTCTGGCTTTCAGATTTAAATCTGTGAACACAGCACGGGCTCAATGAGTTCTGGCAATAATAGTCCTATAACGCAGAGATTCCAAGAACTTCCTTGCAAATGGAAGGAGTCATTCATCTAACAAAAGCGGTAAAAACCCCCAATTTACCAGAGTTGCAAAGAATCATTTCTGCAAAGGTCATGTAGAGCAGATTAGACCGTAATCAAAATATTTTTGGGACCGCTTGGGATTCTGAGAGAGGTAGTTAAGAAGGAGCTTAGGAGCTTTGAGGATGCATGTTTTGAGATGTATATTTCAGATCTACCACTTGGTCTTTGATTTATATCTCATGTGCAGTAAAATCATGCGTATTGTGAATTACAGGCTTGAATTCCCCGTCTGGTTTCTACTGATACCATGTATCAGGAGAGTAAAACTCAAAACATTTTCATTTTCTCCAGATAATTACTGATGGAATTATAACCCTTGTTTTCTTTCTGTCCTTTTTCCCATTTTGTGTGTAATTACGTATTCAAAGTAGGAATATTAAGAATTTCTAGAATTAATATTGAACAAACATTTATGTTTTAAACTTTATTCTTGCTTCACTTACAACTTCTCCAAATTCTCTTCTTCATTTAAAATTTACCTTTCTTGCCTTTCTTATGAATCTATATTTATTTTGTGTTGGTTTATTTGGAAATATTAGAGCACTGAGGGCAGTGTTTATGGAACTATGCGATGAAGTGTTTCTTGTATGCAGAATGAAATGGCCTTTTTCCTTCTGTCTTTTATTTTCCCTTTTTAAAATATCTATTTGGTTGTAGTTGTAGTTCTTTGTGGAAGGCGAATCACCAGCTTTCACAAACAGGCTGGACTGGGGCACCTCCGTGGAGCCCTGTGGTTCTGCAGGGAGTGATAACATCGTCGGTCCTTCTCGCTCAGAACTTGGAATGTTTGAGATATCAAGTTTAAATCTGGTCATTTTTATAGCATTTCTGGCAAATATAGAGAAGGGTGCTCCCAAAATCTTCTCATTGTATATTACCACGCAGAAATCATTTCTCACCAACCTTTTGGTGCCACCTCCCCTCCTCCCTGCCTCTCTCTGTGCCCCAAAAGCCAGTGCCTGGTCAAGCCACTTGGAAGAGCCCCAGGAATTTATTGACCTGTTACTAGCCCTGCAGGAGGAGGAGGAGGAGGGAGAAGCAGGTTGGCAGCCTCAGCCCCTCTTTAGGAGAGGCTGGCTGGTGTCAAGGCTGTCGGAGCTGCTGGTGTCCGCAGCGTGCGCACTGCAGGAACCTGGGGGGAAGCATGCACCCGTTCCCAGCTGGTGATCCAGGAGGTCTGCCTAGTAAAGCTGCACCTTAAAATACTTTGAGTGAAATCCCGATTTTGCTGAAGTCACTGGGCACTTAGGCATGAGTTTGTGTATTTTTATTTTGCAGCTGTAGGGGGTGGGGGGTGGGGTGGAGGTGGGGATGGAACGCTGAACCAAGATGAATGTATCTTCACATTGTGAAATACGTTCTCTGCTAGTTTCATCCTTGCCTTCCTCCCATCTGAATAACTGTAAATGATGTTCACTGTTAATAAGTGTATACTTTGTTTAAATTGCATTTATTTTTCTTTTGACATACATACAATTTTACTATTAATCATCCCTTTCTGCTCTTTGCTGTACAAAGACACTGTTGTGCTGATGGAACATATTTAATCTTCAGTATGTTGTATTTTAGTTCTATTGTTGCTTTCTCATTTCTTTATGGAAAACCTTTCTTTATTGACTCTTAAATCATGGGTTAAGCCCTTATTGAAAACATGTTCTGTATGTACTTCTTGCTAGAGAAAAAAGTTCTTTTGAGGTTATAGGCTAGGCTTACACAAATACTTCACTATACAGTAAAAATTCAGAGGTCTCCTATATGTTATCTAAAGCTAGAAATATACCCAATTACTCAGCAGCACATCATAAAAGAGATGCATGCTATGTTCATGTCTGTCAGTGCCTTAAGTCATCATTCTACAGCCTTTTTTAAATTCTCTTTTTATTGAAACCAAGAAACAAAACAAAGACAAAAAAAAAGCAAAACCAACATCAATTAGATGTCAACATGACATCAAACAGCATAATATATCATAAAAATAAATGTATGATCTGGTGACTCAATGATTTCTGTCCATATGGCATTTACAGGGAAGTAAAGAAAAGGCAAATAGCTACACATCTGTATCAAGAAAAATATCCTATATAAAATTGGCCATAGTGACAGCACTAGGAAGCTCTCAGCTGAGATTACCTGGACATAAATAACACGCAGAAGGGGAAGCAAGGTTCCAGCAGTCCTACTCTTACATGTATTTAGAGTTGTGTACAGTGAGCATTGTGCAGGTATATATATTTTTATTTAAAAAAAAGGATGGAAATATTCTACTTGCTGGCAATAGGTCCAGGTCTGTAGATAGGTGTGTAGTGCAACTGCATGCAGCTATGCAAAAGTGCAATTAGGAAAAAAATAAATCTTTGGAAATAAAAGTGACTATCTGTTGAAACTATTAAAACGAACACTGACTTCAAGCCTATTTCTATACTTGTTGAAAGACATGAAAAAGCCTCTTTGTATAAGTGCTAAGCACATAAAAAACACTGAGAATCAGTTGAGCCTCTAAAATAATAATCTGGGGATTCCATTCATTTTTACAGCAAAGGGCATCATAACTTTATGTTAAGTAAGAGTAGGAGAGAGGTGAGGCTGTAGGGGTGGGAACTAGGAAAGAAAACCCAGAAAGATCCAGAATCAGACACGGTCTCTGTTATTTGAATTTGTTGTTCATTTTCAGTGGAGTGATAACTGCAACAGCTCAGCCTGAACTGCCTGGCTCGATGCTTCCCTTTCTAAGGAACTTGGATGAGTTTCACAGCTTACATCTGGACAACAGGGTGCAGGGAAAAAAACCCACAAGGATAGATTAGGACTTGAATCTTGTCTATAATAAATGTATATGCACACAAAGAAACTTATATACATGTAGATATGTAGATTTATACATCTACACACACACACACGTGTTCACGTGTGTATAAATCCAGCTCCACAGGGGATTACTTCTCTTACTGCTGTTAGCTTCAGTTCACAGATCTATCTCCTGTCTCTCCAGAGATACAAGAAGCTCCCTTCTGGAATTTTGTTCATTTTCCTCAGCCAAGTTGTCTTTTTATACCATGATATCTGAGATCTTATTTTGTTAATCTTATTAGAAGTACAGCTATAGGCCTCTAAGGAGGTGAAAAGTAGCCCGTTGGACCTGGGAAATGGTACTTTCTGTGGGAGCAGGTAGTATGTAGTGACGTCCTTATCTTTTAGATCAGTCATAACTTCAGTGAGACCTCTTCATCAGTATTATACATCTCACTGTACAGCCATGTGTCGTCACGGGACTAACAAAATGTATTCCCAGTATACGCAACTGGCTATTATGGATGACAGAAAAGAGTGTAGAGCAGAGCCTGTGGGGAGAAGCAGCTCCTGAGGGTAAAATAGCAGTACACTGAAACCTCAAAGGAAATTTAAGAAGGGATGGTGTGAGCCTGTGCGTGTATGCATTTAAGTCTGAAGCCAGAAAACTATGAGGGCTATGTGGAACATTTCCTGGAGCTTACCACTAATAAACATGGCGGGATTGTCAGCCCTGCAGTGTCCATACCTTCCTTCTGGGCCTGTGCCAGTGCCCCTGCAATCACTGGACAGTGCATCCTACCCAAAGGGTAGGAGCTTTTCACTCTATTTTCCTGCACATGTTTTAGCACCCTCCCAGCTCCATGTCCTCCAGCTGAGGAAGGACTTTCCCATATCCCTGTACAGTGCCCCCCCGTCGTTCGGATGTCACAATGCAGAGGAGCAGGGAATTCCATTTCTGTCGTTCCTTTTTGTCCTTATTGCTTCAGGCTGTGAAAGGCTGGGAGTGGAAACCAACTTAATCATTTGATTTATTCATACACTCATGTATGGGTGAACTTTTTTTTTCATGAACTCATGAACTTATGGTAAAGCAACTGTCATATCCCACAATTTATTAAAATGACATGTATAGAACAGAATTGCAAGTAAAACTAAATTCCTTTGTTTCCCTGCTCTGCCATGCTTTCATTGTAAAATATTTCTTATTTTCGAAAATTTGGCTCATCCCATTCTCATACACAGAAAATCCCCTCTGCCACCAAAACACTTTGCGTATTATGGGCTACATCCCAAAACCTTTACAGTCAGCTGGCATCTCTTCATTTACTTCATTTGGACATAGATCAGTCCCTCTCTACTCAGCACAACTGAAATGCAGCCCTTTCTGGAGCAGGTTGGCAGCAATGATGCTATAGGCACCATTCCAGTGGAACATATAGCAGCAGCACTGCGACCTGTAAGGACAGACGTGACCTGGAGGACAGACAGGACTTCAAACTAACACTTCCTTCCAGACTACTCCAAAATTTCCTTACTGTGAATGCATCTCTTTTGGAAGCATAAAAGATTTAATTTTGTTGCTCCAGGCAGGACTTTTAAACCTAATACTTATATAAGTAAACTGTCCTCTCTAGTTTTCCCCATTTACTTCTGATGCCACGCTGGTAAGCTTATTGGTTATACTCTGGGTCTGTGAACCAGGCAGTTGCTAGAGATGGGCTGGTAGAGTAATATGGACTGAGGTAACAGCAGCAGCAAGATGGGTTTTGGTTTTGACTGCTGCCTTAAGGGAAATTCCAGAGATGTTGCTTTTCTGTGTTTGCTGCAAAGTCACAGTAGTCAGTTTTTTGCATGTTTGGTTATCCATGTGTTATTTCTGTGTTTCACTGATTTTGTGCGATAAGATGAAGTATTGTGCTGCTGACGATATTTAAATAAAAGCCTGGATGTCATTTTGCAATGAGAATGAGAAGAGATTTTTTCAATTCAAGTTAGCATAAGACAAGAACACGGGTCCCTACACTTCCAAGGACTTTAGAAAGTTGGCAGTGATGTGGTGGTGGTGGTATGGCACAGTTACCTTTTGACAGCTTAATTAGCATTATGCAAATATTTTCTGTGGATTTTTGTATTTGAGCTGAGAAATCTTACAGCGTGGACAAGGAAACTTTGTACTAAGCATAGCTTTAACACTGCTTTGGCTCCAAACCTCTGAAGCTAATTGTCTTTTCATTTTGCTTTCTAAACATAGGCATTTCACATGAAATCTGTAATAAGAGAGAACTTGTGGCAAATACTGTGACCTTCAGTAAACTGTGGAAAGATACCTCTTCTAATCAAAGGCAAAAGCCATGATCTTCCTTGTTGTACCTGACTGTTGACACAAGAAAGGCCAGGCAGATTGACATCCATCTCTATAGAAACCATTAACTAATGCTGGAT